>NC_058083.1:26846688-27551124 GCF_014858855.1 Bufo gargarizans | reverse complement strand
TCTACTTTCCGAAATGGGGTCATTTGTGGGGTTTTTCTACTGTCTGGGCATTGTAGAACCTCAGGAAACATGACAGGTGCTCAGAAAGTCAGAGCTGCTTCAAAATGCGGAAATTCAAATTTTTGTACCATAGTTTGTAAACCCTATAACTTTTACCCAAACCAATAAATATACACGTATTGCATTTTTTTTATCAAGGACATGTAGAACAATAAATTAAAAGAGAAATTTATATAGAAATGTTTTTTTTTTTTTCAATTTTACAACTGAAAAATTTCATTTTTTTGCAAAAATTTCAGTTAATAACAAAAAAGTAAAAATGTCAGCAGCAATGAAATACCACCAAATGAAATCTCTATTAGTGAGAAGAAAAGGAGGTAAAATTAATTTGGGTGGTAAGTTGTATGACTGAGCAATAAACGGTGAAAGTAGTGTAGTGCAGAATTGTAAAAAGTGGTCTGGTCATTAAGGGTGTTTAAGCTAGGGGAGCTGAGGTGGTTAATATATAAAATAAACTATATTTTAAAGTGCATTTGCATAAATCAGTGACATCACCTGTAGAAAGTGGCAAGTGCAATTAAAAGTCATCAGCAGCTGTAATATATAGTAATATATATAGCAGGGGCAGACTGACAACTCATGGGGCCCCTGTGTCCCCGCCCACACTCAAGCCACACCCACACACAGCCCCACCCACAGATCGCGCTGCCCACATCATCTACACTTGGTACAGAATTTCTCTTCACTATGTTCAAAATTAAAGTTAATTATAGTAAATTCCAGCCTAGAACAACCTGCCAGAATCACTAACGCATATGTGAACGCAGCCTAATAAAGCGCCACATACTTACATCCAGTGATGTCTCCTTTGAAGTAGATATTCTCTTTCTTCATCTTCTCCATTCAGACCAGACCGCCATGATGATTTCTTTCAGCCATCTCTGCAGAGTTTGACAGACAGACATCTTAGTTTCCTACTTTTCCTCCCACCTTCTCAACATCCCATCATGCACCCCCAATACTGAGACGCTGTGCCCCCCATAACTATACTGTAGAAACGGATAAACCCCCTGAAAATACTAGTTACCCACAGATAGTGCCCCTTCAATAATTATTGGAGCACAATGCTCTAAAAAATTACTGCACCCAGCAAATAGTGCCCCTGACACTAATAATGTAAACCATAATGTCCCCCAAAAATAACTGTGCTAAGCCGATACTGTGCCAGGGCGCCCCCACAGTAATAGTGCTCCCCAAAATCCCAGCAATAGTAATAATTCTGTGCCAGAGTGCACTTAGTGGTAATAGTGCTCTTACAGTGCCCCCAAGTCATTGTGTCCCAGAAGTTATAATGCTCCCATAGTCCCCAGGTTGTAATAAAGCCCCCTTATAATGTGCGCCAATGCAAAAAATTCCCTGTTGTGTGGCAGTAAAAAAAAAAAAAACTCCTCTTAGTTCCCCAGTAGGGCAAATCTCCCCAGAGTGCCCTCAGGTAAAAAAAGGACCTGTACTGTGTGCCACTACAAAAAACACTTAGTGCCCCCAGTTGAGCTAAGGTGCCCTAAGAGATCCTATAATTTTTGCCAGTATAAAACACTACTATATAGTGCCCCCAGAAGATGCTCCCATAGTGCTTCTCCCCGTCCTATATAGTGCCCCCAGAAGATGCCCCCATAGTGCTCCTCCCCCGTCCCCATAGTGCTTTATAATGTGCCAGTAAAAAAAATTCCCCAATAGACTGCCCCACATAGATGCCCCCATAATGCTTCTCTCCCCCTTCCCCATAGTGGCACCAAAATGGGTGCCAGTATTAAATGCCCCTATATAATGTCCCCATAGTGCTCTTTTCCCGCACTTCTCCATAGTGCCCCCCATGATGCATTCCATTATATAGGGCCCTCAGTAGATGCCCCCATAGTGCTTCTTTCCCCCACACTTCTTCATAGTGCCCCCCATAATGTGTGCCAGTATATAGAGCCCCAATAGAAGCCCCCATAGTGCCCATCCATAATATTTGCCAGTATATAGGGTCTTCATTGTGATTCTTCCGCCCCTTTTTCCATAGGGCCCCCCCATAATCTGCCAGTATATAGAACCACCAGTAGATGCCTTGATAGTGCTCCTTCCCCCTTCTCCATAGTGCCCCCCTATAATGTGCCAGTATATAGGGGCCCCCAACAGATGCCCCCATAGTGCTCTTACCCCCTTTTCCATAGTGCACCCCAATAATGTGCCAGTATATGGGGGCCCCAATAGATGCCCCCATAGTGCTCCCCTCTTCTCCATAGTGCCCCCCATAATGTGTCAGTATATAGGGCCCTCATTAGATGCCCCCATAGTGCTCCTTCCCCCTTCTCTATAGTGCCCCCCGATAATGTGCGAGTATATAAGGGCCCCCAATAGATACCCCATAGTGCTCTTTCCCTCCCTTCTCCATGGTGCCCCTCCATAATGTGCCAGTATATAGGGGCCCCGATAGATGCCCCCATAGTGCCCCCCTATAATGCGCCGCCTGCACCGGCCTCTGATAGGCTGCAGGCGTAGTGCCTGTAGCCAGGGCTAGATTAACATAGGGGCAGATGGAGCTGCATCTCCAGGCCCCTGTGTGAAAATAGGCCCAGCAGCCTGCTAGGCCACCTTGGCCCACTGGCGGATCCAGGGGGATCTGGCGGTGCAGCCCTGGTGAAAAGTAGGGGGCGGGAGGGCACAGGGAGATGAGCGCTTCCATTGTGGAAGCGCTTGTAACGGACCGTTTCAGCAGACAAGGGGTTAAAATCCGTTTAGGCGATATGCCCCTTTCCGAGAGACAGGCACAGCTACTGCAAAACACCAACCTCCCGAACTGGATACAAAATAGCACTCCAAGCTGGAACCTCGCGATAGCTGCCGGCAGACGAACAGGAAAAACGTATCTGTCAGCTTACACTCCTGGCAATCAGTCTCCAACAGCATACAGGGAATCCCCCCAATAACGAGACAAGGCTCCGTGTTGAGGGTCAAGCAGTGGTCTGACTGTACTTCAAGTACAGCCTCTTTTATTGATAAAAACCAAACATAGTACTGCCCACAGGGTTTTGAAATCCAACCAATCAGTAATTCACAACACACACAATGTAAATACAGCAACCAATCGTTCCCGCCCCCTAGAGGACCAGAAGGGAGACTGCGACACAGAACAGATACAACATATCCCCACAATGCATCATGGTTTCCTCCTCTCTGCCTGGGAGACGACCGAAGACAATCCAATTATCTCTCAGGACAAAGGGGAGATCGCCAATACACATGTGGAGACAACAGGACAGACATCACCATTTAAACACACAATGGGACAATAGAACCACACCCAGCATATTCCTCCCAAGCTGACAAGTTACACTTATTATAAGTTGTTACAACTTTTTGAGGTTACATTGTCCATACATATAACCTACATCAATTTAAACAGTATAACTTGGGGGACAAACCTATCCAAAATTCCCTGGAATAGGTTCAGGGGTTTAAAAGTTACTATGGGCCATAATCCTGAGGCAAGAGGCTTTTAAACAGCCCCCTCCAAAACCCAGTGGCGAGGTTGGTTTCGCCACACATCTCCCCCCCCCCAGGGAAGACTAACCAGATACCTGACCTCACGCCGGTCGGTACCTGAGTTAGTCTGGCAGCCCACCCACAACCCAATACTGGACCTGTTGAATTTCGTAGCCTGTCTCTGTCCAGTGAATCCACCAAGATTATATTTGTAGCTGGTACTCCCGGTCTCTGAGTTGCTCCCTGGCTTGGAGTGGAGGTTGCTTTGTGGGCAGGGATCAGCGGTACTCTGCCCTGGTGCCAGCGTTACCACGGAAGAAGCCTGGTTGGAGTCTGGTTGTTGGAGGGGGAAACTGACTGTCTCCCCTTTGGCTAAACAGCCCTGTTGCTGGGGGACAGGACCGACTGTCCCTACCCCCTGTGCTGTGAGTGCAGAGACCACGGTCCCATCTGCACTGTTGTGGGGCTTACTGTCTCCCCCTGGTGCGTTAAGCTGCCGCTGGGGAGAGGGGGTAACAAGCTCCTCTCCCATACATACTTCCAGCCGCTGGGGAGGGCGACCGACCGCCTCCGCTCCCAATACAGTGTCCTGCTGCTGGGGAAAGGAGACTGGGCTCTCTATTCCCTGTAGGACACTCTGCCGCTGGGGGACAGGACCGACTGTCTCTGCCCCCTGTAACTCCGTCTGCCGCTGGGGAATGGAGACTCGGCTCCCAATTCCCAAAAAATCATGCTGCTGCTGGGGGGCAGGAACAACTACCTCTGCCCCCTGTAACTCAGCCTGCCGCTGGGGAGGGAGGCCGCTGCTCTCCCCTCCCTGCACTTCACACTGCCTTCCCGGCACATCACTTTGCTGCTGGGGGGCAAGAACAACTACCTCTGCCCCCTGTAACTCAGCCTGCCGCTGGGGAGGGAGGCCGCTGCTCTCCTCTCCCTGCACTTCACACTGCCGCTGGGGAATGGAGACTAGGCTCCCACTGTCCCGCAACCGTAACCTCCGATGGAGGTCCACCCAACGTGGCAGCTGACCGTCACCTTCTGCCCGGTATAGTAGGGTCTTAGACACTAGACTCCTCACGAACTTCACGTATTTCTCAGCTAGATTGGGTCCGAAGAAGTTCAGCCGCAACCACATCATACAGTCAAATTCCTCCACAGAGTATCTGTAATCCACTGCTGGTTCCATCCTGGTGCTTTTAGGGTTGCTGTACTGAGACATGCGTTGCCCTTAAATTGTAGAATCCACAGAAATGGTGTCTCCTGTAGCTGTCCTTCTGGCTGTAGGAACGATCCCGCTGCTTGCCACCAATGTAACGGACCGTTTCAGCAGACAAGGGGTTAAGATCCGTTCAGTCGATATGCCCCTTTCCGAGAGACAGGCACAGCTGCTGCAGAACACCAACCTCCCGAACTGGATACAAAATAGCACTCCAAACTGGAACCTCGCGGATAGCTGCCGGCAGACGAACAGGAAAAGGATCCAATCAGCTTACACTCCTGGCAATCAGTCTCTAACAGCATACAGGGAATCCCCCCAATAACGAGACAAGGCTCCGTCTTGAGGGTCAAGCAGTGCTCTGACTGTACTTCAAGTACAGCCTCTTTTATTGATAAAAACCAAACATAGTACTGCCCACAGGGTTTTGAAATCCAACCAATCAGTAATTCACAACACACACAATGTAAATACAGCAACCAATCGTTCCCGCCCCCTAGAGGACCAGAAGGGAGACTGCGACACAGAACAGATACAACATATCCCCACAATGCATCATGGTTTCCTCCTCTCTGCCTGGGAGACGACCGAAGACAATCCAATTATCTCTCAGGACAAAGGGGAGATCGCCAATACACATGTGGAGACAACAGGACAGACATCACCATTTAAACACACAATGGGACAATTGGACAATAGAACCACACCCAGCATATTCCTCCCAAGCTGACAAGTTACACTTATTATAAGTTGTTACAACTTTGTGAGGTTACATTGTCCATACATATAACTTACATCAATTTAAACAGTATAACTTGGGGGACAAACCTATCCAAAATTCCCTGGAATAGATTCAGGGGTTTAAAAGTTACTATGGGCCATAATCCTGAGGCAAGAGGCTTTTAAACAGCCCCCTCCAAAACCCAGTGGCGAGGTTGGTTTCGCCACAGCGCTCATCTCCATAGTCATCTGTATCGCTGTTCTCAGTACAGCGATACAGATGGCTGTGCTGCGGCGGGGCAGGGGAGGGAGAGGCGTGTCCCTTCCCTGCGTCTCTGATAGGCTGCCGACACTAGGCCAGCAGCCTATCAGAGACACAGGGAAGGGACACGCCTCTCCCTCCCCTGCCCCTATATAATGTCCCCATAGTGCTCTTTTCCCGCACTTCTCCATAGTGCCCCCCATGATGCATTCCATTATATAGGTCCCTCAGTAGATGCCCCCATAGTGCTTCTTTCCCCCACACTTCTCCATAGTGCCCCCCATAATGTGTGCCAGTATATAGAGCCCCAGTAGAAGCCCCCATAGTGCCCATCCATAATATTTGCCAGTATATAGGGCTTCATTGTGATTCTTCCGCCCATTTTCCATAGGGCTGCCAGTATATAGAACCACCAGTAGATGCCTCGATAGTGCTCCTTCCCCCTTCTCCATAGTGCCCCCCTATAATGTGCCGACACTAGGCCAGCAGCCTATCAGAGACACAGGGAAGGGACACGCCTCTCCCTCCCCTGCCCCGCCGCAGCACAGCCATCTGTATCGCTGTACTGAGAACAGCGATACAGATGACTATGCCCTGCCGCCCCCTACTTTTCACCAGGGCTGCGCCGCCAGATCCCCCTGGATCCGCCAGTGGGCCAAGGTGGCCTAGCAGGCTGCTGGGCCTATTTTCACGCAGGGGCCTGGAGATGCAGCTCCATCTGCCCCTATGTTAATTTAGCCCTGGCTACAGGCACTACACCTGCAGCCTATCAGAGGCCGGTGCAGGCGGCGCAATGACATCAGTGCGCCGCCTGAGCCATACAGCGCGGGACACAGGCCAGAAGAGGCCTGCATCACATCGCTGACATGGAGGTAAGTATAAGGCCTTGTTCACACTTCAGTGTTTAGTCAGTGATTTCCATCAGTGATTTGTGAGCCAAAACCAGGTGCAACTCTAAACACAGAACAGGAGCAGATCTTTTGCTTCTACCTCATGTCTGTGGAGGCTCCACTTCTGGTTTTGACTCACAAATCACTGATGGAAATCACTGACCAAACACTGAAGTGTGAACGAGGCCTAAGTGTTTTTTTTTATATGTACAATTACAAAACTTTTACTGGCACATGATGGGGGATGGGGGATGGGGGGCCACTTGTTACTGGCACATGATGGGGGGGGCCTCTTGTTACTGGCACATGATGGGGGGGCCTCTTGTTACTGGCACATGATGGGGGGCCTCTTGTTACTGGCACATGATGGGGGGGCCTCTTGTTACTGGCACATGATGGGGGGGCCTCTTGTTACTGGCACATGATGGGGGGGCCTCTTGTTACTGGCACATGATGGGGATGGGGGGCCTCTTGTTATTGGCACATGATGGGGGGCTCTTGTTACTGGCACATGATGGGGGGCTCTTGTTACTGGCACATGATGGGGGGCTCTTGTTACTGGCACACGATGGGGGGCTCTTGTTACTGGCACATGATGGCGGGGCCTCTTGTTCCTGGCACATGATGGCGGGGCCTCTTGTTCCTGGCACATGATGGCGGGGCCTCTTGTTCCTGGCACATGATGGCGGGGCCTCTTGTTCCTGGCACATGATGGCGGGGCCTCTTGTTCCTGGCACATGATGGCGGGGCCTCTTGTTCCTGGCACATGATGGCGGGGCCTCTTGTTCCTGGCACATGATGGTGGGGCCTCTTGTTCCTGGCACATGATGGCGGGGCCTTTTGTTCCTGGCACATGATGGCGGGGCCTCTTGTTCCTGGCACATGATGGCGGGGCCTCTTGTTCCTGGCACATGATGGCGGGGCCTCTTGTTCCTGGCACATGATGGCGGGGCCTCTTGTTCCTGGAACATGATGGCGGGGCCTCTTGTTCCTGGCACATGATGGGGGGGGGCACTTGTTCCTGGCACATGATTGGGGGGGTGCTCTTGTTCCTGGCACATGATTGGGGGCCTGGGGGGTGCTCTTGTTACTGGCACATGATTGGGGGGGCTCTTGTTACTGACACTTGATAGGGGGGCTCTTGTTACTGGCACATGATTGGGGGGCATCTATGGGAGCACATTTTACTGGCACATTATTGGGGGGCACTTTTTACTGGCACATTATTGGGGGCACTTTCTACTGGCACATTATTGGTGGGCACTATAGGGGCATCTACTGAGGCCACAAAGAAGGGGTATTTTATATGGGGGGCTCTGTACAATAGCATTTTTTACTGGGACACATTATGGTGAGTACTGTGGGGAGATAAGTACTATGGGGTCATCAACAGGAGGCACTAAGAAGGGGTATTTTATACTTGCAAATTATGGGGGACACTGAGGGCATCTACTGGGGCACTATATATGGGGCATTTTATACTGGTACATTATGGGGGCACTAGGAGGAAGGGGGAGAGGAGCACTATGGGGGCATTTACTTGGTGCACTATATAGGGGTATTTTATACTTGCACATTTTAGGGGCACTATGTGGACATTAGCTCAACTGAGGTCATTACAAGGGGGTATTTTTTGTACTGTCATATTATAAAGGAGAATTATTTCTATTGGGGGGGGGGGGGCATTATGGTGGGCTTTATTACTCCCCAATGGTATGAGCCCCCTAGTAGCAGCACCAGCCTCTCTCTGCTCTGCTATCCCTCTGCTCCTTCTCCAAATCCTTATTATGAAATCTTTCTCATTAGGATAAAACACAACATCAGCTCCACCGAGCCCCCGGCCAAAGTGTGGAAGTGGTGTCCGAGATCCCCAAGGGTCAAGCCAAGTAATTGTACGTTTTTATGTGAACTAGGGGTGGGCAGTATAGGCGATATGCAATATAAATTTGTGCCACGATATGGATTTTGTGCATATCGCCGGACTGCGATATGACCACGGAGCGGCAGTTCCGATCGGAGTCCTAGCGATGTAATGCTGGGGCTCTGATTGGTTACCATGGCAGCCAGGACGCTACATGGCTGCCATGGTATGTCAGTGAACAGCATTATACTCACGTGCGCCGTGGTCGCCGGGTGCTCCTTCTTCTGTCTGCGCGGCGCATTGCTAATGCTTATAGCTCACGTGCGCCGTGGCCGTCGGGCGCTCCTTCTTTTCAGAGGCCGCACAGACAGAAGAAGGAGCGCCCGGCGGCCACGGCGCACGTGAGCTATAAGCATTAGCAATGCGCCGCACAGACAGAAAAAGGAGCGCCCGGCGGCCACGGCGCACGTGAGTATAATGCTGCTCACTGACATACCATGGCAGCCAGTAGCGTCCTGGCTGCCATGGTAACCGATCGGAGCCCCAGCATTACACTGCTGGGACTCCGATCGGAACTGCTGCTGCCACCAATGATGTGTGGGGGGGGGGGCCTCTGCCACCAATGATCAATACTGGGGAGGGGGGGCGCAGTGCCCACTGCCACCAATGATGGGGGAGGAGGGGGACCCTGTGGCCACTGCCACCAATGATTAATACTGGGGAGGGAGGGGGGGTGGTTTTGAGTTACCAGAGGGTGCTGATAAGAGGGAGAGGCTGGGGGGCACATGAGAGGTTGGGGGGCTGATCAGAGACTGGGGGGCTGATCAGAGACTGGGGGGCACATGAGGCTGGGGGGCTTATCAGAGGCTGGGGGGCACATGAGAGGCTTGCTGCCATGGTCAGCTCCCTGCTGTTGTGTGCACAAAGCACAGGGCAGCAGGGAGAGTGTAAAGTCCTATTCGCCCTAATAGAGCTCTATTAGGGTGAATATGACAAGGGTTCTAGCCCTTAACCACTTAAGGACCACAGGTTTATACCCCCCTAGTGACCAGGCCCTTTTTTACAAATCGGCACTCCACAACTTTAGCGGTTTATTGCTCGGTCATGCAACTTACCACCCAAATGAATTTTACCTCCTTTTCTTCTCACTAATAGAGCTTTCATTTGGTGGTATTTTATTGCTGCTGACATTTTTACATTTTTTTGTTATTAATCGAAATTTAATGATTTTTTTGCAAAAAAATGACATTTTTCACTTTCAGCTGTAAAATTTTGCCAAAAAAACGACATCCATATATACATTTTTCGCCAAATTTATTGTTCTACATGTCTTTGATAAAAAAAAAATGTTTGGGCAAAAAAAAAAATGGTTTGGGTAAAAGTTAAAACATTTACAAACTATGGTACAAAAATGTGAATTTCCGCTTTTTGAAACAGCTCTGACTTTCTGAGCACCTGTCATGATTCCTGAGGTTCTACCAGTGGCGTACCGCCCATAGAGGCAGACCACGCCATTGCTATGGGGCCCGCGGCACTGGGGGGCCCGTAGCGCAGAGAAGGCCCCGCCCACACTATTTGGCCCCGCCCACTGACATGCCGCTATAGCGCTATGCGGCTGCTTTTATTCTCAGCCTGCCCTGAGCCAACTATTCTTCCCCCCCGGCTCCCAGGGCCCCCTCAACCCAGGAGAAGTTAGAACGCAGCCGGATAACTAAAATAAGATTTACAGGGGGCGGAGCGGAGGCCGGCGAGAGGAGAGGCCCTGCGTGACGCGGCGAAGTGAGGAGGGGCCTGGGGGAGCGGCTTCAGTTGAGGTGCGACGCAGGACTTTTAGTCACGTACCTCACTGTGACCTCCTGCGTCGGATCTCGCGAGATGACGCGATGACGCGGCGCGGGAAGGCACAGTGAGCGATCCTGTACCAGGATGCCACAAGCTGTCCTTAGAGAGGTAAGTATTCATTTTTTTATTTTTTTATGTACCCTACGTTCTACCCTTATTGCAGAGGCACTGGGGGCACGAGAGGAGGACCACTGACAGTACTCAGTCAGTGGTCCAGTGGACATCATAGTATTAATAAGAGTGGAGAGGGGGACATTATATTAATAATAAAGAGGGGGACATTATATTATTAATAAAGAGGGGGGCATTACATTATTATTAATATAATGGCCCCCTCTTTGTTATTAATATAATGGCCCCCTCTTTGTTATTAATATAATGGCCCCCTCTTTGTTATTAATATAATGGCCCCCTCTTTGTTATTAATATAATGGCCCCCTCTTTGTTATTAATATAATGGTCCCCTGGGCCCCTCTTTATTATTAATGTAATGGCCCCCTCTTTGTTATTAAAGTGGGGGCCATTATATTAATAATAAAGAGGGGCCCTTATATTAATAATAAAGAGGGGCCCTTATATTAATAATAAAGAGGGGCCCATTATATTAATAATAAAGAGGGGCCCATTATATTAATAATAAAGTGGGGGCCATTATATAAATAATAAAGTGGGGGCCATTATATAAATAATAAAGTGGGGGCCATTATATAAATAATAAAGTGGGGCCCTTATATTAATAATAAAGAGGGGCCCATTATATTAATAATAAAGTGGGGGCCATGATATAAATAATAAAGTGGGGGCCATGATATAAATAATAAAGTGGGGGCCATTATATAAATAATAAAGTGGGGGCCATTATATAAATAATAAAGTGGGGGCCATTATATAAATAATAAAGTGGGGGCCATTATATAAATAATAAAGTGGGGGCCATTATATTAATAACAAAGAGGGGGCCATTATATTAATAATAAAGAGGGGGCCATTATATTAATAATAAAGTGGGGGCCATTATAATATACAGGGGGAATAATATTATGGGGAATGGGGGACTATCTGTCTGGCTCTAGCACAATATTGGGGGGCAGCAGGATGAGTTGTTGAGACACCAGGAAGGAGAGGTTTATAGTAAAGTGAGGAACCTAAATTTTTTTCTGTGAAACTCTGCAGAGACGAGAAGCGGCTGAAAGAAGGTATCATGGCGGTCTTATCTCTGGATGAAGACGTTGAGAAAAGTCTACATCACAGGAGACGTCACTGGATGTAACAGGTATGGGGCGGCATTCTCCTGTAATAATATTATCCATGCACATATCTGTTTCTCGGTAGGGTAGGGGGTAGATAGAATTTGACCCACACTGCCTCAGCCCGGCCCCAGACTTCAGGTCACACTGTGTGTGTTCAGAATTCTGGGGCCTCACACCCATCTACAACATTATCTGTACTCAGAGAGTTATCGCTGTGTTACATAGGACTGCTAGTGATCTACTACAGTATTTGTTAAAAGGGGCGTGCCCGGGGTAGGGGGGGGGGGAGTAGGAAGAAAGCACACTGTCCTGAGAATTTTGGGGGGGGGGCATTAGGGGTTGGGGGGCTCATAGAGGACAGTGTGCTTTCCTCCTACACCTACTCCTTCCTAACAACCCCCCCCCCCCCCGGGCATTTTGGAGGGCATTAGGGGTTGGATATTAACCCCTCTAACTCCTTGCTGCTAATGCTGAGTGTGCACATAGCCACCAAATGATATTTCACCAACCAGCCAAACCCCCCGCCCCCCCCCCCCCACACAAACACATGCGTATATGTGCACACTCAGCAGCAAGGAGTTAAAGGGGTTTGGGGTAAGAGAAGTGATGACAAAATGGCGCAGGTAGCAAAGGGGTTAAGATGTGGGGGATGGCTTACGTCCGGCTTTAGCACAGTGGACAGAGGCAGGAAGAGTGATGTGTATGCGCTCCTGCGCTGCACTCGCTCAGTTGTGTGGCATACATATTGTGCCCTGTGTCCACTCTGCTAAAGCCTGGCAAGTGACATGCCCATTGTATGAAAATATAAAAAAATAAAAATATTTATCCCTAACAGTTTCTGTAGGTCATGTATAAATTTATTTAATGGGGGTGTGGCATGGGAGGAGCCAGGTCAGGAAGTGGGAGGGGCCATGGTGGGTAGTGGGCGGGGTTAAGGGGCCCAATTCAGATTTTTGCTATGGGGCCCAGTGATTTCTATGTACGCCCCTGGGTTCTACAATGCCCAAACAGTAGAAAACCCCCACAAATGACCCCATTTCGGAAAGTAGACACCCTAAGGTATTCGCTGATGGGCATAGTGAGTTCATAGAACTTTTTATTTTTTGTCACAAGTTAGCGGAAAATGATGATGATTTTATTTTTTTTATTTTTTCTTACAAAGTCTCATATTCCACTAACTTGCGACAAAAAATAAAAAATTCTAAAAACTTGCCATGCCCCTCACGGAATACCTTGGGGTGTCTTCTTTCCAAAATGGGGTCACTTGTGGGGTAGTTATACTGCCCTGGCAATTTAGGGGCCCAAATGTGTGAGAAGAACTTTGCAATCAAAATGTGTAAAAAATGACCGGTGAAATCCGAAAGGTGCACTTTGGAATATGTGCCCCTTTGCCCACCTTGGCAGCAAAAAAGTGTGACACATCTGGTATCGCCGTACTCAGGAGAAGTTGGGGAATGTGTTTTGGGGTGTCATTTTACATATACCCATGCTGGGTGAGAGAAATATCTTGGTCAAATGCCAACTTTGTATAAAAAAATGGGAAAAGTTGTCTTTTGCCAAGATATTTCTCTCACCCAGCATGGGTATATGTAAAATGACACCCCAAAACACATTCCCCAACTTCTCCTGAGTACGGCGATACCAGATGTGTCACACTTTTTTGCTGCCAAGGTGGGCAAAGGGGCACATATTCCAAAGTGCACCTTTCAGATTTTGCAGGCCATTTTTTACACATTTTGATTGCAAGGTACTTCTCACACATTTGGGCCCCTAAATTGCCAGGGCAGTATAACTACGCCACAAGTGACCCCATTTTGGAAAGAAGACACCCCAAGGTATTCCGTGAGGGGCATGGAGAGTTCCTAGAATTTTTTATTTTTTGTCACAAGTTAGCGGAAAATGATGATTTTTTTTTTTTTTCTCTTTTTTCCTTACAAAGTCTCATATTCCACTAACTTGCGACAAAAAATAAAAAATTCTAGGAACTCGCCATGCCCCTCACGGAATACCTTGGGGTGTCTTCTTTCCAAAATGGGGTCACTTGTGGCGTAGTTATACTGCCCTGGCAATTTAGGGGCCCAAATGTGTGAGAAGTACTTTGCAATCAAAATCTGTAAAAAAATGACCGGTGAAATCCGAAAGGTGCACTTTGGAATATGTGCCCCTTTGCCCACCTTGGCATCAAAAAAGTGTCACACATCTGGTATCGCCGTACTCAGGAGAAGTTGGGGAATGTGTTTTGGGGTGTCATTTTACATATACCCATGCTGGGTGAGAGAAATATCTTGGCAAAAGACAACTTTTCCCATTTTTTTATACAAAGTTGGCATTTGACCAAGATATTTTTCTCACCCAGCATGGGTATATGTAAAATGACACCCCAAAACACATTCCCCAACTTCTCCTGAGTACGGCGATACCAGATGTGTCACACTTTTTTGCTGCCAAGGTGGGCAAAGGGGCACATATTCCAAAGTGCACCTTTCGGATTTTGCAGGGCATTTTTTACAGATTTTGATTGCAAAGTACTTCTCACACATTTGGGCCCCTAAATTGCCAGGGCAGTATAACTACGCCACAAGTGACCCCATTTTGGAAAGAAGACACCCCAAGGTATTCCGTGAGGGGCATGGCGAGTTCCTAGAATTTTTTATTTTTTGTCGCAAGTTAGTGGAATATGAGACTTTGTAAGGAAAAAAGAAAAAAAAAGAAAAATCATCATTTTCCGCTAACTTGTGACAAAAAATAAAACATTCTAGGAACTCGCCATGCCCCTCACGGAATACCTTGGGGTGTCTTCTTTCCAAAATGGGGTCACTTGTGGCGTAGTTATACTGCCCTGGCAATTTAGGGGCCCAAATGTGTAAGAAGTACCTTGCAATCAAAATGTGTAAAAAATGGCCGGGGAAATCCGAAAGGTGCACTTTGGAATATGTGCCCCTTTGCCCACCTTGGCATCAAAAAAGTGTCACACATCTGGTATCGCCGTACTCAGGAGAAGTTGGGGAATGTGTTTTGGGGTGTCATTTTACATATACCCATGCTGGGTGAGAGAAATATCTTGACAAAAGACAACTTTTCCCATTTTTTTATACAAAGTTGGCATTTGACCAAGATATTTCTCTCACCCAGCATGGGTATATGTAAAATGACACCCCAAAACACATTCCCCAACTTCTCCTGAGTACGGCGATACCAGATGTGTGACACTTTTTTGCAGCCTAGATGCGCAAAGGGGCCCAAATTCCGTTTAGGAGGGCATTTTTAGACATTTGGATCCCAGACTTCTTCTCACACTTTCGGGCCCCTAAAAAGCCAGGGCAGTATAAATACCCCACATGTGACCCCACTTTGGAAAGAAGACACCCAAGGTATTCAATGAGGGGCCTGGCGAGTTCCTAGAATTTTTTTTTTTTTTGCATAAGTTAGCGGATATTGATTTTTTTTTGTTTTTTTCTCACAAAGTCTCACTTTCCGCTAACTTAGGACAAAAATTTCAATCTTTCATGGACTCAATACGCCCCTCACGGAATACCTTGGGGTGTCTTCTTTCCGAAATGGGGTCACATGTGGGGTATTTATACTGCCCTGGCTTTTTAGGGGCCCTAAAGCGTGAGAAGAAGTCTGGAATATAAATGTCTAAAAATGTTTACGCATTTGGATTCCGTGAGGGGTATGGTGCGTCCATGTGAGATTTTATTTTTTGACACAAGTTAGTGGAATATGAGACTTAGTAAGAAAAAACAAAAACAAACAAAAAATTTCCGCTAACTTGTGCCAAAAAAAATGTCTGAATGGAGCCTTACCAGGGGGGGGGGGGGGGTGATCAATGACAGGGGGGTGATCAATGACAGGGGGGTGATCAATGACAGGGGGTGATCAATGACAGGGGGTGATCAATGACAGGCGGGTGATCACCCATATAGACTCCCTGATCACCCCCCTGTCATTGATCACCCCCCCTGTAAGGCTCCATTCAGACATCCGCATGATTTTTTACGGATCCATGGATCGGATCCACAGAACGCATGCGGACGTCTGAATGGAGCCTTACAGGGGGGTTATCAATGACAGGGGGTGATCAGGGTAATCAGGGTGATCACCCCCCTGTCACTGATCACCCCCCCTGTAAGGCTCCATTCAGACATCCGCATGATTTTTTACGGATCCATGGATACATGTATCGGATCCACAAAACGCATGCGGACGTCTGAATGGAGCCTTACAGGGGGGTTATCAATGACAGGGGGTGATCAGGGTAATCACCCCCCTGTCACTGATCACCCCCCCCTGTAAGGCTCCATTCAGACATCCGCATGATTTTTTACGGATCCATGGATACATGTATCGGATCCACAAAACGCATGCGGACGTCTGAATGGAGCCTTACAGGGGGGTTATCAATGACAGGGGGTGATCAGGGTGATCACCCCCCTGTCACTGATCACCCCCCCTGTAAGGCTCCATTCAGACATCCGCATGATTTTTTACGGATCCATGGATCGGATCCACAAAACGCATGCGGACGTCTGAATGGAGCCTTACAGGGGGGTTATCAATGACAGGGGGTGATCAGGGTAATCACCCCCCTGTCACTGATCACCCCCCCTGTAAGGCTCCATTCAGACATCCGCATGATTTTTTACGGATCCATGGATACATGGATCGGATCCACAAAACGCATGCGGACGTCTGAATGGAGCCTTACAGGGGGGTTATCAATGACAGGGGTGATCAGGGTAATCAGGGTGATCACCCCCCCTGTAAGGCTCCATTCAGACATCCGCATGATTTTTTACGGATCCATGGATACATGGATCGGATCCACAAAACGCATGCGGACGTCTGAATGGAGCCTTACAGGGGGGTTATCAATGACAGGGGGTGATCAGGGTAATCACCCCCCTGTCACTGATCACCCCCCCTGTAAGGCTCCATTCAGACATCCGCATGATTTTTTACGGATCCATGGATACATGGATCGGATCCACAAAACGCATGCTGACGTCTGAATGGAGCCTTACAGGGGGGTTATCAATGACAGGGGGGTGATCAGGGAGTGTATATGGGTGATCACCCGCCTGTCATTGATCACCCCCTGTAAGGCTCCATTCAGACGTCCGCATGTGTTTTGCGGATCCGATCCATGTATCCATGGATCCGTAAAAATCATGCGGACGTCTGAATGGAGCCTTACAGGGGAGTGATCAATGACAGGGGGGTGATCAATGACAGGGGGTGATCAGGGAGTGTATATGGGTGATCACCCGCCTGTCATTGATCACCCCCCTGTAAGGCTCCATTCAGACGTCCGTATGATTTTTTACGGATCCATGGATACATGGATCGGATCCACAAAACGCATGCGGATGTCTGAATGGAGCCTTACAGGGGGGTTATCAATGACAGGGGTGATCAGGGTAATCACCCCCCTGTCACTGATCACCCCCCCTGTAAGGCTCCATTCAGACATCCGCATGATTTTTTACGGATCCATGGATACATGGATCGGATCCACAAAACGCATGCTGACGTCTGAATGGAGCCTTACAGGGGGGTTATCAATGACAGGGGGGTGATCAGGGAGTGTATATTGGGTGATCACCCGCCTGTCATTGATCACCCCCCTGTAAGGCTCCATTCAGACGTCCGTATGCTTTTTGCGGATCCGATCCATGTATCCGTGGATCCGTAAAAATCATACGGACGTCTGAACGGAGCCTGACAGGGGGGTGATCAATGACAGGGCGGTGATCAATGACAGGGGGGTGATCAGGGAGTTTATATGGGGTGATCATGGGTGATCAGGGGTTTATAAGGGGTTAATAAGTGACGGGGGGGGGGGGTGTAGTGTAGTGTAGTGTGGTGTTTGGTGGGACTGTACTGACCTACCTGAGTCCTCTGGTGGTTGATCCTAACAAAAGGGACCACCAGAGGACCAGCTAGGAGGTATATTAGACGCTGTTATGAAAACAGCGTCTAATATACCTGTTAGGGGTTAAAAAATTTGGATCTCCAGCCTGCCAGCGAGCAATCGTCGCTGGCAGGCTGGAGATCCACTCGCTTACCTTCCGTTCCTGTGAGCGCGCGCGCCTGTGTGCGCGCGTTCACAGGAAATCTCGGCTCACGCGAGATGACGCCAATCGGCGTTAGCGTAGCCTGGGAGCGCCGCGGAGATGACGCCTTTCGGCGTTAGCGTGGCGCCAAGTGGTTAAGGGGGCTAATAGTTATTAAATAAAAAGAAAAAAAAAGTTTAAACCCTATATATATGTATATAATACCGGCGTTGGCATACAGAGAGGGTAGGGGAGGGTAAGGATTATTACATGTATATGCACAGGACGCTAAATACAAGATCTCTACCTGTTATCTGATGAATAGTCGTTCCGTGATGTGGTGTGATCCCGTTGTTCCAGGAAGCACTGTATAGATCTGATGAGACGCTTCTTGCTCTAACTCTCACCTAGCACGCTGCCCCGGCCGGTAGCTAGCGCACACATGGAGGAGCCTGCAGGGATGAGCTCAGGAGCGTCTTCGTGTGACGTCACAACTTCGCTCCACCCAACGCGTTTCAGAACCTACGGGTTCCTTCATCCTCCACATGTGCGCTAGCTACCGGCCGGGGCAGCGTGCTAGGTGAGAGTTAGAGCAAGAAGTGTCTCATCAGATCTATACAGCGTTTCCTGGAACAACGGGATCAGACCATATCACGGAACGACTATTCACCAGATACAGGTAGAGATCTTGTAATTAGTGTCCTGTATATACATGTAATAATCCTTACCCTTCCCTACCCTCTCTGTATGCCAGCGCCGGTATATATATATATATATATATATATTTTTTTTTGTAGCTATTAGCCACCTATTAAAGGTGAGAGCAGGTTGGACACTCACCCCAATACTAGGCAGCGGCAAACAAGGTGAAAACATCAGCCTCAGAGATAAACCTAACGGCAGCGCAAGTGTCTCTGTTCCTCATAAACTTAAAAGTTTAAACCCCCCCCCCCCCCCAAATATAGAAAACAATATATTGCGATATATATCGCATATCGCACATGCTTAAAATTATATTGCAATATAGATTTTAGGCCATATCGCCCACCCCTATTGTTATACACATATAGCATGCACTGTGCCACACAATATACAGTACACCTCTACATCTACACTGTGTAGTCTGTTCTATAAGCACCATTGTTTTTGCCCTGCGAGTTTATGCCTGCACCTTCTTTGACACACACACATGCCGTATGCGCTGTGAATGGGGATTGCGGTGCATGCACAGTCTCAGGTTCCTACAAACTCCTCATTTGTGTACCGCAATCCCCATTCACCCATTCAAGGCACATGCGCAGGATCTCAACACGTCTCTGTCAAGTGAACCAAAGGAGCGGGTGTGACTTCACATGGCAGAGGTGTTATGGTCTGGAGGGCAGAGAGGACCCCCTGCCACACCTCTTTTGACACTCTGGGCTCCCATAAGTGTTTTACTTAAAAAATAAAATAAAATTAAAGCTAAGTAAAGGCTAAAGAACATATTATCGATACATCAACATCTATTCAGCTATGCTGGTGATTTCATATGCATAAAACATATGACAGATGCACTTTATTTGTGTTATAAAAAATTGCTCTGCGTTACGTTTTCATTTTCTATAAAAAGGCCCATTAAAATGTTCAAGGGAGACACCTCTCCCCTGCCCCGCACCGTTCATCTGTATCGCCGTCCGGAGGAGTATAGACATGAACGCTTCCACAATGGAAGCGCTCATCTCTCCCTGCCGCTGCCACTGCTGCCGGGCCCCCTAGTGGCTGCGGGCCCTCGGTCCCGAATGGTCAGTCCGCCCCTAATATACAGAAACACCTGTTACATTGTTAGTGGCTCCTAGTGTGAGAGATCGCGTCATCCTTGGGGCAGTGCGCATGTCACGGCTGCGCCATTGACATGCCAATGGCGAACCCTATGTGACTAAGGGGCGTCACCACACCGGTCACGTGAGTGCTCCAGGAGAAACGCGGGGACACCAAGTAAAGGAGAAGGAACGCTATCAAAACCTGACATGCGCAGTCCCCATCAGCTTCACCAAATAGACCAATACATAGAATGACCGCCTGAGGATACAATATTTAAGAATAAATTGTGTATTATTGAATATCTTACTTCAAACAATCCATTTTGAATAAAAATAATAATCAGACACAGGAACTTGTAATGTATAGAGGGAATATACCCTCCAACATAGCAATGTACTCCATATATCTGGAGTCAATACTCATTATAGATTCATGGGGGCAATGAGACAAAGATACATAAAGAGCAATATTAAAGAGGGAGGTGTAATAAACACTATCAATGGCTCCACACATCTCTCAAAGGAAGGAGATATATAGGGATAAGGTGGGTAACCAGCCAGGATCAATGGCATAGTTCCACCAAGCAATTTATGGTCCCACATTAGGGGGCACAAGTTTGTGTCCCTCAACCCGGGACCAAAATAATAATCCCAAGAACTCCAAATTCACAAAAATCTGTATTTCTGGGCAATTAAAAATCATACCCAACAACAAAGCCCCTCATAGAAAAAAGTAGAATGTATAAACATTATTTCAAATCCCTGTGTCTGAAGAGAAGAGAATTCCGCTTGTTGCAATTGTGATCCCCAGGAGGCCAGACCTTTAGATAGCAAGTGTAGATGATCTTTATGTCTCTCAATACGGATACCAACAGAATGCAGCAGGGTAGAAATGACAAAGTCAATATCAATCTAAAAAATAAGCAAAACATGGCTGTAATATAAATGTAAAAAATATAACAACATAGTCATAGACATCATTCACATTACCTAACAGCAGGAACTGACAAACAACCACTGGATATAAAGTGAGGCACAACCTCAACCAAAGAGACTCCACTTGAACTCAGTATTCAGGCTCCCGGTTTGAGGGTCTGTAATCAATGAATCCATTGGAGTTCTCTCTGCTTAAAACACTATATCTCCCCCTTTCTTCAAGGGTGGAATGTGATCCAAAATTCTGAATTATTTTCTTTGTGTCCAAAATTAACAAAATGCTTGGGAACAGGTAAATCTTTTCTTTTTTTGCCGAATGGTGTACCTGTGTTGATTTAGTCTCGTTTTCAGGTCCCAAGTGGTCTCTCCAATATAGAATAGGCCACAAGGGCACTGAAGCAGGTGAACCACATATGAACTATCCCAAGTGAGAAAGTGGCGAATATCATGATGTGTCCCCAATGTGGGTTGTGTGAAAGTTTCTCCTTTTAACACATAGGGGGACAGGGATAGCAACCTAGCCTCTTGGTACCAATGTATGTTTGTACCTTTCTCGATACATCAGCCTTCACCAACCTATCACGAAGGCTTGGTGGACGTCTATGGAACATGAGTGGTGGTACCGTATACGGTAAATTCTTTAATATGTTTTAGATTACTAGTCAAAATTGGCCAATGTTTTCTGATGATACCATTTACCTGCTTCAGTGCCCTTGTGGCCTACTGTATTTTGGAGAGACCACTTGGGACATGAAAACGAGACTAAATCAACATTTGGCAAAAAAGAAAAGATTTACCTGTTCCCAAGCATTTTGTTGATTTCAGACACAGAGAAAAGCATCTCAAATTCAGAATTTTGGATCACATTCCACCCTTGAAGAAAGGGGCAGATAGAGAGCTTTAAGCAGAGAGAACTCCCTCAAAACGGGGGGCCTGAATATTGAGTTCAAGTGGAGTCTCTTTGGTTGAGGTTGTGCCTCACTTTATATCCAGTGGTTGTTGAATCTCTTTGTCAGTTCCTGCTGTTAGGTAATGTGAATGATGTCTATGACTAAGTTGTTATATTTTTTACATTTATCTTACAGCCATGTTTTGCTTATTTTTTAGATTGATATTGACTTTGTCATTTCTACCCTGCTGCATTCTGTTGGTATCCGTATTGAGAGACATAAAGATCATCTACACTTGCTATCTAAAGGTCTGGCCTCCTGGGGATCACAATTGCAACAAGCGGAATTCTCTTCTCTTCAGACACAGGGATTTGAAATAATGTTTATACATTCTACTTTTTTCTATGAGGGGCTTTGTTGTTGGGTATGATTTTTAATAAAGTGTCCAGAAATACAGATTTTTGTGAATTTGGAGTTCTTGGGATTATTATTTTGGTCCCGGGTTGGGGGACACGAACTTGTGCCCCCTAATGTGGGACCATAAATTGCAGGGTGGAACTATGCCATAGATCCTGGCTGGTTACCCACCTTATCCGTATATATCTCCTTCCTTTGAGAGATGTGTGGAGCCATTGATAGTGTTTATTACACCTCCCTCTTTAATATTGCTCTTTATGTATCTTTGTCTCATTGCCCCCATGAATCTATAATGAGTATTGACTCCAGATATATGGAGTACATTGCTATGTTGGAGGGTATATTCCCTCTATACATTACAAGTTCCTGTGTCTGATTATTATTTTTATTCAAAATGGATTGTTTGAAGTAAGATATTCAATAGTACGCAATGTATTCTTAAATATTGTATCCTCAGGTGGTCATTCCATGTATTGGTCTATTTGGTATAGCTGATGGGGACTGGTATACTTGGCGTCCCCGTGTTTCTCCTGGAGCGCACACTTGATCTGTGCGGTGACGATCCATGGAGCGCTCACGTGACCGGTGCGGTGACTCTCCTTAGTCGCGTGGGGTTCGCCACTGGTAGCGCGAGACTGGCACCGCCGTGACATGCGCACTGCCCCAAGGATGACGCGATCTCTTACACTAGGAGCCACCAACGATGTAATAGGTGTTTCTGTATATATTACTATATATTACAGCTGCTGCTGATGATTATTAGATGCACTTGGCACTTTCTACAGGCGATATCACTGATTTAGGCCTTATGCACACGACCGTTCCGTTTTTTGCGGTCCGCAAACTGCGGATCCACAAAAAAAAAAGAAGCCGCCCGTGTGCCTTCCGCAAAACGGACAAGAATAGGACATGCTATATTTTTTTGCGGTGCCACAGAACGGAGCAACAGATGCGGACAGCACACAGAGTGCTGTCCGCATCTTTTGCGACCCCAAAGAAAGTAAATGGGTTCGCACCCGAGCCGCAAAAACTGCGGCTCGGATGCGGACCACAACAACGGTCTTATGCACAGGCACTTTAAAATATCGTTTTTTTTATATATTAAAGGATGAATTTAAATATGAATTACCAGCTGTTATGAAACAAGTTTTTACATCATCAATCATTGATGCACTTTGTATCAGGGATATTATGCGTTATTACTTTGTACACTTAATCATGTATTATTGATTATCAATTATTTATTCAAATCACTATGTGGGTATTTAAATCTTTGTGGGACATCATTTGTTTGCTTGACAAAGACCCCATTGAGCTGGGCTGAAACGTTGTGACTGGGGTAATAAACGGGCCCACCACCCTCACCTTCCTTGGAGTGCTGCCTCATTATTTGTTTTATGGACATTATCTGTGGATTTGTGCCTGGAATCTAGGAGGGATTACACCCAATTTCATTTTTTAGTGATCTATCTATCTATCTATCTATCTATCTATCTATCTAGCCAGTGGCGTAACTATAGTATTATGGGCCACAGTGCAAACTTTGGATTGGGCCCCCCCCCCCTATTTTTACAAAGAACCAGCAGATTTTCTTACTAAGGGCTCTTTCCGTGCGGCTAATCCGCTGCATGAATGAGAGCCAAGACCCATTCTGGACAGCAGAGACACGGAGCAGTAACATGATTGACTGATCTTTTTACTACAAAATCACGGTGACAACTTTATCTCACTGTGATTTTGTAGTAAAAAAGATCACGGAGAGGCACAGAGCATTATCAATCATGTTAATGCTCCGTGTCTCTGCTGTCCGGAACGGGGCTTGGCTCTCTTTCATGCAGCGGATTACCCGCACGGGATCCGCTCGTGTGAAAGAGCCCTAAGCCCAATGCATGGCTACACTCACCCAGTCCTAATAAAATCTGGTCCTACCTCATCCAGGGTGTCACTGGGGTCGGCGTGATGATCTGTGGTGAGAAAAAAAGAATAATGGAAGGGATGGTGACTGCCCCTGTGAAATCACCAGCAGGGGGCGCTGTGCAGGCCTGCAAGACTGAGCAATGCCAATGTATAGAAGCGTAATCTAGGACATTTCCCCTAAGTGCAACCACACAGTACTAATGCCCACCTTGAGGCCCCTCACAGTAGTTATGCCCACCTTTGTGCCTGTCACAGTAGTTATGCCCAGATATGTGCCCCCTCACAGTAGTTATGCCAAATATGTGTCCCCTTACAGTAGTAATGCCAAGATTTGTGCCCCCTCACAGTAGTAATGTCAGATTATGTGTCCCCTTGCGGTAGTAATGCCCAGTTATGTGCCCCCTCACAGTAGTAATGCCCAACTATGTGCCCCCTTTCAGTAGTAATGCCCAGATTATGTGCCCCTTCACAGTAGTAATTGTTCTGTCCCCACATGAAGGCGAATGAAGGTGTAACTGATAATGACTTTGTGATTGTCCTACCTTCGTATCCAAGCAGTGGAGCAGACCGGACCGGCAGATGCTCAGGTTAGATGGATCCAGACGTAGACATGAGGATGCAATCAAACGTGGGTTTATTTGATCCAAAGCAGCGACATACGGTGATGCAATACAGGAATGCAGTAGCAGAGTAGATGCTGTCATGTGGATGTCTTTCCTGAGGCTAACTGCTGGTCAAAAACGGATGCCTTCACAAACCAAGGTGTGTGTCTCCAGTCACAAAGGAATGCAGCACTGAAAAATGGCTACAGGAAGTGACAAAGACCAAGGCTGCTAAAACCACGCCCAGCAGAGAAAAACTTTATAGACAAGAACAAGGCGTGCAGCATACGAATTGCAGCCAGCAGATGGCAGCAGAGAACAATACATTGAAACAACATAGCAAAAGAAAAGATAATAATACAGTGCAGGAATTAAATTTGAAAGAAACAGCACACTCCCCGTCTGAAATTCACTTCGGGGATTTCACTATGATGAATGTCCATAAAATATAAACAACCTGTAAAAAAAACATGTTAGAATGCAAACATAGATTAGTCCTGTTTTCCAACTTGGAATAGAGAAGATCTGCGAAGCGAGATACAGTCCTGTTCACCCAGCAGGGACGTTCTCGATGGGTAATATTAAGATGAGTTCGTTGATTGGTCTTGAGAACGTTTTAAGCTAGCCTTTTCTGAAGATCTTCAACTCCACCTTCCTGACCTTGCCATCCATACTAGGGAAAACCTTTGAAATTAGTCCGATAAGCCAGTCAATCCTTGCGGTTTGTTGCTCTTTCATCAATACGAGGTCTCCTTCCTTCAAGTTTGGTTTGTGGTGTTGCCATTTTCTTCTTCCTTGAAGAACACTGGGGTACTCTTTTCGCCACCTGTTCCAGAAGTAATCTGCTAGGTATTGTACATGTTTCCAGTGTTTTTGATAGATGTTAGCATGAGTGAATTCTCCACTAGGTATTAGCGTACTCTCAGTTTTTTGGGTAAGTAGAATAGCCGGAGTCAGTATGGCTGGTGTTTCAGGATCCATAGACACTGGCACAAGGGGTTTTGAATTGATAATGGCCTAAACTTGAGCGAGAAGGGTGACTAGAGTCTCATGTGTGAGTCTAGATCAGTTTACATCCATTAACATAGAATTTAAGATGTTGCGTGAGATGCCGATCATTCTCTCCAAGGGAACTATGAGGAGGGTTGAAAATCCAGGTGCAACCTTTTTCCGCCAACTGATCTTGAATGGACTTGGCTGCACAACTTATCTGAAAACTGAAGGAGTCAGCCGAGAGATCCCATATGAGGCCCAAGCTCCTCTGCACAGGTGGACTGTCCAGTCCCAAGTTAATGTCCTTGAATCCTGGTGCATGATCGCCTGATTCGAAGGCCCTCATAACGGCCAGGCTGTTTGAAGCAATTTTGTGTAGTCTAAGTTTAGCTTGGTATAACATACTTTGAGTCCTTTTGAGCAGATCGATAGCCGCTTTTTCAGTCGGTAGTGATTTGAGTCCATAATCTACGTAGAAGTCCTTTTCTACAAAGTCTCTGGCGTCTTTACCGTACTCGGATTCTCCCTCTAATGCAGTTTGCCGAAGGCCGAAAGTTGCCACGGCAGGTGAAGAGCTGTTTCCAAATACGTGTACCCTCATTCGATATTCTGCCATATCTGCGTTGGTGTCATTATTCTTGTACCACAGAAACCTAAGGAAATTCCGGTGGTCCTCTCTGACTACAAAACAGTGGAACATCTGCTCAATGTCAGCGGTGATGGCAACAAGCTCTTTTCTGAACCTCATCAGCACTCCAACTAGGTTATTCGTCAGATTAGGACCTGTGAGAAGGACATCATTAAGAGATACACCTTGATGTTTGGCGCTTTTGTCGAAAACAACCCTAATTTGATTAGGTTTCCGTGGGTGATACACTCCAAATGAAGGCAAGTACCAGCACTTCCCTAAGGATGGAGCTGGTTCTGCATGGTTGTTGCGGAATATTTTGTCGATAAAGGCAACAATGTGTTCTCTCATCTCAGGCTTATGTCATGGAACCATGAACCAGACGTACAACAAGAGATGAGTGGAAATAAGAAGGCTTTATTGAAAATAAAGCTGTAAGGCAAAAGTCCAAACGGATGGCTAAACCGAAGCAGGGTCTTGCGAAACCAGGGATCAGGAACCAGAAGGGTAGTCAGACGAAGCCAGGATCAGGAACCAGCAGGGTAGTCAGACGAAGCCAGGATCAGGAATCAGCAGGGTAGTCAGACGAAGCCAGGATCAGGAACCAGAAGCAGCAGCAGTCTTAGAAGCATGTGAGCACAGGAGGACCAAGCAAGGAACTGAAGCCACAGACCTCCTATATATATGAGCTAGGCATCCAGCTCCTCCCAGTGGGAAGGAGGAGCCGCAGGGTGGGAGGCTACAAGAAACCCAGAAACCAAGATGGCCGCCAGCACATGTCAAACGAAGGAGAACAGCAAGGAGGTAAGACCATGACAGTACCTCCCCCTCAAGGGCCCCTCCTCCGCGGAGTAAGGAACGGTTTCTGAGGGAAGCGTGCGTGGAAGGCTCGGAGCAAGGCAGGAGTATGGACATCTGCGGAGGGAACCCAGGAACGCTCCTCTGGACCATAACCACGCCAATGGACCAAAAACCGCACCCGGCCGCGGACCAGGCGTGAGTCCAGGATATTGCTCACCTCATACTCCTCACGATTGCCCACTTGGACCGGACGAGGCCGAGGAATCGAGGAAGTGAAACGATTACACACCAGTGGCTTCAACAGGGAGACATGAAACACGTTGGAGATCCGCATGCCAGGAGGAAGCGCAAGGGCATAGGCTACCGGGTTTACCCTGCGAAGCACTCGGAAGGGACCAACAAAGCGAGGCGCCAGCTTGGGAGTGGGCACTCGAAGGTTGAGGTTGCGGGTGGACAACCATACGCGGTCTCCAACCTGGTAGGAAGGAGCGGGCGCTCGTCTGCGATCAGCCTGGAGTCTCTGGCGCTGCGCAGAGACCTCAAGGGACCTCTGGATCTGTACCCAAGAAGCACGTAGGACGGAAAGGTGATCCTCCACAGCCGGAATATCCTGGGGAGAGAATACCTCCGGTAACACGGCAGGTTGGAACCCATAATTGGCCATGAAGGGAGACGTCCCAGAGGAAGAGTTCACCGCCGTGTTCCTGGCAAACTCAGCCCAAGGCAGGAGGTCAACCCAATTGTCTTGGTGATCGGAGACATAGCAACGAAGGAATTGCTCCAAGGCCTGATTGGATCGTTCTGCGGCCCCATTGGACTGAGGGTGGTAGGCCGAGGAGAAAGAGAGATGAATCCCCAACTGGGAGCAAAAGGCGCGCCAGAACCTGGACACAAACTGACTCCCCCGATCCGACACAATCTCCTTGGGCAAACCGTGCAACCGGAAGACCTCCCTGGCAAAAATCGAGGCCAACTCTTGTGCAGAGGGTAACTTCTTGAGAGGAACACAGTGGCACATTTTGGAAAACCGATCCACTATCATGAGAATGACCGTATGGCCTCGGGATGCAGGGAGGTCCACAATGAAATCCATCCCCAGGTGTGACCATGGACGCTCCCCGGTGGCTATGGGTTGCAAAAGGCCCAACGGAAGGTGCCGAGGGGACTTACTCTGGGCACAAACGGAGCATGCCGCTACATATGCGGCGATGTCGGAACGTAGAGAAGGCCACCAGAACAGACGTGAAACAGCCCAGGACAGCTGATTCTTTCCAGGATGCCCCGCGGCCTTGGAGTTATGGTAGGTTCGCAACAACCGAGTGCGCAACTCCTCAGGCACAAAACACCTGCCGTTGGGTCTCCCAGAGGGAGCACCAGATTGAGCCGCCAAAATCTGCTCACCCAGGGGAGAGGTCAGGCTGGTGCGAATGGCGGCCAGGATCTGATTCGGAGGTATGACCGAAGTCGGAATCGACTCCTCCCCGGACAGCTCGGAGTACTGCCGTGATAAGGCATCCGCTCTGATGTTCTTGGAACCGGGTAGGTAGGAGACCACGTAATTAAAACGTGACAAGAACAGAGCCCATCTGGCCTGACGTGGTGTCAATCTCTTGGCCTCAGAGAGGTAGGTCAGATTCTTGTGGTCCGTCAGGATGAGAACCGGAACCACCGAGCCCTCGAGCAAGTGCCTCCATTCTTTAAGGGCCTGCACGATGGCCAATAACTCCCTGTCACCAATCTGATAGTTGCACTCCGCGGAAGACAGTTTCCGGGAGTAAAACCCACAAGGAAGCAGAGGACCCTCTGGTGTTCTACGCTGAGACAGGAGGGCGCCTACTCCCGTCTCAGACGCGTCCACCTCGAGGACAAACGGCAACCCAGGGTTGGGATGCGACAGAATCGGAGCCGACACAAAGGCGGACTTTAGAGCCTCAAAAGCTCGGATGGCCTCGGGCGGCCAGACCTGGGGATTACTGCCCTTCCTGGTCAGATCCGTGAGAGGCTTGGCTAGCATGGAAAAGTCCCTGATGAACTTCCGATAATAATTGGCGAAGCCCAAAAAGCGCTGCAGGGCACGAAGACCACTGGGCTGGGGCCACTGTAAGACAGCCGAAACCTTCTCAGGATCCATGGAGAACCCCTCAGCGGAAATGATGTAACCTAAGAAGGTTACCTGGGATCGGTGAAATTCGCATTTCTCAAGCTTACCGAACAGCTTGTTCTCTCGTAACCGTTGCAACACTCGTCTGACATCCAGAATGTGGGCCTCCATGGATTCAGAATATACCAAGATGTCATCCAAATAGACCACCACACACTGCTGCAACAGGTCACGGAAAACATCGTTGATGAATTCCTGGAAGACTGCGGGCGCATTGCACAACCCAAAGGGCATAACCAAGGATTCATAATGACCGGTCCTGGTGTTAAACGCGGTCTTCCACTCATCGCCCGCCTTGATCCTTACCAGGTTATATGCCGCCCTCAGGTCGAGTTTGGTAAAGACCGTGGCCCCTTTGAGGCGATCGAACAGCTCGGAAATCAAGGGTATCGGGTAAGCGTTCTTGATCGTGATGCGATTGAGACCCCTGTAATCGATGCAAGGCCTCAACTCACCGCCCTTCTTTTTCACAAAGAAAAATCCAGCCCCTGCCGGGGACGAGGATTTGCGAATGTGTCCGCGTGAAAGCGCCTCCCTCACGTACTCCTCCATGGCCTCATTCTCCGCTACCGACAGTGGATAGACTTTGCCACGAGGCGGAACGGCACCAGATTGTAACTCTATGGCACAATCGTATGGGCGGTGCGGAGGTAGGGCAACCGCACGCACCTTATCGAATACATCCCGGTACTCCTCGTATTCAGGAGGCAACAGAGAGTCCGAGGAAGTACACAGCAACTTGACAGGCCCATGGATGCAACTAGCCCCACACTGCGGTGACCACGAGAGGATCTCGGCCGATTTCCAATCGAAAGTCGGATTATGCTTCTGGAGCCAGGGGTACCCCAAGACCACCGAGTAGTGTGGAGACGAAATAACCTGGAGACAGACCGACTCTCTGTGAACGGCACCAATGGCCATCCCCACTGGAAGGGTCTCATGAGTCACGTGTGGCGGCAGAAGGGGTCTGCCGTCTATCGCCTCAAGAGCCAGTGGGGAACCTCGAGGCTGCAGAGGAATGGAATTGGCGGCAGCGAACACACTATCAATGAACAAACCACCAGCACCAGAGTCCACCAACGCCTGGGTCGTCACCGAGCCCCCGACCCAGGAGAGGACAACAGTAATCAGTGGTTTGTCAACACGGGAAACCGGGGACGAGGAGACTCCACCCAAGATCTGCCCCCGACAGGATCTCAGGTGCGAGCGTTTCCCGGACGGTTCGGGCATGCCAACCGAAAATGCCCACCGAGACCACAGTACATGCATCGGCCCTCGCGTCTCCGGAGTACCCTCTCCCCCTCGGACAGGCGAGCAAACCCCAGCTGCATGGGTTCACCCCCAGACAAGTCATCCCCAGGAGGCGTGGGAGGAGAGGGAGGCACGGGTGGGACAGCAAACGTAGGCGCCAATCTGTTAGAAGGCCTCCGCAGGCTCTCCTTAAAGGAAGGTCTCTCCCTGAGTCTGGTGTCAATCAAAATCAGGAAAGAAATAAGAGACTCGAGCTCCACTGGTAGGTCCTTAGCTGCAACCTCATCCTTCAAGGCATCCGAGAGACCATGAGAGAAAGCAGCGACCAGAGCCTCATTATTCCAGCCCACCTCTGCTGCCAGGGTACGAAACTCAATGGCGTATTCAGCTACGGATCGTGAACCCTGTCTGATGGACATAAGGAGCTTCGCAGCAGAGGCAGCACGAGCCGGCACATCGAATACCTTCCGAAGAGAAGCAACAAAACCGGAAAACTCGGCAACCACCGGATTGTTGTTCTCCCATAAAGGGCTGGCCCAGGCCAAGGCCTTGTCCGAGAGCAGCGAGATCAAGAAGCCCACCTTTGATCTCTCAGTAGGAAAGGCATGTGGCAGCAACTCGAAGTAAATGCCCACCTGGTTAAGGAAACCTCGGCACTGAGTTGGCTCTCCCCCAAAGCGCTGTGGAAGGGGGGCAGAACCGGTCATACCCCGAAACACCGCAGGCGCAGCAACAGGTGTCGGGGTAGACTCTGGCGCAACAACCGGAGCGGCAGTAGGAGCGGGCCCAGGAGCGACAACCGACCCATCGGCAACGGAAGCTAAATGAGCCGTGCGTTCAAGCAGGGTTTGCAACGCCACAGCGAACCGACCCAACAGGTGATCCTGCTGATCAAGTCTGGCAACCAGCGTAGGTAGCGAGGATGGCCCTGTACCGTCAGAATTCATGGCTTGGTCCTAATGTCATGGAACCATGAACCAGACGTACAACAAGAGATGAGTGGAAATAAGAAGGCTTTATTGAAAATAAAGCTGTAAGGCAAAAGTCCAAACGGATGGCTAAACCGAAGCAGGGTCTTGCGAAACCAGAGGATCAGGAACCAGAAGGGTAGTCAGACGAAGCCAGGATCAGGAACCAGCAGGGTAGTCAGACGAAGCCAGGATCAGGAATCAGCAGGGTAGTCAGACGAAGCCAGGATCAGGAACCAGAAGCAGCAGCAGTCTTAGAAGTATGTGAGCACAGGAGGACCAAGCAAGGAACTGAAGCCACAGACCTCCTATATATATGAGCTAGGCATCCAGCTCCTCCCAGTGGGAAGGAGGAGCCGCAGGGTGGGAGGCTACAAGAAACCCAGAAACGAAGATGGCCGCCAGCACATGTCAAACGAAGGAGAACAGCAAGGAGGTAAGACCATGACAGCTTACTGTTCATGCTCCCTATTGTTCAGGAGTCTCACCCTGGTAGCTCGGAAGGGTAATGGAGAAACCCAGTGATTGGTTTCGTCTTTAAGGAAATCATTTGTCCATTATCTTGATAAATTCTCTGTCTTCTACTGACAAAGCTACTTTACCATCGTCCTTGCATCTGTGAAAGACTAATCTTCCCAAGATGTCGGCAAAGAAGGGAGGAATGTCGTCAGGTGGTTGTATAAGGTCTGGAGGCTTCTCTTTCACCTCGTAGTGATGAGGGCAAGGCGTAATGCAAGTTGTGCGTCCATCTCCATGCACGTACGTTTTGAAAGAGTGGATTCTTGGTTGATCCAAGCATACATTTCCTATGACTACCCATCCCAAGTCCAGTCTCTGGACGTATGGTGCATAGTTGGGACCATTACACTGTTGACGCACCTTGTATACCCTTAGATTGTCTCTGCCAAGCAGGAGTAGAATCTCGGCGTGGTGTGGTTGGTGAAATGCAGCTTCCGGGGTAGGAATTTCATCCCTATGGTTGGGTATTTGATCGCATTCGATCAGCGTCGGTAGAGGTATTTCTGTATTCCCACTGATGGAACAATCGATGAATCTGTCACGGAAGGTGTACAGGAAACAAGACAATGCAAAATGAATATATGACTCACTGGATCCAAAACTAAGGAACAAAAGGGAGACCCCTGCATAAGACCTGGCACTCTTCCTGTCTGCTCAGCCTATGCGAAAATCCCAATGGTGGATGATCGCATATCCACGTACCTCGACTATATACCATCTGAACACCCTACAATAGTGAGGGGACACGACCACCGGCTCCCTACACTAGACACGGAGGGAGTCAGGGTCACCTGGGATCCAGCAAACAGAAAATCACAAATAAATGTACAGCACTTAACTTGTAGAAGGCTGGAAAATAGGATCAGCATGCACACACACTCCAGGAAGTTGTATAAGCCGCACACTAATGCATTATGGGGAGGAATTTAAAGGGATGCAATCAGTCCAACTACATGACAGCTGAGAGAGGCTAACGAGATGAGGAACTGAAATTCAAAACAAAGAAAACTCAAGGAGGAGGTTCTGAAAGGCTTCTGTCAGAGCTTCTCAGCTGTCTGGTTGTGACAGTACCCCTCCCTCTACGAGTGGACTCCGGACACTCAGAGCCCACCTTCTCAGGATGGGACCTATGGAAAGCCCTGATGAGACGAGTGGCCTTAATGTCCGTCACTGGGACCCACATCCTCTCCTCAGGACCATAACCCTCCCAATGAACGAGGTACTGGAGAGAACCGCGGACAAGACGAGAATCCACAATCCTAGAGACCTGAAATTCAAGATTCCCATCAACCATAATCGGAGGAGGAGGCAAAGGCGAGGGTACAATGGGTTGAACATAAGGTTTCAATAAGGACTTATGAAAAACATTATGGATCTTCCAAGTCTGAGGAAGATCAAGACGGTAGGCAACAGGATTGATGACAGACAGGATTTTGTAAGGCCCAATAAACCTAGGACCCAACTTCCAGGAGGGAACCTTCAATTTGATATTCTTGGTAGACAACCACACCAGATCACCAACATTCAGGTCCGGACCAGGCACACGTCTCTTATCTGCCACACGCTTATATCTCTCACTCATGCTCTTTAGATTATCCTGAATCTTTTGCCAAATAGAAGACAAAGACGAGGAGAATCTGTCCTCATCAGGTAAACCAGAAGACCCCTCTCCCGAGAAAGTCCCAAACTGCGGATGAAACCCATATGCACCAAAAAATGGTGACTTATCAGAGGACTCCTGACGACGGTTATTTAAAGCAAACTCAGCAAGGGACAAAAAAGAACACCAATCCTCCTGATTCTCCGCCACAAAACAGCGCAGATATGTCTCCAGATTCTGATTGACGCGCTCTGTCTGGCCATTCGACTGCGGGTGGAAAGCAGAAGAGAATGACAACCGAACCCCCAAGCGAGAACAGAAAGCCTTCCAGAATCTGGAAACAAACTGCGTGCCCCTATCAGAGACTATGTCTGAAGGAATACCATGCAATTTGACAATGTGATCAATAAATGCCTGCGCCAGCGTCTTAGCATTGGGCAAACCAGGAAAAGGGATGAAATGCACCATTTTGCTAAAACGGTCCACCACCACCAGAATCACAGTCTTCCCCGAGGAACGAGGCAGGTCCGTTATGAAGTCCATGGACAGATGTGTCCAAGGACGGGAAGGAATGGGTAAGGGAAGGAGAGGACCTGATGGCCGTGAATGAGGGACTTTGGCACGAGCGCAAGTCTCGCAGGCTGCCACAAAACCCTCAACCGACTTACGAAGCGCAGGCCACCAGAATCTCCGAGCGATGAGATCCACTGTGGCTCTTGCCCCCGGGTGCCCAGCAAGGACCGTATCGTGGTGTTCCTTAAAAATCTTGTGTCTTAAAGCGAGAGGCACAAACAACCTCCCAGGAGGACAAAGATCAGGAGCCTCTGACTGGGCTGCCTGCACCTCTGCCTCCAATTCAGGAAAAAGAGCAGAGACCACCACACCTTCAGCCAAAATGGGACCCGGGTCTTCAAAATTCCCACCTCCCGGAAAACAACGTGACAGGGCATCTGCCTTCACATTCTTAACCCCAGGGCGGAACGTGACAACAAAATTAAACCTTGAAAAGAACAAAGACCATCTGGCCTGTCTCGGGTTCAGACGCTTGGCTGACTCCAAGTAGGCCAGATTTTTATGGTCAGTAAACACGGTAATAGGGTGTCTGGCTCCCTCTAGCCAATGGCGCCATTCCTCAAAAGCCAACTTGATGGCCAACAATTCCCTATCTCCCACATCGTAATTTCTCTCTGCGGAGGAGAGTTTCTTCGAGAAAAAGGCACACGGTCGCCATTTGGCAGGAGAGGAACCCTGAGACAAGACCGCACCCACACCCACCTCAGAAGCATCAACCTCAACTATGAAGGGTAGAGAAATATCAGGTTGTACCAAGATGGGAGCGGAAGCAAAACTCTCCTTGATATTAGAAAAGGCCTTACGCGCCTCTACCGACCAGGAAGAAAAATCTACCCCCTTTCTGGTCATATCAGTGAGTGGTTTAACAATAGAGGAATAATTCAAAATAAACTTCCTGTAATAATTGGCAAAGCCCAAAAAACGCATCAGCGCCTTCTGATTCTCAGGAAGCTCCCACTCAAGCACAGCGCGGACCTTCTCGGGGTCCATGCGAAAACCAGAAGCGGAGAGAAGAAACCCCAGAAATTGAATTTCTGGAACCGCAAACACACATTTTTCCAGTTTCGCGTATAATTTATTCTCCCGCAGGATGAGCAAGACCTGACGTAAGTGTTCCTTATGAGTTTTGAAATCAGGAGAAAAAATCAAAATGTCATCCAAATACACTAATACAAATTTTCCCATTAAATGATAAAAAATGCTGTTCACGAAATGCTGAAAAACGGCTGGGGCATTCATCAAACCAAAAGGCATAACCAAATTCTCAAAATGGCCCTCAGGGGTATTGAAGGCCGTCTTCCATTCGTCTCCTTCTCTGACCCTGACCAGGTTGTATGCCCCTCTTAGATCTAATTTGGAAAAGACTTTAGCCCCAACAATCTGGTTAAACAGGTCCGGGATCAGAGGAAGCGGATAAGGGTCACGAATAGTGATACTGTTCAGCTCCCTGAAATCCAGACAAGGTCTTAAAGAACCATCTTTTTTCTTAACAAAGAAAAAAACAGCGGCAACAGGTGACTTTGAGGGTCGTATGTGTCCTTTTCTCAGACTCTCAGAGATATAAGCACGCATAGCGACCCTTTCAGGTTGGGAAAGATTGTATAAACGAGATTTAGGCAGCTTGGCGCCTGGGATGAGATTAATAGGGCAATCGTACTCCCTGTGCGGGGGCAAATCCTGAACTCCACTCTCAGAGAAGACATCCGAAAATTCAGAGAGAAAAGGTGGTACAGTCTTAGTAGAAACCTCAGAAACAGATGTCGTGAGGCAATTCTCTCTGCAAAAGTCACTCCAACCATTTATTTGCCTCGCTTGCCAATCAATGGTGGGGTTATGTTTAGTGAGCCAGGGTAGCCCCAACACAAGAGGAGTAGGTAATCCGCTAAGGACGAAACATGACACATCCTCAACATGAGCATCACTCACAATTAAACGAATATTGTGAACTATGCCCTTTAATGATTTCTGAGAAAGTGGAGCGGAATCAATAGCAAAAACAGGAATATCCTTTCCCAAAGTGCACACCTGGAAACCATGAGTTATCGCAAAATGATTATCAATGAGATTGACAGCTGCTCCACTATCTACAAAAATCTCACAAAAAATGTTCTTGCTCTCTAGCGCCACCCTGGCAGGCAGGACAAAACGGGAACTACAAGCAAACGGAAAACCTTCAATTTCCGCCTCAACCCTGCCAATAGTAACAGATGGAACATTTTTAAAAGATTTTTTCCTTTTTGTTTCTTTATTACTCCCAGAAAACTGCCTGAATCTCCTAGAGGGACAAACATTTGCCAAATGATTTATACCTCCACAACAAAAACAAACCTTCCCATGCGGGCTGAATCTTCTATTGTCAGAGGCAATCAACCCCAGCTGCATGGGCTCCTGCTCAGAAGAGGCTGACAGCGACTGAGACCCCTGCGCACATAGAATGAGACCGCTGCACTGTCCTGGGACTGAGTATGACAGGAAGGAGAGATCTCTCCCTCTCTCTCTAAGACGCCTGTCAATACGAACGGCCTGAGACATAGCACAGTCCAAGGAGATAGGCCTCTCATGAAAGGCAAATGCATCTTTCAATCCCTCTGAAAGACCATGGCAAAATTGACTTCGGAGTGCAGCATCATTCCAACCAGTATCAGCTGCCCATCTCCGAAATTCTGAGCAGTATATCTCTGCGGATTGTTTACCCTGGCATAACAGACGTAGTCTAGACTCAGCCAAAGCAACACGATCCGGATCATCATATATCTGACCCAGGGCTAAAAAGAAATTCATCCACTGAACGGAGGGGCCGTGCCCCCACCGGCAGCGAAAAGGCCCACGACTGAGCGTTACCCCTGAGCAGCGATATAATGATCCCCACCCTCCGTTCCTCATCACCAGAGGAATGGGGAAGAAGGCGAAAATGGAGTTTGCAAGCCTCTCTGAAACGCACAAAATTCTCACTACCCCCGGAGAACGTATCCGGGAGCGAGATCTTAGGCTCAGAACAAACTCCATGAACGCAAGCTGAACCGGTCACTAGAAACTGAGAAAGAGTCTTACGGAGATCAGCTACCTCCAATGAAAGACCCTGAAAGCGTTCAGTCAAAAGTGAAACCGGATCCATGCTTGAGACGGTTTTGGCGGCTTATAATGTCACGGAAGGTGTACAGGAAACAAGACAATGCAAAATGAATATATGACTCACTGGATCCAAAACTAAGGAACAAAAGGGAGACCCCTGCATAAGACCTGGCACTCTCCCTGACTGCTCAGCCTATGCGAAAATCCCAATGGTGGATGATCGCATATCCACGTACCTCGACTATATACCACCTGAACACCCTACAATAGTGAGGGGACACGACCACCGGCTCCCTACACTAGACACGGAGGGAGTCAGGGTCACCTGGGATCCAGCAAACAGAAAATCACAAATAAATGTACAGCACTTATCTTGTAGAAGGCTGGAAAATAGGATCAGCATGCACACACACTCCAGGAAGTTGTATAAGCCGCACACTAATGCATTATGGGGAGGAATTTAAAGGGATGCAATCAGTCCAACTACATGACAGCTGAGAGAGGCTAACGAGATGAGGAACTGAAAATCAAAACAAAGAAAACTCAAGGAGGAGGTTCTGAAAGGCTTCTGTCAGAGCTTCTCAGCTGTCTGGTTGTGACAGAATCCTTGTGCCCTCCTGCCACTAGTCTCTATGCGACCCGAGGAGGTGTTTAAGATGTAGGGTTCTGACAGTCCCTTTATTCCAAAGGCTTCAAAGAATTTAGGTCCTGCTAGGGAGCGGTTGCTTTGGTCGTCAATGATGGCATACATTTTTACTGCCTTTTCTGGTAGCCCCTCCGGGTAGACCTTGATTAGGCATATGCGGGTACAACATTTCTCACTCTGGCCCTCCCCACATACGTCCAAGCACGAGCAGTAAACAGCAGTGGCTGCGTTAGCGTGATTCTGGGGCTCCCCGCCATGACTTGGAGCAGGATTGGTGGTGACAACAGCCGGTGAATCCCTTGTGAGTGGAGTTGGGTGCATAGCTGAGGCATGTCTTTCACTATGACACTCCTCACACTTGATAATGGATTTACAGTCCTTAGCCATGTGCTCCAATGAAGCGCAGCACCTGAAACATACCCCAAGCTCGGTGAGGACTTTCTTGCGCTGTATGGTTTTGGATCTAAATCCAAATTGTTCAGTGAGTGTGTTTTTTTATGAATGGGACATTCACGATTGAAGGCCTTGTCTCCTGATGAGGTAGTGTACTGTTTACCAGTGGGTACTGCAGATGATGGTAGGTTAGTCTTCCTAACATTCACGCTGCTCTTAAAGTCTCTGTGTTTATGCACAATACTTTCATACCTTGATGATGGTGTCACTGAAGCTGTAGTATTGAACTCCAGGAAGTCGAGGCTGGGTCATTCCTCATCTGGGACTGTTCATCGATGAATCTACAGAAATGAATAAATAGGGGAAAGGTGACGTCATGCACTCTTTTGTACTTTGAGACTGATGCCCCCCACTTCTCTTGCAGGCTGTATGGTAGCTTCACGACAATTGGGTTCACCTCATGGGCTGTATCCAGGTAGCACAGCCCGGACAGACGAGGATCTCTTTTGGCGAGCTCCAGTTCCATGAGCAAATCACTTAAATCCTGAAGCTTGTGGACATCCTTGAGACTGATCTTGGGGACGTTCTGCAGTCTCCTGAATAGCGCCTTCTCTATTGCTTCTGCACTGCCAAAGGTGCGTTCGAGTCTTTGCCAGGCTGCAGCGAGACCTGCTTCTGCTTGTCACACATAGACAGTTCTAAGGCTCTTGATGCGATTTGTGGAGCCTGGGCCCAGCCAGTTGATCAAGAGGTCGAGCTCCTGCTCTGCGGTTAGGTTGAGGTTGGCGATAGCGGTTTTGAAGGTTGCCTTCCAGGCTCTGTAGCTCTCCGCATGGTCATCAAATTTTGAGAGACTGGTGTTAATTAGCTCTCTGCTCACCATAAACCTGGCAAACTCAGACATATCTGATCTCTCACTGCTTGTTGCCATGGCAACTTGTGATGCCCCTGGGGCGTATAGGCTGCGTGGCGTGAAAGGGTGAGATGCTTCCGGGTAGAATGATGTTGCTGCAGGGTTGAGCTGTGGTCTAGCCTCTGTGGATTCTGATGACTGCTGCTTGAGCTGTGGAGGTAGGCCAGGAAACACCTGGTAGCCATCTTGCTGTAATAGCTGTCCTTGAGAGGGCGCATCTGGGCGACTGTTATTGGATTGCTCGGGTGCTGTGGGTGTCACTGGCACTGCGGGTAGAGCTGGCTTGGAGGTTTGAGTGTTGTTGGCTTGGACAGTACTGCACACTGGGGGTGGTGCAGATAACTGTTTCAGTACATAGTCGCTGGTGTGATCAACTGGATCGTCTATCTCCTCTGGTGGTAAGCAGACTGAATGAAGGCCTTGGCTCAATGCTTGCTCAAGTAGTCTTACTTTTGCTAATGCAATTTCCTCTTCCCTCTCTGATTCAAGGATCTTTATTCGAGCCTCTGCTTCTGCCTTCTTGGCTTCTGCCTCCGCTTCTGCTCTCTAGGCTTCTGCTTCTGCCCTCTTGGCCACCGCCTTCGCTTCTGCCTCCGCTTCAGCCCTCTTGGCCGCCGTCTGTGCTTCTGCCCTCGCAAGGACTTCTTTTTCGGTGAAGGAACGCCTCACTTTGGATTGCTCTGCATTTATGCGGGCCTCTAGTAATCTGTCGCTCAGGGCGGAGCTTCTAGAGCATGATGATCTGTAGGATGTTTGGATGAATACGATCTGTGTGATCTAGTTTCTTGCAAATGAGAGATGTGGAGTTCCACTTTATCTTTAGCATCCAGCACCATGGCGTCTCTTTGTCTGTCTATTGAGTCTGCCTTGCACAAATCTGATGGGGCTTCTTCAATATTAGAGTCTTTTAGAAAGATTATATACCTTGTGGACAGTCTCTTGTATCTTCATGGGCTGCGTTCAGCCGCCCGACGGCAACTTGTAAGCTGGTGGCATCGCCTGAGGAGGACTTAAGTCCTGATATGAGGGAGGAAACTCGTTCCCATAGCTCTTCCAGGTTGTCACATAGCTCATCTTTCCTGGTGTGATAGTTTTCCATGATCTTTATAGTTGGTTTGAGAGAGCGCCTTGGTCACGCGACTTGGTCCACTGCAAGTGTGGGTTCTACCTCCTGCTCTTCGTAATGATCAGTATTAGGTTGCATTTGCTTTGTTTCATAACTGGGGAACTGTACGAGGTCATTTTCGGCCATTTTAATTTAAGGTGCGCTGTCTCTTTAAGAAAATGAACTTTTGAATTGGGGGCTGAAAATTGCAGTGCGGCTCAGATGAGGCACCCCGATGAGGTTCCTAAAGTGTTTTGAGTGAATTGCGGGGTTTTGGTTTGAGGGAGGCCCCGCATGCGTGAACAGTTCTTATATCTTGGCGACTAGTGGAGGACTTCCAGGCAAGAGTATATCTACTGCGGACACGCCGTGCTTCCCCTTGGGCTTGTGGGACGTGCACTGTTGCCGGGAAGATTTGCTGCGAGTGGGCCTGTTGCAAGGGAGGTTCCTGAGTGTGGCACTGGGCTCTGAGGGAACCTGTAGCCAGGCATTGGACGTTGAGACAGATATTAACTGGGGTATAAGGCTTTAAGGCAGTTTTTGACTGTTCTGTCCCCACATGAAGGCGAATGAAGGTGTAACTGATAATGACCTTGTGACTGTCCTACCTTCGTATCCAAGCAGTGGAGCAGACCGGACCGGCAGATGCTCAGGTTAGATGGATCCAGACGTAGAAATGAGGATGCAATCAAACGTGGGTTTATTTGATCCAGAGCAGCGACATACGGTGATGCAATACAGGGATGCAGTAGCAGAGTAGATGCTGTGATGTGGATGTCTTTCCTGAGGCTAACTGCTGAGGCAACTGCTGGTCAAAAACTGATGCCTTCACAAGCCAAGGTGTGAGTCTCCAGTCACAAGGAGTGCAGCACTGAAAATGGCTACAGAAAATGACAAGGACCAAGGCTGCTAAAACCACGCCCAGCAGAGAAAAACTTTATAGACAAGAACAAGGCGTGCAGCATACGAATTCCGGCCAGCAGATGGCAGCAGAGAACAATACATTGAAACAACATAGCAAAAGAAAAGATAATAATATAGGGCAGGAATTTAATTTGAAAGAAACAGCACAGTAATGCCAGATTATGTGTCCCCTCACAGTAGTAATGGCAGATTATGTGCCCCTCACAGTAGTAATGCCAGATTATGTGCCCCTCACAGTAGTTATGCCAGATTATGTGCCCCTTCACAGTATTTATGCCCAGTTATGTGCCCCCTCAAATTAGATATGCCCCTGGTCGCTGTTATGGCACCCAACAGGTGAGCTTTAGTGTTAGGACCCGTCTTATAGAGGTCGCCTTGGCGTGCGGCAGACGGGCTCAAATGATTTTGTACAAAATGTATTTGCTAAGCATCTCTAAATTATTAGCACAGCATTTGCAATGTGATATACTTTTGTACTCTACTTTTGGTTTGTAGAGTGCTGTTGCACCATGTGTTTGTCAGATGTATATTTGCAGCCACAAGCAATGTGCACCTGCGTATTGGGATGTACTAACCCCCCCCTTTTGTGTTTAAATTAGATATGCCCAGATATGTGCCCCCTCAGAGTGGTTATGCCAGATTATGTGCCCCTCACATTAGATATGCCCACATATGTGCCCCTCACAGTAGTTATGCCTTCATATGTGCCCCCTCATAGTTATGCCTTCATATGTGCCTCCCTCACAGTAGTTATGGCAGATTAGGTGCCCCCTCAAATTAGTTATGGCAGATTAGGTCCCCCTCAGTAGAGATGCCCACTTTTCTGCCCTCTCACTCTACTTGTGCCCATCAAACACCCCCCCCCCTTGCCCCCAGTCTACAGGGTTAAAAAAAAAAAAAACACATACCTTCTTCCCTGATGACAGGCTCCCACACCATGCATTCCACTGCGGCATCTCACTTTCAGCCATGTGTTTACACACATCCGGTTCATGAATATCGCTTCCACTGTTCACCAGTGGCGTCTCTAGCTTTCAAAATTTGGGGGGCACACTGGGGGCCAGGACAAAAGTAGGGGGGGCAGCTATAACAACGATACATTTACACAAGTACGCTTCGAAATGCTGCGATACTTTACCCAATACCTAAAACCGCAACAGGGAAGAAAAGTCCAGCTGTCTGTGGATGACACTTTTATAGAGAGGGGGATCTGTGGATGACACTGCTATGGGGGGGATCTGTGGATGACACATACAGTGTATAGCATCTTATGCTATATGTGTCATCCACAGATCCACCCCCATGACAGTGTCATCCCCATTTCCCCCTCCCTATAACAGTGTCATCCACAGATCTCCCTCCTCGCCTCTCACAGGAGTGTACATTTGACATTTCTAAACCGTAATCCATATCCTGCAGTAACTTTAACTTTAAATCAGGATTCAGCAGCCGCTCATCTCTACTAGTACCTAAACCTTACACCACTCGGCTAGCTTCGGTAACAGGGCCAGGCTACAGCCTACAGGTACTGCCTGTTAGTTGTTATCGAGCAAGCGCTGATTTCTGCAGGTCAGAGGATACGGATTACAGTTTAGAAGAAATGTACACTCCTGTGAGCGGTCCAGACCAGTGGCGGATCCAGAGCCTGGTCTCGGGAGAGGCACTTCCAGATTATTTTCTGTCCGCCGCCACAGAACAAGGGTGCTTATAGAACAGACTCCACAGTGTAGCGGTATACTGTATACTGTGTGGCACAGTGTAGCGGTATACTGTATATCGTGGGGCACAGTGTAGCGGTATACTGTATATCGTGGGGTACAGTGTAGAGGTATACGGTATACTGTGTGGCACAGTGTAGAGGTATATTGTGTGGCACAGTGTAGAGGTATACTGTGTGGCACAGTGTAGAGGTATACTGTGTGGCACAGTGTAGAGGTATACTGTGTGGCACAGTGTAGAGGTATACTGTGTGGCACAGTGTAGAGGTATACTGTGTGGCACAGTGTAGAGGTATACTGTATATTGTGTGGCACAGTGTAGGCTATATGTCTATAACATAAACATATTTCACATGAACACTCACAGTTACTTGGCCCTTGGGGGTCTCGGACGCCACTTCCACACTTTGGCCGGGGGCTCAGTGGAGCTGATGTTGTGTTTTATCCTAATGAGAAAGATTTCATAATAAGGATTTGGAGAAGGGGCAAAGGGATAGCAGAGCAGGGAGAGGCTGGTGCTGCTACTAGGGGGTCATACCATGGGGGGGTAATAAAGCCCACCATTATGCCCCCCAGTAGAAATAATTCTCCTTATAATGTGACAATGCAAAAAATACCCCCTTATGCCCCCAGTTGAGCTAATGTCCCCCAAAATGTGCCAGTATAAAATACCCCTATATAGTGCCCCCATTAAATGCCCCCATAGTGCTCCTCTCCCCCTTCCTCCTAGTGCCCCCCATAATGTACCAGTATAAAATGCCCCAGTAGATGCCCTCAGTGTCCCCCATAATTTTGCAAGTATAAATTACCCCTTCTTAGTGCCCCCGTAGATGACTCCATAGTACTCCTCTCCCCCCTTCCCCATAGTACCCACCATAATGTGTCCCAGTATAAAATGCTACTGTACAGAGCCCCCCATATAAAAACACCCCTTCTTTGTGTTGCCTCAGTAGATGCCCCTATAGTGCCCACCAATAATGTGCCAGTAATAAGCCCCCCATTACGTGCCAGTAATAAGCCCCCATTACGTGCCAGTAATAAGCCCCCCCATCATGTGCCAGTAATAAGCCCCCCATTACGTGCCAGTAATAAGCCCCCCATTACGTGCCAGTCATCATGTGCCATTATTAAGTCCCCCCCATCATGTGCCATTATTAAGTCCCCCCCGTCATGTGCCATTATTAAGTCCCCCCCCCGTCATGTGCCATTATTAAGTCCCCCCCCGTCATGTGCCATTATTAAGTCCCCCCATCATGTGCCATTATTAAGTCCCCCCCCGTCATGTGCCATTATTAAGTCCCCCCCCCGTCATGTGCCATATTAAGTCCCCCCCGTCATGTGCCATTATTAAGTCCCCCCCGTCATGTGCCATTATTAAGTCCCCCCCGTCATGTGCCATTATTAAGTCCCCCCCCATCATGTGCCATTATTAAGTCCCCCCCCCTCATGTGCCATTATTAAGTCCCCCCCGTCATGTGCCATTATTAAGTCCCCCCCCGTCATGTGCCATTATTAAGTCCCCCCCGTCATGTGCCATATTAAGTCCCCCCCCATCATGTGCCATTATTAAGTCCCCCCCATCATGTGCCATTATTAAGTTCCCCCTCGTCATTGTGCCATTAGTAGTCCCCCCCCCCTGTCATGTGCCATTATTAAGTCCCCCCATCATGTGCCATTATTAAGTCCCCCCCATCATGTGCCATTATTAATTCCCCCCCGTCATGTGCCATTATTAAGTCCCCCCCCCGTCATGTGCCATTATTAAGTCCCCCCCCGTCATGTGCCATTATTAAGTCCCCCCCGTCATGTGCCATTATTAAGTCCCCCCCCGTCAGTGCCCTTATTAAGTCCCCCCCGTCATGTGCCATTATTAAGTCCCCCCCATCATGTGCCATTATTAAGTCCCCCCCATCATGTGCCATTATTAAGTCCCCCCCCCGTCATGTGCCATTATTAAGTCCCCCCCCGTCACGTGCCATTAGTAAGTCCCCCCCGTCATGTGCCATTATTAAGTCCCCCCCGTCATGTGCCATTATTAAGTCCCCCCCCATCATGTGCCATTATTAGTCCCCCCCATCATGTGCCATTATTAAGTCCCCCCCCCCGTCATGTGCCATTATTAAGTCCCCCCCGTCATGTGCCATTATTAAGTCCCCCCCATCATGTGCCATTATTAAGTCCCCCCCGTCATGTGCCATTATTAAGTCCCCCCCCGTCATGTGCCATTATTAAGTCCCCCCCCCCGTCATGTGCCATTATTAAGTCCCCCCCCCCCCGTCATGTGCCATTATTAAGTCCCCCCCCGTCATGTGCCATTATTAAGTCCCCCCCCGTCATGTGCCATTATTAAGTCCCCCCCATCATGTGCCATTATTAAAGTCCCCCCATCATGTGCCATTATTAAGTCCCCCCCCGTCATGTGCCATTATTAAGTCCCCCCCCGTCATGTGCCATTAGTAAGTCCCCCCCCGTCATGTGCCATTATTAAGTCCCCCCCCGTCATGTGCCATTATTAAGTCCCCCCCCATCATGTGCCATTATTAAGTCCCCCCCATCATGTGCCATTATTAAGTCCCCCCCCCGTCATGTGCCATTATTAAGTCCCTCCCGTCATGTGCCATTATTAAGTCCCCCCCCATCATGTGCCATTATTAAGTCCCCCCCATCATGTGCCATTATTAAGTCCCCCCCCGTCATGTGCCATTATTAAGTCCCCCCCGTCATGTGCCATTATTAAGTCCCCCCCCGTCATGTGCCATTATTAAGTCCCCCCCCATCATGTGCCATTATTAAGTCCCCCCCCGTCATGTGCCATTATTAAGTCCCCCCCCGTCATGTGCCATTATTAAGTCCCCCCCCGTCATGTGCCATTATTAAGTCCCCCCCCGTCATGTGCCATTATTAAGTCCCCCCCTGTCATGTGCATTATTAAGTCCCCCCCCATCATGTGCCATTATTAAGTCCCCCCCATCATGTGCCATTATTAAGTCCCCCCCCCCCCGTCATGTGCCATTATTAAGTCCCCCCCCCGTCATGTGCCATTAGTAAGTCCCCCCCCGTCATGTGCCATTATTAAGTCCCTCCCCCTTGCCCCCAGTCTACAGGGTTAAAAAAAAAAAAACACATACCTTCTTCCCTGATGACAGGCTCCCACACCATGCATTCCACTGCGGCATCTCACTTTCAGCCATGTGTTTACACACATCCGGTTCATGAATATCGCTTCCACTGTTCACCAGTGGCGTCTCTAGCTTTCAAAATTTGGGGGGCACACTGGGGGCCAGGACAAAAGTAGGGGGGGCAGCTATAACAACGATACATTTACACAAGTACGCTTCGAAATGCTGCGATACTTTACCCAATACCTAAAACCGCAACAGGGAAGAAAAGTCCAGCTGTCTGTGGATGACACTTTTATAGAGAGGGGGATCTGTGGATGACACTGCTATGGGGGGGATCTGTGGATGACACATACAGTGTATAGCATCTTATGCTATATGTGTCATCCACAGATCCACCCCCATGACAGTGTCATCCCCATTTCCCCCTCCATAACAGTGTCATCCACAGATCTCCCTCCTCGCCTCTCACAGGAGTGTACATTTGACATTTCTAAACCGTAATCCATATCCTGCAGTAACTTTAACTTTAAATCAGGATTCAGCAGCCGCTCATCTCTACTAGTACCTAAACCTTACACCACTCGGCTAGCTTCGGTAACAGGGCCAGGCTACAGCCTACAGGTACTGCCTGTTAGTTGTTATCGAGCAAGCGCTGATTTCTGCAGGTCAGAGGATACGGATTACAGTTTAGAAGAAATGTACACTCCTGGGAGTGGTCCAGACCAGTGGCGGATCCAGAGCCTGGTCTCGGGAGAGGCACTTCCAGATTATTTTCTGTCCGCCGCCACAGAACAAGGGTGCTTATAGAACAGACTCCACAGTGTAGCGGTATACTGTATACTGTGTGGCACAGTGTAGCGGTATACTGTATATCGTGGGGCACAGTGTAGCGGTATACTGTATATCGTGGGCACAGTGTAGAGGTATACGGTATACTGTGTGGCACAGTGTAGAGGTATATTGTGTGGCACAGTGTAGAGGTATACTGTGTGGCACAGTGTAGAGGTATACTGTGTGGCACAGTGTAGAGGTATACTGTGTGGCACAGTGTAGAGGTATACTGTATATTGTGTGGCACAGTGTAGGCTATATGTCTATAACATAAACATATTTCACATGAACACTCACAGTTACTTGGCCCTTGGGGGTCTCGGACGCCACTTCCACACTTTGGCCGGGGGCTCAGTGGAGCTGATGTTGTGTTTTATCCTAATGAGAAAGATTTCATAATAAGGATTTGGAGAAGGGGGAAAAGGGATAGCAGAGCAGGGAGAGGCTGGTGCTGCTACTAGGGGGTCATACCATGGGGGGGTAATAAAGCCCACCATTATGCCCCCCAGTAGAAATAATTCTCCTTATAATGTGACAATGCAAAAAATACCCCCTTATGCCCCCAGTTGAGCTAATGTCCCCCAAAATGTGCCAGTATAAAATACCCCTATATAGTGCCCCCATTAAATGCCCCCATAGTGCTCCTCTCCCCCTTCCTCCTAGTGCCCCCCATAATGTACCAGTATAAAATGCCCCAGTAGATGCCCTCAGTGTCCCCCATAATTTTGCAAGTATAAATTACCCCTTCTTAGTGCCCCCGTAGATGACTCCATAGTACTCCTCTCCCCCCTTCCCCATAGTACCCACCATAATGTGTCCCAGTATAAAATGCTACTGTACAGAGCCCCCCATATAAAACACCCCTTCTTTGTGTTGCCTCAGTAGATGCCCCTATAGTGCCCACCAATAATGTGCCAGTAATAAGCCCCCCATTACGTGCCAGTAATAAGCCCCCCATTACGTGCCAGTAATAAGCCCCCCCATCATGTGCCAGTAATAAGACCCCCATTACGTGCCAGTAATAAGCCCCCCATTACGTGCCAGTAATCATGTGCCATTATTAAGTCCCCCCCATCATGTGCCATTATTAAGTCCCCCCCGTCATGTGCCATTATTAAGTCCCCCCCCCGTCATGTGCCATTATTAAGTCCCCCCCCGTCATGTGCCATTATTAAGTCCCCCCCATCATGTGCCATTATTAAGTCCCCCCCCCGTCATGTGCCATTATTAAGTCCCCCCCCGTCATGTGCCATTATTAAGTCCCCCCCGTCATGTGCCATTATTAAGTCCCCCCCGTCATGTGCCATTATTAAGTCCCCCCCCATCATGTGCCATTATTAAGTCCCCCCCGTCATGTGCCATTATTAAGTCCCCCCCCCGTCATGTGCCATTATTAAGTCCCCCCCCGTCATGTGCCATTATTAAGTCCCCCCCGTCATGTGCCATTATTAAGTCCCCCCCCCGTCATGTGCCATTATTAAGTCCCCCCCGTCATGTGCCATTATTAAGTCCCCCCCATCATGTGCCATTATTAAGTCCCCCCCATCATGTGCCATTATTAAGTCCCCCCCCCCCCGTCATGTGCCATTATTAAGTCCCCCCCCGTCATGTGCCATTAGTAAGTCCCCCCCCGTCATGTGCCATTATTAAGTCCCCCCCCGTCATGTGCCATTATTAAGTCCCCCCCCCATCATGTGCCCTTATTAAGTCCCCCCCATCATGTGCCATTATTAAGTCCCCCCCGTCATGTGCCATTATTAAGTCCCCCCGTCATGTGCCATTATTAAGTCCCCCCCCATCATGTGCCATTATTAAGTCTCCCCCATCATGTGCCATTATTAAGTCCCCCCCCCGTCATGTGCCATTATTAAGTCCCCCCCATCATGTGCCATTATTAAGTCCCCCCCCCGTCATGTGCCATTATTAAGTCTCCCCCCATCATGTGCCATTATTAAGTCCCCCCCCCGTCATGTGCCATTATTAAGTCCCCCCCCCGTCATGTGCCATTATTAAGTCCCCCCCCGTCATGTGCCATTATTAAGTCCCCCCCCGTCATGTGCCATTATTAAGTCCCCCCCCGTCATGTGCCATTATTAAGTCCCCCCCATCATGTGCCATTATTAAGTCCCCCCCATCATGTGCCATTATTAAGTCCCCCCCCGTCATGTGCCATTATTAAGTCCCCCCCCGTCATGTGCCATTAGTAAGTCCCCCCCCGTCATGTGCCATTAGTAAGTCCCCCCCCGTCATGTGCCATTATTAAGTCCCCCCCCGTCATGTGCCATTATTAAGTCCCCCCCCATCATGTGCCATTATTAAGTGCCCCCCAATATTTGCCATTATTAAGTCCCCCCCCCCGTCATGTGCCATTATTAAGTCCCCCCCGTCATGTGCCATTATTAAGTCCCCCCCGTCATGTGCCATTATTAAGTCCCCCCCATCATGTGCCATTATTAAGTCCCCCCCATCATGTGCCATTATTAAGTCCCCCCCCGTCATGTGCCATTATTAAGTCCCCCCATCATGTGCCATTATTAAGTCCCCCCCCCGTCATGTGCCATTATTAAGTCCCCCCCCATCATGTGCCATTATTAAGTCCCCCCCATCATGTGCCATTATTAAGTCCCCCCCATCATGTGCCATTATTAAGTCCCCCCCCCCCTTCAGTATTCAGTATCACTATTGTAAAAAAAAAAAAAAAAAAAGAACACATACTTACCTCAGTGTCAGCGATGCGATGCAGGCCTCTTCAGGCCTGTGTCCCACGCTGTATGGCTCAGGCAGCGCGATGACGTCATCGCGCCGCCTGCGCCGGCCTCTGATAGTCTGCCGGCCTAGTGCCTGCAGCCTATCAGAGCAAGGGGAAGGGACACGCCTCTCCCTCCCCTGCACCGCCGCTGGCACAGGCAGTAGTAAGGAGATGATGATGTTTTAAGATGATGTTTTGATGTTCATGTAAATTATATTTTATGTTAAGACACCATCACGAGAGTTTGCACTCAGTAAAGGAAGATGCTATTTGTTCTACAATCTTTGCCTGCTTCCTTTCATCATCACCTTTTTCACTGTGTAACGATCGGCAGGGTGGTTCCATCTGCAGCACAGCGACTCCTCCCACTGGGCGGAGCTACCCCATATAAGCCCTGTGGCAGCTATGCACAGTGTTCCACTAATTTGGAGTGTGCACCGTGCATACTGCTACAGAAGCCTCCCTCATAGGCATTGGATCCGGACCCCGGAACCCCTGGGAACCTTATTCCTCACTCCGCTAACCTCCCTGGCAATCCGGGACGCTACTGAGGACTCTACCAAACCGCAAGTATAATGAATTCAGTGGCTGAATATAACCTGGACTATCAGTACCTTCCAACTAAGCAATAATATTCAAGGCACTCTGTTCTCTGTATAACTTATGCAAGTGAGGTGTGTGTTATGGAAAACAAGATTCATGGACTATAACTGTTGCCTACATCAAAATGAATTACTACATCCACCTGTAGGGCGTATGGCATCTCGCCGCTAATAATACATTCAGAGCAGGGAACAGGTGTATGATGTCAGGATCCCTAACTCTCCGCTCAGTTGTTTGAGAGAGCCGCCTGGGAATCCACTACTGAACCTGATCTATAACCTCACTTTCCTTCTGGGTCTTGGGCACTGGTTAATGCAACACGATTCCACAGTTGAGATCCTCGCAAAACAGCTCGGTGCATTACACACTGCAACAGGAGCAAGGCCTGAGGTAGGACATGTGACACCACATCACTACATGAGGGCTACTACCACTCCCAACCTCTACACCGGCTCCCACGGGGGCTCGCTGCTCTTGCACAAGTAGCTCTTCACTGTAGCACAGCTAGACTCTCACTACTCACTAACTAGGGGTCTGACTCAGGACCATCACCTGGCAACCTAAGGGGATATGCCAAGGGGTTGACTCTAAACTGTCCATAGAGTTCTATTATTTACACAGTAAATAGTGTTGAGCGCGAATATTCGAATATCGAATTTTTTTCGCGAATATCGGCACTTCGCTAATTCGCGAATATTTCGAATATAGTGATATAAATTCGATATTTCGAATATTCTTTTTTTTTTTTTTTTTTTTTTTTTTTTTTTTTTTTATTGTTATATTTTTTTCTTTCCCACTTCCCTAAAGTTGTTCTTACCTGTCCTTTGGATTCCTGGCTTCCTGGCTGCTCCAGTCAGTGCCCGTTGCCGCTTCTGCCGACTTCCATGCTCATGGAGCGTCCCCATCACCATGGGAACATCTCCATATACTAGAATGTACTGTCGGATTTGAGAATTACGTTGAAATCGCAATTCGATTTTTTCAAGTTATAAAATTCGAATTTCGATTTTAACTTAGCACTGCTATATGCCATATTAGTTAGCCTAATATGGCATATAGCAGTGCTAAGTTAAAATCGAAATTCGATTATTATAACTTGAAAAAATCGAATTGCGATTTCAACGTAATTCTCAAATCCGACAGTACATTCTAGTATATGGAGTCGTTCCCATGGTGATGGGGACGCTCCATAAGCATGGAATATGGCTTCAATGGCTTGGTAGAATTAGCGAATTGACGAATATATTCGTTATATTCCACAAAACGAATATAACGAATGTATTCGTCATATTCCACAAAACGAATATAACGAATGTATTCGTCATATATCACAAAACGAAGATAACGAAGTATTCTGCATCTTCATTTTAGCTACCTATTCATCAATTTCGCTAATTCTAGCAATGATATAGGAAAGTTAACTATAGAGACAGCTAAGTATAATTCGCTATGCGATTATATGACTGCTTTTTTTTTATAAATAGTATAATTATAATAATTATCAGGTATTATAATTATTCTATTTATTAAAAAAAAAAGCAGTAATATAATCGCATAGCGAATTATACTTAGCTGTCTCTATAGTCAACTTTCCTATATCATTGCTAGAATTAGCGAAATTGATGAATAGGTAGCTAAAATGAAGATGCAGAATACTTCGTTATCTTCGTTTTGTGGAATATGACGAATACTTCGTTATCTTCGTTTTGTGGAATATGACGAATATATTCGTTTTGTGGAATATAACGAATATATTCGTCAATTCGCTAATTCTACCAAGCCATTGAAGCCAACCATATAGTAAACCAGGTCCAAGTTGGAATCGCAATTCGATTATGTCAAGTTATAATAATCGAATTTCGATTTTAGCTTAGCACTGTTATATGCCATATTAGGCTAACTAATATGGCATATAGCAGTGCTAAGTTAAAATCGAAATTCGATTATTATAACTTGAAAAAATCGAATTGCGATTTCAACGTAATTCTCAAATCCGACAGTACATTCTAGTATATGGAGATGTTCCCATGGTGATGGGGACGCTCCATGAGCATGGAAGTCGGCAGAAGCGGCAACGGGCACTGACTGGACAGCTAAGTTTAATTCGCTATGCGATTATATTACTGCTTTTTTTTAAATAAATAGAATAATTATAATACCTGATAATTATTATAATTATACTATTTATAAAAAAAAGCAGTCATATAATCGCATAGCGAATTATACTTAGCTGTCTCTATAGTTAACTTTCCTATATCATTGCTAGAATTAGCGAAATTGATGAATAGGTAGCTAAAATGAAGATGCAGAATACTTCGTTATCTTCGTTTTGTGATATATGACGAATACATTCGTTATATTCGTTTTGTGGAATATGACGAATACATTCGTTATATTCGTTTTGTGGAATATAACGAATATATTCGTCAATTCGCTAATTCTACCAAGCCATTGAAGCCATATTCCATGCTTATGGAGCGTCCCCATCACCATGGGAACGACTCCATATACTAGAATGTACTGTCGGATTTGAGAATTACGTTGAAATCGCAATTCGATTTTTTCAAGTTATAATAATCGAATTTCGATTTTAACTTAGCACTGCTATATGCCATATTAATTCGAATTTTATAACTTGAAAAAATCGAATTGCAATTTCAATAGGAGAGTAGCCTTTAAGTTAAAATCGAAATTCGATTATTTAAATCGCATATTAATCGCGATAACAAGAATAATGCCGAATATTCGATTTCGACGAATATAAAACGAATATTCTATCGAATATTCGCGAATTTCGTCGAAATCGAATATGGCACCTGCCGCTCATCACTAACAGTAAATCACAACATTTCACTTAACAACATAACATTGCAACAACTTACCCTTTTTAGTGACCCCGTTCTGGGTACTGCAATTTCAGTTACTAATTTGCTTTGTTTTTTTCAATCAGACATTCATAAAACAAAACACAACTTGGAGAAAGCAATATGTGGGCGGAATTATGGTTAATTGTAACAAAGCGTGTTTTATGCCATAAGGATAATCACAGAAGGTTATGTGCATGTTACTGATGTAGCAGGAACAACACTCCTTACTCTGAACGTTTAACTCTCTCAGTGCCACACATTGCATTTTTACTAACAAATAGAATATAGAATTGTGTAGTTATAGGCTGTGTTCTATTGTGATGTAAAAATAGAATAAACGATAAAACAATTGATTATGGGTTTGCACTCTATTGTGACGTCATTATTGCTCTTCAGTTTGTGAAAACCTTTCAGCCTTTCTTCATGGCTTACCATGCACCAAAGTTTTAGCTCAAAATTTTAGTGCGAAGTAAGCCGACCAACAAGGCGTTGTAAAGTTAGACAAAATCGTTTAAGATGTGTAGCAGGATGCACCAAATTTATCACACTGCGTGAGCCACTGTAGTGGATTTGGTGCATCTTTAGACTTTCTAAATTTATGCTGTAAAAATAATAGGCAGGATTAGCAAGTCTGGCCATTCATTCCTTTAGTTTTGGTGACTTTTATGGTTATTACATTTCTTGCCTCAAAAATAGTCAAAACTGTCAGCGATAATAACAAGACCCATATTAATTTGGGGGAAAGGGGGTGATTTGAGTTTTTATATATTTTTTAAATATTTAAAAAAAACATTTATTTATTTATTTACCCTTACAAGCAAGCATTGGATTGCTCCTCTCATAGACTCTAATTCATTAGCATTGGAGTCTATGAGGATTACATTATGTTCCTATGGAGCTCTGCAATGGGCAGGGTCTACATAGGAACCTATGTCTCAGATCAAGTCAGGCTGCCGCACAAACTATCTGGCTCCTCCAATATCGCTAGCGTGCTCTCCCGGGTTTTTGCACTTCCAGATACCGTGGTCAAACATGAGGGTTTAAATGTATGCAAACTACGTTATCGTCGGCCGTTATGGCGCCCGCGTACATGTACGGCGCTGGACGGGATAGGTCATTAATATGAGATCTCATTAATATGAGATCAATGGGAGTCTGGCACCCAGAACCTTTAATGTCCACCTGTTACCTTCAGCCGCTGGAGCCAGAACTACCCCCTGAGGATGGAGCTGTAGACGAGCTCCCATTCAAGTGCAGTGCTTCCCGCTTTGTTCAGTGTTAGTTTCCATGCTGGTAGGTGCAGGTAACAGCTAATCAGTGGGGGTGCTGGGTCTTTATATACAATGAGCAACAGCACTGTCTCGATTCCTCTTGAATGGTGGACATCCTACATATTTAATACGGTAGGAGTTTTTCCTGAAAATCAATATGTAATGATTGAAAAACAGTCACTACAAACAACCAGTTTACTCTTCCTAAGCTACACCATTGTATATAGGACTGGGCCATGGAGTTGAGTGGGTCTCATCAGTCCAGCAGTTCTACAAAGTAGTGTGAAGGGCCCGAATAATTGGGAAATAAGTAACAGGTGTGTACAAGTGGGGTACTTGAAGACATGTTTACATTCATCGTGATGGATCGAGGTCCCAACACATATATTACAAATCCCTATATTTGTTTGATTGACTGCAATCAGCTGAGCATTACCTAGAACGAGCAATCACTTCTGCCTTTTGTTACTTCTGTAAATCAATATATATTGATTGGAAGGTCATTTTAAGACATCAGAAATTCAGAATCCTAAATTTTGTGACTTCATTGAATTTTATCCTAAACTACTGGTCCAAAGGTCCTTAGATGAGCGCTGGTCCTCATGGATCACTTAGCTGCATTTTTTCGGTGTTCCAGCACATCAGTGGACCTCTCTGACACTGACCTTGTGTGATAGCATAAGCCTAATTTGTATATACCTTGCAGTATATGACAGTCAGTATGCTATGTACCGTATGCTACAGACTGTGAAAGGTCATTGGCTAATATGGTAATTAAGACAATATACAATATATTTGTTCAGTGCTGTAAAATGTCCATTTTAGTGAACCTAACCCTGGTTAATGTCTTCATTGAGTTAAAGGAGAAGTAATAATTTTGACACATTCTTACACCAACCCTCCTGTAATGGATCCATAACATATTATAATAACATATTCCTATAGGGGGATTCTGAAGATTTTAACGTAAACCTTTCTAAAAGATGCTCAGGGAGTGGTCTATGGTGCCCCTGGTCTGGGGATCTAAGGAATTTTTAATAGGTGGTTGTAAACAAGCAGTGGGGGTGGGGGGGGGGGGGATTCTCCAGTGTCATAGATTGGGCCATTTATTTCTCAGTGGTTTTTTGGGAGTTTTTTCTGAATCCAGATGTTACTTTTAATTCAATAGGACATTATGAAATCCACTACAAATTGTTTTTTACATGGTATTATCTACTTTGCGTTTGTGCATTTTTAGCAGCATTTTAGTGTAACCTTTCAACACAAAATGTTGAGAGACTTCTCTTTATAAAGATGAATCAGGTGTGGATAAACCAGGATTTCCAGACACCGGCTCCTGATGCAACAGACTATTTCATTTTAGCAGTAATGATCTGACTGTAGTGTGATGCCACACCGGGACATTGTGACAAATGGCCCATTACTTCTGGCCATGTGCTGCTGCCACTGTTCTGATGCTGTCACACGCCTGATGCAACACGTTTGCTGTCTTTACTGCCATCTCGTCCTTCTGTGATCTGCCACCACAGATTTAAGATGCAAAAGACCAAAACTCATGCAAATTGAGCATGAGTCCTTTATCACACGTCAGTATTTTGCATCAGGATTGGATCATGATTTGGAAGCCAAAAGCAGGAGTGGGTCCAAAACACAGAAAACATGCAAATATTTCCATCACGTTATCTCTGTTTTGGATCCACTCCTGTTTTTGCCTTACAAATACTGATCAAATGACCAAATACTGATGGTGGATGGTCAGACTATAGGATCCGATTTTTTTGGGCTGTTCTTCTGATTGATCAGAAGACTAGAAAAAATAAACAGTGATGTGAACACAGCCTTACTGCTGACACCCTCTTCACTGTCATGGAGCCTCTACTTGAATTTTGGGCCACTGCATGGTTCAGTCCACGCTGATAAATTAGACCCGACATTAACATTGACCTGTAAGGCTGAGTTCACACTTAGGTTATTTGGTCAGTTATTTCCATCAGTTTTTGTTAACGCCAAATTCAGGAGCCAAGCCTACTATCTGATTAGGTATCATGAATAGATCTAAACTTGTTCTGTGGGTTCGACCCGCACAAGCTTTTGGCTAACAATAAATGATGATAATAACTGATCAAATAACTGAAGTATGAACTGAGCCTAATAGTGATGCGCAGTCATTCTAAAGCTAACAGAAGGGATTCAAAAGCATGTATTTGTACTGCCACAAGAATTAAAAGAACTTTTTTTCTCCAATATTTTATTGACGCTGCCTCCAATGTCCTTATTTTGTTTCACCAAAGAGTTCTTGGGACACAGTTCCTGCAGAGGCACACAACATTTTTGCTTTTGCTTTACTGAAGACTGATGTATGCTTTTCTTTTGGTTTAGCTAGGGGTTAGCTAGGACTGTCGGTGGCCTGCACCATAATGCGCATGGTCATATATGGGACCTGCCTGTTATTCTGATGCCCAGTAACTGTTTTGCTACCAGAAAGGACTAGCTATGCATGTTACTGCACTGCACAGTGATGTACACCAAGATACATTATCCCTAAAGTTTACCCGCAGCCCAGAATAGACCTGATTTAACGTGCTTCGTGATAAATTAATTTGCAACAAAGCGAATTTCTTGGAGAAATTCGGCAAAGTGACTGAATCAAATTTTTTAAAACTTCGCCCATCTCTACTGATGACCTATCATCAGTAAAAAAAAAATCTCAGAAAACCCTTTTGAAGGGGTTTTCCAGGAGTAGAATATTGATGACCTAGGTCATCAATATCTGATTGGTGAGGGTCTGACTCCAGACACCACAATCAATCGGCTGTTTAAAGAGAAGTCCATACAGCGCCATACATTGTATAGTGGACGTGCTTTGTTTTGCTGTCCAGGCTGATGGGACTAAGCTGCACATACTGTAGCCCGTGTCACCAATGACTGTGATGTCACTGGCCTAGGATGAGGCTGCAGCACTCACTAGAGCGCTGCAATTTCTTCAAACAGCTGATTGGCTGGGGTAGTGGAAGTTGGACCCACACAGATCAGATATTGATGACCTATTCAAAAAGTCAGTCATAAACATTCTTTTAAGCACATTGCTCTCCAGTTTTCAGATGCATGGGAACCTGCCAGTTTAAGAAAGTCTAGCACTTGTATTAAAATTACTGAAATTTAGCTGAAAGATTCTTATAGTATAAGTCATAATCTCACATACGTGCAATTGAAAATACAAAGGAGCAATCAGCAGTAATGATATAAAGAGAAAGACACATCATAAATGCAATCAACCTCAGTATGTACTGTATGCCCTACTGCATTTACAACCACAGTAAGGCCTTATTTATACATTGACTCACAGATGAATCAGTGGAGAACATGGACAGCATACAGATCCTTTGAATTCGTCAATGTTCACCAAAGTTTACTCGCGCTGCCATAATCCGTTGCCAAAACCATCTACACTTCCCCACCTATATAGGGAGGCCGCTGCTGGGTTGCTGCACAACTGAGTATTCTGCCGTAGCTCAGTGAATAATCAACACTATTTTAAACCAAAAAAGCTTCCTGCGCTGTATGAATGGAAACAACGGTAATTGATATGTGAAGAAACTCGGCAAAAGGGCATTTCATTATCTAAACCTACATACAGTGGGATGCGAAAGTTTGGGCAACCTTGTTAATCGTCATGATTTTCCTGTATAAATCATTGGTTGTTACGATAAAAAAAAATCAGTTAAATATATCATATAGAAGACACACACAGTGATATTTCAGAAGTGAAATTAAGTTTATTGGATTTACAGAAAGTGTGCTATAATTGTTTAAACAAAATTAGGCTACTTTCACACTAGCGTTCGTCGGTCCGCTCGTGAGCTCCGTTTGAAGGGGCTCACGAGCGGACCCGAACGCAGCCGTCCAGCCCTGATGCAGTCTGAATGGAGCGGATCCGCTCAGACTGCATCAGTCTGGCGGCGTTCAGTCTGGCGTGCGGAGGCGTGCGGATCCGTGCGGATCCGTCCAGACTTACAATGTAAGTCAATGGGGACGGGGATCCGTTTGAAGATGCCACAATATGGCTCAATCTTCAGGCGGATCCGTCCCCCATTCACTTTACATTGAAAGTCTGGACGGATCCGTACGAGGCTATTTTCACACTTAGCTGTTATATGCTAAAAATAATGCAGACGGATCCGTTCTGAACGGAGCCTCCGTCTGCATTATTATGATTGGATCCGTTCAGAACGGATCCGATCGAACGCTAGTGTGAAAGTAGCCTTAGGCAGGTGCATACATGTGGGCACTGTTGTCATTTTATTGATTCCAAAACCTTTAGAACTACTGTAATTATTGGAACTCAAATTGGCTTGGTAAGCTCAGTAACCCCTGACCTACATACACAGGTGAATCCAATTATGAGAGAGTATTTAAGGGGGTCAATTGTAAGTTTCCCTCCTCTTTTAATTTTCTCTGAAGAGTAGCAACATGGGGGTCTCAAAACAACTCTCAAATGACCTGAAGACAAAGATTTTTCACCGTCATGGTTTAGGGGAAGGATACAGAAAGCTGTCTCAGATTTTTCAGCTGTCTGTTTCCACAGTTAGGAACATATTGAGGAAATGGAAGACCACAGGCTCAGTTCAAGTTAAGGCTCGAAGTGGCAGACCAAGAAAAATCTCGGATAGACAGAAGCGACGAGTGGTGAGAACAGTCAGAGTCAACCCACAGACCAGCACCAAAGACCTACAACATCATCTTGCAGCAGATGGAGTCACTGTGCATCGTTTAACCATTCGGCGCACTTTACACAAGGAGATGCTGTATGGGAGAGTGATGCAGAGGAAGCCTTTTCTCCGCCCACAGCACAAAAAGTGCCGCTTGAGATGGGCTAAAGCACATTTGGACAAGCCAGCTTCATTTTGGAATAAGGTGCTGTGGACTGATGAAACTAAAATTGAGTTATTTGGAAATAACAAGGGGCGTTATGCATGGGGGAAAAAGAACACAGCATTCCAAGAAAAACACCTACTACCTACAGTAAAATATGGTGGTGGTTCCATCATGCTGTGGGGCTGTGTGGCCAGTGCAGGGACTGGGAATCTTGTCAAAGTTGAGGGACGCATGGATTCCACTCAGTATCAGCAGATTCTGGAGACCAATGTCCAGGAATCAGTGACAAAGCTGAAGCTGCGATGGGGCTGGATCTTTCAACAAGACAACGACCCTAAACACTGCTCAAAATCCACTAAGGCATTTATGCAGAGGAACAAGTACAACGTTCTGGAATGGCCATCTCAGTCCCCAGACCTGAATATAATTGAAAATCTGTGGTGTGACTTAAAGAGAGCTGTCCATGCTCGGAAGCCATCAAACCTGAATGAACTAAAGATGTTTTGTAAAGAGGAATGGTCCAAAATACCTTCAACCAGAATCCAGACTCTCATTGGAACCTACAGGAAGTGTTTAGAGGCTGTAATTTCTGCAAAAGGAGGATCTACTAAATATTGATTTAATTTCTTTTTTGTGGTGCCCAAATTTATGCACCTGCCTAATTTTGTTTAAACAATTATAGCACACTTTCTGTAAATCCAATAAACTTCATTTCACTTCTCAAATATCACTGTGCGTGTCTCCTATATGATATATTTGTGGTCCTGGCTGCGGCGCGAAGCCTGTGGAGTGTGACTGAACCTAATCTAGCTACAGTGGCTGGTGGTGTGCCTGTTGCCACGTGACGAGGGTAGGCCAAATAAAGGGGGCATACCCTATGGGAGATGTAAAGAGAAGGGTCGGGAGGGAGGGCCGAGAGAGGACGTGCACCCGGTGAGCTGGGCGGCTTGGGCTTAAGAAGCCCCCTACGCCCCTCCCACAAAAGCAGGCTGGATTCAGCCTGCTGCATTTGTGGTCCTGGCTGCGGCGCGAAGCCTGTGGAGTGTGACTGAACCTAATCTAGCTACAGTGGCTGGTGGTGTGCCTGTTGCCACGTGACGAGGGTAGGCCAAATAAAGGGGGCAAAATACGAGTAGGAAAGGTGTAAGGAGCGACTCTTTATTGTGAAAGATGGTACTACAGAACTAAGTCAGAGAAAGCCGCAGCGATTTCGGCTTTTGGGTGCGGGATGTATCGTGAGAAGCAAGAGGACTTCCAGCGGCCCATCTTACGGATGATATGGGCCGGGACCCCATGTTTGGAGGCGGCGGAGGCGGCTCCGATCCGGAACTAATGGCCCGTGATGGCCTGGGGGTTGAACCCTAACCCGGACGCGAGGCTGCGAATGTGTTTGACAAACTGCGAGGACGTGAGAGGTCGTGACGGGAAAGGAAGGAGAGGGCTGGCGGGAGCCCGATTGCCCAGTGTGGTGAGTAACCCGTTGAGGACGGCCACGGGACACCAGGAGTTGGAAGTCGGGAAGTATTCTATGTGCACTGGGGGCCCGATTTGTGAGGTTTTGGAGACTGGCAAGGTGAAGGTGAAATGCTCGCGACTACGGGTGAGTTGGTTTAGAGCCGGGCCTGAGTTGTGAGGAGAGGTGCCGGTGAATTCCCCGGGCCGGAGAAAGCCGTAGAAGCTTAGGTAGAGGGCGGCTTTGAGAATGCAGCTTCTGAAAGGGCCAAAAGGACTGCCGTCTAGGGAGGATGAGAGTTTCCTGAACAGGTCCCCTGAGACGGGTTGCCTGGCGGGTCCGGATTTGTGAGAGCATTTTTGAATACCCCGCAGTGTGGCTTTGATGGTGTGGGAAGAAAAGATAGGGTTGCTGTCTGGCTGACGGATCATGAGGTGATGCTGGACTCCTGACAGATACGATCTGATGGTGCTGAAGGAGAGGTGTAGGTCCTTGTGGCAGTATGCCAGGAAAGCCATGATGAAAGCGGTTTCGCTTACGTTGCCCCTGGGGTGAAGGTGACGAAATACCTCGAAAGCTTTCCAACCCGACTGGTAGTTCCTTGTGGAGTTTTCGGACAGGGACTTGCGGATGAGAGTATGAGCCATGACTAGGTGCCTGTCTAGTCCAGGATCAGAGAGCCGAAGTCCGGGGGTGGAATCCCGATTCTGTCGGCTTGAGGCATGACCTGGAAGAAGAGAGTCAGGTTTAAGCGAGACAAGGCATCTGCTGCGACGTTCCTGATACCCTGGATGTGGGTGCAAGAAACATGGAAATTGTACTTGAGGGCAAGCCAGGTGAGTTTGCGTAGGAAGCGCATGACTTTGGGTGAACTGGATCTGCCTTTGGAGATGATGTCGACGACCGTGTGGTTGTCGGTGAAAAAACGCACGGGCATGTTGCTCCATACTTTGCCCCAGACTTGAGCTGCTGCCACGATGGGGTACAATTCAAGGAGAGGAGAGGACTGGATGGCTTGAGGGTCTGAGAGGATCTGGGAGGGCCAGGAATCAGCGAACCACTGGTGGCCGAATAAGGCGCCGAACCCGACGGATGCTGCCGCGTCGGAGTACACGGTCGGGCAGGTGGGGCTCCAGTGAGGGACGAACATGGAGATGCCATTCCATGCTGACAGAAAGACCCTCCACATGTCCAGGTCGGCCAGGGCTTCACGGTCCAGTTGGATCAGCGAGTCCTGGGTTGAGGCTGTGGGTAACAACTGGAGGAGTCTTGCTGTGAAGGATCGTCCCTGCGGCATGATGCGGGTTGCAAAGTTGAGAGAACCCAAAAGTGACTGCAGTTCGCCCTTGGACATGGTTCTGGAACCGATGTGAGCAGAAATGAATGACTGGAGCCTGACTAGTTTGTCCTCTGGGAGTCTGGCTTCCATTCTGCAGGTATCGAGCGTGATACCCAAGAAGGTGAGGACCGTGCTAGGGCCGTCAACCTTTGATGGTGCCACTGGGACCTGTAAGGCGGAAAAAATGCAGAGGAGGCTTTCCAACCTGTCGGGCACGTGGTTTGGGTTCTCGACCAGTAAGAAATCGTCCAGGTAGTGTATGACTCTGGGACAGTTGCCGTGGTTTACCAGGATCCAATGGAGGGCCTGGGCGAACTGATCAAAGAGCCAGGGGCTGCTCTTTGACCCGAACGTGAGGCGGGTGGCAAAGTAATACTGGTCCCTCCATTTGATCCCGTGAAACCTCCAGAGGTGGGGCTGGATTGGTAGAAGCTTGAAAGCGTCCGAAATGTCCGCTTTTGAGAGCCAAGCCCCTGCCCCTACCTGTAGGATGAGTTGGATGGCTTCGTCCAGGGAAGAATAGCGCATGGAGTATCAACGAGTTGAGGCTCGGGGTGCTGGATGCATGAGGCGCTGACAAATCATATATTAATCGGTTTTTATTGGAATTTTTGCTGCAGACCAACCCAATGGGGCTCACCCTGTAGACTTGGAAGGGAGGGGTGGGAAAAGGCCCTATGATGAAACCCTTCTGCAGCTCGACCTGCAGAAGGGAATCCACCGAGGCCGGGTCCGTCATGGCTGACATGAGATTGGGGGTCTCCCAGGAATCCCGAGGCAGGGTGACCAGGCCGGTGTGGAAGCCTGATGAAAAACCGGCATGCAGGAATTGGACGAAGGCGGGATCGTGGTGGGTATTGAGGAGGGAGATGAGAAGGGGGACATTAATGTCGGCCAGTCAGCTTTTGGCCGAGCGCTGGGAGCAGGAGGACTGGGGGTGGGCCCGGAAGCAGGTGCAACAAATGTGGAGCGCCTTACATTTGCTATAGTTGCAGAAGCTGGAGTTGAAATTGTTGCACAACTGGTTTTTTCCCAGGTACACGATGGGGCGACCCAATTTGTCCAGGAGCGGACCCGGTTTCTGGGGGGCCGAAGTGCTCGGCTGCTGTTTTGGCAGGGGGGAGGCGTGGGAGCTTGGGCACCAATCGGAGGCGTGCAGGACTGACTGGCAGAAGGAGCAAAAAGGAGACCTGAGACCTGCAAAGTGTCTGCAGAATAGCTCCATGTCGAGGGAGGCCCAGTTGGTAATATGCTGGAACTGGGCGAGGGCTGCAGCTGCCTTCGCCGAAAATGACCGGTGATAGTCGTAATATGCAAATCCTCCGTATTTGTGCCCAAGCTCCGTGACCCTGTATAAATATGCGTCCAGCTCCTCTCTTCTGGCTGGGTGTGCTGCGCAGATGATGTCGCGGTAGAGGCTGAACGCGAGCACGAACTTTTTGTTCAACCTCGCGTCTTTGGCCTTCAGGACTACGGACACGTCCCCGCAAGCGATGGTCCGGTTTTCCACCGTGTCGTGCGTGGAGATGAGGACCGCAGCCAGGTTCACGTCCTTGCCTGCGAGAATGTCCCTGCGCAGGTTTTCGGGGACGAAAAAGGAGGGGGCTATTTCGGGCGGCCCAGACAACCTACCTGAGGAAGATGGCTGGGAAGTGGAAGGACCAGGGGCGGGACTGGAGGGTGCGGCAGGTGAAGCGTCCCTGCTTTCGACCGCCTGGAGCCTGGTATTCATGTCACAGATGGAACTGGACAAATTGTTTATCGTGGCGTGTAGCTGCGTTAGTGACAGCTGTATGGTCGACATGGGGATCTGCTCCGTGGACCCTGTAGATGGCTCAGGAAACAATAGGTGATATAATTCGGCCTTTCGGGCTGTGGCCGAATGGCGGATTCCTCTCTTGTCCAGCTCGGCAATCATCTTGGGGATGGTCCATGTCCGGTAAGAAGAGCGACTTGCCCGTTCCGATACCGCAGACTCCACGATTGATAGAGCGTCCTCGATGTGGGACATGTTGGAGCTGAAACGAAGAGGGAAAAGGAAGCTGGAGGGGGAAGCGAGGTGGGTGCGGGTGGTATTACAGAGAGAAGCGCGTGGCGGGACGGAGGTGCCCAGCGTCGGGGCGAGGCCGGAGGACGCGAGGTCCCCTTACTGGGCGTGGTTTATAACCTTACCTTAAGATGCTGGAGCTGTTAATGCCGTGAACAGAGGGGACGGAAGAGACCTGGCGAAGCCGAGATTATCCCTGGTTCACCTGAAAAGAACAGTATATGATGCCACGATTGGCTGTGCCGGGCGGCCGGAATAGTGAATCGTGGCCGCTACTTACCTGGACGAGAAGAAAAAAAAACAAAACAGGGGGCCAAAGGATTCCAAGGGAGCACTCACGGAGCATGATGAAGGCATATCGCCGAAACGCGTCCTGGTTGTTGGGACATTTCACTTTGGATGGAATAAAACAGATACCGGTATATTGAAAAAGAAGATACGACTGCCGGGATTTATTTTCATTTTTCAAGTGGAGGTTGCTCCCTCCCGTAGCAGCGTTCTCGAGCGGACGAGTGCCAACCAGCTGGATTATTTATAAGGGAGGGATTATTGTCAGCGTCTTTTGCCTGTGAAAAAAAAACAAAAAAATAGTATTTTGCTGTGTTTTAGTGTTACTGTTTTAGGGTTTCATGTGCTAGGGAGGGATTATTGTCAGCGTCTTTTGTCTGTGAAAAAAATAAAAATAAAAAGTCTTTAGCTGTGTTTTAGTGTTACTGTTTAACCACTTCACATCCGGGCCATTGCCCCCTTCCTGACAGAGCCTAATTTAGCAAATCTGACATGTGTCATGTTATGTGGTAATTACTTTGGAACGCTTTTACTTATCCAAGCCATTCTGAGATTGTTTTCTCGTGGCACATTGTACTTCATGACAGTGGTAAATTTGAGTCAATATATTTCACCTTTATTTATAAAATAATCCAAAATTTGCCAAAACTTTGAAAAATTCACAATTTTCCAAATTTCTATTTCTCTGCTTTTAAAACTAAAAAGTGATACTGTAACATCCCAGAGTTGTGTTACGAAACTCTTTTACCCCGCTACAACCTGTTAAGTGTATCTGCATTGTCATCCTGTGTAATTTAACATCACATCTTCACTAATGTGCATTGAAACCCTTGTCAAATGTATTTGATGCAATTTTCATGTTCACCAGCAGGCGGCAGCAATGCTTTTAGAAGGGACTTAGTTCAGTTTAACATTTCTAGACTGGAATAGTACATTCCAGTTAACTTCCACCTCTGTGAGGAGGTGTGGAATGTTTCCACATCCTGCCTCATGGGTGGGGAAGGAAGTTAGAGTTAGTGTGCCAGCCACCCCGGCTAGGCAAGTAGGAGCTCCCAGTTCTAGGGATCCAAGCCAGTCTCTTGTCTCATCATTCCCAGTCTGAGCCCTTCAGCCTCAGCTGGTAGAAAGCAAGCAGCCACCTCCAGTATTCCAGGAAGAACCATACCCTGTGAGCACAACTGTGAGTACCGTCCAGAGACCAGGAGAAGCCAAATTCCTCCTCAGCTAGTCAGTCGCGCTCCCTGGGGCCCAGGCCCGGTCGGTACCTGCCCCTGCACCGCTCCCTGCCTAGGCCTGCTCCACCAAGGACACTTACTGGTGCAGTGGAGGCGGCCGGAGCTTCCCACTCCGCCGCCCAGTGCCACTACTACCAAACCGGGATGTCTTAACCCCGAAGTCCCTTGGGAAATTACCGCCTATGCCCAGACGGCCTGGGAGTACAAATCCGCCGTAGAAGAGCGGGTGTAGCAGGTAGTAGACGCCCCCCAGCCAGGAGACCCCAAATTGAGCAGGTGCACTGGGACTGTGCTCTGGTTTTCAGTTGAGAGAGGAGTGGGTTTACTGCCACTCTGGGTCAGAAATCTTTGTGGGCCGCCGATCCGTGAAACGACATTACCTACCACAAGCCCGTCACAACCTGTACGCTGGGGACCAGGTAGAATACACCCCTATGCACTCCGTCCAAGGCCCCTTTGCTGCCAGTGTGACCCTGATGGCCAAACCGTTAACCCATGCAGTGGCCCCAGAGACCTGGCAGGAAGACCCAGGCTCTGCAGGGAAAGTGAGATGCCTTCAAGAAACTCAGGATGGCAGACTACGTTTCAGGGAGCAACCCCAGCCAGAACCTGAACCTCTCATCCCTGACCTGGCTGCACCACCAACACTGCGGGTGGGCCAGATAAATAACTCTGTGCTGACATTTAATCCTAGAGTGCAGCCATATGTTCTTCCTTGAAAGCTGCCCCAGGCACCTGCAAGTTGCCTTCCAGAACCCCTTCAGCCGGAGGTTTTAACCGCCTCTGCACCGGCTAGGGATCCCGGATTGCAGCAGGTCACAGCTGCGTGCACAGCCAACTCCAAAAGCTACCACTAAAGGGCAGTGGCGTACTACAACAGCTGCAACTCTGAGCTACCAGAGGCAAGAGCTCCCCCTGATGTGCTTCAGTAGCTCCAGCAGCGAGGGGGACATGGCTGTCCTTCTCTAAATGCACCCCTCTTCAAAAATAAGGAACTATTTAGGAGCCACGTCGTGGACTATCCCTGACGGGTGAGGACCCGTTGGAATTGTTTTTAACGTTTTCTGTTTTAGGTTGCCCTAGTTTGTCCTCACCCTGATTGGTCATGAGCTGTAAAAACTCCCCCCATCAGCATTTAACCCTTCATGTCCAAGTTAATTGTTTTACCCCCTTTCTCAGGTTACTTGATAACCTTATGGAACTATGGTTCTTAAATATGCTGCTTTTATATAATATTTTATACCTCGTTTGGATTACAATTAACTTTTATCCCTGTGGATTACAATTGACTTTTAGAGTTTCCAGAGGATTCAACGTCAAGCACTTCAAGTCAAAGGACTCAAGTTATTTTTGAACCTACTCTTGCATTAATAAAATTGCACTACTTTTACTAAAAATGTTTACTGCAACATAAAAGCTTGCACCCAAAGAAAAGACTCAAACGATTACCTGAGCTCTTTGTGATTCATATTTAATATTTTTGCACTAATTGCACCAGTTTACATTTTATGCAACGTTTAAGTATAACATGCCCGTTGTTTGTATTCTTTTAGGTGCCGCAATGTGAATTTATGCATTATTTATGACAATTGCACTTAACATTGCACTTAACCAAAAATTACTTACTGCAACTTACTCAAGTTCTCTATTTATACGGACTGCCTTTATGCGGACGCTTAATACTAATGGCCTACACCTGGATTCATATATCCCGGGTACCCAGGGTAGGACCAAGTGGTAAGTACCAGGTCTAGTAACTACACGGGTAACCCGGCTGCTTCGGGAATGGTTAGAAGTCATAGACCTCTCCTTCCCGTTTGTTATATGTTCAGGATTGCTCCCATCCTGAGGTGTTACTTCCAGGAGTTCCATGGGATTATACTACCCTCCTCCTGTGACATTGCCAGAAGTGCATGGAGACGCTAAATACCTCCCCTTCTGAGCCTTTGCCTAAGGTATGGCGCCTCAAGCCTTAGAGCCACAATTTAGCTACCCATAGTCACCATAGTGATCATGCTATAAGCCATATTTTTCAGACTTTAGTGCAGGGAAGGGAATACAGGATAAAGCCATCCTTCTATTTGCGGGCATTCCATTACATAATGGTGGGATTACGGAGTAAAGACACCCCCATGCTTTATTTGGTGTTTAATTACAGTCAGTCAGTAATGTTTGCTTAGTGCAGTACTTGGTTCACTGGTTATACTGAGAGAGGGAAACTGTGTATTGGACACCCTACTCATGCGGGCAGGAACCTAGGGATAGCCGTTTCACGTTTGTCTTTGTATGTCATATATGTAATACATGCAGCACTTTGCACTTTATTGGGTACCCCAGAGCTGTTTTCTCTCCCTCCTAAGCATAAGCCGAGGGCGGCTTAACTCGAAGTAAGGGGGAATGTAACATCCCAGAGTTATGTTACGAAACTCTTTTACCCCGCTACAACCTGTTAAGTGTATCTGCATTGTCATCCTGTGTAATTTAACATCACATCCTCACTAATGTGCATTGAAACCCTTGTCAAATGTATTTGCTGTAATTTTCATGTTCACCAACAAGTGGCAGCAATGTGTTTAGAAGGGACTTAGTTCAGTTTAGCATTTCTAGACTGGAATAATACATTCCAGTTTAACTCCCCTCTCTGTGAGGAGGTGTGGAATGTTCCCACATCCTGCCTCATGGGTGGGGAAGGAAGTTAGAGTTAGTGTGCCAGCCACCCCGGCTAGGGGAAGGCTGTGCAAGTAGGAGCCCCCAGTTCTAGGGATCCAAGCCAGTCTCTTGTCTCGGCTAAGACAAAAGATCATCATTCCCAGTCTGAGCCCTTCAGCCTCAGATGGTAGAAAGCAAGCAGCCACCTCCAGTATTCCAGGAAGAACCATACCCTGTGAGCACAACTGTGAGTACCGTCCAGAGACCAGGATAAGCCAAATTCCTCCTCAGCTAGTCAGTCCCCAATACAGCAGGAGATAGTGCAGAAGATAGATTCCTGCCATACATTGCCAATACCTGCTGGGACTAAAGACTATTGCTGTATCTCATGTGGATTAATGCTGCATCCAGTAAAGACCAGTTTAAATTATATTCCAAGTCTGGATCTCATTTACTTCTACTAAATCCCTCAATTACTCCTACTAGCAACACTCATTTTATTGCAAGTGAGCCAGGATCCAGGAGTCCAGCCGTACCAAGGTAGGAGAATTACAACACTCTGGAATTCCTCACCTGGTACGTGAGTTGCAACACCTTAAAGGGCCCTGTGACTGTACCCTGCGCACGCTGCAATTGGCGTCACAAACAAAAACCATAGACTATTATACTCATATCCTGACCCACTGCATAATTGGTGTCTGTGTAACTGCACCCACGGTCCGGCTCATTGCAATACCTCATAAAATATTTATTACTTTACATTCGCCATATGTCTACTTTATGTTGGCATTATTTTGCAAATGTTTTTTTTTTTTTTTTTAGGACGTTAGAAGGCTTAGAATTGTAGAAGCAATTATTCAAAATTTTAGGAAAATTTCCATAGCCCACTTTTTAATAGTGTTGAGAGTGAATATTTATCACGAATATCGCAACTTCGCTAATTCGCTAATATTTAGAATATAGTTCTATATATTCGCTATATCAAAATCGTAATTTTTTTTATTTTAACATCTGAAAACATGATTCCTCCCTGCTTCTTTCTTGTGGGTCAATGAGTCATTGGCTTACAAGCAACTTAAGCAGAAAGGAATCATGTTTTCATATGGAAAAAAATGACGAATATTCTAAAATACGAATATATAGCGAATATATTCGTTATTTAGAATATTCGTTTTTGTTTTTTGTTTTCCAATGTGTACTGTTATTCCACTTCGGCATACTCCTCCCCGACAAGCGTCCCCGTCACCATAGGAACGCATGTGGGTTAGAAAATACCATTGGATCTGAGTTTTCCCAGAGATCGTGCTTGACGGGGAGGAGTATGCCAAAAGTGAAATAACAGTACACGTTGAAAAAAAAAAAGACGAATATTCTAAATAACGAATATATTCGCTATATTGCTATAACTTCATTTTTTAGAATATTCATCATATTCTAAAACAAGAATATATAGAAATATAGCGAATATTCGTAAAATACACATATAGACTGCAATTTAGGTAATATAGTGCTATAAACTTTTTTTCATAGTCTTAATTTTTTTTCTCTTATGAACTTCAGATTTGAAGAAAAATTACAACTTTGAAAAAAAAGGTTCTAGCATTATATTAGCTAAATTGCAGTCTATATGTGTATGTTACGAATATTCGCTATATTGCTATATATTAGTTTTTTAGAATATTCGTCATATTCTAAAACAAGAATGTATAGCAATATAGCGAATATTCGCTAAATACAAATATAGAGCAATTTAGCTAATACAGTGCCATAATCTTTTTTTTATAGTCTTATTTTTTTTTTCTCTTCTGACCTTCAGATTTGGAAAAAATTTACATAAATAAAATATTATAGCACTATATTAGCTTAGCTCAATTGCTTTGTTTGTATTTTCTCGAATATTCGCTATATTGCTATATATGCTTGTTTCAGAATATTTTTAAAACAAATATATAGCACTATATTTACTGCTTTATATTATTTTTTGATTAACTTTGCATTACGCGATTTTTACAATTTAGATTAATCGCAATCGCGAAAATAATCTCGAATACAAATATTCGTGAATATGAAACGAATATTCTAGTGAATATTCGCGAAATATCGCAAATTCGAATATGGAACCTGCCGCTTATCACTACTTTTTAAGGACCAGTTCAGGTCTGAAGTCACTTTGTGGGGCTTACATAGTGGAAATCCCCATAAATGAACCCATTGTAGAAACTACACCCCTCAAGTTACTCAAAACTGATTTTACAAACTTTGTTAACCCTTTAGGTGTTCCACAATATTTAAAGAAAAATGGAGATTACATTTCTAAATTTCCCTTTTTTTGCAGATTTTCCTTTTTAATCCATTTTTTCTTTAACACATCGAGGGTTACCAGCCAAACAAAACGTAATATTTATTACCCTGATTCTGCGGTTTACAGAAACACCCCACATGTAGTCATAAACTGATGTAAGGGCACATGGCACGGCGCAGAAAAGGAGCGCCGTATGGTTTTTGGAAGGCAGATTTTGCTGAACTGGTTTTTAGATGCCATGTCCCATTTGAAGCCCCCCTGATGCACCCTTACATTAGAAACTCCTAAAAAGTGACCCAATTTTGGAAACTAGGGGATAAGGTGCCAGTTTTATATGTACTATTTTGGGGTAAATATAATTTTTATTTGCTCTATATAAAAAATTTTGTTAGGCAAGGTAACCAAAAAAGGCTGTTTTGGCACAGTTTTTTTTTTTTTACAACATTCATCTGACAGGGCAGATCATGTGCTATTTTTATAGACCAAGTAGTTATGGACGCAATGATATCAAATGGACGCAATGATATCAAATATGCCCACTTTCTTAGTTTGCTTGTTTCAGTTTTACATTATAAAGCATTTTGGAAAAAAAAATTATGTTTTTATGTTTCTATTTTGACCGCCATTTTTTTTCATTTTTCTGCTGATTGTCTGGTGCAGGGGCTCGTTTTTTGAAGGAACAGTTGATACTTTTATTGGTATCATTTTATTTCACTTTATGGGGCAAGGTGGTGAAAAAATTTGTTGTTTTAGCACAGTTTTTATTTATGCTTACATCATTCACCTGAGGGGTTAGGTCATGTGAAATTTTCATAGAGCAGATTGTTACGGACGTGGCAATACCTAATATGTATTCTTTTTCTCATTTATTTAAGTTTTACACAATAGCAATTTTTAAACAAAAAAATGATGTTTGAGAGCCATAGCTTTTTTATTTTATGACCGATTTCTTAGCTAGGGTAACATTTTTTGCAGGATGAGGTGATGGTTTGATTGCTACTATTTTGGGGGGCATACGCCTTTTTGATCGCTTGGTGTTGCAATTTATGTGATGTTAGGTGACAAAAAATGTTTTTTTTGGCACAGTTTTTTTTAATGATGTTCAACTGAGGGGTAGGTCATGTGATATTTTTATAGAGCTGGTTTTTACGGATGTGGTGATGCCTAATATGTATACTTTTTTTTATTTATTTCACTTTAACATAATGGCAATTTTGAAGAAAAAAATATATATTTTAGTGTCTCCATTGTTTGAGAGTCATAGTTTTTTTTTATTTTTTGACCGATTGTCTTAGGTAAGATCTAATTTTTGCAGGATGAGGTGACTGTTTGATTGGTAGTATTTTAGGGGCATACGCCTTTTTGATCGCTTGGTGTTGCAATTATTGTGATGTAAGTTGACAAAAAATGGCTTTTATTTTTTTAAGGTGTTCATCTGAGGGGTTAGGTCATGTGATATTTTTATAGAGCTGGTTGTTACAGACGCGGCGATACCTAATATGTATACTTTTTTTTATTTATTTCACTTAAACACAATAATAGCATTTTTGAAACAAAAATTATGTTTTAATGTCTCCATGTTCCTAGAGCTTTTGTTTTTAAAACAAAATTTGGGATGAGGTGACGGTTTTATTGGAACCATTTTGTGGGACACACACCTTTTTGATCACTTGGAATTGCACTTTTTGTGATGTAAGGTGACAAAAATGGCTTTTTTTGACACAGTTTTTTTTCAAATGGTGTTTATCAGACGGGGTGGATCATGTGATATATTTATAGAGACGGTCGTTACGGATGCGGCAATACCAAATATGTCTATTTTATTTTAAAAAAATGTATTTTTAATTTTTTTTTAATTACTTAATTGGGGATTTTTTTTTTACATGTGAAAACACTTTATTGTTTTATATTTTTTATTTTTTATTTTACACTTTGCATCCCCCATAAGGTCATACAAGACCTCTGGGGGACATTTACCTTCACTTTCTTTTTTCACTATTGATTTCTCCTGTAACAGAATACAACGCTGTACAGCCTCAGTGCAGGGCTGATCGAGGTCTGTAGAAGACCCGACAGCTCCTACATTCTCCTGGCCCCGGCGGTCATGTGACCACGGGCCGGAACAGGAAGCGCTCAGCGCTTCCTGATCTGTATACACGTGTATACAGCTATCTAGAAGGCAGGGACACCTGGGGACTGTCCCTGCCTTTTCCCTGGGTTGCCCTGCTGTCACTGACAGCGGGCCCCCGCTCGGCAGCTGCATGATTAGCGTGCAGCTTCCATCTTTGAATGGACGTTCCAGAACGTCCATTCAGAGATAAACATCTACCCATAGGACATTTAAATCCTATGGGCAGATGTGAAGTGATTAAGGATTTTGTGTGCTAGGGAGGGATTATTGTCAGTGTCTTTTGTCTGTGAAAAAAAGTATTTTCCTGTCTGTTTTTGTGTCATTGTCTTAGGGTTTTGTGTCTATTTTATTTCATTTTAGCCCGATTGTCCCCAACTCAATAAAGTTTGCCCAAATGCCCTCATTATTTTCTTTCTATTTTTTTTCTGTTGTTTAAAAACATTGTGGTCATTTGGTCAAATCATGAGTGGACGTGGTCGTGGTAGGGGAGTTGGTTCCAGTGCTGGACCGCTGCCAGCACGGGACCGCACCTCTACCCATGGAGGGGCGGGAGCAGATGGCAGGGGCGTCCGCCTCATCCGTGATTTTTTGGGGTGTGGCAACCGCCCCATTTCATCTCAGGACGCTAAGGCAGTTGTGTCATTCGTGAGTCCTCTGCCCCGGCTATGAGCAGCAGCAGCTCTCCGCCTCCTGCAGGACCAGCCCCCCAAGACACGTCCCTGATGCTGTTTGACAATGAGAGGGACATCTTAGGGGTGGTAATGCAGGATAGTGAGCTAGAGCTTGATCTGGATGCTCAGGACCTTTTAAAAAGGGATAGAGGAGATGGAGGGGGTACAGCCCGTCAGTACCCCAGTGACATCCCTTCCAACTGGTGTGGGTGGTTTCAGCCACAGAACCCCTGCACCTAGTAAGACCCAGGCGTCAGCGAGGGGACAGCGGAGCCAGGTCAGGGGCTCCATGTCTGCTGTTCCCATCAGTCAACCACTGCTCGACCTTGGGTCTGACATTACAGAGGATGAAGAGGAGGGTAACTTAGAATGGGTGCCACCTCCCTTGTCAGGTGACAGCAGCACTGATGAGGAAGGTAGGCACCCAAAGCAAACTGTGTGCCAGGTCATCAGGGAGCCTAGTGGCAGGGGCTCCACTGGTAATGGCAGCAGCAGCAGGTGCCAACTCCACCTGTGCATACCAAGCCCAAACAGGTGCAAGCCAGCACCACCCCATCTGACAGGAGGTCGGTGTGTAAGTCATCTGTTTGGGCTTACTTCACCCTGGCAGCAGACGATTAGACTATTGCCATCTGTCAGCTGTGCCATGCCAGGGTGAGGAGAGGGAGGTCTGTTGCTCAGCTGGGTACCACTGCCCGTACCCAGCACCCAAGAGTCAACCACTGGCAGGAGTGGGACCAGATGCAGGGTGGTCCCAGCAGCGCCAGCAGCAGTGTGCAGGGGACAGCAGCTCTTACCACTGTCCGGCAGCCACCCCAACCCCTACCAACAATGCATTCACAATTCCCCACTCCCTCTCCTAGAGGTACTGGTGCCAGCAGCCAGACCTCTGCCTCCTCTGCACCCTCTTCTATCGCCTCCACTGCTGTCCGGGGTTGCCGACGCATTTGAACGCACCACGGCCTACGCCCCCAGGGACCGACAGGTGCGTTCACTCAGTGGGCTCCTGGCAAGGGGTATCGCCCAACATCTGCTGCTCTTCAATATTGTGGACTGCTATCCATTCCGGCAGATGTTGGAGCAGGCCCAACCCAGATGGCGTGTCCCCAGCTGACATTTCTTTGCCAGGACCAGCGTCCCTGCCCTACACCAGCACGTTGTGCAGAATGTATCCCTGTTGCTGGATCACGATGTCAGCGACAGGGTGCATCTGACAATGGATGCCTGGACCAACAGACATGGGCAGAGATGATACATCAGCTTTATAGCCAATTGGGTGTCCCTCAGAGGCGCCGGGGAGGGATCATTAGATGTGGCCGCATCTCAGTTTGTGGTGCCGCCCCAGGGTGTCCAGGGAAGAACTGCTGCTGTTCCTCAAGCCACTGTCCCCACAGCTGCTGAGCCCCCCCAGCAAGCGTCCCCGTAGCTACACAAGTGTGGGGCACGTCCACTGCCAGGCCATGCTTCAGCTTGTGAGCTTAGGGGAATGGAGAAACATTGGACCTGATGTTCTTTCCGCCCTCCAGGCTCAGGTCCACAAGTGGCTGACACCCCGAAGGCTCCAGGCAGGTATGGTTGTCTGTGACAATGGCAGCAACCTCCTCGCCGCCCTCCATGCTGGCAGTCTAACACACATGCCCTGCATGGCACATGTACCCAACCTTGTGGTACAGAAGTTCCTACGCACATACCCAAGGTTGAGCGACATCATGCAAAGGGTACAGAAGATTCCCAGCCACTTCCGATGCTCCCCAACCGCCACCGCGTCACTGTCCAAACTGCAGCAGGACAATAGCCTGCCATCTCACAGGCTGATTGTAGACAGTGTGACGTGTTAGAACTCCACCCTCCTCATGCTGGAGAGGTTGTGGGAGCAGCGACAGGTGGTGAAAGAGTACCTGCTGGACCAAGGCACTTCCGGGCCAGCACACCCACTCCCCTACATCACCAATGTTGAGTGGGGGCAGATACACCAGGTCTGCCACGTGTTGGCCCCATTCGAGCAGGCAACCAAGATGGTAAGCGGGGAGCATGTTGGCCTCAATGAAGTGCTCCCCATAGTGTTTCTGCTGGACAGGACACTAGAACGCCTGCTCAATGCTGGGGAGAGTGCCCTGGTGGAGCAAGAAGAGGCAACACTGCTCGATCAGGCCTAGGACGAGGAGGAGGAAGAATTTGTTGAGGAGTTTGCTGACGTCCAGGAGTCTGGGCCTGGTCAGGAGGGAGAGCCGGTGCTGGGAGCACTGTTAGTCCGGGGGTGGGGCAGCAGCAGCAGGAGGAGCAAGATGTCATGGTCCCGGGCAGCTAAGAAGAGTCACAGCGGGTTTCCCTCTTCCCCATGGCTGCCCACACCCTGCGATGCCTCCGGAGGGACGCCCGGATCAGGAAAATTAAGGAGAGGGATGATTTTTGGTTGGCCACCCTTTTAGACCCTCACTGCAAAGGGAAACTGGAGCAGTTCATCCCAGCCAGCTGTAGGGATGCTCGTATGCAAAACCTGCGGGCCTGTCTGCCCCTCCGGATAGAGCAGGCAAACCCTCAGCCTCACACTCCAGTTCTCCCCGCTCATCTCACCCAGCAGTTGGCTGGACCAAGCAGCTCCAGCCGAGTAGGTGATCTTATGGGTGAGAAGAGCTTGTTCTACCAGTCTGTAGCAGCAGCAGCAGTCACCACCAACGGCTGGCCCGCATGGTGGCAGACTACATGGGGTCCGTCGGTGCTTCCAACAGCATGAGCACCAACGACCCCATGGAGTACTGAGTTGCCAGGCTGGACACCTACCGTGAGCTCGATCAGTATGCACTGGAAGTACTGTCTTGCCCCCCCCCTCCAGTGTACTGTCTGAGTGGACATTCAGCGTGGCAGGTGGGGTGGTCACCGACAAGCGAATCTGTCTGTCCTCAGACTCTGTCGACAGACCGACATTTATCAAAATGAATGAGCCCTGGATCGGCAGTGACTTCTTGGCCCCCGCCGTCAGTTCAGGGTGCTGAAGGGTCCCTTGTCAATCCCTCTCAGGGCCGGCCTTTGGGGTGTGCAGGCTGTGCGGCCGCACAGGGCGCCATAGCAACAGGGGCGCCGGGCGGCCGACAGCTCGCAGTGTAATATGCGGCAGGGAGATGAGCGCTTCCATTGTGGAAGCGCTCATCTCCAGTCATCTGTATCGCCGTCCTCAGGACAGCGATACAGATGCCTGCCTGTGGATGCGATGTACGGAGCGGGGGCCGGGGGAGGGACTGGGAGGAGGAGCTGGGGGCCGGCAATAGCGGTGGGGCGGTGCGGTCACTGTACTATAGCCCCACCGCTCCCTCCGGTATACTAATATAAAATGTATTATTGAATTAAAAGTTATTAAACATGCCCCCCTCACTCCTAATAGTACCGTATATCCGAATTTCTTCTGTATAATGCCGGCAGGCAGGCCGGGCGGCCGGCGCGTCACTCACTGATGTCACGTGCCTCAGCCTGCGCCACCTGCTTTATGAATGAAGCAGGCGGCGCAGACAAGTGACGTCACTGAGGGACGCGCCGGCCGCCGGGCCCGCCGGCATTATACAGAAGAAATTCGGATATACGGTACTATTAGGAGTGAGGGGGGCATGTTTAAAAACTTTAAACGGCGGCGGGCGGGGGGGCACACGGAATCTGTGGATGGCACAGTTAAGGGGTGGGGGTCTGTGGATGGCACTGTTATGGGCTGGGGGGGCACTGTGGATGGCACTGTTATGGGGTGGGGGGTCTGTGGATGGCACATATATAACAGTGCCATCCACAGATCGCCCCCCTGTAACAGTGCCATCCACAGATCGCCCCCCTGTAACAGTGCCAGCCACAGATCCCCCTGTAACAGTGCCAGCCACAGATCCCCCCCATAAGTGTCCGTCATCCACAGATCCCCCCATAAGTGTCCGTCATCCACAGATCCCCCAATAAGTGTCCGTCATCCACAGATCCCCCCATAAGTGTCCGTCATCCACAGATCCCCCCATAACAGTGTCCGTCATCCACAGATCCCCCCATAACAGTGTCTGTCATCCACAGATCCCCCCATAACAGTGTCCGTCATCCACAGATCCCCCCATAACATTACTGGCAAAGGGGGGGCTGTTATTACTGGCACAGAGGGGCTCTTATTACTGGGGGCTGTTATTACTGGCACAGAGGGGCTGTTATTACTGGGGGCTGTTATTACTGACACAGAGGGGCTGTTATTACTGGGGGCTGTTATTACTGGCACAGAGGGGCTGTTATTACTGGGGGCTGCTATTACTGGCACAGGGGGGCTGCTATTACTGGCATAGGGGGCTATTATTACTGGCACGGGGGGGGGCTGTTAATACTGGCACATGATTGGGGGCACTATAGGGGCATCTACTGAGACCACAAAGAAGGGGTATTTTATATGGGCTCTCTGTACAGTACAATTTTATACTGGGACACATGGTGGGTACTATGGGGAAGGGGGGAGAGGAGTACTATGGGGTCATCTACGGTGGGCACTAAGAAGGGGTATTTTATACTTGCAAATTATGGGGGACACTGAGGGCATCTACTGGAGCATTTTATACTGGTACATTATGGGGGGCACTAGGAGGAAGGAGGGTGTGGAGCACTATGGGGTCATTTACTAGGGGCACTATATAGGGGTATTTTATACTGGCACATTATGGGGGCACTATGAGGAGATTAGCTCAAATGGGGGCATTACAAGGGGGTATTTTTTGCACTGTCACATTATAAGGAGAATTATTACTACTAGGGGGGGCATTATGGTGGGCTTTATTACTCCCCCATGGTATGACCCCTAGTAGCAGCACCGGCCTCTCCCTGCTCTGCTATCCCACTGCCCCTTCTCCAAATACTTATTATGAACACATCAGCTCCACCGAGCCCCCGACCAAAGTGTGGAAGTGGCGTCCGAGATCCCCAAGGGCCAAGCCAAGTAACTGTAAGTTTTCATGTGAAATATGTTTGTTATACACATATAGCATACACTGTGCCACACAATATATTTTTTTTTTTTTTTTTTTTTTTTTTTTGGGGGGGTGGCGCCACAAGGTTAGCTCGCACAGGGCGCCTGAACACCTAAGACCGGCCCTGATCCCTCTCCTTGGCTCTCTCTCCCAAACATTGTTGTTTTTTAACTTCTGTATACATTTCTGGATGAATGTATTTATTTATTTATTTTGGGATGAAATTTTTTATATATTTATTGATGAATTTATATATTTCTGTATTGATGAATGTATTTCTTTATGTATTTATTTATTTATGACTTTATTTATATATTTCTGTATTGATGAATTTATTTATGTATTTATTTGGCAAATAATTTTTATTTTATTTATCAATCGATGAGTTTATTTATCTATTTTTTTTATTAATTTATTAAACCTCTTATTTATTTATTAATTTATTCATTCACTTAACTAATTGTTGAAATGTGTGTGTGTATATATATATATACAGGTCCTTCTCAAAAAATTAGCATATTGTGATAAAGTTCATTATTTTCTGTAATGTACTGATAAACATTAGACTTTCATATATTTTAGATTCATTACACACCAACTGAAGTAGTTCAAGCCTTTTATTGTTTTAATATTGATGATTTTGGCATACAGCTCATGAAAACCCAAATTTCCTATCTCAAAAAATTAGCATATTTCATCCGACCAATAAAAGAAAAGTGTTTTTAATACAAAAAAAGTCAACCTTCAAATAATTATGTTCAGTTATGCACTCAATACTTGGTCGGGAATCCTTTTGCAGAAATGACTGCTTCAATGCGGCGTGGCATGGAGGCAATCAGCCTGTGGCACTGCCGATGTGTTATGGAGGCCCAGGATGCTTCGATAGCGGCCTTAAGCTCATCCAGAGTGTTGGGTCTTGCGTCTCTCAACTTTCTCTTCCCAATATCCCACAGATTCTCTATGGGGTTCAGGTCAGGAGAGTTGGCAGGCCAATTGAGCACAGTAATACCATGGTCAGTAAACCATTTACCAGTGGTTTTGGCACTGTGAGCAGGTGCCAGGTCGTGCTGAAAAATGACATCTTCATCTCCATAAAGCTTTTCAGCAGATGGAAACATGAAGTGCTCCAAAATCTCCTGATAGCTAGCTGCATTGACCCTGCCCTTGATAAAACACAGTGGACCAACACCAGCAGCTGACATGGCACCCCAGACCATCACTGACTGTGGGTACTTGACACTAGACTTCAGGCATTTTGGCATTTCCCTCTCCCCAGTCTTCCTCCAGACTCTGGCACCTTGATTTCCGAATGACATGCAACAGTCCAGTGCTGCTTCTCTGCAGCCCAGGTCAGGCGCTTCTGCCGCTGTTTCTGGTTCAAAAGTGGCTTGACCTGGGGAATGCGGCACCTGTAGCCCATTTCCTGCACACGCCTGTACACGGTGGCTCTGGATGTTTCTACTCCAGACTCAGTCCACTGCTTCCGCAGGTCCCCCAAGGTCTGGAATCGGTCCTTCTCCACAATCTTCCTCAGGGTCCGGTCACCTCTTCTCGTTGTGCAGCGTTTTCTGCCACACTTTTTCCTTCCCACAGACTTCCCACTGAGGTGCCTTGATACAGCACTCTGGGAACAGCCTATTCGGTCAGACATTTCTTTCTGTGTCTTACCCTCTTGCTTGAGGGTGTCAATGATGGCCTTCTGGACAGCAGTCAGGTCGGCAGTCTTACCCATGATTGCGGTTTTGAGTAATGAACCAGGCTGGGAGTTTTTAAAAGCCTCAGGAATCTTTTGCAAGTGTTTAGAGTAAATTAGTTGATTCAAATGATTAGGTTAATAGCTCGTTTAGAGGACCTTTTCATGATATGCTAATTTTTTGAAATAGGAATTTGGGGTTTTCATGAGCTGTATGCCAAAATCATCAATATTAAAACAATAAAAGGCTTGAACTACTTCAGTTGGTGTGTAATGAATCTAAAATATATGAAAGTCTAATGTTTATCAGTACATTACAGAAAATAATGAACTTTATCACAATATGCTAATTTTTTTAGAAGGACCTGTGTATATATATATATATATATATATATATATATATATATACACTACACATTAGGCCTGTTAGAATAACGGGCGCTAGAACAGTAGTGCATAAACATTAGTAGGAACAGTCGATCTTAAATGGCAAGGGAACTTGACCACATTGGCTTTTTGTGTCAAATTACTCGATTCAATTGATTTTAATCGTTTCAGCCCTAGTACAGTATAACCTATAGTCCTCTGTGTGATCTCTGCACACTGCCCTCCATACATAAACCATACTGGAAAATAGACCTCTCAGATAGCAATTGGCACACAGTGCTCCACACGCTGCCCACACCGGTCTGCTCTCAGTTTCCATATCAGGCACATCGAGTCTGGAGAAGAACACCGCGGTCATGCAGCCTGCCGCGCCGTGTGCTGATTCCTCCAAGGCAGAGGGCAGCAGGCCTGGTGGGGTTTAGCAGTGGCTCTCTCATCCTCCTTTTGTATGTGAGGAGGCATGGTTACCAGCGCTCGCACTACCCATACATGATCAGCGCCACACACACGCTGGGCTCCCCAGCCGTCCTCTCCCCGTCTGAGCACAGAAGCCAGTGAGGAACCAAATTGCCTCGGCCCGGGTCTGGACGTGTCCCCGGCTCTGCCGCTAAGATCAGTTCCCCTCCCCTCAGTGATGACTCAGTCCCCGGCTGCTGGCGGGGTCCTTGGTAGCTGCCACCAGGGCGCAGCCTGAATCATCGATCGCAGGTCAGGCTGCTGAATAAGCCTTTAGCTGCGAGGCTTGGCTACAAATGGGGGGTAGGACAACAGACAACACCGGGGAGCACCTACACTGTCATCCAGCAGAGCTGAGTTTGTAGTCTGTTTTGAAGGCAACATGTGTTCTCGAGTTACATAGATCTTCTATGTTGACCTCTCCACATGGTTGGGTGTGACTGGTGTTATACTCATCCGTGTGGTAATCTGGTTTTGGGAATGGAGCATTATTGCCACATGTATATATCTTGCACATGCGATTTTTATATAATCACAGCTTTTCACTTTGCAATATAAACTGTGGTATATTTAATATTTAATATTCTTGAAGGCATGTCACCATTTTGGGAGTTATTCTTCTCATTTCCATGGTTGCTATCATGTGATCGAATAGACAGGATGCGTTTGTGGCTCAGCTTGCGTTCAATTTCAGGTGCGAACACGTGATCTGTTATGTTCCTCCTTCGATGTGATCACATGTTTCTTTATGTAATGCGGAAAGAAATGCGCCAACATGCGCTGTTAAAGAAACGGGACACTATATTTGATCCATGCTGGTTAGTTCTTGGCCCCTCCATTATGTTTTTAATCGGCACACCTGATATTGTAATGACACAATTAGTTTTGGACATCATTTTTTGGGAATGTCATTTTGATGAATTAAGCACAAATTATATCAATTATTTTTTTAAACGGGATTTTTTATTTTTAGACACAATACTAATCAAACACATTAATTGTAATTCAATTAATAATAGTTTTCATTAAATAATCACCTGAGTTTATATTTGTATTTGTACTTGTACTTGGCACCATTCAATTTTGACACTGCTTGAGAAAGGTCCCATTTTGTGGACCGAAACGTCGTGTTGGGGTGAATGAATGGCACATTTTCTGGAGGCTGTGCCGTGGCATGTGTGTATGTGTGTATATATATATATATATATATATATATATATATATATATATAATTATTATTTCATTTTTTATTTTTTTATTAATTGTGGACTTTACAATCTTAAAAAAGGAATATATTGCAATCTGTATGCATGGGAACACATTCCTGCTGTAGACAAAGAACCTGCTGCTGTCTGAGGTGTCTAAGTTTATTTTTGATGTTGCCCCGGTCTGGTGGGACACCATTCCTGGGAACACATTCCTGCTCTAGACGAAGAACCTGCTGCTATCAAAGGTGTCTAAGTTTATTTTTGGTGTTGCCCCGGTCTGGTTCCATTCCTGGGAACACTTTCCTGCTGCAAACAAAGAACTTGCTGCTGTCAGAGGTCTGGAGGGGGCTCATTTCTGTGAACATATTCCTGCTACAAACAAAGAGTCGGCTCGTGGCTGTTATAACTGGGTTTGGCCCAGCTATGTGTAGGCCTTTTACTACCCTGTTACCATGTAAATGCTGCTGCTGTCTGTCCTGATGATTTTGGCCGAGGTATGTGTAGGCCTTATATTAACCCATTACCATTTACATGCTGCTGCTGTCTGTCCTGATGAGTTTGGCCGAGCTATGGGTAGGCCTTATACTACCCCGTTACCATTTATATGCTGCTGATGTCTGTCCTGATGATTTTGGCGCAGCTATGTGTAGGCCTTATACTACACCGTTACCATTTACCTGCTGCTCCTACTGTCTGTCCTGATCCTGATGAGTTTGACCCAGGACTAAAGGGGCCTTACTGCAACCTTATTGTTCAAAATTACACAAAAACAAAACAATATAAAAAAAACAGATGCAGAACAACAGAAAAAATATATTTATTTACAAACATGCCTCTATGACAACTTTTTCAGTTGGTCATGAAGCTTCATCATCCATTTGAGTTGCAGCGCCTCATTCTTCTGGATCTGCTTGGACATCAGCCTCCACAGTTCGTGCATGCCAGCTTTGTGCTCCTGCTGCATCTGCCACATTTATTTTTTTAATTAATCAGTACTGTTAGGATAAAAAAATATATGAAAATTATTTGCAATTCAGATAAAGTGGCATGGATACAGAATTATATTGCTATGTGCACATATCTACCCCCCTGGCGGGGGGTGGTGACAACCTCCTCCTCTTCATCGTTATCAGGAGCTGGGGGAAGAATCTGGCTGCTGGGAGGGTCTAGCCTCTTCTACCTCCACCTCTTCACCCACCTCATGCTGCTGCTGCTGGGAGGGTCCAGCCTGCTCTCCCTCCTCCTCGGCGGACAACACAACCACCTCCAGATCCTCTGTCGAAGGCCTGCGCTGGACAGAGGGAACGGGAACCCCTGTAATCACAAAATGTTCAGAATTCAGAACTCATAGGAGTTCTTCCTCACTGTCGTGAAAATTGCTGCTAACCATGTTTTCCAATCTCCTCAAACTTCTGGGAATTAAAAAACTGGGACACGCTCCTTTTTTTTGCATGCGCAGTAAGTGATTTTTACATTACGATTTTCACATTGAAAAAAAAAATTAGCAAAGATAGCGAATTTGCGAATGTATGACGAATATTCACCCAAATATTTGTGAAATATCACAAATTTGAATATAGCCCCTGCCGCTCATCACTAGAACTAACATGCCCATGCAAGTCTATGGTTCTGTGAAAACCATAGTAAGCACATGGTTGCCATCCATGTTTGGTCCATTTGCCATGGACCATTGCTAGGAGATGCTCTGGATAGTGGGATGGACCACTTAGGCCACCTCCCGTTTTTATTATTCACGCATGTGAAAAACTAAACACAAAAGGCAGAAAAGGACAGATGAAACAAATACGGACAGAACACAGACACTGTTATGGATGAAAAATTTACAGTTTTTTCAGAGATTTGCAGATGAACAGACAGTACCTGGGGCTTTCAGGCCTGGAAGTAATGACGTGACATCCATTTTTCATGTGACTTCTGAGCCAACCATTGGCCTCCATGGTCACTAGTGCATGATGGGGACAGACCCACAGAGCTAGACCATAGGGGCCTGTAGCAGGTGAGTTCAGATTTTTTCATTTTCTTATAAGCCTGGCTGCACCCCTGCAAAGTCAAGACACATTTTCACAGTTTTAGTACATATGGCTTCATAAGCAATAACATTGTTTTTGTTTGGTCATTTAAATAATTTTTGCTTTTTTTGTATACAGCGCGTTTCATTTTCATGTCATGTTTATTTTAGTATTTTTTATACTGTGGAATAAAAAAAAGGGGAAAATTCAGTACGGTATCTTGCATATAAGAATGAGGGGTGGCCCAGTAGCAACTAAAGGCTCTCTCTCAGGCTGTATAGCAATTAAACAATATAAGCCAGGTCTTGTTTTAAATCTAAGCTGGTATTACCTGGCGTTCTCATTCATGATGAGGGTTCTGAAGGCTACAGTGCTGCCCATAATTATTCATACCCCAGGCAAATTTTCACTTAAAGTTACTTTTATTCAACCAGCAAGTAATTTTTTGACGGGAAATGACATAGGTGTCTCCCAAAAGATAATGAGACGATGTACAAGAGCCATTATTGTGGAAAAAAAAATATTCGCATCTTTTATGTACATTTGAGCAAAAAGTGTCCAGTCCAAAATTATTCATACCCTTTTCAATAATCAATAGAAAAGCATTTATTGGCTATTACAGAAATCTAACGCTTCCTATAATTGCAGACCAGCTTTTTGCATGTCTCCACAGGTATTTTTGCCCATTTATCTTTCGCAATGACTCCAAATCTTTCAGGTTGGAGGGTCTTCTTGCCATCACCCTGATCTTTAGCTCCCTCCACAGATTCTCAATTGGATTCAAGTCTGGACTCTGGCTGGGCCACTCCAAAACGTTAATGTTGTTGTCTTCTAACCATTTCTTCACCACTTTTGCTGTGTGTTTTGGGTCATTGTCATGCTGAAATGTCCACTGGTGCCCAAGGCCAAGTTTCTCTGCAGACTGCCTGATGTTGTCGTTGAGAATCCTCATGTATTGTTGTTTTTTCATGGTGCCGTTTACCTTGATTAGGTTCCCTGGTCCATTGGCTGAAAAACACCCCCAAAGCATTAGGTCCCCACCACCATGTTTGACAGTGGGGATGGTGTTCTTTGGGTTGAAGGCTTCTCCTTTTTTACGCCAAATGAAAGAAACATCATTGTGACCAAACAATACATTTTTTGTTTTATCTGACCATAACACAGAAGACCAGAAGTCTTCTTCTTTGTCCAGATGAGCTTTTGCAAAGGCCAAGCAAGCTTTTGTGTGCCTTATCTGGAGAAGTGGCGTCCTCCTTGGTCTGCATCCATGGAACCCAGCAGTGTGCAGAGTCCGTTGGATTGTCTGCCTTGAGACATTGCCACCAGCAGAGCCCAGATTCACCATGATGGCCTTGGTGGTGATCCTTGGATTCTTTTTCACCTCTCTAACTATCCCCCTGGCCAGCACAGGTGTCACTTTTGGCTTCCGACCACGTCCTCAGTGCGGAACATCTTGTATTTTTTGCTCAAATGTAAATAAAAAATGAGAAAATGTTTTTTTTCTACACAATAATGCCTCTTGTACATCGTATTATTATCTTTTGGGAGACAACTATGTCATTTCCCATCAAAAAATTACTTGCTGGTTGAATAAAAGTAACTTTAAGTCAAAATTTGCCAGGGGTATGAATAATTATGGGCAGCACTGTATATCTCCAGCTGTGTCACTGATAGGACTGCAACCCCGGTCTTGTTTTAAAGCTAAGCTAGAAACAGTAGGTTGAAACAACCCCTTCAACTGCATACGATTTCAGTCAGTTGTGATCATAGCTAGTATAGATGAGTAGTGGGAGGCAGTGGTGGACATGCAGACAGGTAGAGGAGAGGTAAAGACCTCTTCTCCCTGTTAACTGTACATGACCCCAGGTTGAGAGATAATATGGACTTCTGTGCATATTATCAACCCCATCCTCCATTGGTCATTGACCATTCTTGCTCTCTGATTGTCACAAGTTGCCAATAATCTTAATACAGTTCCTATGTTTGTGTTAAAGACAAAAGCAGAGTTACTTACGGTGACATCATGTTTTGGATGAAAAAAAAGAGACAATGCAGCAGCACCCTGCAAATCAGATAAAGTACAATAATGCCAAAAATTATAGTGCTAATGCTACGCTTATTTATAAAGTGAGATGCTTGGCCAATGCAGTTTGTACAAAACCATCTGAGCCCGTCTGCCGAACGTGTCCTAACACTAAATACTACCTGTTATGCGCCATAATGGCCTCCATAAAGTTCAGGAAGTGTTGGATCCACATGCATGCTGGGTCCACTCTGATTTTTACCATTTTTGGTGCCATAATGGCCTCCATTACAAGGGATGCAGGTACCAACATGCATACTGAGCCCACTCTATACCTTTCCTTGTGCCAGACAGCTTCCAATGAATGTAGTGAGAGCAGGCAACAGCTTTATGGCAGCCATTATGGCGCATAACAGGTAGTATTTAGTGTTAGGACCCGTCTAACAGAGATCGCCTTGACGTTCGGCAGACGGGCTCAGATGGTTTTGTACAAAATGCATTGGCCAAGCATCTCACTTTATAAATAAGCATAGCATTAGCACTATAATTTTTGGCATTATTGTACTTTATCTGATTTGCAGGGTGCTGCTGCATTGTCTTTTTTTCCTCTAGGTCTTTACCATGGCGGCATGCACCTGCGCACTGGGAGGTGCTGACTAACCCCCTTTTTTTGCAGAATCATGTTTTGGATGTCAGATAACTGTTATATTTTGTGTTCACAGAAGCAGAAAAAGATAATATGCTTTTAAAATTCATTTTGTAATGTAAGGTAAGCTCAGTGATACAGCAGAAACAGAAAGTATAGTGTTAATCTGTTGTTGCTGGGCAGAAATCTAGACCAATCACAGCCAGCTTCTCAAACAGCAAGAGTTTTCACCAATCACAGCCAGCCTCACACACAGCCTGTCTGGGAATTCCCCCAGCTCCTGCTGCTAGAATCATTATTCACCAGAGACAGGAGCTGAAGAGACATTCACTCCACTGAGTTTTATTGGAACAAAAGGCCATTTGGTATTTAAAACAGTTATATAATGTTCATATTGTTAGTATTGTGTTTAGAACTGTATACTGAACTAGATATATATGTGTTTACTTACAGTTCCACCAATTGCAACCATACAATTGCAGGCTACAAATTGCAAGCATTCAGATTCCATTTTGCAATCCAAATTGCATACAACCATACCAGATCATACTCACCCAATCTGCAAATAGTCACTGATAACTGCATACTGCAAGTGAACTATTAGTTAGATCTCAGACAGATCATAAAGTGCTTAAATAACTTAAAGTGAGAGTACAGATACCGAGGAGAGAAATATATCCACCATTTTATGTTGAATGACAAGATTGAACAGTTGAACCACCATCTTAATCATACCGCCATTTTGTGATATCTTTTCAACACGTGTTATGTATATGGACTATCTGCTGCGGAGCGCAAAAGACACTTCATAGTGCTGCGCCTGCCATAGGCCCCAATTCTACAGGGGGTGTAAATTTGTCTCCCAGAGAGCTCCTACTTTAGAGGGCATATCATCAGCCAGCTTGTGTGTTGAATCAGAAAGAAGGCTTCCCTCTTGGCTGCTATAAATGCCAACATCGGGTTTGCAATTGTCGTAATGTATTGGGGGTTTCAACGTTTTTTCATTCTGATGTTACCCAAAAAATAGAATAAAATAAACAGCACATCAATTGTAACACCACAAATGTGATCTATCAGATCACAGGCACCTCATGCTGTCTCCAGTAGGCTGCACATCTAATTATTAAAAATCAGTCTGAACAAATATTTATATGATATTCCTCATTTCTTGAAAGAAATTTTACATTACTGAATGGAATGATCCCCAGGTCTCTTCTCGTGTGGACATCTTTCCTCCTTTTCCCCCCTCTCTCCTTTTTCTTCTCATTTGAGAATATTTTTAGACCTTTTGAATCTTAATTAGTTTTTCTATAAATATATTTTTTATATGTATGTATTCCCACTGCAGCATCATACATCTGTTGTTAATCGTGTGTTCAAGCTATGAAGGGCTTATGGGGCACATTTACTAAGACCGGCTTTTTACACCGACCTTAGTTTCCCCCTTGTCCTGCCATAAGAGTCGTCTAATTTAGAACGAGGTACGGGACTCGTCATAAATTATACAAAAACAGAAAGACCCTATAGTGTGTCACTATAGGGCTACTATAGGGTGTGTTACTATAGTTACTTACAACAAGAGGGTAAATTGCCAGAATAATCCCCTTTAATTACACTATAATAAAATAATTTTTATTAATAATATCTAAATGGTTTATAACCCTGGTGATTCCCCAAAAATGAATTAAAATTGCTGGCAGTTTGTAGTTGGTATCGGGAATACATTCATTTATAATATTTTGATTACAGCCAGTCCCATATTATAAATCTATATATACCTGATATGTACCTAACCATACGTAAGGACAAGCTGCATGCCTGAAATGCGTAGGCTGTGTAGTGTATCTTTGCTGTTTTTACTGGATGAAATAAAGGCTGCATTTATCTGGAAATTAGATACTGGAATCGACCCCTTCTTTAACTTCCAGTCCTACACATGCTCAGGTCTGAAGGGCACCACGACTGGGCTAGTTTGCTATTTACAGTTCACAGATGTCTACACAATAGAGCAGGAACATTCCCTTGGTGTAAGCAGTAGTCAAACACATGATATTAGTTTTAAATCTTATGGCATGTGATGAATTAATGGAAATGTATAATTCAGAGATAAAAGCTGCATCCTGTCACTACCAGAGCTTTGAGACGTTCTCACAGCTCTGTGTCTCCACCCCTGTGATGATGTCACTTAGGGTTGGAGGTTTTCTCACTGTTCTGTTTCTCCGCCCCTGTGATGAGGTCTTACTCCCAGCTGTCTCTCCTGCGTTTGATTTCTCTGCCTTTAAATCACCCCTCCTCCTATTGCAGGGCGTGGATTATATTTCTCTTTTCAGTTGTAGCTCTGCCTTGAGTATCTTCTCTTCTTTAGCTACTAGTTCTCTGGACCTGTGTTCTGCTGCTGCAAGCACTCCGGATATTGCCAGCGGTCCTTGGATCCGTCTTCTCTGCGGCTGCAGCTCCATCAGCTAAGTGTGCAAACTTTGTTATGTACCTGGTGGTTTCCTGACTGGATCTGAGGTGGCCCCGGTTCCCTCCATATTCTGTGCAGGGCATCGGTGGCCGTGCCCCTTCCACTATTGTAGGGGTTACAGGGCTCATCAGTCTAAGGTACGCGGGCATGCCTCGTTCCACCATTTGGATCCGGGCATGTGCTTTAGCAGCATAGGGAGAGTGTTGAGGGTCTGACAGGGGTCACCCTTTCTCTTCCCTAGTTTGGGGTCCGGTCAGTTGCTCTTTTTACTGTGTATACTCTTGTTACCCTTAAACAGCCGTGACATTATAATCCACCAAAACCGTCCTTGTTGACATGGATCCGCTTTCTGACCTGGTTGACCGCATGCAGGGTCTTTCTTTGGAAGTAGCGGATCTCCGTCAATCTCTGACTCAGCTACAAGCATTGGGCTCTGCTCCGGCTCATGGAGTCTGTTGCGAGCCAAAGGTCTCACTTCCGGAAACGTTCTCCGGGGGCAGTGAGAATTTTGTTCGCTTCAGAGAGGCATGTAAACTCCATTTTTGTTTGTGTCCCCACTCCTCTGGTAATGAGGAACAGAGGGTGAGGATTGTCATCTCCCTGCTCAGAGGTAATGCTCAGACTTGGGCTTTTTCGCTGCCATCAGGGGATCCTTCCCTGCGATCCGTGGAAAGGTTTTTTGTGGCCCTGGGGCAGATATATGATGACCCGGATCGTGTTGCTCTGGCAGAATCGAACTTACGTGTTCTATGCCAGAACAAACTGTCTGCGGAGCTTTATTGTTCTGAATTTCGGAGATGGGCAGCTGATTCAGGCTGGAATGATGCTGCACTCCGAAGTCAGTTCTGTCATGGTCTCTCAGAGGATTTGAAAGATGCCTTTGCTTTCCATGAGAGACCAACATCCTTAGAGTCTGCCATGTCATTGGCGGTACGCCTTGACAGGCATCTAAGGGAAAGAAACAAGACCTCTCCGTCCAGCCATTGTCAGTCTAGGGGCAATGGTGCGGACTCATTCAGTATGCAGGGGTCTCATCCTGTCTCGCTCCCCTTTGAGGAGGAGCCCATGCAGCTAGGCCGAGTTGGCCCTGATAAAAGAGGATTTAGTGCTCAGAATATGGTGTGTTTTTGTTGTGGGGGCATAGGTCATTTGGCAAATGTTTGTCCGTCTAGGAGATTCCTGAACTGTACTAAGAGCGATAATAAGAGAAAAACCTCAAGAGGTAGATCATCAAGTTCTGCTTCATCTTCTACTTTGGGCAAAGTTGATGTGGGAATTGATGCTTTTCCTCTGACCTGCAGTTCCCGTTTTCTCCTGTCTGCCAGGGTGGCGCTAGAGAGCAAGGTCATTCCTTGTGAGATTTTTGTCGATAGTGGAGCGGCCGTCAATCTTATTGACACTCAATTTGTAGCCTTGCATGGTTTTCAGGTTTGTACATTAGAAAAGGATATACCTGTTTTTGCTATTGACTCTGCCCCACTCTCGCAGAGATCTCTGAAAGGCATTGTTCACAATATCCGGCTAGCTGTAGGTGACACTCATGTGGAGGAGATATCTTGTTTTGTCCTTAACGGATTGCCTTCTCCTCTAGTTTTGGGGCTACCCTGGCTCACTAGACATAACCCCACTATTGATTGGCAAGGAAGGCAAATAAATGAGTGGAGTGACTTTTGTAGAGAGAATTGTCTCACAGCCACTCTTGCAGAGGTGTCTACTAAAACTCTGCCATCATTTCTCTCTGATTTCTCGGATGTGTTTTCCGAGAGCGGTGTTCAGGAGCTACCTCCTCACCGGGAGTTTGACTGTCCCATTAACCTCATTCCCGGCGCCAAGCTGCCAAAGGCACGCCTCTACAATCTCTCACAACCGGAGAGACTCGCAATGCGAACCTATATCTCCGAGAGTCTCGAAGGGGCATATTCGTCCCTCAAAGTCACCTGTTGCCGCGGGTTTTTTTTTTGTTAAAAAAAAAGATGGCTCTCTGAGACCTTGCTTAGATTTTAGGGAGCTGAACCGTATCATGATTCGCGATCCCTATCCCCTTCCTCTGATCCCGGACCTCTTCAACCAAATTGTTGGGGCCAAGGTGTTTTCCAAATTGGATCTGAGAGGCGCGTATAACCTGGTCAGGGTCAGAGAGGGGGATGAATGGAAAACGGCCTTTAATACCCCTAACGGGCATTTCGAGAATCTCGTTATGCCTTTCGGCCTGATGAATGCTCCGGCCGTCTTTCAGCATTTTGTTAATAGTATTTTCTATCATTTAATGGGGAAATTTGTATTGGTGTATCTTGATGATATTTTGATTTTTTCCCCTGATGTTCAGACTCATCAGGATCATCTTTTTCAGGTCCTGCAGATACTGCGGGAAAATAAACTGTATGCCAAGCTGGAGAAATGTCTTTTTATGGTATCAGATTCAATTTCTGGGTTTTCTCCTCTCTGCTTCTGGTTTTCGCATGGATCCGGAGAAGGTCCGTGCTGTGCTGGAGTGGGAGCTTCCTGAAAATCAGAAGGCATTGATGCGCTTTCTGGGTTTTGCTAACTACTACAGAAAGTTCATTTTGAATTATTCCTCTATTGTCAAACCCCTTACTGACATGACAAAAAAGGGGACGGATTTTTCCTCTTGGTCGGAGGAGGCGCTTGCAGCCTTTTCTAAGATTAAAGAGAGTTTTGCGTCTGCTCCCATCTTGGTGCATCCCGATGTTTCCTTACCTTTTATTGTTGAGGTGGATGCTTCCGAGGTGGGTGTGGGTGCAGTTTTGTCCCAGGGCCCCTCTCCTGCCAAATGGCGACCTTGTGCCTCTCCCCGGCAGAGAGAAACTATGATGTGGGAGATAGGGAGTTGTTGGCCATCAAGTTGGCTTTCGAGGAATGGCGCCATTGGTTGGAGGGGGCCAGGCACCCTATCACCGTTTTTACCGACCATAAGAATCTGGCGTACCTGGAGTCGGCCAGGCGTATGAATCCGAGACAGGCCAGATGGTCTCTGTTCTTCTCCAGATTTAATTTTGTTGTTACTTTCCGCCCTGGGATCAAGAATGTGAAGGCTGATGCTCTCTCTCGCTGTTTTCCGGGAGGAGGAAACTCCGAGGACCCGGGTCCCATTTTGGCGGAGGGGGTAGTTGTTTCTGCTCTATATTCCGATTTGGAGGCCGAGGTCCAGGCTGCCCAGTCTGAGGCACCTGCCCGTTGTCCCTCCGGGAAGTTGTTCGTGCCTCCTGAGCTACGTCACAAACTCTTTAAGGAACATCATGATACAGTTCTTGCTGGTCACCCCGGGAGTAGAGCCACGGTAGATCTCATTGCTCGGAGATTTTGGTGGCCGGCTCTTCGTAAGTCTGTGGAGGGTTTTGTGGCGGCTTGTGAGACGTGCGCTCGCGCTAAGGTCCCTCGTTCACGACCTTCAGGTTCCCTTCTCTCGTTACCCATACCTTCCCGTCCTTGGACACACCTGTCCATGGACTTTATCACGGATCTTCCTCGTTCCTCGGGGAAGTCGGTGATCCTGGTGGTCGTGGACCGTTTTAGCAAGATGGCTCATTTCGTTCCTTTCCCTGGTTTACCCAATGCTAAAACGTTGGCGCAAGCTTTTGTCGATCATATTGTTAAATTGCACGGCATTCCCTCTGAGATTGTTTCCGATAGAGGCACGCAGTTTGTGTCCAGGTTCTGGAAGGCTTTCTGTTCTCGCCTGGGGGTTCGGCTGTCCTTCTCTTCTGCTTTTCACCCGCAGTCGAATGGTCAGACTGAGCGCCTCAATCAGAATCTGGAGACATATTTGCGCTGTTTTGTGGCAGAGAACCAGGAGGATTGGTGTTCATTTCTCCCTCTTGCGGAGTTTGCTTTGAACAACCGTCGTCAGGAATCTTCTGATAAGTCACCATTTTTTGGTGCATATGGGTTCCATCCGCAGTTTGGGACATTCTCGGGAGGGGCTCTTTCTGGTTTACCTGAGGAGGAGAGATTTTCCTCGTCTTTGTCTACCATTTGGCAAAAGATTCAGAGTAATCTCAGAAAGATGAGTGAGAAGTATAAGCGTGTGGCTGATAAGAGACGTGTGCCTGGTCCGGACCTGAATGTGGGTGATCTGGTGTGGTTGTCTACAAGAAATATTAAACTGAAGGTTCCCTCCTGGAAATTGGGTCCCAAGTTTATTGGGCCTTATAAAATTTTGTCAGTCATCAATCCTGTTGCCTTCCGCCTTGATCTTCCACGGGTTTGGAAGATACATAATGTTTTTCACAGATCTCTCTTAAAACCATATGTCCAGCCCACGGTACCCTCCTCTTTGCCTCCTCCTCCGATTTTGGTTGATGGCAATCTGGAGTTTGAGGTTTCCAGAATTGTGGACTCTCGCATTGTCCGCGGTTCTCTTCAGTACCTCGTTCATTGGAAGGGTTATGGTCCTGAGGAGAGGATGTGGGTTCCGATGTCGGACATTAAAGCCACTCGCCTTATCAGGGCATTTCATAGGGCTCATCCTGGGAAGGTGGGTCCTGGGTGTCCGGAGTCCACCCGTAGAAGGGGGGGTACTGTCACTACCAGAGCTTTGAGACGTTCTCACAGCTCTGTGTCTCCACCCCTGTGATGATGTCACTTAGGGTTGGAGGTTTTCTCACTGTTCTGTTTCTCCGCCCCTGTGATGAGGTCTTACTCCCAGCTGTCTCTCCTGCGTTTGATTTCTCTGCCTTTAAATCACCCCTCCTCCTATTGCAGGGCGTGGATTATATTTCTCTTTTCAGTTGTAGCTCTGCCTTGAGTATCTTCTCTTCTTTAGCTACTAGTTCTCTGGACCTGTGTTCTGCTGCTGCAAGCACTCCGGATATTGCCAGCGGTCCTTGGATCCGTCTTCTCTGCGGCTGCAGCTCCATCAGCTAAGTGTGCAAACTTTGTTATGTACCTGGTGATTTCCTGACTGGATCTGAGGTGGCCCCGGTTCCCTCCATATTCTGTGCAGGGCATCGGTGGCCGTGCCCCTTCCACTATTGTAGGGGTTACAGGGCTCATCAGTCTAAGGTACGCGGGCATGCCTCGTTCCACCATTTGGATCCGGGCATGTGCTTTAGCAGCATAGGGAGAGTGTTGAGGGTCTGACAGGGGTCACCCTTTCTCTTCCCTAGTTTGGGGTCCGGTCAGTTGCTCTTTTTACTGTGTATACTCTTGTTACCCTTAAACAGCCGTGACACATCCCTGACCTATTACATTATCTGTGTTACTGCACAAGTGATTGAGGCTTGTTCAGGAGGAGATGGAAGATTTGTGAAATAATGGCCATGTTCCTTAATATCTAGTGATGAGCGAGCATGCTCGGCCGAGTACCGGTTCGGCTCGAGCATCGCTATGCTTGGCACGTGGCGGTACTCGGCCGAATACCACGTGTGCTCGTTGCATTGCTCGAGTCTCCTCCCCGCACGTTTGGCACCTCCTAAGCAGCCAATCAACATTCAGGTAAGTAATTCCCATCAGTGTAATGCCATAGCCATGTTAGCTATTAGCCCTACACTGATTGGCTGGCCGAAACACGTGATATCAGTTTATATAGGAGCCGATGTCCCGCGCTCGGATCATTCAGCGTCAGGGAGAGCAGGCAGTAGGCAGGGACAGATAGCGTTTTGCTGGAAATTTACAGGATTTAACTCCCAAAAAACTGTTGAAAGTCCAAGCAGTCCTCTTAAGGACTACAGTGTGTGTTTGACAGCAGTGCAACACCATTTTTTATTTTTACCAGGGGTTAAATTCAGCAGTATCATGGACAGGTGTCTTCAGGAACGGACAGATACTGCAGGGCTGGAAAATCGCTTTTTTAAGTACCCAAAAGCTTTTAAAAGACAAAGATTTGATATTAATGAGATCTACAGTACGCCATCAGAAAGCAGCGTGTTTAGCAGACATTCTGAAAAGGGGCTTATTCACTAGAGTGTGCCTGATAGTGAGATATACACCGCACCATCAGAGAATTTTTATTTCTGGGGAAATTAACCTAATTTGTGCCACATCTGTGTGTGCGTTCAATCTGCAACTGTTATATTCAGTACTCCAGCAGTATAAAGAGAATGAATGCAAATACATAATAGGTCTAGATAGGAATATTACTGACACCCCTAGTTTCCCACCTGTACTTTTTCAACTTATTTTTGTAGAAACTATGGGTCTGATTTATCGTAGTCCGGTGGAGTTTGCCTCGTCATAAATTACCTGCTGCATCCAGCAGTCTGTTTGCCTGAACTAAAATCTACGCCATAATTTCAGCGCTTCTCTGTCCTCGCACACCCCTTTTTCAAAAAAGTAGCGAGGCGGTATAACTGCATTTAAGCAAAAAAATTTAAATAATGACTTTTAAATAGTTGCAAATGTGCAGTTTTTCCACCACAAACGTAAATTAAAAGTAACGTAAATGCGTCCCTATAACGCCCAGTATGCTCTTTTAGCAAAATACTACTATTACCACTATTACTACTAGCAACAGTAAAGATAATATTATTAAAAATTATATTAAAATACTGCACAACTAATATTTGCAAAAATAATAAAATAATAATGAAACAATATGTTTTAAAATATTAATATTAACAATCATATTGTTCACTTGCTACACCGGAAAATGCAGCTGCCATAGGGGTCATAAATCACATAAAACACCTGTTGCTTTCTGTGCGCATACACTAGCCTTCACACATACTACATACAAGTTTTACATAGGGTGTGATAAGGGTTAATGATAGTATTGATATAATACCATGTTGAGGTTGGATGAGTAAGGATTAAAAAGTACCTGTCACCTCTCCTGGTGTCTGTTTTAGGAACCGTTTGCATTCCCCATGTAACAACAATTCTGGAAATTCCATTCTTTATTCATAAAATTACAGCATAAATAAAAAAGGAACATAGAGTTGTAAGAATATATCCTCCGAAATGGTAATTTCTAGTAGTAGTGGAAAAGGATACCTATAATTAAATTTAATCTAAACAGGTCCAGAATTCTTGAAGATGGAGCTTTGGTTTTCTGTATACAGTCATTTCTGCTCCTAATATTCTGTCTGCCTGCAGCTGACCCTAGAGGTACAGTCACTTACTGCACAGCAATATACAGCTCCCTTTGAATAAATCAATATTAAGTATATAAATCAGAGCTTTACAGAAAGAATTTGACTCCTAAACTGCTCAGATCGCAGCTTTCAGGCACTCATGACATAGTTTAGTTTTGGCATGCTTGATGCAAGCGTTTCCATGAGGTGAGTGGGAACATTTCTCCAAGTGGTGAAGATGGCCGCACGAAGGCCATCTACTGTCTGGAACTGTTGTCTATTTTTGTAAACTTCCCTTGCCATCCATCCCCAAAGGTTCTCAATTAGATTTAGAACAGGGGGACACGCAGGATGGGCCAAAAGAGTTATTCTCCTGGAAAAAGTCCCTTGTCCTGCGGGCATTGTGTACTATAGCGTTGTCCTGTTAAAAAACTAAGTCGTTACCACACAGATGAGGGCCCTCAGTCATGAGGAATGCTCTCTGCAACATCTGGACATAGCCAGCGGCCGTTTGACGCCCCTGCACTTCCTGAAGCTCCATTGTTCCACTGAAGGAAAAAGCACCCCAGACGATTATGGCGCCTCCTCCACTGTGGCGCATAGAAAACATCTTAGGTGGGATCTGCTTGTCATGCCAGTAATTTTGGAAACCATCATTACCTTGATCAGGACCATCAACGTAAAAAAAATTCTCATCAGAGAATAAAACATTATTCTACTTTTGAATGTCCCATGTCTGGTGCTCTCTTGCAAAGTCCAAACGAGCAGTTCTGTGGTGTTCAAGGAGACGAGGTCTTTGAAGACGTTTTTTTGTTTTTGAAGCCCTTCAGTCTCAGATGCCGTCTGATGGTTATGGGGCTGCAGTCAGCACCAGTAAGGACCTTAATTTGGGTCGAGGATCGTCCAGTGTCTTGACGGACAGCCAATCCGGCTCAGTGCTGATGAAATCTTTTTGGGTCTTCCACTTAACTTTTTTGTTCCATAACCCTCAGGATCATTTAAGAAATTCCAAATTTTGCCCCATAAGACACACTTTTTTCCCCCCAAAGTGGGGGACAAATGTCACTGTCTTATGGTGTGAATACTAATGAGTGCTTATATTATCTGAGGTCTGATTGGGGGTAATTCACATTCGGGTCTGATCTGAGGACTTGGGTTCCTATTAACATTGGGGGTTTGATCTGAGGTCTGATTAAGGGCCTTATTAACATTGGGGGTCTGATTGCTGGTCTGATCTGCAGTCTATGGAAAAATATTGTTTTCTTATTGTCCTCCTCTAAATCCTAGGTGCATTTTATTGGCCGGTGCATCTTATAGGGCGAAAAATACAGTAAGTTATCTTTCCTTTACCGGTCTTACCAAGTGTGTGTGAAGGAATGGGGGTGGGCAGTGCCAAAAAAAACATTCTTGCATGACCCCTTTAATTTATAATCTTGGATCTACTTTAATCTACATTGACGCTACTATTTTTTAGGCACATACTGTATGAAATTACTATAGTAGAATATACACCACCTTAGTACTACACATCTGCATCCAGTATCATGCACATGAGCAACAGGAAGATCCTTTAAAGGGGTTTCAACAGTCATTTTAAAAAGCTGTATTCTTTTGTCTGAACATAGGTGAGCTCTCTCCCCCGCTGAGAGGCTTGGATTATCACTCCATGGAAACTGAAGCAGCGTGAATGGAAATACGAGCACTAGAAAGATCATCGGGATGTTTATTACAATCCAATACATTTACAAATGGTTACTGAGTGCCAGTAATGATTTCCACAGTGGTGCTGTGCAATGCAAAGCTTAGCTATGATTAATCTACACAGTACGTTATCTGCTGCCTTTTATCAGTACATAAAAGAAGTTTATAGAAGGAATTAAGACTCTCTGCACAATATCAAAAGAAGAGCATACTACACAAAATAACATAGCAGGGCTAGATACGGCACAGAGTTGGTGGATGGATATATGGCTCCCGGGCCTCCTACTGTTTTGTAAACCTCCAATTACAAGAGTCATGTATTAGGAGTGAACCATATTAGTTTTCTTTGAGCAAGAACAATGTACAAATATATAAACAAGAAGGATCATAGTACATATAAATTTATTTTACATTTCTTGGTGCCTGTCCCCGATTATGTGCATACTATTGGGTTTCTAACGCAAAATAATAACCTAATGGGTCAATCACCATATAACAACATAGAAAAAAAAAAAAAAGACACCCCGAATTAGTGCTAGTCTCATATCTCCCGTATCAAGCAATCCTCCTCCTCCCCCCCCCCCCCCACTATGCCTGGCCTGGCACGGGTGCCTCACGCCCTCATTCCGGGTATCCTTCACCCAATTCCTAAGAATTATTACCTTGGCCAATAAGAGTCCCTTCAACCAACAAATCTGCTCACTTTTTGGTGTTTTATATTTGAACTCAGGTGGAAAAAGTCCAAGTATAGCTACTTGGATTGTTAAAGGGGGACTATTTCCAATTATTGCCGCCAACCCCTGAAATATGCTATGCCAAAAGGTCTTAATAGCTGGACAGCCCCACAGCATATGAACGTAACCAGCGTCAGTGAAAGAACATTTCAGGCAGCAGAAATCTTTTCCCTTTTTACCGTAGATTTTAGATAAGAGACTCGGAGTGACATATAGTCGATGTACTATTTTAAATTGTGTCAATCGGTGTTGTCGTGGAAGGGAGGCCTTCTTGATATTTTGGTATATTTCCTGCCATTGAAGTGGGTTACATTCCCGTATATCCGCTTCCCATTTATCTACGCTTTTAAATTTAGTGACAGTGCTTAATTCCTCTATTAATCTCCTATAAATTAGTGAAACCCTAACTTTTTTCCCCACTGAATTATAACAGAAGACTAACAGTCGCTGAGTGCCTATTGTTTGAGAAGTTTTATTAAGTGTATATGCAAATGCGTGTTTTAATTGAGCATATCTAAAGTGTTTTAACGCGGTGATTGGTGTCTCATGAAATATTTCCCCTATTGATTTCATTTTTTTCCTTAGTGCATATATGTGACAACAACGCAATCCCTCTCCGGGTCCAATAATTATTTTCATTTAGAGCTAAAAACTCTGTTAACGAGGGATTATCCCATAACGGGGTAAACTCCAAGGCATGAGTGACCTGCATAAGAGCCTTTTTTTTGTTCCACACCTTCTGTAACATTAAACCAATGGGGCAGGTATATTCCTCTCGTCCCAAGAATCCAGATTCCAGTATGCTAAATATATTCTGTATAGGCAGCTGCTGTTGTCCAGCAATATAAGATATTAATAAGCCATCCCCCGTATTAATACACCACTGCAATTGTGAACATAGATAGTAACTTTGGAAGTGTGGGAGGCCAAGGCCGCCATTTATTTCCGCCAAGCACAGATATTGTAACTTAATGCGGAACCTTTTCCTGCCCCATATCAGATCGTTACTCAATCTATCAATCAGATTAAAGACACTGTCTTCAATCCAGACGGGGCAGGAACTGACCACGTACAATATCCAAGGCAATAGAATCATTTTGATCAATGCAATTCTATTAATCTGTGAAAGCGGCAATTTTTGCCAAACCCTAACCTTCTCCCTTACTTTATTAACTAAGGGAGTAATATTTAATTTATAATATTCCCTAGTTGAACTACCAATCTTTATCCCTAGATATTCCAAGTGGTCTAGTGGGGAGATGATCTTAACCTTTAAATCATTTTGAGGGGGTACACAGTTCAGAGGAAGGAGGACGGGTTTAGACCAGTTTATCTCATACCTGGCGACCTGGCCGAACTCCTCTATTATTTGCATGACACGTGGGACACTTCTCCATCCATCATTCAAATAAAGCAATACGTCATCCGCATATAAACTGATCTTGTCCTCCGCCCCCCTTCCCCTAAATCCCACAATGCTCTGCTCAGCTCGGATTCTACATGCAAGGGGTTCCATGAAGATTGCGAAAAGTGGGGAAAGTGGGCAGCCCTGCCGTGTCCCGCACTGTAGGCAGACAGTGGGGGAAATCACCCCATTGATATGGATTCTAGCCACTGGTCCATTGTATAGCATTTTGACCCAACCAAAAATTTTTTGACCCAGGTTCATCTTATACATGGTCCGCCAGAGAAAGGGCCACTCCACCCTGTCGAAAGCCTTTGCGGCGTCCAGAGACAGGATGGAGCGGTCCTCTTCCCCCCCCCCCCATCTGCACATTTAGAAAGGTCCTTCGTACATTAGTCTGGATTTGTCGCCCGGGGATAAACCCTGTCTGATCTGTATGGACTAGGCCAGTTACTACCTTTTTTAACCTATTTGCGAGGGCTTTAGCAATTATCTTATAATCTGCATTGAGCAGGGATATAGGTCGATAGGCCTCAACTTTGTTTCCATCCTTCCCCTTCTTCAAAATCAGTGTAATAGTTGCCTCCATTAAAGACGGGGGCAACTTTCCACAGTTACTGGATTCATTCAGAACTTGCAATAACCCAGGTAGAAGGACCCCCGCATGGCTCTTGTATATACCAAATGGAAGCCCGTCTGACCCGGGGACCGAGGAGCCCCGAACTCCCTTTATGACCTCCTGTAGCTCCCCCAAAGAGAAGGGGGAGCTCAGGAGAGCCGAATCCAGCTCCGACAATGCTGGAATCTTGATTTGTTCCAGGAAGTCTTCTATGCTAGTCCCCGTGTCATCCAGCTCAGAGCGATAGAGATTATTGAAGTATTTTACGAATTCTTCCTCAATTTCCATTGCTTTTTCCAATTTCCGACCGTCACCTGTTTGAATTTATCTGATCTTTTGGGGGGCCTTTTGATTGGATATTATAGAGACGAGTAGTTTACCAGGGGTACCTCCTTCACAAAAATGCTCATGACCTTGGAAAAATTATTGATTCTGTGCTTTTTTCCTCATAAAATTTGTATAGTGGTCCTTGGCAGATTTTAACTTGGCCCGCATATTCTCATCGTTGTTTGTTCTAATCCTACCCTCCAGGTATGCAACCTTTTCTTCCAGGCTTTTTTCCTCTTTAAAGAACTCTGTTTTTTTATTTTTTATTTTGCCATAGTATAACCCACGCATATATGCCTTCATTGCATCCCACACAAAGTGGATATGCGTTGTGCCAATGTTTTCTTGCCAAAACTGTGCGAGTTCCTTATTTATTCCCTCTGTATCGTTTATTATAGTTAACCAGTGAACGTTCAATCTAAACGGTCTGGCAATGGCGGATTGTTGCCTGATCTTCATAGCCAGTAGAATCGGTGAATGATCCGAGATTCCATGAATCTCGTATTTCATTTTCGAGGTTAAATCGAGCATCTCGCTATTGGCCAGGGCAATATCAATTCTGGACATAGCATTATATGTTTTACTGAAACAGGAAAACACTTGCTTGTTACCATACAGCCATCGCCAGACATCTTTTACCCCTGTCTCCTCACAAAACCCTCGAAATAGGGAGTGCTTTCCCTGGTTGTGTTTCCCTACGGTAGATATTCTATCTAACTCGGGGTCTAATACGCAGTTAAAGTCTCCACATATTAGCACCGGGCACCGCTCTCTATTATACAGAAAAGTCCTCAACTGGTTAAGAACTGTCATAGCGAATGGAGGGGGGATATATAAAAAAGCTAGAACGCACTTCCTACCATTCCATCGGGCATAGAGAAAAACAAATCTCCCATCTCTGTCAATCGACTGTTCCAGTGAGTGAACCATATTGATGCCTCTAGATTATAGTGGATGTGGCCATGTCAACCAAAAAGTAAAGATAAGAATTTAGTAATTTCTACATTCACAGAGGGAAAGGAATTTTAAGTTATTCTTTAGTATCAGTTGAGTTTATTGCAAGTTCACCCCAACAACATTATTCAAAGACCCAGTCAAACCCATTAAAGGTACCAAACTCAACATGTAGGTACCTTCTGGACAGGGCCCATGTGTCAGATGTCAAGGCCCATTGGGTTTGGAGAAGGGCTAGAAGAAATATGGTTCACTTTGGCCCACTTTGACTCTGTTGCCGATGTCACTAGTTGCGGGCACTGGTTTAACCCCTTAAAAGGGTTGTGCACCTTTGGGCTCTTTTTGGCACCCCGCTCACCTTGGGTAGACCTACAAACAGAAGCATAGAAACCTGCTTCCAGGCATTGGCTCCCCACTGCTTCTCTCCATGGCCTCGTCTGCTTAGGTGTAGTATCTAAACTTCAGTTTTGATGAGGCTGATACAGGTTGCTATCCACAGAAGTGGCCTGCTAACCTTGCATCATGTCAAATAGTCACATGATGCAAGGAAACAGGTTGCCGCTGCAGCCAGCGATTGGCTGCAATGGTGTCAAATTGGAGGTTATGGTATGTTTCCCATTGCAGGTCTGTTCATGAGGAAAGGTTAGCCATACAACCCCCTCACCCAAAGGTGCACAACTCTTTAAGGAGCTAAACAATTTTTCATTTTTGTTTGTTTCGCCCCCGTCTTCCAAGACCCATAACTTTTCCTTTCACACATCCTTATAAGGGCTTATTTTATGTGGGGAAAGTTGTATTTTTTAACGGCACCATTTACTGCATTATACCTTGCATTGAAAAACAGAAAAGTTTCTTTGTCGGGTGAAAAAAAAACATGGGTTTCCACCATGGTTTTTGGGGTTTTATGCATAACTTAGTGATGAGCATTGTGGCGAAACCAACCTCGCCACTGGGTTTTGGAGGGGGCTGTTTACCAGCCTTTTGCCCCAGGATTATGGCCCATACTAACTTTAAAGGAGAAGACAGACCGGCCGCACAGCTTAAATCGGTCTTTGGAATTGTACTTTATGTTATTATGCGTTCGGTTAAATTGTATATTATGTGAGGGTACCCAGATAGCTAATAGTATTGTATTCGTGTATTCTGAGTGCCATTCACCTAATGATATGCACTCAGACTTGAGCTATCTGGGGATATGTTAAATGTCTGTGTTTGCTGTGGGGGTGTGACATTGTGTGTTTGGGTGGTGATTCCTGTCCTGTTGTCTCCACATGTGTATTGGTGATTTCCCTTTGTCCTGAGACATAATTGGATTGCTCCTCGGGTGTCGCCAGGGCAGAGAGGAGGAAACCATGATGCATTGTGGGGATGTGTTGTGTCTGTGTATCCTGAATTGCTGCATATCTGTCCTGTGTCACAGTCTCCCTTCTGGTCCCCTGGGGGCGTGTCCACCAGATGTGGACCTGCATAAATACGGACGGGAAGCCCTCAATAAAGTGTTCCTGCTCTCTGGTTTTAGAAGAGGTTCACCCACTGGAGCCTGGAGCCTTGTCGTAGGTCCAGGGTGGGTAGGAGACGGTGAGACCTCAACCAAGCTTCGGCGGTTCGTGGGGTCTGCAGTGTGTACGGTGTCAAGTGGAGTGCTTGGAGTCCTCGGAAAGCACTAGGAGCATCTATCGACGGAGGTACCCGGTCGGAGTGCCAGGTGATCCGTTACAAGCATCATGGGCAATATTCATTTTTGCTATATTTTGCCGATTTTTGGCCTAATATTTTCGATAAATTTGGGAATCTTGCGAAATTCTAGAATTTGTGATCTCCAGTCATTATTTTCTTGATTGCGAAAATCGGCAATGTACTATGCACGTATTGTGCACACAATACAGGCGTGGCTCACTTTTGCTAAATTTTTCAAGCTGCTAGAAGTTTCCTGAGACTGGAGAAAATGCACAGTACAGTAATTCAAAATAACACTACCTAACACCCTGCACCGGAACCTATCAGCTACACTATATCACTATCTAACCTACACTGACTATATCCCACTATCTATGTGTATTATATATATGAGCTATCTAACTACCGTATTTTTCGCCGTATAAGACGCACCGGCGTATAAGACGCACCTAGGTTTTTGGGGAGGAAAATAAGAAAAAAAATATAATTGTGGTCTGTGGTCCACAACTAATTGTGGTCTGTGGGTGATGCACTGTTATGGAGGATCTGTGGATGACACACTGTTATGGGGGATCTGTTGTTATGGGGGATCTGTGGGTGACGCACTGTTCTGGGGGATCTGTGGGTGACGCACTGTTCTGGGGGATCTGTGGGTGACGCACTGTTCTGGGGGATCTGTGGGTGACGCACTGTTATGGGGGATCTGTGGGTGACACTTATGGGGGATCCTCTCTGGATGGCACTGTTATGAGGATCTGTGTATGACAGTTATGGGGGGGGATCTGTGGATGACACATATATAGCATCTTATGCTATGTGCCATCCACAGATCCCCTCCATAAGTGTGGGGGTCGCATTTGCTTTTATAATGGGGGTGGGGGTCGCATCTGCATTTATAATGACAGCGGGGCCCGTGCAGTGACTGTATTCTACTACACGGGCCCCTCTTACTGTATAATCATATCCCTAATAGTTAATTGTTGTGTGCACTGCATGTAAAAGCATAATGAGCGATAATGATGAGCGCTGTCTATTACTTACAATTAGAAGCGCTCGCCGTTCGGAGCAGAGAGGAGGCAGGAGGCAGGCCGGGAGGACGGGCGCTGGCAGTGTGAGTCATCCGTCATGCGCCCACGCCGCCTGGTTCATTCATGAAGCAGGCGGCGCAGGCGCGTGACATATGACTCACACTGCCAGCGCCCGTCCTCCCGGCCTGCCTCCTGCCTCCTCCCTCCTCTCTGCTCCGAACGGCGAGCGCTTCTAATTGTAAGTAATAGCGCTCATCATTATCGCTCATTATGCTTTTACATGCAGTGCACACAACAATTAACTATTAGGGATATGATTATACAGTAAGAGGGGCCCGTGTAGTAGAATACAGTCACTGCACGGGCCACGCTGTCATTATAAATGCAGATGCCGCCCCCAGCCCCTCCTCCCTCACAGCTGATACACCCGCCGCACGGCATCGCGGCGGGTGTATCATTGAAAACTAAGCAAAATCGGCTACATTCGCCGTATAAGACGCACTGCTATTTCCCCCCCACTTTTGGGGGGGGGGGGGAAAGTGCGTCTTATACGGCGAAAAATACGGTAACTATCTAATGTAATTGGATAAGGAATAGGATCCAGATGAAAGCACGGAGCACAGCAATGTCACTGCTCTCTCTCTCAGAACTCCATAAAACTGCAGAAAATGGCTGCTGGGGAGGTTCTTATATAGTAAGGGGTAGGCAGCTTTCCTATTGGTTGCTAGGGATGTTGCTAAGCTCTGACAAAGACATTGCAGCCTTCTCATTGGCCCACAAACAAGAAGGGAGGTTACTGATAATAAAAAAAATCTAGAATATTTGTGATTATGAATATATAGCACTATATTCCACATCTTCGCAAATTCTCGAAGTGCCAATATTCACGCTAAAAATTTGCGATTAGAATATTCCCGATCAACACTAATATTAACTATATACTTTTCATCCCAAAAATTTGGGAGGGGCAAGGTGAACAATTTTTCTTTTTTTTCTTTACGGCACACGCCGCACAGGAAAAACTGTTTTATATTTTAAGAAATCGTGCATTTTCAGACAAGGTTATACAATTTAGTTTACTTTTTTATTGTTTATTCATTTTTAGATGTAAAATTAAGAAAGAGGGTGATTTGAAATTTTAACCCCTTCCTGCACCTGGGTGTAAGTGTATGTCCAAGTAAGCACTAGGTTTGTGTACCAGGGGGTACAGTTACACCAAAACTCCTAACCAGTAGTGTCATAGCACCGGGATCTCTGCTGTCACAGACAAATCAGAGTGGTCTCTTGCCAGCGATTGCTCTGATTGGCTAGTCTGTACAGATAATTCTGTGAAAAAAAACAGTAACAGGCCCTGATCTTCACAGTTCCTGTGTGTGAAGATCAGAGCCTGTAAGTGTGGCCCCCGCAGTGCCCCCACACTGCCCCTTTGTGCCTCCTCCTGCCGCCCCCTCTGCGCATCCGGCCATCCCACTCCTGATATGAATGGTGATGGAGGCAGCTCAGCAACGAGCTGTCTGCATCAGCCGCAGTTGTCAGCTGTTAACATACATGTGCAGATGGCTGCCAGGCCCTGCCAGATGTAGGGACCTAGTAAGGCCAAATATCAGTGCAAAACTGACATTACTATGCACTGCAATAGATCAATGGATAACTATTGCATTGCACTTTTTAGCCATCAGACCCATCGATGGCTGAAGAACCAAGAGGGACAATAAAAAAAAGTAAAGAAAAAATGAAAAAATTTACATTTCAACAATGGATAAGAAAAATTGAATAAACTACGCATAATTAGTATTGCCGCGTCCGTAACACCATGATGTATAACAGTATCATGTTACTTATCCCGTATGGATTTGGGGGGTACTATCTCTCCTTGGGGAGAGAGCGCCTCATCGCTTTCCCAGGCAGCTTACTATGACAGGCCTGGGAGCTCTCTTCCTCTGTCTAACCTATAAGATGCTGCAGTTACTACTGACCATGGCATCTGAGGGGTAAAATTACCTGGATTGGGTTAACGCTAATTCCGGTCATTGCGGCCGGGTGCCTGCTGTATTACACAACTGGCACCTGCTGTGTATAGAATGGGCTCAGTTGATCACTCCACTCCATGCACCTGACATTAAGCCTAAGGCAATTATTATACCTAGAATGCAATCAATTTTACTACATTCTTTGTACTTACAAAATGATGCCATGAAGTTTCCAAGCTTCTATTAAGTAAAATTATTCCGCCATAAATGCAACTTTACTTAAAATAGCGGCGTCTGAGGTAATCAGCTGAATGACGAACACCATGATGGAACCGCCTATGGACTGTAAGTCAATGAAATCCATCTGCATGATTGATATGAGTTGTTCAATGGGCATAGTGTTGTGGCTCCTGTTAGGAACAAAGCCATGATGCAAATGTGAGCAGAATCTATATCTCTTTTGGTTTCTGTTACATGCTAGATCCTGCCATTTTCTATGAGAATAGAGGAAGCATAACCCCTAGACTGGTTCCAGTTTAAAGTTCCAGTCTGGGGTATGTAAAGAGGGCAAGACTGCATTTATTGGGAAGAGATATAGGTTTTCCATAAATCCGATATACTTAAGGTACAATTAATCATTTATGATAATCATTTGCATAGGTAACTGGTAACTGACAAGATTCCTGGCTAAATGACCAAAGCCCTTGGCTTGAGGCCCCCCATACACAGTAGTGTATAGTTGGCTGAACCTGCCGAGAACAACGGATTTGGCCAACATTCTAATGTGTATGGGGAGTCTGAGAAGGAGCCGGCAAAGTTAATATATCCTTGAGTTCTCCCAGGAGATAAGAAGAAGTGTCTGGTGATGGCTTTCTCCTCTCTCCCCACTGAATACACTTACATGTTTGTGTAAGTTGGAGTTGGGAGAAATACTGTAGCTGTTGACCAAACGATGGCAGAAAGCTATTGCATGTGTGTACACGGGTTTAGAAGATCCCGTCATGCTGATGGTGGCCATCATTTTCAATAAATTAAGGCTGTACTTTAACCCCTTAGTGACCACCAGTACACCTTTTTGCAACAGTCACTAAGGGGCCTTAGGCCTGGCTAGAGATGAGCGAAGTTTTGAAAAATTTGATACGGTAACTACGCCAAAGTTAGCTAAAAAATTAATTACTCACAAATCGCTATAAATCAGGTTTACCCAGGTCAGTCTGCCACACGGTGTGGCTGTGCTGCGAGCGGGTTGCGGCCAAGCTGTGGTAAACTGCTCGGCCACTTAGCAGGCAGCTGCCTTTCATTTAATAATGAAGACCACACTGTATAGTCGGTCTTTATTGTTAATGGCTGTGTGGCACCTCTGGCATACCCACTTCTCCAACCCCAGCACTCTCCTGCCCTACAGGTGGGAGCCTTTCTTCTGCCATCTGCTTTTCCTCCTTTTCCACATGATCTAATATCGATGAGAATATGTCATCAGGAACATCCAACTTCTCCTCGCTCTGCATCTTGCTGACTTTTATAGGACATGGAGACTTTGAAGGACGATTTGGAAGAAGTAAAGGTAGCAAAAGATGAGGATGGTCATTATTAAGACCTGGTCCCCCTAAGGGGTGTAGACTGGATGGTATTGGTTGACATGCAGAGGAATAATAAAGGCTTCCATCTCATTGGTATTGAATTACATGTTAGTTTACGGTTGATGTAAGAATAAGGAAATGTAGGAATAAAAATAAATAAAAAAAAAAGTAGTACTGAGTCTGGTTGCATTCCAACACTGTGCTCCAACAAACCAGCAGTAAAATGCATTGAGATGACTCCTGAGCCCACACACATAATGAAGAGGACTTAAAGGTTTCCTGATGGTGTGTTGGAGCACAGTGTTGCAATGCAAGTAAGCATGAAGGTAAAAATTACATAATTGTACTGTTTGAGTGTCATTCTCACTATACACAGCTTATTCTAGTTTGGGGTATATTTTGGAGCTGAAAAACTCTCTTTAAAGACAGCGGTGCTATTAAATGCAATTAAATGTCCCTTCTATTTACTATGTGAAAAAAAGGGAAATGTAGGAATAAATAAAGCTGATGCAGAATAAGTCTCCCTGCACTCTTTCTGCACTCTCCCTGCACTTTCCCTCTCCAATATTCTTCTACTAATAAATATAGAGTTTTGTTTGGCTGTTAACCCTTGCTTTGTTGGTGGAAAAAAATGGATTAAAATTGAAAATTTGGCAAAAAATTGAAATTCTGAAATTTCATCTCCATTTGCCATCAACTCTTGGGGAACACCTAAAGGGTTAATAATGTTTGCAAAAATCAAACTACACCCATCAATACCTTGAGGGGTGTAGTTTCTAGAATGGGGTCACTTTTGGGTGGTTTCTATTATGTAAGCCTCATAACGTGACTTCAGACCTGAAGCGGTCCCTAAAAAGTGGGTTTTTGAAAATTTCTGAAAATTTTCAAGATTTGCATCTAAACTTCTAAGCCTTGTAACGTCCCAAAAAAATAAAATGGCATACCCAAAATGATCCAAACATAAAGTAGACATATGGGGAATGTAAACTAATAGCTATTTTTGGAGGTATTACTATGTATTATAGAAGTAGAGAAATTGAAACTTGGAAATTTGCAATTTTTTACAAAGTTTTGGTAAATTTGGTATTTTTTAATAATTAAAAATGATTTTTTTTTACTTCATTTTACCAGTGTCATGAAGTACAATATGTGACGGAAAAACTATCTCAGAATGGCCTGGATAAGTAAAAGCGTTTTAAAGTTATCACCACATAAAGTGACACTGGTCAGATTTGCAAAGAATGGCCAAGTCCTTAAGGTGAAATAGGGCTGAGTCCTTAAGGGGTTAATGGCCCAGACCGGCATGAGTGCCAATTCAGGCCGCTTATCCCCTTAAGGTTAAGCAGCTGGTTACCCTCCAAATGAGATCACTGAGTGCTGATGTCAGTGCAGGCAGGCCAGGGCTTAGTGAAGGCCCCAGGCCTGCCCTTTAAGTTTTTAATAAGAAAGTGGATCCAGCACCATAAATACTTGTGTAGGTTTCTTTATTTCCAGCAGTGAATATTACAGTTATAAAAAAGCATGCCCTCGTCACATCCCACTTTACAGGGAGTGCAGAATTATTAGGCAAGTTGTATTTTTGAGGATTAATTTTATTATTGAACAACCATGTTCTCAATGAACCCAAAAAACTCATTAATATCAAAGCTGAATATTTTTGGAAGTAGTTTTTAGTTTGTTTTTAGTTTTAGCTATTTTAGGGGGATATCTGTGTGTGCAGGTGACTATTACTGTACATAATTATTAGGCAACTTAACAAAAAACAAATATATACCCATTTCAATTATTTATTTTTACCAGTGAAACCAATATAACATCTCAACATTCACAAATATACATTTCTGACATTCAAAAACAAAACAAAAACAAATCAGTGACCAATATAGCCACCTTTCTTTGCAAGGACACTCAAAAGCCTGCCATCCATGGATTCTGTCAGTGTTTTGATCTGTTCACCATCAACATTGCGTGCAGCAGCAACCACAGCCTCCCAGACACTGTTCAGAGAGGTGTACTGTTTTCCCTCCTTGTAAATCTCACATTTGATGATGGACCACAGGTTCTCAATGGGGTTCAGATCAGGTGAACAAGGATGCCATGTCATTAGATTTTCTTCTTTTATACCCTTTCTTGCTAGCCACGTTGTGGAGTACTTGGACGCGTGTGATGGAGCATTGTCCTGCATGAAAATCATGTTTTTCTTACCTTGCAGACTTCTTCCTGTACCACTGCTTGAAGAAGGTGTCTTCCAGAAACTGGCAGTAGGACTGGGAGTTGAGCTTGACTCCATCCTCAACCCAAAAAGGCCCCACAAGCTCATCTTTGATGATACCAGCCCAAACCAGTACTCCACCTCCACCTTGCTGGCGTCTGAGTCGGACTGGAGCTCTCTGCCCTTTACCAATCCAGCCATCTGGCCCATCAAGACTCACTCTCATTTCATCAGTCCATAAAACCTTAGAAAAATCAGTCTTGAGATATTTCTTGGCCCAGTCTTGACGTTTCAGCTTGTGTGTCTTGTTCAGTGGTGGTAGTCTTTCAGCCTTTCTTACCTTGGCCATGTCTCTGAGTATTGCACACCTTGTGCTTTTGGGCACTCCAGTGATGTTGCAGCTCTGAAATATGGCCAAACTGGTGGCAAGTGGCATCTTGGCAGCTGCACGCTTGACTTTTCTCAGTTCATGGGCAGTTATTTTGCACCTTGGTTTTTCCACACGCTTCTTGCGACCCTGTTGACTATTTTGAATGAAACGCTTGATTGTTCGATGATCACGCTTCAGAAGCTTTGCAATTTTAAGAGTGCTGCATCCCTCTGCAAGATATCTCACTATTTTTGACTTTTCTGAGCCTGTCAAGTCCTTCTTTTGACCCATTTTGCCAAAGGAAAGGAAGTTGCCTAATAATTATGCGCACCTGATATAGGGTGTTGATGTCATTAGACCACACCCCTTCTCATTACAGAGATGCACATCACCTAATATGCTTAATTGGTAGTAGGTTTTCGAGCCTATACAGCTTGGAGTAAGACAGCATGCATAAAGAGGATGATGTGGTCAAAATACTCATTTGCCTAATAATTCTGCACGTAGTGTAGTCTACGCGTTTCGAACCAACTAAATATCCAACATATATAAAGGTAAGTTTCTTCCTCCCACACAATCAGGGGGAGGGGAAAAAGTTCAGGTGTGCATACTGATTTGGTTAATTGGGGGTGGATCACTTGACTAACTTTGTTTTCAGTGAACAAATATATCAAACTTTCTAAAATTATATGTACATAACATATAACCTGAACGCATATGGGGGATAAAAGACACTGGATGGCATAATAAATGCAACATGGCTGGGCTCACAAAAAATCTTCAAAATTAGGAAAAAATGACCAGCAACTGTTGTATACAAAAACTGCAGTGTCTGAACATCCACCAATACCAGGTTATTTTAGGTAGGACATATAAATAGTGAATTAAAAACAAAGATAGAATACATACATAAGGCGAATGCAGCTATAAAACAACCCCAGAGATTGCGGACTACCATTATGATCAATAAATATACATCAACTCTTTTTTTTAGATTCAGGCCTGCAGGATATCTGGTGTTTAATCTGAAAATCCAGAATGCTTCTCTCTGGGCAATTAACCTCTTCAGGTCTCCTCCTCTCTTTGGAGTAAAGACACTTTCAATGGCATACGCTGAAAACATATTCAAGCTTCTCTCATGTGCTATAATAAAATGTCTCGCTGCATTAGAGATGTTTGTGTACGTAGGGTTTGTAATATAGTTTAGGTGTTCTAAGAGTCTGGATTTAAATTTCCTCGTTGTACATCCTACATATAGTACCTTGCATTCCCTGCATTCTATCACATATAGCACCCCCGTAGAATTACAGTTGATATAAGAGTTGATGGGGAAGTAGTTAATCCTGGCAGAATCATGAAAAGATTTTTTGTGGATTACAAAACTGCAGGCTCTGCACGGATAACTACCGCATCGTGTGAATCCAACATACTTCAGCCACGTTTGAGTAGTATTTAGTTTGGAATTGCAAGTAAAAAGAAAGGGAGACAGAGAGGTCGCAAGAGAAGGGGGACGTCTTGAGACCACCCTATGTCCGGCTCTCAGCAATCCATATAATATTTCATCCTCGTAAAGCAGTGAAATGCATTTTGAAAATGCTTGTTGTATTTGAGAGAATTGATAACTGTAGGTGAGAACTAGCGTGGGCAATTGTTTATTTTTATTTCCATTTTTTTTTATTCATAGCATTTTTAAATAATAATCCCTACGATTTTTTCTCTGTGCTATTGTCTGTGCTCTAGAGACCATCCAGTGAGGATAACCTCTGCCTTTAAGCCGCATGTTAATAGTTTCACTCTTGTTTTGAAACAAATAATCCTCACTACAATTCCTTCTCGCACAAATAAATTCTCCAACAGGTATGGATTTTATCGCATGGAGCGGATGGTGACTGTTTGACCTGAGTATCGTGTTACCTGCTATTGATTTGCGGTAAGTTTTAGTTTGTATATTCTGGTTTGACACAGAAATCCAGGAAATCAATTGCAACTGCATTGTGTGAACACCCAAAACGCAGGCCATAGGGATTGTCATTCAAATATCTCAGAAATGAGGGTGTGGCAGATTCATTGGCTGCCCAAATGATGAGCAAGTCATCGATGTACCTGCCATACCACCCAATCTCCCCCAAAAAAGGATTGTCAGTGCTATAGATGTAGTGCTCCTCCCAGTATGACATAGTAATATTAGCTAGGGAAGGAGAGTACTTGGCCCCCATTGATACTCCCTGTATTTGCAGGAAAAACATTAAAGTCATTAAAACTGAAATAATTATGGGTAAGTAAAAAGTTAGTAACCTCCAATACATAATCAATGAACTCCTCATTATGATGGCTATACTTATGTAGGTGATATTCCAACGACAATAGTGCAACATGATGGGGAATAGAAGGATACAAACTCACAACATCAGTAGTTAGCCAAATGTAATTGGGCAACCATTTTTTTATCAAAGAAATTTCTTAAAATTTCTTCAGTATCTTTGATATAACCTGGAACACGTTTTACCAGAGGCTGTAAAATGGTATCTAACCACTGTCCCAGTCTTTCAGTTAGGGAACCTATGCCTGATATTATTGGCCGGAGCGGCGGTGGACTTAACCCTTTATGTATTTTAGGCAAGGCGTGTATTATTGGTGTAATGGGCGACTCCACATGCAGATAAACATATTCCTTGGGGGAAAAATATCCCAAATCTCTACCTCTACACAAAATATCCAAATATTCCCTTTTATATGATTCTATAGGGTTGGATTCTAATTTTCTGTATGTGGAAGAGTCCATCACAATATTCATCATCTGTTGTTCATAAATGCCTTTGTCCAGAACCACCACCGCTCTGCCCTTATCAGCCATTTTAATGACAATATCTTCCCTATTTTTTTTTTTTACTCTGTTAATGCTGTTTTTTATGTTTAGTGAGGTTGTTATGTTAATTTGTGCGTGGATGAAAGATAACTCTTTTTCCATAACTTCTTGGAACACATCCATACCTGTTGTTCGTGATTTTAGTGGATAAAACTGCTTTATTGTCAGGATCAGACTGAAGTTCAGTAAGAACCATAAGAAACGTCTGCTCTTGAAATGAGAAACCACTAAACATATTATTGTTATCAGGCTGGGGAATAACCACTGATTCTGAGAAGTCCTCCACTTCATGAAAATTGTTTTTTTTTTTTTACAGTCAAATTTCTGACAAATTTATTAATATCAATTAAAGAGGAAAACATGTCAAAAACAGTGGAGGGTACAAAATTCAAACCCAATGTTAGCACTTCCTTTTGGTATTTGGTCAAAACAAAATCTGAGAAATTCACAACATCTAGAGAGTCTCCAGATTCTACTCCAGAGATTATTTCTTCTGATAACGGGTCGCCATATTGTTCAGTTTTCCTATGTCCTATCCCCCCCCCCCCCCCCTTCCCTGTCTACGCCGTTTTTTTGTTTCATTTGCTGGTTTGGATCTACTTTTCTGTTTTTGTAATAGGAAGATTGTGTTACTGGAACAGTCATTTTTAAATCGCTTCCCGATCTTTCATGAGATGATTTTTGTGTATCAGTAGTAGTTTCTAAAAGATCCAAATCTGAAGAATCAAAACTGACTGTGGGAATTTTTTCTCGGTTTTTGTTTTTTCTTTTGGGTTTCTTCAGGATAGACTTAGGGGTTTGGCCTGGATTGTCTCTCCTGCCCCATTCATACACTTGGTTTTTATCATAGTCATATAGATCCCTCTGGAACTTTGTGTTTCATTTCAATAATGTTTTCTTCTAATTGTTTAATGGAAACCATAGTTTTTTGTTGCAGTTCTTCATATTTGGGAAGAGATCAGGGGCTGACTGGCAACTTTTGGCCCAGGGGGCAAGTAACACCCAGAGGCCCACTGAGCCCCCCCCCCCACTTTCGTCAGCCATGTAAATTAGAACACAGTAAAACAAAATAAACTAGGCATGCTCCGATATATCGGCCGCCGAAACACATCAGCCGAAAATTGCATTTTTGGTATAATGCCGAAAGTGTCATTTTCTGGCTGATACAGTGCATCCGTGTATTCTCTCCTCCCTGCTGGGCGCTGCTCTGTGTCCCCCCCATGACACTTGATGACTTTTGCAGGAGAAACTGTATATTGTGTGGCACAGTGTAGGCTATATGTGTATAACATAAACATATTTCATTTGAAAACTTACAGTTACTTGACCCTTGGGGGTCTCGGACGCCACTTCCATGCTTTGGCCGGGGGCTCGGCGGAGCTGATGTTGTGTTTTATCCTAATGAGAAAGATTTCATAATAAGGATTTGGAGAAGGGGCAGAGGGGTCACAGAGCAGGGAGAGGCTGGGGCTGCTACTAGGGGGTCATACCATGGGGGAGTAATAAAGCCCACCATAATGCCCCACCCCCCCAGTAGAAATAATTCTCCTTATAATAGACAGTGCACAAAATACCCCCTTGTAATATCCCCAGTTGAGCTAATGTCCCCATAGTGCCCCCTATAATGTGCCAGTAGCCAGATAGGGCCCCCCTATAATGTGCCAGTAGCCACATAAGGCCCCCCTATAATGTGCCAGTAGCCACATAGGGCCCCCCTATAATGTGCCAGTAGCCACATAGGGCCCCCCTATAATGTGCCAGTAGCCACATAGGGCCCCCCTATAATGTGCCAGTAGCCACATAGGGCCCCCCTATAATGTGCCAGTAGCCATATGCCCCCCTATAATGTGCCAGTAGCCATAGGTCCCCTATAATCTGCCAGTAGCCATAGGTCCCCTATAATCTGCCAGTAGCCATAGCCCCCCTATAATCTGCCAGTAGCCATAGCCCCCCCTATAATCTGCCAGTAGCCATAGCCCCCCCTATAATCTGCCAGTAGCCATAGCCCCCCCTATAATCTGCCAGTAGCCATAGCCCCCCCTATAATCTGCCAGTAGCCATAGCCCCCCCTATAATCTGCCAGTAGCCATAGCCCCCCCTATAATCTGCCAGTAGCCATAGCCCCCCCTATAATCTGCCAGTAGCCATAGCCCCCCCTATAATCTGCCAGTAGCCATAGCCCCCCCTATAATCTGCCAGTAGCCATAGCCCCCCCTATAATCTGCAGTAGCCATAGCCCCCCTATAATCTGCCAGTAGCCATAGCCCCCCCTATAATCTGCCAGTAGCCATAGCCCCCCCTATAATCTGCCAGTAGCCATAGCCCCCCCTATAATCTGCCAGTAGCCATAGCCCCCCCTATAATCTGCCAGTAGCCATAGCCCCCCCTATAATCTGCCAGTAGCCATAGCCCCCCCTATAATCTGCCAGTAGCCATAGCCCCCCCTGTAATCTGCCAGTAGCCATAGGTCCCCCATAATGTGCCAGTAGCCATAGGTCCCCCATAATGTGCCAGTAGCCATAGGCCCCCCCCTATAATCTGCCAGTAGCCATAGGCCCCCCACTAATGTGCCAGTAGCAGCCAGATAGGGGCCCCTCTATAATTTGCCAGGAGTAGCCAGATTGTGCCCCCCTGCCCCCCACCCCCCTCATAAAGTGCCAGCCCAGTAGCCAGATTAGGGGGGGCCCCCCTATAATGTGCCAGGAGTAGCCACCACTAGCCAGATTGTGCCCCCGTGCCCCCCTGCCCCCTCATAAAGTGCCAGCCCAGTAGTAGCCAGATTAGGGGGGCCCCCCTATAATGTGCCAGGAGTAGCCACCACTAGCCAGATTGTGCCCCCCCTGCCCCTCACCCCCCTCATAAAGTGCCAGCCCAGTAGTAGCCAGATTAGGGGGTGGCCCCCCTATAACTTGCCAGGAGTAGCCACCACTAGCCAGATTGTGCCCCCCTGCCCCTCACCCCCCTCATAAAGTGCCAGCCCAGTAGTAGCCAGATTAGGGAGGGGGCCCCCCTATAATGTGCCAGGAGTAGCCACCACTAGCCAGATTGTGCCCCCCACCCCCCTCATAAAGTGCCAGCCCAGTAGTAGCCAGATTAGGGGGGGGCCCCCTATAATGTGCCAGGAGTAGCCACCACTAGCCAGATTGTGCCCCCGTGCCCCCCTGCCCCCCACCCCCCTCATAAAGTGCCAGCCCAGTAGACTACTGGGCTGGCACTTTATGAGGGGGGTGGGGGGCAGGGGGGCACAATCTGGCTAGTGGTGGCTACTCCTGGCACATTATAGGGGGCCCCCCCTAATCTTGCTACTACTGGCAGTAGTAGCCAGATTAGGGGGGGCCCCCCTATAATGTGCCAGGAGTAGCCACCACTAGCCAGATTGTGCCCCCAGCCCCCCGCCCCCCTCATAAAGTGCCAGCCCAGTAGTAGCCAGATAGGGACAGAAATAAAGAAAAAAAAAAAAATGTCAGTCAGACATACTTACCTCCCTGCTTCTCTGGACTACTCCGGTCCCGCCTCCAGCCAGGCGCCAGCACACACTGCATACTGCAATCACTTTACGGCAGCGGCTCAGTTAGGCCGCAGGACCGGCGCAGGTGGCGCGATGACGTCATCGCGCCGATAACGTCATCGCGCCGCCTGCGCCGGTCCGGCGGCCTGTCTGATAGGCTGCCGCAACACGCCTCCACTGCTCCCCTGCTCCCAGTCTCCCTGGCATAAAGCGGATGTTTATTCCGGCCCGGCCGGGACAGCAAGCCAGGGAGGCCCGGGGGGCAATTGCCCCCCTGACCCCCGGCCCAGTCCGCCCCTGGAAGAGATTCATATTGAATCAAACTCTGTTTACACTGTTCTATGTCTGTTTGCAACGAGATACGTTTTTCTCCTTCATGCTGCACGATCAGGGTCATCAGCTTGGTAGAGCAATCAGAGAGAATATCATTCCAGGATTTAACAAACTGCTCCGAAAAGACTGTGGTCGGGACCTTTTTTATTCTTAGTCCTCTAGGGTCATGGCTTTTTCCAAGTATTTTATTAGTGTAGTATGGTCCCACCAAAGTCTAATTTCATGCGACATAAGCTTTTCTAATTGTAGCATGTTTCTTTCCATAGTTAATATATCCTGTGATTGTTTGTCGCATTTCGAAAAAACTTGTTCCGCTTTTGTCCTGCGGTCAGGGATAGATGCATAGGCCATATGCAGTGATCGGGATTTGATATGAGGAACGTTGCACTTTGTTCACTATCGCTGGCAAGAAAAAAACTCAGGGGAAGGCTATACAGGGAGACGCGGAAAAAAAAAATCAAATAGTGTATATAACAAAGGAATCTAGCTTCCCTGTAGTTGATATCCTAAAATGTACCCCTTGGTGCACGGAAAATGTTGGTCAGATCTCAAAGCTTGTAATAAGAAAGTGGATCCAGCACCAAAAATACTTGAGTGTAGGTTTCTTTATTTCCAGCAGTGATAATTAAGCACGTCCTCGTCACATCCCGCTTTAGTCTACGCATTTCGAACAAGCAATGTTCTTACTCATGACTATCAAACCAACATATATAAAGGTAAGTTCCTTCCTCCCACACATACAGGGGGAGGGGAAAAAGTTCAGATGTACATACTGATTTGGTTAATTGGGGGGTGGATCACATGACTAACTTTGTTTTCAGTGAACAAATACATCAAACTTTATAAAATGATATGTACATAACATATAACCTGAATGCATATGGTGGATAAAATACACTGGATGGCATAATAAATGCAACATGGCTGGGCTCACAAAAAATCTTCAAAATTAAGAAAAAACGACCAGCAACTGCCTTTTAAGTTTCCCAGTAGACCGTGCCTCTCTGGTGCAGTGTGCTAGTGAATGTCAGTATAGCACTGACATTACAATACAATGCACTACAGAAATAGTGTATTGTATTTTAGAAGTGATCAAAATATCGCCTATAATAGTCCAGATGGGGTTATAAAAAAAAGGGAAAAACAAAAGCATTTATCAAATAAAATAAATTCTATTAAAAAATAGAAAAATTGCAAAAATAAAATCTCCTCCACATATTTGGTAAAGCCATGTCTGTACTGACCAGCACTATGTAATTATCATGTAATTTATGTGGTATGGTGAATGCCAGGAAAAATAAGCAAAAAAAAAACAGAATTGATGTTTTTGGCCTATTCACCAACAAAAATTGAATAAAAAAGAGATTTTACCCCAAAATGATACCAATGAAAACTACAAGGCGTCTCACAAAAAGCCCTCACAGTTCTGTAGAAAGAAAAATAAAAAAGTTATGGGTCTTGCTTGGGATGCAGCGATGCAAAAACATTTTGTTCTTTTTTTTTTTATTGCGCAAAAGTTGTAAAGTGTAAAAAAACTATGTATTTGGTATCGCTCTAATCATACTGACCCAGAAAATAAAATGAACATGTTATTGATTCCTAAAAATGAATGCTGCAAAATTGGTAATGTAAAAACTCAGTGGCAGTATTGCATTTTTTTCCTATGCCCCTCCCAGAAAGAGTTAATAAAAGTTAATCCAAAATGGAACTTTTAGAATGTACAACTTGTTTCACAAAAAACAAGCCCTCATACGGCTAAATAGATGGAAAAATGAAAAAGTTATAGCTCTTGGAAGGCGAAGATATTAAAAAGGAAAAAAAAAAAAAAGGTTGGTCAGTAAGGCCCAAAACAGTCTGGTCACTAAGGAGTTAATGTATTCATAGTGGCATTGGTGACTGTATGATCACTAATTGCTCATCCACTATTATAATTTTTTTCAAATTGCACCTCATCCTCATAAAATCTGACTGTGGCTTTGTACAGAATCTTTTCTTTTTCCATAATTATCTGTCTTGCTGCAAACATGTTTGCAGGTTATATGGGATGAGATGTTTTTTGAAATAGTGGAGCTACTGCTGATGTTGTTTATTCACTCCTGGCGGTGAGATATTTATTACAATGTCTACACAGCGGGATCTAAGAATCATAATGGAACGAGGACTGAAACATTCAACATGCTGCAATTGCAAAGTTTAAAAATGTATTTCATTGTAGAGTCTGAGAAAGATGTGAGAAACTCTGTAGTTCATTATATAAGCGGTCCATGAATTTTAATATTGATAAATTTAACATAATGCACCTAGGACACAATAATAGTATTCCGTTGAATAAAAATGGGGACAGCAACAAGAGAAGGACTTGGGTATTACCGGTACAAGTTAAGCAGCAGTACTCAATGTCAGGCAGCAGTAGCAGCAAAAGCAAATTTTATAGGGTGAATAAAAACAAAAATAAAAGCCTGTGATCCTAATGTAATATTACCCCTGTATAAAACCATTGCTATGCCTTTAATATGGGATTCAGTTTTGGGCTCCATATATAGAGATGAGCGAATTTGGGCTCCATATATAGAGATGAGCGAGATGAGCAATATTTGGTCAGTTCGCCGAATTTTCCAAAAAGATTTGATTCAATCCAAATTTATTTGTGGCAAATCTCATTAAAAAGCAGCTATTTCCTGGCTGCAGAGAGCCTGTACAGTATAGTGGGGTAGAACACTGTGCCTTGCAGAAACATGCATAGGGAGTCTGCTGTGGTAGTGAAACAATACTGTGAGTCAGTATGACATGCAGATGACAGGCGTCGCTCTTAGAATAACTGCACACTTCACTTATTTGGGCAGTTATAGGGCCAAAACTGACCAAATAACTCAAGTGTTAACAGAGCTTTACAGGTATACAGAACTGTGCAGAGGCCCAAGATCCTACTATAGAGTGAAAGAGCGCACTCCTTTTCCACTGATTCACTGATTCCACATAGATTTCTACAGAACCTGTTCTGCTTATACAAGGAGAGCCCCCCTGACAGAGTGGAGATGGTGTTAGCAGTAAGTTTGTGTTGTGTTTGACGTCACAGATTATTTTGCCCTTCCTCTGATCCTTCAGAACAATAACCCCCAAAAACAGATCCTGTCTGTTGAGATTCCGCCTTCACATGATCAGTATTTGGTCAGTAATCCAGTATTGCTAAGGCAAAATAAAAAATAAAAAACAGGAGTGGATCCAAAACAGAGATGAAACGTGAATGGAATATTTGCATGTCTTCTGTATTTGTACACATTCCAGTTTTTGGCTACCAAATCATAAGCCAATTGTGATGCAAAATGGGGACCAAGTCATACAGGCCTTACAGCTGCTACATAGACAGGATCCGTTGTGTGTTTCATTTTTCCTTCCTTCTGAAAGATCAGAAGAAGGGTCAAATAAATGGTGATGTCATCCAGGCCAAAAAGGCAAAATAGTGGCCCAGTCATGGATGTGGGGAGGGTGGAAACAGCATGAGAAATCCTCAGAGTGGTGAGGTAGCAGCAGCATGAGGAGACCACAGAGTGGTGAGTTGGCAGCAGCATGAGGAGCTCACAGAGTGGTGAGGCGGCAGCAGCATGAAGAGACCACAGCGTGGCCTAGTGGCATAGTGGTGAGGTGGCAGCAGTATAAGGAGGCCACAGGGTGGCCCAGTGACATAGTGGTGAGGTGGCAGCAGTATAAGGAGGCCACAGGGTGGCCCAGTGACATAGTGGTGAGGTAGCAGCAGCATGAGGAGACCACAGAGTGGCCCAGTGGCATAGTGGTGAAGTGGCAGCAGCATTAGCAGACCACAGAGTTGCTCAATGACAGAGTGTTGAGGTGGCAGCAGCATGAGAAGACCACAGAGTGGACCAGTGACAGAGTGTTGAGTTGGCAGCAGCATGAGGAGACCACAGGGTTGTGAGGTGGCAGCAGCATGAGGAGAGCACAGAGTAGTGAGGTGGCAGCAGCATGAGGAGACCACAGAGTGGCCCAATGACAGAGTGTTGAGGTAGCAGCAGTATGAGGAGACCACAGAGTGATGAGGTGGCAGCAGCATGAAGAGACCACAGCGTGGCCTAGTGACATAGTGGTGAGGTGGCAGCAGCATGAGGAGACCAGAGAGTGGCCCAATGACAAAGTGTTGAGGTAGCAGCAGCATGAGGACACCACAGAGTGGTGAGGTGTCAGCAGCATGAGGAGACCACAGAGTGGTCTAATGATAGAGTGTTGAGGTAGCAGCAGCATGAGGAGATCACAGAGTAGTGAGGTGGCAGCAGCATCAGGAGACCACAGAGTGGCCCAGTGACAGAGTTGGGAGGTGGGGGACAATACCAGTATGAGCTGAAGATGGTAGGTGGCAGTATGAGCACCTGGGAGCAGGTGTGTGGCATCAGGCGAGTGGGAGCATCAGAATAGTAGCTGAAGCAGGTAGCCAGAAGAAACAGGTCTCTTTTGACAAAGTTTAGGTGTGCCACTATAGATTATCTAGTCTGATGCATCAGGCACTGGTGTGTGGAAATCCTGGCTGATCCACGCCTGATTCATCTTCACAAAGGTCAGTTTCTCTGCATTTTGGGTGGACAGACGAGTTCTCCTATGACCCCCGCCACACTAAACACCCCCGCTCTGATGCCACACTGCTGGCCGGGCAGGAAAGCTTGTCCAGGGCAAACACGCCCAGTTGCGGCCACAAATCGAGTTTGGCTGCCCAGTAGTCCAGGCGATCTTCGATGTGGGAAAGCAGAGTGCAGTCCAAGTATGCCACAACCTGCTGGTTCAGGTTCTGCTCTATGTCTACCTTCTGCTGGTGAGTAGTTTCTTCAGTAGGCGGGTGAAGAAAACTGCTCATCAGCGACTCTAGACTTAAGATGCTGCTGATAGAGCTGGTACTGCTCCTGCCCCCCCCCCCCCATCAAGCAGCCATGGCAGTGTAATGTGAGAGCAAAGGGGACAATAGTCGATAGTCCTCCCTCTCACCGAGTAGAAAAAAGGCCCCCATTTTGGACAGGTAGTAAGGGTCTAACATGGTGGAGAGCCAATAGTCATCCCCCTGCCGAATGGTGACAATTCGGCTGTCACTACGCAAGCAACTGAGCAAGCATCTGGCCATTTGCACATCTCCACTGCACTTTGGCAGACACCGACAGGTTCAAGGACTGGCCCACTTTCTGCTCTACATATGTATGAAGGGCTGGTACTGCCTTTTTCACAAGGAAATGACGGCTTGGGAGTCTCCACCTCATCTCGGCACAAGCCATCAGTTCTCTGAAAGTTGCAGAGTCCACCACTTGAAAAGGGAGGCCATGAGCACATTCAGCTTCTGCGCCGTTGGATGAGTGCACGCATACTGTGTCTCTTGGCAATCGCTTCAGTGATCGATTGCTGATGAAATGACTGATGAGGAGTAGGAGGACGAGGAGATGGAGCATCAGGCCCAGTAGATGATGGTAAGGACAGATGCAGCAACTGGATCCGCAGGGGCAACACGTGAGGCACAGTGGGCTGATGGGGGTAGAAGTTAATTTACTCATGGTTAGCAGAGCCTCTCTGGGCCGGCATGCAGTGATGGGAAGGATGGCACCAGTTCCTTCGGGGCACTCTCTGTTTGTCTTGGGAATCCCAGATGGTGTTTGAGGTGCCCTGAGTGGAATGTTTTTTTTAAGGTGCCTTGGCAGCAGGATCCCTGGTGTTCGTGACGCCAGCACCGTTAGGTGCAAATGAAAAGTAATAAACTGAGTCCAGACCCTGTGTGAAGTTCAACAGCAGCTTTACTTGATCAATTGTTTCTCCAACAGTTTACAGACTTTATCTTGGTTCCAGCAGGGGTTAGCATCCACTCTGTCAGGCAAACAAACTCGATCTGCTACATCTGTTGCTCTCTGGCTCTGCTGTGCTGACAGGCTCAAATTGAATCTTTGCTTTCTGCTTTAGCCTGCAACTTCTCTCTCTGTAGTCTAGATTAAGACCGAGGAATTTTTTGGGCTGATGAGGCTCCAAGCTGTGACCTTCATATCCAGCATAGAGCTGAAGGTGCTCTAGCTGGCCTAGGCAGGACCCGTCCAGGAGGGACTTCGACCAGCTTCCTCCCTTGACAGGGGGTGACTCTCAACTCTCTCTAACTAATTAGTCTCCTCCTCTCCTTAGAGAAGGAGTTTAGAATGGAAAGGAGGGTTCCATCCTCTGCAACATTAGCACTGCCATGTTTGCTGCTACCTCTGGTGAACCAGGCACATTACATTTGAACATAACCTTGACTTAATCACTTGCCTCAGAGTCATGAGTACAGTTCATTTATATGGTAACGATGATAATCCAAATATTATCTCAGCTGTAATCCTTGTAACAGGCTTGACAATGGGTTTCTTTAGATTGTACTTCAATAGGCAGGAAAGGTTCTTTCTTATATCTGTCTACACTAGGCCCACACTCTAGCACTCAGGTACTGAATATTATAACTTCTTAATTAGCAATCCACAGGGCGGTCTCCCTAACGGCAGGCAAAAACCTCTGCTCCATTATTTGTACAGGATGCTTTCATGTACTCTGATCCACAATGTCCATAGAGGCGTGTGGTAACTTTGCGCTTAGTCTTCTAGCTGTGTCCAGGTGCTTTTAGGCTTCTCCCGGTCACTGGTGCCGTGTAGTCCATAAACTAATGCTGCTTCATCATATAACAAAAACAAGTGTCTGCCAGAGTAGTATTCCTATGTACGCTTGAACTCCATACTCAGCATTGTGTAATACTATACCCCCTATCCCAACCTCCCAAATAGAAAAACCTCCCTAGCCTCCCCTACCCAACCCTCCACCCTCCCTCCTCTCTTCCCTTCCCGCCCCTTGCCATCCCTCGCCTCCCTTCCGTCCCCACCTCTCCTAGGTTGCACCCCCACGTAGCACTCTTTTTATTAAGTCCTCATATTCTCGAGACTCCTGTAAATCCATACATTGACTCTTTGGTCCATGCTAGGTAGCTGTAAGGAATTTTTCCACACTCCCTAGACTTGATCAGGGCCAAGGGGCTAAAGTGGCAGCTACATCCTGGACTTGTGCTTTTCCACACCTCCATTAACTTCCTACCTTCTCCTTTACATGTTCTGCCTTGTATTAGCACACCGTCAAACTATATAAGTGGTGCCAGCACCACCTAGGGGTGAATAGATGTATTGACACTAAAACAGCCTGCTATGAGGAATTACAGCTTGATACAACAATACATTTGGTATACATATGCCCACAGTTATACAGGGGCCCACGACCATCACTAAGTGGGACACTGCACAGACAGCTTCCTTCGGCTGAGGTGGTGGAGCCTTGACTGCATAAAATCGGGTGCATGCCACTGGGTGATGCAGCGGTTGCTGCGGCAGGCTGAACCACCACATTGGAGCCACGGTTCTCCCAAGCCACTTTATGGTGACACTGCATGTGTTGATGCAGGGCTGTGGTGCCAACATTGGCACCCTGGCCATGCTTCACTTTCTGCCCACAATGGCCATGTTCACCTCTCCCGGCTGCTTAACAAAAATGTCAACACCGCTGAGTATGGCATTTCCCCCCCAACACTCCGCGCTGACTGCCTGCTACCGCTGCCTCCGTGAACCCCTGCACTGCTACTTTCCAGGCAGGTAGGCTCCTGCAAAGCAGGTGGTCTACCCTGGGCACGTTTGGCTCCCGACGTCCCACTGCTGCCATCCTGCTGACTCACGGCCACGCTACCACCTTGCTGGCTCAGCCGCTGCCTCATGAGCAAGCTGCCACCCTCTTCTGATGATGATGAAGCCCCTTCTTCACCCGGCTCCCAAGTGTAACCAGCTACATCATCATCACCCGCTACTGTCTGCACGTCACTGATGTCCCCCTCAACGGTCTCAGAGCCAGGAGCCTGACTGCTCGCAACACCAGGTCCCACGCCACTCTCCTCATCACTACTTGCCAACCTACCGGATAAAGCGGCGGATGTCTCCTCCAGATCTTGGCTGGGCAGCAGCTTGAAAGATTTAACAATAGTGACACATGCCTGTATTACGCTGGCAATACGCGCTTATTACATTGCCGATTTTCGCAATCAAGAAAATAATATATGACGAATATTTGCCCAAATATTCACAAAATATTGCGAATTCGAATATTGCCCCTGCCGCTCATCACTAGTGAAGAATCCATATACTGTACATTTATTCCAACTTGCAATCTTGTAGTTATGCACCAAAACAGTAAGTGAAAAGATGATAATTTGGCAGAGTTGAGCAGCACATAAATCACCAGTGAAGATATAACATAAAATGGCTACTACCTGCAAGAAGGAGTGGGCTGCAAGAACAGGGCAACATACAGGGAGACAAGAGGGATAAACTTATAGAAATGACAGTAATGATAATGAACCGTAAAGACATGGGACAAATACATGTATAAGACGATTGTCCGTCCCAACTATTAGTAACCTTATTTTAAAAACCTGCTACTGTATACAGTATGTACATTTTCCTTCTTTTTAGTATAAACCTCTTATAAAGAGCTTAGTCACATCCATGTTAAAAAAAAATTGTCTGTTTGCAACTTCAGGGTGACTAATGGTACCTCCTCACTAGCTTCAACAAAATGCCGTGTCCTGCTTCATCCATCAAGGACTCCAAAAGAAATGCATGAATGCTTGGGATTGTCATCCTTCTCAGAACTTCACTGGATTAAAATGAAGCTCAACATAAAGATAGAAACAAAGGGGTCAGTATGCTATCCACCAAAAACGTGCAAAGTTGTTTTCTCTCCATTTTAATGGATTTGAGCAATCAAAATGGTTGCAATTAAGATATTGTGGCACAATAAATAATTGGCTAAACCTGGAGGTTTTATTTTTTTGTTTTTAAATTGAATATGCTATTTGGATGCATTACAATATTGTGTTCCCGCTGAGGTATACAGTACAATGGCTATGAAACTTGGCATTAAAAGGTTAATATCCTATTGCATGATCCCTGCACGCAGTCAATTATTTCTATATTTGTTCATATTCAGATTGTCATAAAAGGCCAATTACGTCTTCCCAGTCTGCTGCCGTGTGCATCGTACAAGAATTCTCTGGGACTGATCAGAAAATGGCATTATAAACTGTTGCTGACATTGTAATACCGGGCTTTATGAAATCAGCTGACATGGAAATGAATGACTTATGTGTCTCTTATGTAAATCAGGTGATGATTGCTTATTAGGTTCCTATGGTAATTCTGCTTAATGGTATGTTTGTTTTGCTTTCTGTGTGATGTTATGACATGAAGCCATTATATAGAGAAGAGACATCCATTATTTTGTCTCTTGTCACTTGCCCTTTCTCTTTAATCTAGGTTTTATCAAATCTACGGTATCTTCCTTTTGTCTTCCCATACATCTCTGTACCCTGGCTTGACAGCCTTATAAATAGAGATGAGCGAATTTTTCAAAAATTCTATTCGGCCGGTTCGCCGAATTAAAAAAAAAAAAGTGGTTTGATCTGAATTTATTTGCGGTGAATAGCGTTAAAAAACGGCTATTTCCTGGCTGCAAAGAGCCTTTGTAGTGGTGTAAAACACTGTGACTTGTAGTAACACGCATAGGGAGTCTGCTTTGGTAGTGAAATAATACTGCGAGTCAGTATGACACGCAGATGACAGGCGTCGCTCTTAGAATCACTGCACACTTCACTTATTTGGGCAGACACAGGGCCAAAACTGACCAAATAACTCAAGTATGAACTCAGCCTTACAGGTCGATGTTAGCGGCAAGAAAAAGCTCCCTCCTTTTTCAACCTCATCAGCTGGAGGAGACCACAGAGTTGCACAATGACAGTATGGAGGTGGCGGCAGCATCACAGAGGGCAAATGACAGAGTGTGGAGGTGGTGGCAGAAGCAGCATCAGGAGGAGGCCACAGAGTGGTGCAATGACAGTATGGAGGTGGCGGCAGCATTAGGAGGCCACAGCGTGGCAAGGTGACATTGTGTGGAGGTGGAAGCAGCATGAGGAGACCACAGAGTGGAAAGGTGTCATAGTGTGGAGGTGGCAGCAGCATCAGAAGACCACAGAGTGGCAAGGTGACAAAGTGTGGAGATGGCAGCAGCATGAGGAGACCACAGAGTGGAAAGGTCTCATAGTGTGGAGGTGGCAGCAGCATCAGAAGACCACAAAGTGGCAAGGTTACATAGTGTGGAGGTGGCAACAGCATGAGGACACCACAGAGTGGCAAGGGGACATAGTGTGGAGGTGGCAGCAGCATCAGGAGGCCACAGAGTGGCAAGGTAACATAGTGTGGAGGTGGCAGCAGCATCAGGAGACCACAGAGTGACCCGGTGACAGAGTGGGGAGGTGGGTGGCAATATGAGTACCAGCTGAAGATGGTGGGTGAAAGGAGGAGCACTTGGCATCAAATGTGTGGCATCAGGCAGGTGGCAGCATCAGAATAGTAGCTGAAGCAGGTATCCAGAAGAAACTGGTCTCTTTTGTCAAAGTGTTGGTGTGGCACCATGGATGATCTTGTCTGATGCATCAGGCATTGTTGGGTGGAAATACTGGCTGATCCACACCTAATTCATCTTGACAAAGGTCAGTCTCTCCACATTTTGGGTGGACAGGCGAGTTTTTCTTGGGGTAAATATAGCCCCCACTGCACTAAACACCCGCTATGATGCCATACTACTGGCCCGGCAGGACAGCTTTTCCAGGGCAAACTCGGCCAGTTGCGACCACAAATCCAGTTTGGCTGCCCAGTACTCCAGCGGATCTTCAATGACGGCTGGCAGGGTGCACTTCAAGTATGCCACCACCTGCTGGTTCAAGTTCTGCTCCAGGTCTAGATGCTGCTGCTGGTTAGTAGTTTCTTCACTAGGCGGGTAAAGAAAGCTGCTCATCAGTGACTCTAGACTCAGGCTGCTGCTGATGGAGCTGGTACTGCTCCTGCCACCCCACCCCTCCCCAGCAGCCATGACAGTGGAACGTGAGTGCAGAGGGTCCCCACGGTCAGATCTGCGAGAAGATGGACGATGGCGCAGATAGGCAGCGGCCAACTGACTACATAGGATGTCTCTATAGTAGTTCAGTTTGTCCTCCCTCTCACCGGGTGTAAAAAAGGCCCCCAATTTGGACTGGTAGCGAGTGTCTAACAAGGTGGAGAGCCAGAAGTCATTCCTCTGCCGAATGGTGACAATTCGGCTGTCACTACGCAAGCAAGTGAGCATGCATCAGGCCATTTTTGCAAGTGACTCGGAAGGATTCCCTGCCTCCATCTCCACTGCATACTGCCACGGTATGTCCGGGTCCTCTGCCTCGTCTTCCTCATCGCCCTGTCCCTCCTCTGCCTGCTACTGCTCCTCCTCTCCTGTCACCTGTGTAGAAAAACCACCCATTTTGCTACACATTGCTTGCGCTCCAACGTCCTCCTCCTTCTCCAGTTCAGCCCCCACAGGGCTCATGTGGTCATTGAGATGTAGGCACCACCACCTCTCCAGTACCCCTGACCAGCCAGATTTACCAGCATCTGTTCCAGGACATAAAGCAGTGGAATGAAATTGTTCTTCCCGTAGTCCTGGCGACTGATAAATAACGTGGCCTTCTCAAAGGGCCTGAGCAAATGGCAGGTGTCACACATGAGCTGCCACTGGCTGACATCGAAGTTACACAGGGGAGTACTCCTGTCAGCCTGGATCATCAAGAAATCGTTTATGGCCTTTCTCTGTTCGTACAGTCGGTCCAAAATATTGAGTGTGGAATTCCAACGGGTGAAAACAGCACATATCAGCCTATGTTGGGGGGATACCGTTCTGCCACTGCAGCTCAAGGAGGGTGTGCTTTGCAGTGTACGAGGCTGAAGTGCATGCAAAGTTTCCTGGTAATTTTTTAGGATGTCTTGCAGATGGGTGGAAAAATTCAGGAACCGCTTGACAACCAGATTGAACACGTGTGCCATACAGGGCGCATATCTCAGCCCTCCTTGATGCAGCACCAACACCATGTTCTTCCCATTGTCGTTCACCATGGTTTTAAATTTTGAGTTGTCGCGGAGAAAGCCAGGATTCGATTTCTTGATGAAGGACACGGAGCAGTTCCTCCCCTGTTCGACTCCATTCGCCCAGGCAAATGAGGTGCAGAACAGCGTGACACTGCAATGCCCTGCACATTCTGGAGGGGCACTGTGAGTGGAGGCTGGGAACACGGTGGAGGATGAGGAGGCAGAGGCGGACATTGTCGCAGGACCAACAGCGTGAGAACGTGGAGGCGGAACCGGCATCACCTGGCCAAGTTGCTGGCGTGGCTGTGCAGGAACCACATTCACCCGGTGGGCCATAAAGGACATGTATTGTCCCTGACTGTAGTTACAGCTCCACAAGTTGGCGCTGCCGTGCACTTTGTCAGACACCGACAGGCTCAAGGACTGGCCCACCATATGTTCTACATGTGTGTGCAGGACTGGTACTTCCTTTTTGGCAAATAAATGACGGCTTGGGACTCTCCACCTCGGCTTGGCACAAGCTATCAGTTCTCTGAAAGGTGCAGAGTCCACCACTTGGAAAGGGAGGGACTGCAGCACCAGCAACTTGGACAGGAGCGAGTTCAGCTTCTGCGCCGTTGGATGAGTGCACGCATACTGTTGTCTCTTGGCAATTCCTTCGGTGATCGATTGCTGACGGAATGAGTAATGAGGAGTAGGAGGACGAGGAGCAGGAGCATCAGGACTGGTAGATGATGGGAATGACAAACAGCTCCCTTCGGCTGAGGTGGTGGAGCCTTGACTGCCTTAAATCGTCTGCGTGCCATGGGGTGATGCAGAGCTTGCTGCAGCAGGCTGAACCACCACATCGGAGGCATGATTCTCCCAGACCACTTTATGGTGACGCTGCCTATTACGCAGGGCCTTGGTGCCAACATTGGAACCCTGGCCACGCTTTACCTTCTGCCCACAGATTATACATATGGCCATGTTTACCTCCTCCTGCTGCTTAACAAAAAACTGCCACACCGCAGAGTAGGTTATTTTACCTCCAACACTACGCACTGATTGACTGCTACCGCAGCTGCCTCCGCGAACCATTGAAACGCTACTTCCCGGGCACGTAGGCTCCTGTGAGGCGGGTGGTCTACCCCGGGCACGTTTAGCTACTGACCTCCCACTGCTGCCACCCTGCTGACTCCCGGCAACGCTAGCGACTTGCTGGCTCCACCGCTGCCTCACGCGCAAGCTGCCACATTCTTCTCCCGATGATGAAGCCCCTTCGTCACCCGGCTCCCAAGTGCTATCAGCTACATCATCATCATTGAGTATTGTCTGCACGTCACTGATGTCCTCCTCAACCATCTCTGGGACGGGAGCCTGACCGCACTCAACACCAGCTCCCACGCCACTCTCCTCATCACTACTTGCCCGCCTAGTGGAGGAAGCGGCAGATATCTCCTCCACATCTTGGCTTGCCAGTAGCTGCTGACTGTCTTCTAGTAGCTCGTCTCACTGTATAGTGGAGCTGAGCCCACAGGATACAATACTTCTCTGGCTGAGGGAACAGAAAAGGACAGATGCAGGTTGAGGACAGGTGAGGGCACAGGGCCTGCTCCCGGGCCATGCCAACTAAAGTTTGTTTCTGACAAACTCACTGACTCTTAGCTGGGGGTATCTAATGTCACTTGCGACGAAGTCGAAGATCGAGTCAACCATTCGAGAACCACTGGGTTGCTGGGCTAGACACAACCGCTAGCTGACACTGGGAGCTCAGGCCTCTCGCTGCGACTCCTGCTGACACCCCCCTTCTTCTGCTGCTACTTCTGCCTGTGACAGAAACATTTAGACCTCTGCCACTCCCTTGTGCAAGGCCTGGCACTTCTTTCTCTGACATACTGTTAGATCAATAAATAAATAAAAAGGAAATGAAAACACCCCAAAAATTTTCGCACTTCACAACACAAGGGCTAATAAGCCCTTTTTTCACACTAATACACATGTAAAAGGGCTTTAGAACATATTACTGCACCGCTGAGCGGCAAATATATTTTACTTTTGCCACTAATACACGCCACAAAAGGCTTTAGAACATATAACTGCACCGCTGAACGGCAAATATATTTTTCTTTTGCCACTAATACACGCCACAAAAGGCTTTAGAACATATAACTGCACCTCTGAACGGCAAATACATTTTACTTTTGCCACTAATAGACGCCACAAAAGGCTTTAGAACATATAACTGCACTGCTGAACGGAAAATATATTTAACTTTTGCAAGTAATACACGCCACAAAAGGCTTTAGAACATAGAACTGCACCTCTGAACAGCAAATATATTTTACTTTTGCCACTAATACACGCCACAAAAGCTTTAGAACATATAACTGCACCACTGAACGGCAAATATATTTTTCTTTTGCCACTAATACACAACAAAAAGTGCTGTAATTAGCCCTTTTTAGCCCTTTTTTTCCACTAATACAAGCCAAAAATGCTTTTGAACATATAACTGTAATATATTTCCTTGTAATAAACCCTGTTAATGGCTGTAACACCCCAATAACAAGAATGGTTTGCTGAAATTACAGAGCTGTATAATGGCAAATAATGGCAAAATTGGGTGCCCAGTCAGTGCAGCAAGGTGTAATAGGATTGTTCCTATTACCCAGGCTGTAACCTCCCCTACTGAACCATAACATAATGCTGTGGAATGATTCCCTCCTCTACTCTCCCTACACCTTGAATAATCTTTTCCTGCTCTTGTAAATCGTTTTTTTCTAGCACTGTCCCTGGTGCCTGCTGACGTCTCTCCCTGCACTAAGTACACTGGAAAATGGCAGAATCCATGATGGCTGAGGCTATTTATAAGGCTGTGACATCACAGGGCTGGCTGACTGCTGATTGGCTGCATGCATGGCATTATGGGTGATCTCGCCTTCCTAGAGTTCCTTGCTCAATGTCCTCACACTTGCAGCAGCCACTTTAGGAAGAAATGTGATTTATTACCACATAGCGTGAGGAAATTTGGATTCGGTGCGAATTGAATTTTTCCTGAACTTCAATTCGCTCATCTCTACTCAATCAGATAAGAGCAACATCTCAAATATGTTCGCCCAGTACCTCCCCACTTTTGCAGGTAGAAAAGAAGTACTCAGACATTAAAGGGGTTTTCCGTGAATTAAAAAAATAAAAATACTGTACTTAAATACTTGCATTATTATAAATATATTCCCAAATACCTTTCATTAGTAAGAATAGCTTGTTTTGTCTGGGGAGCAATTATTAGGAGAAATTAAATGGCTCTGTCATACAGACGTGGACAAAATTGTTGGTACCCTTTGGTCAATGAAAGAAAAAGTCACAATGGTCACAGAAATAACTTTAATCTGACAAAAGTAATAATAAATTAAAATTCTATAAATGTTAACCAATGAAAGTCAGACATTGTTTTTCAACCATGCTTCAACAGAATTATGTAAAAAAATAAACTCATGAAACAGGCATGGACAAAAATGATGGTACCCCTAACTTAATATTTTGTTGCGCAACCTTTTGAGGCAATCACTGCAATCAAACGCTTCCTGTAACTGTCAATGAGACATCTGCACCTCTCAGCAGGTATTTTGGCCCACTCCTCATGAGCAAACTGCTCCAGTTGTGTCCGGTTTGAAGGGTGCCTTTTCCAGACTGCATGTTTCAGCTCCTTCCAAAGATGCTCAATAGGATTGAGGTCAGGGCTCATAGAAGGCCACTTTAGAATAGTCCAATTTTTTCCTCTTAGCCATTCTTGGGTGTTTTTAGCGGTGTGTTTGGGTCATTGTCCTGTTGCAAGACCCATGACCTGCGACTGAGACCAAGCTTTCTGACACTGGCTAGTACATTTCTCTCTAGAATTCCTTGATAGTCTTGAGATTTCATTGTACCCTGCACAGATTCAAGACACCCTGTGCCAGACGCAGCAAAGCAGCCCCAGAACATAACAGAGCCTCCTCCATGTTTCACAGTAGGGACAGTGTTCTTTTCTTGATATGCTTCATTTTTTCGTCTGTGAACATACAGCTGATGTGCCTTGGCAAAAACTTCGATTTTTGTCTCATCTGTCCACAGGACATTCTCCCAGAAGCTTTGTGGCTTGTCAACATGTAGTTTGGCATATTCCAGTCTTGCTTTTTTATGATTCGTTTTCAACAATGGTGTCCTCCTTGGTCGTCTCCCATGTAGTCCACTTTGGCTCAAACAACGACGGATGGTGCGATCTGACACTGATGTTCCTTGAGCATGAAGTTCACCTTGAATCTCTTTAGAAGTCTTTCTAGGCTCTTTTGTTACCATTCGGATTATCCGTCTCTTAGATTTGTCATCAATTTTCCTCCTGCGGCCACGTCCAGGGAGGTTGGCTACAGTCCCATGGATCTTAAACTTATGAATAATATGTGCAACTGTACTCACAGGAACATCTAGTTGCTTGGAGATGGTCTTATAGCCTTTACCTTTAACATGCTTGTCTATAATTTTCTTTCTGATCTCTTGAGACAGCTCTTTCCTTTGCTTCCTCTGGTCCATGTCGAGTGTGGTACACACCATATCACCAAACAACACAGTGATTACCTGGAGCCATATATATAGGCCCAATGGCTGATTACAAGGTTGTAGACACCTGTGATGCTAATTAGTGGACACACCTTGAATTAACATGTCCCTTTGGTCACATTATGTTCTGTGTTTTCTAGGGGTACCATCATTTTTGTCCATGCCTGTTTCATGAGTTTATTTTTTTACATAATTCTGTTGAAGCATGGTTGAAAAACAATGTCTGACTTTCATTGGTTAACATTTATAGAATTTTAATTTATTATTACTTTTGTCAGATTAAAGTTATTTCTGTGACCATTGTGACTTTTTCTTTCATTGACCAAAGGGTACCAACAATTTTGTCCACGTCTGTATTAGTACATACAAAACCTGTCCTAATTACACCGCAGGACAAGTTACTTCACAACACTGAGCTAAAGAGCTGCCTCATTGTTTTGCTAAAAATTCCACCAGGCACTTCATCCTAGGTAAATATTGATTTGCCCATACTTTTCTACACCCAGGGGTGTCGGTCATGTGTTATAACGTGGTAGACAGCCATGGGTTATATCATGATTGACCAGATCTCTACTCCATATTTAGGCTAGTGATGTTTATTTACTTTTTATTATTCTGTATGTGATTTGTTTGCGTATCGTATATTTAATCACACTTAGTAAATATATTTATTCACCTGCGTAAGTTTATTCATTCTCAAATCTCTTGAATTCACATTACATTACACTCATCCTCATCTCTGCTATGTTTGTCAGGGATTATGATCCTGAATACTGCTGATAAGATCTTCAGCTGAATCTTTGTAGGAATGGAGTCCATGAGGAGACCTAAAGTACATAGAGGACAGAGAGGACAGACTGTGGTAATGTGGGGTTGTGGTAATGAAGACTGCATAAAAGTGCTGCTGCTCATTAGCCACATCCCCACCCTCCTCTCTGCTCTGCTTGTCAGGGATTATGATCCTGAAAGCAGCTGATAAAAACTTCAGCTGAATCTCTGCAGGAATTTAGTTCATGAGGAGACATAAAGTACAGATAGGATGGACAGGACAGACTGTAGTACTGCTGCTCATCAGCCACATCCCCAATACTTGCATTCCCCATGTAAAACCAATCTGGAGAATCTATTCTTACAACCAGGTCGCCGAATGGTGAGTGGCGAGGAGTGCACACCCGCAGGGTACAGCAGGAGCGTGGCAGGCATGAACCGCAGACCTAACAAAAGGTAATTTAGCCATCTGTATAGGAAAGGATTTTTTACAGTTAGCGTAGTCAAACTATGGAATGCTCTACCCCAAGAGGCAGTAATGGCAGATACTATGTCAACATTTAGAAGAGGGTGAGATGCTTATCTAATAGCAAATAGCACTGAGGGTTATAAATAATAGAATTAAATAATAGAAGTTATGAATGAATGATAGGTGTTCAGAGGGGTGTGTCCCTGCACAGTCTGACACTGGCAGCACTGATTGGATAGCGTCAGACTGTGCAGGGACGCACCCCCAACTGGTAACAACCAGCTGAACCTTCATTTACAAACTTCTAGTAATAAATTCATAACTTCTAGCAGGAATAATAAAGAAATGGAAGCAATCCGTTTCACAGTTACATCACCAGAAAGTTATAGATCTTAGAATATGACAACACTAAAACAATAATTTTTTCCCCAAAAAAAGTTTTTTATTTTGCCACAGTTATACTGACATGCAGGATAAAGATAACATGGTATCTATGTCATATGGTGAATAACGCAAACTATCTCATGCAAAAACAGTGGAAGACATTTCTTCCATTACCCTTGAAAAGAGATAATAAAAGTTAATCAATCTAATATAAAGCTGAGTGTATATGTGTGTGTGTGTGTGTATATATATGTATGTCCGCTAAAGGAATCCGCACCGTCACATTTACAATCACGAAATTTGGCACACAGGTACATCAGGTGTCCGGGAAGGTTTTAGACTGTGTCTTAGCTCTCTAGCACGTACCGTTCCTGAGATTCCCCAAAAAAGGAAGTATGGCACATCACATGACCTACATTAGCCAATAGAAGCTTGCAGGCCCTTAGTCTCCACATACACACAGTTTTACACCAGGTTTCCATAACAACCCAGCCATTTTCTGCAGGTCAGATTTAAAGGGGCAGGGCGCTGTGGAAGTCACAGTTCAGGGGGCAGGTAGGGGGGCCATTCAGGCCACTCTCAAAAGACGGACTTAAAAACCCCACCCCAGGCTCTGCTAAGCCACGCTGATAGGGATTGAAAAAATTAAGGTAAAAGTCAACTTCAGCTGCAGGGGTGGGAGGGAGGGTGACTTTCTCCCTGCAGCTCACGCTTAGACAGCACAGTGCTGCTGTCTGAGAGTGAGCTGTTTAAAAGGACATCCCTGTGTCCATCCAGGCCCTGTGCCGGACGGAGGACAAGGAGTCTGAAAGCCGGATGGTCCGCCCTAAACTGGACCTCTGGCTACCCTAGGGGCAGGCTGCTGTTGAGGTCACAGTTAAAGGTACAGTCCGCTATGGAGGTCAGTGTTCAGGGGCAGATTGCTGTAGAGGCCACTGTTAAGGGGACGGGGTGTTGTGGAAATCACTGTTAAGGAGATGGGGTACTGTGGAGGTCAATAATAAAGGGGCGGCCGCTGTGGAGGTCACTGATAAGGGGCGGGATGCTGTGGAGGTCACTGTTAAGGCCTCTTTCACACGGGCGTCAGTTTTTTTTGCCCGGAAAAGAGGCGGGTGCGTTGCGGGAAAATGAGCGATTTTTCAGCGCGAGTGCAAAACATTGTCATGCGTTGCACTCGCGTGAGAAAAATCGCGCATGTTTGGTACCCAAACCCGAACTTCTTCACAGAAGTTCGGGCTTGGGATTGATGTTCTGAAGATTGTATTATTTTCCCTTATAACATGGTTATAAGGGAAAATAATAGCATTCTGAATACAGAATGCATAGTAAAACAGCGCTAGAGGGGTTAAAAAAAAATTAAAAATAATTTAACTCACCTTAGTCCACTTGATCGCGCTGCCCGGCATCTCCTTGTGTCTCCTCTGCTGAACAGGACCATTAAATAGAGGTTAAGGACCTTTGATGACGTCACTCCGGTCATCACATGGTCTTTTACCATGGTGAATCACCATGGTAAAAGATCATGTGACATACCATGTGATGACCGGAGTGACGTCATCAAAGGTCCTTAACCTCTATTTAATGCAGCAGCTCACCCCAGGTCCTGTTCAGCAGAGGATACACAAGGAGATGCCGGGCAGCGGTGAGTTAAATTTTTTTCTATTTTTTTTAACCCCTCTAGCGCTGTTTACTATGCATTCTGTATTCAGAATCTAGAACCAAATCTAGAGAAATGCGGTAAGTGGCACTCTTCTCCTTAGACTCACTTATCATGAAAAAACTAAGGCTACTTTCACACCAGCGTTTTTACTGGATCCGGCAGGGTTCAGCAAAACACTTCCGTTACTGATAATAAGTTATGAACGGATGTATTATCTTTAACATTGCCAAGACGGATCCGTCATGAACTCCGTTGAAAGTCAATGGAGGATTAATCAGTTTTCTATTGTGGCAGAGAAAATGGATCTGTCCCATTGACTTGCATTGGGAGTTATGCCAGATCCCGCATCCCAGGACGGAAAGCAAACTACAACATGTTGCGGTTTGCTCTCCAGTGTGGGAATGCAACTAAATGGGGCGGAATGCATTATGGAGCACTCCGTTCGGTTCAGTTCAGTTTTGTCCCCATTGACAATGAATGGGGACAAAACTGAAGCGTTTTTTTTTTCGGTATTGAGACCTATGACGGATCTCAATACCGGAAAACTAAAACACTAGTGTGAAAGTAGACTAAGATAAAAACCAGAGCTATATAGTAAGGAAAACTAAACTATACACAGAATATTTCTGTGCCTACACAGTCTATCCAACCCTTGAAACAGATCACGTATTAGTAAATCAGACAGTAGACCAGCAGCCACATATTAGTAAATCAGACAGTAGACCAGCAGCCACATATTAGTAGATCAGACAGTAGACCAGCAGCCACATATTAGTAGATCAGACAGTAGACCAGCAGCCACATATTAGTAAATCAGACAGTAGACCAGCAGCCACATATTAGTAGATCAGACGGTAGACCAGCAGTCACATATTAGTAGATCAGACAGTAGACCAGCAGCCACGTATTAGTAAATCAGACATTAGACCATCAATGGGAATTTTATATTGATGGCCTATCCTCAAAATAGATAATCAACATGAGATCAGCAGGGGTCCAACACCCGGCACCCCCGCCGATCAGCTGTTTAAGGAAGCTCCTATGAACCTGATGTGGACAGCACGGTCCATTTTATAGCGGCTGTGCTTGGTTTCACAGCTCAGCCCATTCACTTGAATGGGACTGAGCTGCGCCTAGGACTTGTGACTGATGAATGTAATGTCACATGGCCTAGAAAGAGACCTAAGTGCCCACGGAGGGCCACGGTCTGATTGATATGGGTGCTGGGATTCGGACCCCCCATCTCATATTAATGACCTATCTTCAAATAGCTGATTGGAGGTGGTGGTGGGAGATTGACCCGTGCTGATATCATATTGATGACCTATCCTGATGAATAATCAGATTTCAAACATGGTGAAAATATTGCTGTATAATACTGTGTAACATAAATTGCAAAGGGACTTGGAACTTTCCAAAGCTCCAAAACATGCGGGCTATGGTATTTTGGCCAAAATGTCAACTAATACTAAGGCTACTTTCACACTAGTGTTCGGGGTTCCGCTTGTGAGTTCCGTTTGAAGGCTCTCACAAGCGGCCCCGAATAGATCCGTACAGCCCCAATGCATTCTGAGTGGATGCGGATCCACTCAGAATGCATCAGTATGGCTCTGTTTGGCCTCCGTTCCGGTCAGCAGGCGGACACCCGAAAGCTGCTTGACACAATATGGTGCAATTTTAAACGGATCCGTCCCCCATTGACTTTCAATGTAAAGTCTGGATGGATCCGTCTGACTAACAATTAGACTAAGACTTTTTTTCTGAAATATAATGCAGATGGGTTCGTTCTGAACGGATACCATCGTTTGCATTATAGGAGCGGATCCGTCTGTGCAGATACCAGATGGATCCGATCCGAACGCAAGTGTGAAAGTAGCCTTAGAAGTATGGCCTTGAGATGTTGGGAAGAATGGAGTGTCAGAACTGCATAGATCAAAGTGAAAACCCTCCTAGGTCTGAGGCATGACTAACAAGAAAGTAAAAATAGATGAATTAAAGGGGTTATACCATGATTAATATAAAAAATTAAAATCAGAGATCATATAGGAAATGACAGTCTCTTTCTAACAAAGCTAGAACCAGTCCTGTACCTCACATGGAGTCAGATCTCCCTATTCATTGCTCCAATTGCTCTTCTAGGTTTATTTCAAGCTGGCATCTCAGGGGGCATGTCCTTTCTAGGCGAGTACATTCTTTCTGCTGCAGCTGGTGGCAGTTGAATGATGGAACTGATCATCTGCTTCCATCTTAGTGAACTGGACAAAGAATTTAGAAAAATAACAAACAGCAGGTGGCGCTATACAGATAGATCTCAGTGATTATCTCAGTGGCTATAGTACATTTTTTATTATATGCAGTTGCAAAAGTATTCAGATCCAGGTGCTGGTTTGAATGTAGAATATTTTTCATGGGACAACCTCTTTAATATCACACTCAGACATCTAGTGGGTGAACAGGAGTGGCCACAGCTTTATAAAACTATAACTAAACAACTCTAACATGAATTGAAGGAAAAGCACACCACTGGTTGCTTCACTGGGCTGACCGTCTCACAGTCCCAGTACACTCTTCAGAGCTAGCCACTTAGACTCATGGTCCATTTCAGCTACCTAGACTTCAGTGGTGGCCCATTCTACTCACTTTTGGTCTGACCTCCTTCACAGCAACATTTTATCAGCCCCCAGGCCACTAGCAGTCACCTTGTTAGCTCAGTCTACAACTTGACACATGCTCAAGGTCTTGCTTGGCAAAGCAGACATATTGCTTTCCTCTTAGATACTCACTCATGGCAAGTGATCCTTCTCCTAAGCACCACACAGACCTACCACTACATCTCCAGACCTTCAGTCCATCACTCCACAGCAGCCTTCAGTCTCTTCTGCAGAAAGGCAAGCTTGCTTCTCCAGGTGACCAGGCCTATTGCTTGCTCACACCCTCAGCACTCAATCTGATTTGTTCCAAACCTCTTCTCTACCGGCCTTCATCAGCTCCACCATGCTCCTTCCCCCAGCTAGCACCAGGATCTTGGGCCTACCTGTACCTCTGTACCTTGTAACCAATTTTTTCATTTAATCACAGTTTCATACATGTAGTAGCACCGCAGCACACATGCAGCCTGTCATTCATACATAGTTTATATGGCTGAAAAAAGACATCTGTCCATCCAGTTCAACCTGTTATCCTGCAAGTTGATCCAGAGAAAGGCAAAAAAAAAAAAAAAGTGAGGTAGAAGCCAATTTTCCCCACTTAAGGGGAAAAAAATATCCTCCCGACTCCAATCAGGCAATCAGAATAACTCCCTGGATCAACGACCCCTCTGTAGTAGCTATAGCCTGTAATATTATTACACTCCAGAAATAAATCCAGGCGCCTCTTGGACTCTTTTAGTGAACTCACCATTACCACCTCCTCAGGCAGAGGGTTCCATAGTCTCCCTGCTCTTACCATAAAGAATCCTCTTCTATGTTTGTGTACAAAACTTATTTCCTCCAGACGCAGAGGATGTCCCCTTGTCACAGTCCTGGGGATAAATAGATGATGGGATAGAGCTCTGTACTGACCCCTGATATATGTATACATAGTTATTAGATTTCCCCTCAGTCATCTTTTTTTCTAAAGTGAATAACCCTAATTTTGATAATGTCACGGTAGGTGAGGGAAGGGAAGCAAAGCAAATACAACAAAAGCAACAAAACACCAGGCTAGGCCCCAAAGCTAGGGAACAGGGAAAGGTCACCACCTGACAATCCCTGAGCTTTTCCCTGACTGCTGACAACATGAGCAAATCCTAAAGGTCGAAGTGCTCATGCGCTGGAACTTAAGCCTAGCTGAAACTGTAACAAACCTAGCGCTTGGTGCAGGTACCAGAGTCTTCCTGAGGCCTAGCCAGAACAAACAACAAAAGGGAAGGAATAGGACTTAGCTTAAGACGGACGGGGAGCAGGAGATCCACCAAACACCAGCTGAGAACTCCAGAAGCAAATATAAACTGCAAGGGCTATAGTGAGAGGAGGGTATAAATTGCACCACCAAATAGCTAATGAGCAGAACCTGTGGGGAGGTGGGATCCTGCCCAAAACCAAAACAAAGAGAAACAGAACAATCTGTCAGATAGACACACGTGTAGCAAGTCTGTCAGATCTTCTCAGGCCTCTCACAGGGCAGGGCGTGACAGTTCTCCCCCTTCTACGTGTGACCTACGGGCACCCTGGACCAACCTTATCCGGGTATGCCCTGTGAAAGGCCTTCACAAGATGACTAGCATTGACATCAGATGCTGGAACCCACATTCTTTCCTCAGGGCCATATCCCCTCCAATGCACAAGGTACTGAAGGAAGCCACGAAGAACACACGAGTTAAGTATTCTGGAGATCTGAAACTCCAGATTACCATCTACCAAGACAGGAGGAGGTGGCAAAAGAGATGGTTCAACAGGTTCAATATACTTCTTCAACAAAGACCTGTGAAACACTTATGGATCTTCCAGGCCTACGGAAGTTCCAGACGAAACACAACCGGATTAACAATGGCCGAGATTTTGTAATGACCAATAAATCTTGGGCCCAACTTCCAAGAAGGAACTTTCAACTCAATGATCTTAGTGGACAACCATACCAAATCACCCACACACAGGTCTGGACCAGTCATACGTCTCTTGTCAGCCATCCGTTTATATCTTTCACCCATTTTTTTCAAATTAGTTTGAATCTTCCGCCAGATAGAAGACAACGAAGAAGAGAATCTCTCCTCTTGAGGTATACCAGAAGATTCAGTCCCAGAAAAAGTACCAAACTGAGGGTGAAAACCATATGCGCCAAAAAATGGCGGACTCCTGTCTACGGTTATTCCAGGCAAACTCAGCCAAGGATGAAAACGAAGACCACTCTTCCTGATTCTCGGCAACAAAACACCTCAAATAAGTCTCCAGGCTCTGGTCAGTGCGCTCAGTTTGTCCATTCGACTGAGGATGGAAAGCCAAAGAGAAAGACAATTGAATACCCAGACGAGTACAAAACGCCTTCCAAAACCTGGAAACAAATTGCGTCCCCCTATCAGACACAACATCAGAGGGGATGCCGTGTAATTTCACAATGTTATCAACAAACACCTGAGCGAGAGTTTTAGCATTGGGCAGACCCGACAATGGTACAAAGTGAGCCATCTTACTGAAGCGGTCCACCACCACCAAAATCACAGTTTTCCCAGAGGAACTCAGTAAATCAGTGATGAAGTCCATGGATAAATGCGTCCAAGGATGAGACAGGATGGACAAAGGAAGAAGAGATCCTGAAGGCCGTGTGTGAGCCACCTTAGCACGTGCACAGGTCTCACAAGCTGCTACATAGCCCTCAACACATTTACGCAAACCTGGCCACCAGAATCTCGGAGAAATAAGATCCACCGATCTACTCCCAGGCTATCCCGCAAGGACAGTATCATGATGTTCCTTAACCCCTTAAGGACATAGGACGTACCGGTACGCCCTGTTTCCCGAGTCCTTAAGGACACAGGACGTACCGGTACGTCCTAACTTTAAATAGGCATTCCGGCGCCCCAGGGGTTAATCTGAACAGGATGCCGGCTGAAATCATTCAGCCGGCATCCTGTCACAACGCCAGGGGGGGTCATGTGACCCCCCCCCCCCCCGTGTCGGCGATTGCAGCAAACCGCAGGTCAATTCAGACCTGCGGTTTGCTGCGCTTTTTGCAGTTTCTGATCCCCGCGGTCCCTGACCGCGGGAATCAGAAACTTTAGAGTGCCTAAATTAGAGATTTTGCACCCCCCCCCTGCACCCCTGCACGATTTGATGGCGGCGGGTGGTGCAGGGGGGGTGTCGCAGGCGGTGGGGGCATCACAATCCCCCGCCCGCCTCCCCTTGAATAATCGTTGGCGTCTAGTGGGTTATACCAGGGTGCCAGCACATTGCTGACACCCTGGTATAAACTGCTGACATCTGTGCAGATGTCCGCTGTTTAACCCTTTCCATACCGCGGTCCATACGGACCGCTGTATGGAAAAGGTTAACTTTCATCGGTCAGGGATGACCGCATGGTGAACGCCATAAAAATAAAAAATAAAAACTATGAGAAAATTGAAATTTTGCCTACCTTACTTCCCAAAAAAGGTAATAAAAGTGATCAAAAAAGTTGCATGTATGCCAAAATAGTACCAATCAAACCGTCGTCTCATCCCGCAAAAAATGAGACCCTATTCAAGATAATCGCCCAAAAACTGAAAAAACTATGGCTCTTAGACTATGGAAACACTAAAACATGATTTTTTTTTGTTTCAAAAATAAAATCATTGTGTAAAACTTACATAAATAAAAATAAAGTATACATATTAGGTATCGCCGCGTCCGTATCGACCGGCTCTATAAAAATATCACATGACCTAACCCCTCAGATGACCACCGTAAAAAATATAAAAATAAAAACAGTGTAAAAAAAGCAATTTTTTGCCATCTTACGTCACAAAAAGTGTAATAGCAAGCGATTAAAAAGTCATATGCACCCCAAAATAGTGCCAATCAAACCATCATCTCATCCTGCAAAAAATTAGACCCTACTCAAGATAATCGCCCAAAAACTGAAAAAACTATGGCTCTTAGACTATAGAGACACTAAAAAAATGTTGGGTTTTAAAAATGAAGTTATTGTATAAAACTTACATAAATAAAATTTGTATACATATTAGGTATCGCCGCGTCCGTGACAACCTGCTCTATAAAATTACCACATGATCTAAATTGTCAGATGAATGTTGTAAATAACAAAAAAAAACTTGCCAAAAAAGCTATTTCTTCTTACCTTGCCGCACAAAAAGTGTAATATAGAGCAACCAAAAATCATATGTACCCTAAACTAGTACCAACAATACTGCCACCCTATTCCGTACTTTCTAAAATGGGGTCACTTTTTTGGAGTTTCTACTCTAGGGGTGCATCAGGGGGGCTTCAAATGGTACATGGTGTCAAAAAAACAGTCCAGCAAAACCTGCCTTCCAAAAACCGTATGGCATTCCTTTCCTTCTGTGCCCTGCCGTGTGCCCGTACAGCAGTTTACAACCACATATGGGGTGTTTCTGTAAACTACAGAATCAGGGCCATAAATAATGAGTTTTGTTTGGCTGTTAACCCTTGCATTGTAACTGGAAAAAAAATATTAAAATGGAAACTCTGCCAAAAAAAGTGAAATTTTGAAATTTATTTTCTATTTTCCATTAAATCTTGTGTAACACCTAAAGGGTTAACAAAGTTTGTAAAATCAGTTTTGAATACCTTGAGGGTTGTAGTTTCTTAGATGGGGTCACTTTTATGGAGTTTCTACTCTAGGGGTGCATCAGGGGGGCTTCAAATGGGACATGATGTCAAAAAAACAGTCCAGCAAAATCTGGCTTCCAAAAACCATACGGCGCACCTTTCACTCTACGCCCCGCTGTGTGGTCGTACAGTAGTTTACGGCCACATATGGGGTGTTTCTGTAAACGGTAGAGTCTGGGCAATAAAGATACAGTCTTGTTTGGCTATTAACCCTTGCTTTGTTAGTGGAAAAATGGGTTAAAGTGGAAAATTAGGCAAAAAAATGAAATTCTCAGATTTCATCCCCATTTGCCAATAACTCTTGTGCAACACCTAAAGGGTTAACGAAGTTTGTAAAATCAGTTTTGAATACCTTGAGGGGTGAAGTTTATAGAATGGGGTCATTTTTGGGCGGTTTCTATTATGTAAGCCTCGCAAAGTGACTTCAGAGCTGTAGTGGTCCCTAAAAATTGGGTTTTTGTAAATTTCTGAAAAATTTCAAGATTTGCTTCTAAACTTCTAAGCCTTGTAACATTCCCAAAAAATAAAATATCATTCCCAAAATAATTCAAACATGAAGTAGACATATGGGGAATGTTAAGTCATCACAATTTTGGGGGTATTACTATGTATTACAGAAGTAGAGAAACTGAAACTTTGAAATTTGCTAATTTTTCAAAATTTTTGGTAAATTAGGTATTTTATTATGCAAAAAAATTATTTTTTTTTACTTCATTTTACCAGTGTCATGAAGTACAATATGTGACGAAAAAACTTTGATAAGTCAAAGTGTTTTAAAGTTATCAGTACTTAGGCCTATTGCACACGACCGTATGGCTTTTTCAGTGTTTTGCGGTCCGTTTTTCATGGATCCGTTGTTCCGTTTTGTTTCCGTTGTGTTTCCGTTTCTGTTCCGTTTTTCCGTTCCGTTTTTCCGTATGGCATATACAGTATACAGTAATTACATAGATAAAATTGGGCTGGGCATAACATTTTCAATAGATGGTTCAGGAAAAAACGGAACGGAAACGGAAGACATACGGATGCATTTCCGCATGTGTTCCGTTTTTTTTCCGGATCCATTGACTTGAATGGAGCCACGGACTGTGATTTGCAGGCAATAATAGGACATGTTCTATGTTAAAACGGAACGGAAAAACGGAAATACGGAAACGGAATGCATACGGAGTACATTCCGTTTTTTTTGCGGAACCATTGAAATGAATGGTTCCGTATACGGACCGTATACGGAACGCAAAAAACGGCCAGTAAACGGGAAAAAAAAACGTCCGTGTGCAATAGGCCTTAAAGTGACACTGGTCAGATTTGCAAAAAATGGCCTGGTCCTTAAGGTGAAATAATGCTGTGTCCCTAAGCTACGGGACAAAGCATCCGCTTTAACGTTTTTGACCCCAGGGCGATACGTGACAACAAAATTAAATCTGGTAAAAAACAATGACCATCTGGCCTGCCTAGGGTTCAGACGCTTTGCTGATTGCAGGTAAGCCAGATTCTTATGGTCAGTAAATACCGTAATCGGATGAATCGCTCCTTCTAGCCAATGACACCACTCCTCAAAGGCCAATTTAATGGCCAGTAGCTCTCTATTCTCAACATCATAATTTCTTTCGGCAGCAGAAAGTTTCTTTGAAAAAAAAGCACACGGGCGCCATTTGCTAGGAGAAGAACCCTGCGACAAAACTACTCCGACTCCCACTTCTGATGCGTCAACCTCCATAATGAAGGGTTGAGACACCTCGGGTTGCATCAGAATGGGAGCGGAAGCAAAACATTCCTTTATAGCAGAAAAAGCCTGTAATGCTTCTTCCGACCAGACTGAGAAGTCCACACCCTTCCTAGTCATATCAGTCAAAGGCTTGACAATAGTGGAATAATTCTGAATGCATTTTCTGTAAAAATGTGTAAAACCCAAAAACCGCATCAGAGCTTTCTGATTCTCCGACTGATCCCATTCCAGTACCGCACGGACCTTTTCAGGATCCATGCAAAAACCTGAGGCAAAAAGTAAGTAACCCAGAAACTGCAGCTACTGGACAGCAAACACACATTTCTCCAACTTAGCATACAATTTATTCACCCGAAGGATCGATAATAAATGTCTTAAATTATCCTGATGAGTCTCCATATCGGGTGAGTAAATTAGTAGGTCATCGTGGTAAATAACAACAAACCTCCCCACCCAATGATGAAAAATGTCATTGATAAAGTTCTGGAAGACTGCCGGGGCATTGGTCAAACCAAAGGGCATGACCAGGTTCTCAAAGTGGCCCTTAGGGGTATTGAAGGCAGTCTTCCATTCATCCCCTTCCCTGATTCTTATCAGATTATAAGCCCCTCTTAAATCCAACTTAGAAAACACCTTGGCTCCGACAATCTGATCAAATAAATCCAGAATCAAGCGAAGAGGATAAGGATCATGGACAGTAATGAGATTCAGTTCCCGGAAATCTAGACAAGGTCTAAGGGTTCCATGTTTTTTTTATTAACAAAAAAGAAGCCAGCTGCCATAGGTGACTTAGATGGCCTAATATGCCCTTTTGTCAAACTCTCGGCAATATACTCCTGCATAGCTACTCTTTCGGGTTGGGAAAGATTATATAGCTGAGAATTTGGCAATTTAGCTCCGGGAATAAGATTAATCGGACAATCATACTCTCGATGAGGGGGGCACTCCTGATCTCCACCCTCAGAGAAAACATCTGCAAAATCAGAAAGGAACGAAGGTAACACTTTAGTGGAAACCACAGAAATCGATGCGCCGAAACAGTTGTCCATACAAAGATCACTCCAATTACTGATTTGTCTAGTTTGCCAATCAATGGTAGGGTTATGTTTGATCAACCTTGGTAAACCCAGTACCAGAGAAGCATGCAAACCTTTCAGAACAAAACAAGAAATGGACTCAACATGAGAATAACCCACCCTCAAATAAATATCCTGCACAATATGAGTTCGATACTTTTGCGAGAGAGGAGTGGAATCAATAGCAAATACTGATATCTCTTTGCTTAATGCACTTGTTAAAAAACCATGACTCTGAACAAATTGATAATCAACAAGGTTAACCCCTGCACCACTGTCCACAAATACTTCTAACTCAATATTTTCAGAGTCTAGCGCCACCATGGCAGGCAGGAGAAATCGGGTACTGCAGGTAGAATACAAATATACCTTTTCTGACTCCCCGTTCACGCTACCAAGGGTAATGGAACTTGTTTTATTGGAAAGGACCCCCCCTTTTTTTTCCACTTTGAAGCTTTCTAAAAGCACACACATTAATGAAATGTCCTTCTTTACCACAGAAGAAACAGAATCCTCTCTGACCTCTAGAGTTCCTATTACCAGGGCAAAAAGAGCTGAAAAAGAAGAAAGAAGCTCAAAGTACCAAACTTATAATTAGAAAAATACAAATTTTTATTATTAAATTCATGATAAAAAAGCACACATATAGTGAATGCCAAGGACAGGGTAAGGGAACGGGGAAGGAAAAGAAGCGCCACCCTGGAAGAACACACTGATCACAAGAAAATATATGTATGACAAATAGTGAAGGTATTGTTGTAAACATGAGGAACACACAACTGTGTGTGGTACAATGACCAACTCATGAACACAGTATGAGAAATAGATATGTATAAAGAAGGTGAGTGAAGATCAAAGAAACTAACCCACCATGGCTATAATGCAAGAAAATACAGAAGACATTGGCAGTACAAAAATGCACCAACAATATGCCAATGAACAGGCAATTACAGGCCAAGTGAGAAGTCTCAACATCGGCAGCATAAAACCATGGCGGGGAGACTATGATCTAAGACTCACCAGGAGAGGACCAGATGTGAACGAAAACCAGGATGGCGCTACCCCAACGCGCGTTTCGGCGTGCCCCCTGACGAAGTGCATCAACAGTGCATCAACAGCTTCCATTTTGCACAGAGAAAGGGAAAAAAAAATGACGGTATGGGTGGTTTATAATGGTACAGTAGGTGAGGGAAGGAAAGCAAACCAAATACAACAAAAGCAACAAAACACCAGGCTAGGCCCCAAAGCTAGTGAACAGGGAAAGGTCACCACCTGACAATGCCTGAGTCTTTCCCTGACTGCTGACAACATGAGCAAATCCTAAAGGTGGAAGTGCTCATGCGCTGGAACCTAAGCCTAGCTGAACCTGTAACAAACCCTCAGCTAGGGAGCTGGGTTCCTAGTGCTTGGTGCAGGTACCAGCGTCTTCCTGAGGCCTAGCCAGAACAAACAACAAAAGGGAAGGAATAGGACTTAGCTTAAGACGGACGGGGAGCAGGAGATCCACCAAACACCAGCTGAGAACTCCAGAAGCAAATATAAACTGCAAGGGCTATAGTGAGAGGAGGGTATAAATTGCACCACCAAATAGCTAATGAGCAGAACCTGTGGGGAGGTGGGATCCTGCCCAAAGCCACATTAAAGAGAAACAGAACAATCTATCAGATAGACTCACGTGTAGCAAGTCTGTCAGATCTTCTCAGGCCTCTCACAGGACAGGGGCGTGACAGATAATCTTTCTGGGAGAGCGACCTCCCCGCATTCCATTTATTACTTTAGTTGGCCTCCTCTGAACCCTCTTCAGCTCTGCTATGTCTGCCTTGTTCACAAGAGCCCATAACTGTACACAGTACTCCATGTGTGGTCTGATCCCATCATGTGTGGTCTCTTCTTATCAAGGGCATCTATGCTCCTTTTGATGCAACCCATTATCTTATTGGCCTTGAAAGCAGTTGCCTGACACTGGCTTATACAGCTTAGTTTGCTGTTCACCAAAATTCCTAGGTCCTTTTCCAGTGTTACCCAGTGTTTTACCATTTAGTATGTACTGGTGACTTGCATTATTCCTTCTTATATGCATAACCTTACATTTATCAGTGTTAAACCTCTTCTGCCACTTATCTGCCCAAGCCTCCAATCTATCTAGATCCCTCTGTAGCAGTATACTGTCCTCTTCTGTGTTAATTACTTTACACAGTTTAGTGTCATCTGCAAAAATGTATATTTTACTGTGCAAGCCTTCTACAATATCATTAATAAATACATTGAAGAGGATAGGGCTCAATACTGACCCCTGAGGTACTCCACTAGTGAAAGTGACCCAATCTGAGTGTGTACCGTTAATAACCACCCTCCGTTTTCTATCACTAAGCCAGTTACTTACCCACATACAGACATTTTCTCCCAGTCCAAGCATTTTATATACTAACCTTTCATGCGGTACAGTGTCAAATGCTTTGGAGAAGTCCAGATATATGACATCCATTGATTTGCCACTGCCAAGTCTAGAACTTACCTCATCATAGAAGCTGATTAAATTAGTTTGACATGACTGATCCCGCCATGCTGATATGGCGTTATTTGCTTATTTTCATTGACGTACTCCAAGATAGCATCTCTTAGAAAACCTTCAAACAGTTTACCCACAACAGATGTTAAACTTACCAGCTTATAGTTTCCGGGCTCTATTTTTGGACCCTTTTTGAATATTGGCACCACATTTGCTATGCGCCAATCCTGTGGAACACCCCCTGTCAGTATAGAGTCCTTAAATATCAGAAATAAGGGTCTGGCTATGACATTACTTAATGCTCTTAGGACCCTGGGGTGTATGCCATCTGGTCCTGGCAATTCGTCTATTTTAATCTTTTTAAGACACCGCTGTACTTGTTCCTGGGTCAGACAGGGCACTTTTAACACTCTACGTTTCATCTAAAAGTTTATTTTCCTTAGTGAATACAGTGGAGAAAACAATATTTAATAGCTTTGCTTTCTCATCATCACTCTCTGCAACTCCCCCCTCATTACTCTGTAGAGGGTCGACACCTTCAGATTTATACATTTTACAATTTATATAATTGAACAACATTTTAGGGTTAGTTTTAATCTCTTTGGCAATTAATCTCTCGGTCTCTAGTTCAGTGTTTTTTTAGTTTTTTTTTTTGCTACGTCTATTTTTTTCCTTATTGTTTTTCAGTGCTTCCTCTCTACCCTCCTGTTTTAGTGATTTAAATGCTTTGTTTTTGTCATTTATTGCTTTCTTTACAGTTCTATTTATCCACATTGGTTTTTTTCTTGTTCCTTAACCTTTTATTCCCAAAAGGTATGTACCTCTAACAATTAGATTTTAGGATGCTTTTAAAAATATCCCATTTTGTGGCTGTATTTTTATTTTTGAGGACTTTGTCCCAGTTAGTTAGGCCTATGGCCTCTCTTAGTTGGCTAAATTTAGCTTTTTTGAAGTTTGGTATTTTTGTTCCTCCTTGAAGAAACACTCTTTTGAATGACAATTGGAAGGTTATTACTTTATGACACTTGTGTCCCCCAACCTGCACATCTGTTGTTCTGTCAGGTCTATTGGTTAATACTAAGTCCAGTATGGGCATCCCCCTAGTTTGGTCATGAATCAGTTGGGAAAGGTAATTGTCTTTTGTTATTGTCAAGAACCTGTTTCCTTTATGAGATATACAACTTTCAGTTTCCACGTCTCTATCTGGGTAGTTGAAGTCCCCCATAATAACGACCTCATTATGATCTGCCGCCTCGTCTATCTCGTTTAGTAGCAGATTTTCTGTGGACTCTGGTACATTAGGTGGTTTATAATAAACTCCTATTAGTATTTTTTTATTATTTTTGCCTCCATGTATTTCTACCCACAGTGACTCCACATGTTCATGTCCCTCACTTATATCTTCCCGGAGTGTGGGCTTAAGACAGGACTTTCCATAAAGGCAGACCCCTCCCCCTCTCCGGTTTTGGCGATCCTTTCTAAACAGACTGTAACCCTGTACATTAACTGCCCAGTCATAGCTATCATCCAGCCATGTCTCAGTGATTCCCACTATATCATAATCCTCCTCTCTCATCACTAATTCCAGTTTGCCTCTTTTATTAGTCAGGCTTCTGGCATTAGTGTACATATAATTAAGAGGTTTATGTATATTTTTTACCCTACACCTTTCCTTCGACCTGCAAAACAAGGTAACATATATGCAACATATATACATAGCATAACCAATAAGCAGGCCCTGAGCAATTTGTAGTCCATTTTAAAAAAACGGTAACAATTAAAAATTATTTGAGCAGCAAATGGAAGAACCACGGTCCTCCCTCCTTATAGGCTAGCAGCTAGCTCATTTTTTGACCATCTTAAAGGGGTTGTCAGTTTGATACAATTTTTTTTATACAAGGAGCAGAATAGGTTAAAAGAAACTATACTTTACTCACCCCAGTGATCCCATGTTACTGCTGTGCTGATGGTTACCAAGTTCCTGGGGGAGTACACCCACCTTAAAAGTATGGCCTCCATCAATAATCTGCATCTCCAGAAACCTCTTCGCAACCCCCTCCTCACGTGCAACCCCCACTCTAGTCAAGATCATTTATCTCACACCAGGCCCGGCAGCCGCTCCGTCAATTTCATACAGTGTCTCTGTATATAAAGTCATTGTATAATACTGCTGAGGGGGCCCTGACAATAAAATGATTTAGTCCTCATCATGGATGGGCCCCTTCTGAGTTTGGGCTCCAAAGCAGTCGCTTCCCCTGCTTCCCCTATAGCTACGCCCCTGGGCCCCATGTTGTAGGCGAGTCTAAACTGACAGATGGCAGGGAAACCAGAAGTAGGCAGGGCTAGGAATCCTAAGTGTAGCACAAAATACTGCCCCAGCAGATCCAGATACCATAGTGCAGCACAAAATACTGCCCCAGCAGAACCAAATACCACAGTGCAGAACAAAATACTGCAACCCTGCTGCATGTATCACCATCCTGAGGAGGGCAATACAGTTGAATACAGGAGGGCGCCTGCGGGCACTGGCCGAGTGCTTAAGTACCGGATGCTCCTACATTAATTAATGCTGAGAGCAACACATCATTATGGACCCAGCGGGCGGCAGTGAGGAGGGCTCGGGTGGCCCACTGGGCATCAGCCCACTGGGAAATATCCCTGTAGGGTTTATGGCCAATCTACCCCTGGTATACAGTATGTTTGAGTGAAATCTGGCTCCTTCTAGATACATTGAGTAATGGTTAAATTATGAAATTGTTATGGTAAAAATGTGGCAGAATTGAAAAATAACATATATAAGAAAGTTACATATATTTTCATCATACAGGAAACTTTCTCAAAACAGCAAAACCTATTTAAAAGTTGAAATATTTATGGATTTTATGATGTAATATAATGTATCCTCTCTCCATGTGCTGCTCATTATTCAGGCCATACGTCTGATGACATCATCACTGGAACATACAAGAGAACTCTGAAGATTGGTGACATCACAATGCTGTGCCCGGGCTTCTATGTGTTGGAGTACACTGGAGTGTTTTGAGGGTTTGATGTTGGAGATTGTGGACATGCGGAAAGGGTCGGTGATTTTACTATTGATTTGCTTTTCTTGTGCAAAAGGAAAGGTCGCAAATTCACCAGTCTTGGCTTTATCTCGTCTTCTACTGGAGGTGAAAACTTGGTCAGTTGTACTCTCTAAAGGAACAACTTTTAGCAAATGAGGCTGTGGAAAAATGGCCCAAGGGTCATTGAAAGGGGTTTAGGCGGAAACCCTTCTGTCCTGTGTTGGAGGCCTGGTTTGATCCTTGCTATGGGGCCCCTACTTCTCTATGTACGCCACTGACTGGGGGCTAGGGTGGCCAGACGTCCGGTTTTCTCGCTCCCTGTCCTCCACCCAGTGCAGGGCCTGTACGGACACAGGGATGTCCATCCTTGCAATAGCTCACGCTCAGACAGCAGCACTGCAATGTCTGAGCGTGAGCTGCAGCAACTGACTGAGGCTTCTCTCACCCCCAGTCAGTCACTAGAGCTGCAGACATGGCTGACTGAGGGGGAGAGAAGCACCCCGGCTGCCCCCAGCTCACCTTCCATTCAGCAAGTTCTTCCCTCTCCTCCCCCTGTTTTTTTCCCCTGGCCTGCAATAGGGGGCATGGCTTCACGGAGGCGGGAGTGGCTTCATTGAGGTGGGCGTGGTCGGTGAGGTCCACCTTTCTGGGGTGAAGCCAGTGGCCACCCTACTGGGGGTTTTATTTAACTAAATGGGGATTATATATTGTACAGTATCTATCCCATTACGCACTTATCATATCGAGAATATGTAGACAGCACAGGATTATGGGATGAGCGATTTTACCAATTAATTTATGTGTAGAATCTATAGCAGGAAAGTACGTTTTCTGGTAGCATGGCCACATTGCAGATTGTAGCGCTCCACAGGCTGCAATAAAACAAAGGGCATATCAACAGAACGTGCCATAAATGTCTGAAAAGTAGGGATTCCACTTAAAGGGATTGGGTGTCCCCTTCTCCCTATTTGAGAAGGGCAGAGGTCGCTGCACAGTAGTTTAACCCCTTCACGCATTGTCACATACAGTTGCAAGAAAAAGTATGTGAACCCTTTGAAATGATATGGATTTCTGCACAAATTGGTCATAAAATGTGATCTGATCTTCATCTAAGTCACAACAATAGGCAATCACAGTCTGCTTAAACTAATAACACACAAATAATGGAATGTTACCATGTTTTTATTGAACACACCTTGTAAACATTAACAGTGCAGGTGGAAAAGGTATGTAAACCCTTGGATTTAAAGGGATTTACCCCTCTAACCTAAACATATGCTCATGTCCAGACTAAAAAGAAGAATCCTAAGCTGGCCTTATTAAACCTCACTGTGGCTCTATTTGCCCCAAAAACTGTTTTTTATAACCTGTCAATCACTCACTTAAGGTGCCCAATGGGAGGTCCGTTAATACAGGGTGCCCGCCTGCACCCCTTGCCGTCTGGTGCCCAGCGCCGCCTTCCCTGTCTTCAGCGCCGCCTTCCCTGTCTTCAGCGCCGCCTTCCCTCTCTTCAGCGCCGCCTTCTACAGCTCAGCGCCGCCTCTGCAATCCTCCTGTGCCTCTGCCAGATCCCGCGCCTGCGCACTAGGCTCAACCTCTCACAGCCTGTGCACAGGCGCAGGATCTGGCAGAGGGACGGGGAGGATTGCGGAGGCGGCGCTGAGCTGTAGAAGGCGGCGCTGAAGACAGGGAAGGCGGCACTGGGCACCAGACGGCAAGGGGTGCGGGCGGGCACCCTGTATTAACCTTAAGTAAGTGATTGACACCTTTGGGCACCTTAAGTAAGTGATTGACAGGTTATAAAAAACAGTTTTTTGGGCAAATAGAACCACAGTGAGTTTTAATAAGGCCAGCTTAGGATTCTTCTTATTAGTCTGGATATGAGCATATGTTTAGGTTATAGGGGTAAAATCTCATGACAGAATCCCTTTAATAACTGGTTGAACCTCCTTTGGCAGAAATAACTTCAACCAAACATTTCTGTAGTTGCAGATCAGACGTGCACAACGGTCAGGAGTAATTCTTGACCATTCCTCTTTACAGAACTGTTTCAGTTCAGCAATATTCTTGGGATGTCTGGTGTGATTTGCTTTCTTGAGGTCATGCCACAGCATCTCAATCGGGTTGAGGTCAGGACTCTGACTGGGCCACTCCAGAAGGCGTATTTTCGTCTGTTTAAGCCATTCTGTTGTTGATTTACTTCTATGCTTTGGGTCGTTGTCCTGTTGCAACATCCATCTTCTGTTAAGATTCAGCTGGTGGACAGATGGCCTTAAAGGAAACCTGTCACCAGTTTTATGGTTTCCTAACTAAGGGCAACATAAATAAGTGACTGGTTCTATTAGCAAAATGCTGGGTCACTTTCTTTAATTGACCCAGTCAATCTGCCAACATCTTGTATTGAAAAGCTCCAGCTCATAATGGTGAGTCCTGAATATTTATGAGCTCCTGACTCTCCCCGCCTACCTGCTGCTGATTGACAGTTATTTTCCATATGACTCAGCAGCAGGTGGGCAGGGGAGTGGCTATAGCTCTGAATAAAAGGGAGTCTGTCACCTCCATATGGCCATATACAGTGCTTACATGGCTCTGTAGCACACCTATACAGGAGTGTAACTGTACCATTGTCTTTGTCTTTAGGCTTGCACCAGCAGGAAAAACGAAGTTAAATTCATATGCAAATGAGCACTCGCAAGTGCCCAGGGGAGGAGTTCAGTGTGTAGGTGCCCAGGCTGCTCTGCCTTCTTTTCACTTTACTCCTCCCCAGCCTCATCCTTTTGCCCGCCCCCCAGTCCGGACCTATCGATGAGGCAAGAGACTTGGAGGGCGGGCAAAAGGCAGAGACTGGGGAGGAGTAAAGTGAAAAGAAGGCAGAGCAGCCTGGGCACCTACACACTAAACTCCTCCCCTGGGCTCCTACACACTGAACTCCCCCCCTGGGCACTTGCGAGTGCGCATTTGCATATGAATTAAACTTCGTTTTTCCTGCTGGTGCAAGTCTAAAGACAAAGACAAAGGTACAGTTACAATCCTGTATACGTGTGCTACAGAGCCATGTAAGCACTGTATATGGCCATATGGAGGTGACAGACTCCCTTTAAATATGTTGGACTCACTGACATCACGCTGGACTCAAATCAGCTCATTAGCATGCGGCATCTTTGTGTGTATATTATGAGGTAACCATCTGTCACACCAGTAAGTGAATACATCTAAGGTACTTTTTAGTAGTTAATGATTGTATATAATTAGTTAGAATATAATCAAATATCCACATGACAGGTTCCCTTTAAGTTCTCCTGCAAAATGTCTTCATAAACTTGGGAATTCATTTTTCCTTCGATGATAGCAATCCGTCAAGGCCCTGATGCAGCAAAGCAGCCCCAAACCATGATGCCCCCACCACCATACTTCACAGTTGGGATGAGGTTTTGATGTTGGTGTGCTGTGCCTCTTTTTCTCCACACATAGTGTTGTGTGTTTCTTCCAAACAACTCAACTTTGGTTTCACCTGTCCACAGAATATTTTGCCAGTACTGCTGTGGAACATCCAGGTGCTCTTGTGCAAACTGTAAACATGCAGCAATGTTTTTTTTGGACAGCAGTGGCTTCCTCTGTGGTATCCTCCCATGAAATCTATTCTTGTTTAGTGTTTTACGTATCGTAGATTCATTAACAGGGATGTTATCATATGCCAGAGACTTTTGTAAGTCTTTAGCTGACACTCTAGGATTCTTCTTCACCTCATTGAGCAGTCTGCGCTGTGCTCTTGCAGTCATCTTTACAGGACGGCCACTCCTAGGGAGAGTAGCAGCAGTGCTGAACTTTCTCCATTTATAGACAATTTGTCTTACCATGGACTGATGAACAGCAAGGCTTTTGGAGATACTTTAATAACCCTTTCCAGCTTTATGCAAGTCAACAATTCTTAATCGTAGGTCTTCTGAGAGCTCTTTTGTGCGAGGCATCATTCACATCAGGCAATGCTTCTTGTGAAAAGCAAACCCAGAACTGGTGTGTGTTTTTATAGGGCAGGGCAGCTGTAACCAAAACCTCCAATCTCATCTCATTGATTGGACTCCACTTTTTCCACCTGCACTGTGAATGTTTACATGGTGTGTTCAATACAAACATGGTAACATTTAATTATTTGCGTGTTATTAGTTTAAGCAGACTGTGATTGTCTATTGTTGTGACTTAGATGAAGATCAGATCACATTTTATGACCAATTTGTGCAGAAATCCATATCATTCCAAAGGGTTCACATACTTTTTCTTGCAACTGTACATGTACGTGAGGGAATGCTGTCTCTTGCCGCATCCTCACGTGCATGTATGTGATGTGATCAGGCAGATGCAGGAGTTGCGCCCGCCCGAATAGCAGCACAGGCCCAGCTATTACTGACATCTAGGCCCCTGCTGCATCCGCCGGCATTGCTGTATGCAACGATGCCGGTGGATTAACCCTTCACATGCTGCAGTCAGCTCTGACCGCAGCACGTGCAGGCTTTACAGAGGAGGGAGGGCCCCCTATGACTCCATCTGCACCCTCTACTGCGGTGACAGGGGAGCTGTGGTTCCTATGGCAGCTACAAAAGCCCAGGAGATCCAGCCTGCAGGCTGTGTCTCCTATGCAACTGTCAATATTACGCTGACAGTTCAATACAGTACAATATAGCATGTATTGTACTGTATTGAAACAGTGATCAAACCCTGAAAAGTTGAAGTCCCACAGTGAGACAAAATAGCAAAATAAAATGGTTATAAAAGGCAGAAAGATGCTCAACACCCCATATGCTGTTGCGCATATATAATCGGGGGAGCAAATCCTGCACATGTGATCCGTTGCTAACAGCAATCCCCAGCAAAAATGCATACAATGGAGGATGCCGGCAGCGGACCACATGTACCACAGAAACATCCTACACAGGATAGCCAAATGTGCGGATGTAATTGGCTATATAAAGCAAACATTTACAAAGAAAAAATGGTGCACTACAATGGAAATTGACAATATATGGCTAAACACTCACACTGATATTAAAATGAGACTTTCCCACAGTGGGACAAATATAAAAAGTAAAAAATATAAAAAAGTTGTAAAAAAAAGGTTTTTTTTAATAATAAAAAATAAAGTTTCAAGTAAAGAAAAAAAAATGCCTCTTCACCATAAAATTGTGTATAATAAAAAAAACAAAAAAAAAACAGACATACTGTATTAGGTATTGTTGCGTCCGTAACGACCGGCTCTATAATAATGTTTAATGATCTACCACCTCAGGTGAACACCCTAAAAAAGCCATTTTGTGTCTCCTTACATCACAAAAAGTGTTACCAAGTGATCAAATAGACATATGTACCCCAAAATAATACCAATCAAACCATCATCTCTTCCCACAAAAAATTCGCCCTACATAATACAATCGCCCAAAAGATTTAAAAAAAACATGGCTTTCAGAAAGTGGAGACACTAAAATATGATATTTTTTTTCAAAAATGCTTTTATTGTGTAAAACTAAAATACATTTTAAAAAAGTAGACATATTAGGTATCACCGCATCTGTAACAACCTGCTCTAAAAAATGTGAAATCCATAAAAAAATTAAAATGCCAAAACAACCAATTTTTGGGTCACATTGCCCCATAAAGTGTAATACTGAGTGATCAAAAAATCATAAGTACCCAAAAATGGTACCTATGAAAAGTAAACTCTTTCCTCAAAAAATGAGCCCCTACACAAGACAATCGGCAGAAAAAAAAAATCTGAAAATGGTCACACAAAAAGACATGATTTTTTTTTTCACAAATGCTTTTATTGTATAAAACTGAAATAAAAATTTTAAAAAAATGTCCATAATGGCCTGCTCTATAAAAATATCACATGATCAACCCCCTCAGGTGAACGCAGTTAAAATAAATAAATAAAAACTGTGCCAAAATAGCAATTTTTTTGTCATTTTGCCTAAAAAAAGTGTCATATTGAATGATCAAAAAATCATATGTTCCCAAAAAAAGTACCCTCTCATAATAAAGGTATCTACACAGTGCCCATAAAAGTACACCCTCATAACAAAGGCATCCACACAATGCACCCATAACAGTGCCCCTCTGATAACAGTGCCAGCCACACAGTGCCCCATAACAGTGCTAACCACACAGCACTCTCATTACAGTGCCCCTTTCGTAACAGTGCCCGCCACAAAGTGCACCCATTCCTACCTCTGTCCTGATATGATCAGTGCAGGAAATAGATAATGGAGCTGTCGTGTAAATGATGGCTCAGGATGTAGACAAGCATTTTTGTGTTCTGATGGTTGGGGGCCACACAGACTGTCATCACAGGTAATATGTGGTCTCTGGTTAAAAGGATTCACACTATTTTAATAATAAGACAAGTTGTCTATAGTTATGAGGTTTGTGCTCTGGTCTAATCTACTTATCATCTTACTTGTTTCATCTTCTATGGACAGCTACCTTGGAGGAGACTGGAGGACAATCTAGGCGGTAATGACATTGAACAGCAGATTCCTTCTCTTCCTAAGCTGGCTCTGATGAGTGGGGCAACAATTCCATGGTTTCATTGCCCAATCATTGGAAAGCTTTGGATGGTCCCATCTCATACAGTATGAAATATAAAATGATATATACCTCCTACACAGAGAAATGCTGGCATACAGCCCAAAACTGTCAGCAGCCAGGTCCCTGTGGTCTGTGGCATCATGTATCTGTTATATTCAGCAGCCAGGTCCCTGGTGATTTGTGGCATCATGTATGTATCTGTTATATACATTTCTCGGGTGACTAAAATAATAGATGACAGAGGTGCAGTAGACATCGCTTATCTAGACTTTAGTAAGGCTTTTGATACTGTCCCACACAGAAGGCTTATCAATAAATTGCAGTCTTTGGGCTTGGACTCCCATATTGTTGAATGGATTAGGCAGTGGCTGAGTGACAGACAACAGAGGGTTGTAGTCAATGGAGTATATTCAGACCATGGTCTTGTTACCAGTGGGGTACCTCAGGGATCTGTTCTGGGACCCATATTGTTTAATATCTTTATCAGCGAAATTGCAGAAGGCCTCGATGGTAAGGTGTGTCTTTTTGCTGATGACACAAAGATTTGTAACAGGGTTGATGTTCCTGGAGGGATACACCAAATGGAAAAGGACTTAGGAAAACTAGAGGAATGGTCAAAAATCTGGCAACTAAAATTTAATGTTGATAAGTGCAAGATAATGCACCTGGGACGTAAAAACCCAAGAGCAGAATATAAATCAGTGATACAGTCCTAACCTCAGTATCTGAGGAAAGGGATTTAGGGGTCATTATTTCAGAAGACTTAAAGGTAGGCAGACAATGTCCTAGAGCAGCAGGAAATGCTAGCAGAATGCTTGGGTGTATAGCAAGAGGAATTACCAGTAGAAAGAGGGAGGTGCTCATGCCGCTCTACAGAGCACTAGAGAGACCTCATTTGGAGTATTGTGCTCAGTACTGGAGACCATATCTCCAGAAGGATATTGATACTTTGGAGAGAGTTCAGAGAAGAGCTACTACTTACCAGGAGAGATTAAAGGACCTTAACATGTATAGCTTGGAAGGAAGACGAGACAGAGGGGATATGATATAAACTTTTAAATACATAAAGGGAATCAACAAGGTAAAAGAGGAGAGAATATTTAAAAGAAGAAAAACTGCTACAAGAGGACATAGTTTTAAATTAGAGGGGCAAAGGTTTAAAAGTAATATCAGGAAGTATTACTTTACTGAGAGAGTAGTGGATGCATGGAATAGCCTTCCTGCAGAAGTGGTAGCTGCAAATACAGTGGAGGAGTTTAGGCATGCATGGGATAGGCATAAGGCCATCCTTCATATAAGATAGGGCCAGGGGCTATCCATAGTATTTAGTATATTGGGCAGACTAGATGGGCCAAATGGTTCTTATCTGCCGACACATTCTTTGTTTCTATGTTTCTATATTCAGCAGCCAGGTCCCTGGTGGTCTGTTTCATCATATACGCATTGTTGTGTTTAGCAGACAGGTCCCTGGTGATCTGTGGCATAATATATGTATCTGTCATATTTAGCAGCCAGGTCTTTGGCCATTTGTGGGATCATGTAAAGATCTGTTATATTCAGCAGCCAGGTCACTGGTGGTCCGTGGCATCATATATGCATCTGCTATATTCAGTCGCCAGGTCCCCGGTGGTCTATGGCATCATGGATGTATCCGTTATATGCAGCAGCCAGGTCCTTGGCCATCTGTGGGATCATGTATGTATCTGTTATAGCCATGAGCCAGGTCCCTGGTGGTCTGTGGCATCATGTATGCATCTGTTATATTCAGCAGCCAGGTCCTTGGGCATTTGTGGCATCATGTATGTATCTGTTATATTCAGCAGCCAGGTCCCTGGTGGTCTGTAGCATCAGGTGCGCATTGTTGTGCTTAGCAGCCAGGTCCCTGGTGATCTGTGATATCATGTATGTATCTGTTATATTCAGCAGCCAGGTCACTGCTGGTTCGTGGCATCATGCATATATCTATAATTTTCAGCAGCCAAGTCCCTGGTGGTCTGTGGCATCATGTATGTATCTATTATATTCAGCAGCCAGGTCCCTGGTGGTTTATGACATCATGCATGTACAGCATCTGTTATAGTCATGAACCAGATCCCTGGTGGTCTGTGGCATCATGTATGTATCTGTTATATTCAGCAGCCAGGTCATTGGAGGTCCGTGGCATCATGTATGTATCTGTTATATTCAGCAGCCAAGTCCTAGTGATCTGTGGCATCATGTATGTATCTGTTATATTCAGCAGCCAGGTCCCTGGTGGTTTATGACATCAGTATGTACAGTATGTGTTATTTTCAGGAGACAGGTGTTACGGACATTCCTGTGACAGGAGGCAGGAGATCGGTGAGACTGGCAACACGTGGTTTGATCTGACTTGTTTTCCGTTTGGATCAAATGACGTCTGTGTTGGTTCTGGTGCTTGCCACACCTTATTTCCCCAGATGTGGCTATTATGATCATTTAACCTTCTCTATTTATTGTTGTTTCTCCCACTAAGCTATGTGGTTTATAGCTTCTGTTTGAGTTGTGGATTGCTGGTGTGTGGATCTCGGCTGAGTTCCTGGTGCTGCCATAGCCCCTTGAAGTTAAGTGTTTTCTTTCCCTTTTGTATTTTGTTTGGGTTATTTTGTGTGTTGCATTTCCCTGTTATTTGTATTAAGGCCTGAGGGAGACTCCTGTTCGTCCTTCCTTTTGGAGGAACAGGTTGTCTCAGTCCTGACATTAGTACCAGGGTCCTTTAGGGTGAGTTAGGACACTAGGTATTCCTGAGTATGAACTCACCTACCTCTGTGATCTGTTCATACTGGTAGTTAGTCAGGACTTTGATTAGGGTTTTACTAGGAGGTGTCCATCTCCTTTCCCTAGTTTCCAAGCCTTATTCCCTCGCCTCTTTCCCTCTTATGTCCGGTGTGGTGTTTCCCTCCCACCCCCCGAACGTGACATGATAAACCGCCAAAACCAGGGATTATCAGAGAGTCTGAAGGACGCTTTGGCCTTTCATAAGAATCCTGAGTCTCTGGAAGCCACTATGTCTCTTGCAGTACGCATTGATAGACGCCTGAGAGAGAGAGAGATCTAGGGGCCTCCATTTTCAGGACATACTAACACATAACTTATATTGATTTATAAAGGAGAAGGTGGCTCTACTTTCTATCGAGAGGGATATGGTGCTCTTATCGTGACAATGCTCCTAGTTACTTGAATATATATATTTTTAAAAGTAGATAGGCACTCAATCACCTGTGGTCATCATAAAACACAAACGTTTATTTGCATAGTTCAATAATCCCAAAAGAAGACAAACTCATATATACAGAATAAATCCTATAAGTAAAAAAATCTTATAAAAAAAACAATCCCATAAGTAAAAAATGTTAAATCAATTAATTGATATCAATTAAAATGCATCCCCCTACCTGTGCACTCTCGGGGGTGTAATAGAACTACCAATTTTGATTGCAATACAGCGTTTTTTAATCGTGAAGTTATTCACTGAAGTTAAACAGTCCAATTTATTGTTTAAGCATATTGCAGGATATAGCACTCCTCTTATTAAATAAATCAGATCCACAAATGATATGTCCACAAATAGTAAGAGTAAATTTTCTATCTGCCTTTTGTGTTAGTATTATTTCAGCCCGCTGTATCAAAAAAGTCTCTGATAATTCAAACGGGCACATCCAATGTCATATATCAAGTTCACATTTGCAGTTAGAGGACAATTGATTGAAAGCAACCTATTTATCAGCGGGATAATGTTCTAGATGGGACACTAAGTAGACTGCATTTAATTATTTTAGGTCCCTCTAGGGGACTTTAACATCAAAGAATTGCATGTTAAAGTCCCCTAGAGGGACCTAAAATAATTAAATGCAGTCTACTTAGTGTCCCATCTAGAACATTATCCCGCTGAAAAATAGTGAATATCATATATCAAGTTCACATTTGCAGTGAGAGGACAATTGATTGAAAGCAACTGTCCTCTCACTGCAAATGTGAACTTGATATATGATATTCACTTACCAGTGGGTTATTACGGAGTTCAGTGCTCCTGGTGGCGTCCCACTTGTCATGGAGCACTGAGTGTCTCTTACCTATGTTTGGTTCCCACCGTGGTGTGTGTAGCGCTGCCTCCACTCTCCACTCTCCAAGGTGTTTTCTTTCCCTTTTGTATTTTGTTTGGGTTATTTTGTGTGTTGCATTTCCCTGTCATTTGTATTAAGGCCTGAGGGAGACTCCTGTTCGTCCTTCCTTTTGGAGGAACAGGTTGTCTCAGTCCTGACATTAGTACCAGGGTCCTTTAGGGTGAGTTTAGACACTAGGTATTCCTGTGTATGAACTCACATACCTCTGGGGTTGGTTCATACTGGTAGTTAGTCAGGACTTTGATTAGGGTTTTACTAGGAGGTGTCCATCTCCTTTCCCTAGTTTCCAAGCCTTATTTCCTCACCCCTTTCCCTCCTATGTTCGGTGTGGTGTTTCCCTCCCATACCCGAACGTGACACCAGGTCCCTGGTGGTCCAGTGTTCATGTAATCCGAGCTGGAGCATGTGACATCAGACAAATCTCATGTAGAATATGCAATATGTTTTCATTATGCACTCAAATACTGTATTCTAAAATGTCTAAATACATAAAACTGTGAATATATGAATGAATAGGCGATTTCATATTAGTTCAGTTATTTATGCAAATGAAAGTGTAATTGTTCTCTTAATGTGTTTCTGCAGTGTCCTGCAGGTCAAGAGCAAAGAGGAAGGTTATAGTAATTATGGTAAATCTGCACAAGAGAAGATTATGTAATTAAAGTCTTTAATTTGTACACTTCATATGCACCTTAATACAGGCCATTAAGAGCTGTTCTAATGGGCCAATATCAAGGCAGCTCACATGGTTTAATGCACTGATGATCTATATAAGATTAAGCCCATTATATAGGAGAAGTGGGGAGTGACGATACAAGTGAAATATACATTGTACGGTAAACAAGATTCATTATTTTTTCGTAGAAATGTCTTATAAAATGAGTTGGAATATCTTAGTATGCAAAGTAACAAAGTGCTCCGTCAGTCCCATAGAAAAGAATGAAGCGCTGAACAAACGTGCGCATCACTGCTCCATTTAAATGGGGGGTTCAGGGACCCCTATTCTCAGTATAGCTTTTCACTTGTCAATGGGTCATATCCAGGGGTGTAGCTATAGCGGAATGCTTTGGAATCCAATCTCGGAAGGGGCCCACCCGCGAGGAGGGGTAACAGATTTTATTGTCAGGGCCCCCTCAACAATATTATACCATGACATTATATACAGAGCCATTGTAGGAAACGGAAGGAGCAGCTTCCGGGCCTCGTCTGAAGGAGGGGTTTGTGAAGAAGTTGCTGGGGGGGTGCCCATTCAAAAATGTTCTGTGGGGCCCAGTAATTTCTAGCTACGCCATTGGTCATATCCCAATACACGCAGACTTCTCTACTCCATTGAAGAACTGTGACACGTTTTGGGGTACCCCCCACCCACTTCGTCGGACAAGTTATGCAGGGACACTTCTCATTGATAAAGAAAACTTTTTAAGGGTATGGCCACACGTGGTTTTGGAAGGCAAAATCAGGAGTGGATCATAAAAAAAAGAGAACGTATAAAGAACCAATACGACTTCTCTTTTTCAAATTCACCCCTGGTTTTGGAATTTTGGAAAATTCCGCGAAGGAGAGATGGCTCACCCAGTCGTCTTGTAGATGGGATGTGTAACAGCGAAGGAACTGTTCTAGGGTTTGGTTGGTCCTTTCGGTCTGCCCATTGGACTGGGGGTCATAGGCAGAAGACAGGCTGCGAGTGATATGAAGGCTACGGCAAAACTGGGTCCAAAAGCGGGAGGTGAATTGCGAGCCCCGGTCTGAGACAATGGAATCAGGGAGCCCGTGCAACTAGAACACGTGTTGGAGGAACAACTTCGAGGTTTGTTGGGCCATCGGGAGACCGGAGGTCGGAATGAAGTGGGACATCTTGGTACATCTGTCCACCACCACCATGATGGTGGTACAGGCTTGTGAAGGCGGTAAGTCCACAATGAAATCCATGGCTATGTTGCGCCATGGAAGGGTTGGCACTGGCAGAGTCTGTAATAACCCAACTGGTTTTGAGGTAGGACGTTTGTAGAGTGCACACACGGAACAAGACTCTATGAAGGAGCGTACATCGGCTGCCAAAGAGGGCCACCAAAACCGACGTAGGATGCATTCCGTGATGTTGCGCCTACCTCGGTGGCCTGCTGTGGGGTGGTCATGGTGATGCTGTAGTACAGGCAGTCGCTGGGAGACTGGGACATAGATCCACTGTTGGTGGTAACGAAGCCCCTGCTTCATTGGCAGATGGGCTGCCTCCTCTGGAGCTGGCGTGCTGGCCCGTCGGATCCTCTCGATCAAGGAGTGTTGGGTGGCTAGAAAGTATGCGGCTGGCAGGATCGGTTCCGGAGGTGCAGGATCGGCCTCGGAGGAGCACATACAGGACAAGGCATAAGCCTTGCCGTTCTTGGATCCCGGTCGATAGGTAATTTGTAGGCGAAAACGGGAGAAAAAGAGAGCCCACCTGGCTTATCTAGGACGCAGTCGCTTGTCACTGTGGAGATATTCGAGGTTGCGATGGTCGGTGTACACCACCACAGAGTTTTCGGCTCCCTCCAGCAAATGTCTCCATTCCTCCAGGGCGTCCTTGATGGCGAGCAGCTCCCTCTCACCCACATCACAGTTGCGTTCGGCCCCGGTGAGTTTGCGGGAATAAAAGGCAACGGGATGGAGAAGCTGCTTCTCCCCTTGGACCTGGGAGAGAACAGCCCCGATAGCCCCCTTGAAGGCGTCAGTCTCTAGAAAAAATGGGCAAGAGGCATCCGGTTGTACCAGTATAGGTGCCTGTGTGAACAACCTCTTAAGGTGCTGGAATGCCTGTTGGACCTTCGGGGTCCATTCAAACAGGGTGTTGCTCCTGGTCAGTGCAGTGATGGGAGTACTGATCGCTGAAAAGTTCCGAATGAATCGGCGGTAAAAATTGGCAAAACCAATGAACTGCTGCACCATCCGCCGATTGCGGGGGACAGGCCAATTCTGGACGGCCTGGATCTTCCTGGGGTCCATCTCCACTCGGCCTGGGGATAGGATGTAGCCCAGGAACTCAATGGACGAGACTTCGAAGGTGCTTTTTTCAAGCTTGCCATAGAGACTGTGGGTCTGCAGACGCTGGAGCACCGATTTGACATGCCGTTCGTGTTGTGGCAGTGATCTGGAGAAGACAAGGATATTGTCTAGATATACCACAACATGGGTATCCAACAGGTCACGGAAGACGTCATTGATGAAGCACTGAAATGTGGCAGGGGTGTTACAGAGCCCGAAGGGCATGACAAGGTACTCGTAGTGCCCAAACCGTGAGCGGAATGCTGTCTTCCACTCATCCCCCTCCCTGACACAAATCAGATTGTAGGCCCCCCGGAGGTCGATCTTGGTGAAGAAACGGGCATCCTTGACTCTGTCCAGCAAGTCGGGAATGAGAGGGAGTGGGTACCGGTTCTTCTTGGTGATGTCGTTCAGGGCCCGGTAATCGACACAAGGCCGGAGACCCCCATCTTTTTTCCCCACGAAGAAGATGCCGGCCCCAACTGGAGAGGTCGAGGGACAGATGAACCCCTTTGCTAGGCTCTCCTCTATGTAGTCCTTCAGGGCCCTGGTCTCAGGTTCGGACAGATTGTACAAGCGTCCGTACGGCAGTGGGGCTCCAGGGAGCAGGTCAATGGGGCAATCATAGGGCCTGTGTGGTGGCCAGGCGTCTGCTTCTTTTTTTTACAAAAACGTCAGCATAGTCTCGATATTTGTCGGGTAGTCTGTGTTCAACGGTGCCCAGAACCGTAGGAGGGCTTGGAGCCGGAGTCGCGTGAACAGGAGAACCGGAGGGGGGCGTGAAGGTGATGGAGCCAGAGGTCCAGTTGATCGTGGGGTTGTGTCTCCTAAGCCAGGGGATGCCTAGAATGACTGGGAACAAGCGGGAAGGCACGATGTCCCACACAATCTTCTCGGAATGGTAAAGGCCGATGCGGAGGAACAAGGGATGGGATTCCATGGCGATAGGTCCCGTCTTTAGGGTGCTGCCATCCACCAGATGCAGCTGGGATGGGTTCTTCTTAGGGCGCAACGGGATGCCTAGTTGGGAAGCCAGATCCTTGTCCATAAAACAGCTGCTTGCGCTCGAATCAATGATGGCAGAGAGATCAATATTGTTGTTGCCCAGCTGCAGGGAAACAGGGATGGTGAGATGAGACGAGTTGTTATACATAGGTAGGTTAATGCATACCGTGGGTGTCTCCGGCCTACCTTTGGGAGGTTTGATGGGACAGTCCTTCAGGAAATGGCCCGGTTTTGCGCAGTATAAACACAGATGCAAGGTTCTTCTCCTGGTTCTCTCCACCGTGGACAGGGGACCCAGAACAGCCACGATCTGCATCGGCTCCTCCTGGTTACCGCCTGCCGCCACGGGAACAGGAACCGGAAGCCGGAAGGATTCCGACCGGCACTTCGGTAGAGGCGGGGTCTGTTGTCGCTCCTGTCATCTTTCCCGGAAGTGGCGATCTAGGTGGGTTACTGAGTCCATCAGCCCGTATTCGGGGCTACCTCACGGAATTCCATGATGTAATCCTCCACTGGACGTCTGCCCTGGCGGAGGGTGCGCAAGGTACCCCTGGCGTTTGAAGAACGCAGGGGGTCATCATAAAGTCTTTGCATAGCTGCGGCAAAGGACTTCCAAGATGCCAGCACTGGGTCATCGGCTAGTAGGAGTTGGTGCGCCCAGGTCTGGGGAGGCCCTGAGAGCAAGGAAATTGCCGTGCGTACCTTGACGAAGTCCGTGGCATATGTACGCGGCTTCAGGGAAAACAACAGCTCGCAGGAGATGATGAAGGAGCGGTACTTCCTCCGATCTCCTGAAAACCACTCAGGGAGGCTGACTGATGGCTCGCTAGAGACCACTTCCAGGGTGCGCGCCGGCGTAGAGGGAGGCGAGGGTGGTAGCGCGGTGCGCTCTGCGATACGTTGCTCCTGTGTGGCAACCCTCTGCAGCAGGTGCTCATGACTGGCTTGCATCTCCTGGAAGGCCTGCGTCATGAGGTTAAGTTGCTGGGTCATGGCCATCATGGGATCCACTGCTTTTGCGGGTTCCATGGTGAAGGCTGAGTTATTCTGTCAAACCTCCCAGGGAGCCAGTAGTCGGATGAGGAACCCACTGGCAGTAAGCAGCTGACAGCCCAGAACGCGGTACAAGTTTAGGGATAATCCAAGAGGGGTAGTCAATGTCCAATCCGGGTCGAGGCAGGCAGCGAAGGTTCAAGGCGGAAGACAGTCCAGGGGTCAGTAGCCGGGAAGGATACAAAGAAACAACAGGCAATAGGAGGATCTGCAGGGAGGCTAGGTGTTCACCATAAGGTGGAATAACTGTCACGGAAGGTGAACAGGAAACAAGACAACACAAAATGAATATACGACTCACTGGATCCAAAACTAAGGAACAAAAGGGAGACCCCTGCATCAGACCTGGCTCTCTCCCTTACTGCTCAGCCTATGCGATAATCCCAATGGTAGATGATCGCATATCCTCGTACCTCGACTGTATAACACCTCAACACCCTATAATAGTGAGGGGACACGACCACCGGCTCTCTACACTAGATACGGAGGGAGTCAGGGTCACCTGGGATCCAGCAAACAGAAAAACACAAATTAATGCACAACACTTATCTTGTAGAAGACTGGGAAGTAGGATCAGCATGCACACACACTCCAGGAAGTAATATAAACCGCACACTGATGCACTATGGGGAGGAATTTAAAGGGATGCAATCAGTCCAACTACATGACAGCTGAGAGAGGCTAATGAGATGAGGAACTTAAAGCAAAACAAAGGAAGCTCAAGGAGGAGGTTCTGAGAGGCATCTGTCAGAGCTTCTCAGATGTCTGGTGGTGACAGTACCCCTCCTTCTACGAGTGGACTCCGGACACTCAGAGCCCACCTTCTCAGGATGGGACCTATGGAAAGCCCTGATGAGACGAGTGGCCTTAATGTCCATCACTGTGACCCACATCCTCTCCTCAGGACCATAACCCTCCCAATGAACAAGGTACTGAAGAGAACCGCGGACAAGACGAGAATCCACAATCCTAGAGACCTGAAATTCAAGATTCCCATCAACCATAATCGGAGGAGGAGGCAAAGCCGAGGGTACAATGGGTTGGACATAAGGTTTTAATAAGGACTTATGAAAAACATTATGGATCTTCCAAGTCTGAGGAAGATCAAGACGGTAGGCAACAGGATTGATGACAGACAAGATTTTGTAAGGCCCAATAAACTTAGGACCCAACTTTCAGGAGGGAACCTTCAATTTGATATTCTTAGAAGACAACCACACCAGATCACCAACATTCAGGTCCGGACCAGGCACACCTCTCTTATCCGCCACACGCTTATATCTCTCACTCATGCTCTTTAGATTATCCTGAATCTTTTGCCAAATAGATGACAAAGACGAGGAGAATCTGTCCTCATCAGGTAAACCAGAAGACCCCTCTCCCGAGAATGTCCCAAACTGCGGATGAAACCCATATGCACCAAAAAATTGTGACTTATCAGAGGACTCCTGACGACGGTTATTTAAAGCAAACTCAGCAAGGGACAAAAAAGAGCACCAATCCTCCTGATTCTCCGCCACAAAACAGCGCAGATATGTTTCCAGATTCTGATTGACACGCTCTGTCTGACCATTCGACTGCGGGTGGAAAGCAGAAGAGAATGACAACCGAACCCCCAAGCGAGAAAAGAAAGCCTTCCAGAATCTGGAAGCAAACTGCGTGCCCCTATCAGAGACTATGTCTGAAGGAATACCATGCAATTTGACAATGTGATCAATAAATGCCTGCGCCAGCGTCTTAGCATTGGGCAAGCCAGGAAAAGGGATGAAATGCACCATTTTGCTAAAACGGCCCACCACCACCAGAATCACAGTCTTCCCCGAGGAACGAGGCAGGTCCGTAATGAAATCCATGGACAGATGTGTCCAAGGACGGGAAGGAATGGGTAAGGGAAGGAGAGGACCTGATGGCCGTGAATGAGGGACTTTGGCACGAGCGCAGGTCTCGCAGGCTGCCACAAAACCCTCAACCGACTTACGAAGCGCTGGCCACCTGAATCTCCGGCTCTTGCCCCCGGGTGCCCAGCAAGGACCGTATCGTGGTGTTCCTTAAAAATCTTGTGTCTTAAAGCGAGAGGCACGAACAACCTCCCAGGAGGACAAAGATCAGGAGCCTCTGACTGGGCTACCTGCACCTCTGCCTCCAATTCAGGAAAGAGAGCAGAGACCACCACACCTTCAGCCAAAATGGGTCTTCAAAATTTCCACCTCCCGGAAAACAACGTGACAGGGCATCTGCCTTCACATTCTTAACCCCAGGGCGTAACGTGACAACAAAATTAAACCTTGAAAAGAACAAAGACCATCTGGCCTGTCTCGGGTTCAGACGCTTGGCTGACTCCAAGTAGGCCAGATTTTTATGGTCAGTAAACACGGTAATAGGGTGTCTGGCTCCCTCTAGCCAATGGCGCCATTCCTCAAAAGCCAACTTGATGGCCAACAACTACCTATCTCCCACATCGTAATTTCTCTCTGCGGAGGAGAGTTTCTTCGAGAAAAAGGCACACGGTCGCCATTTGGCAGGAGAGGAACCCTGAGACAAAACCGCACCCACACCCACCTCAGAAGCATCAACCTCAACTATGAAGGGTAGAGAAATATCAGGTTGTACCAAGATGGGAGCGGAAGCAAAACTCTCCTTGATATTAGAAAAGGCCTTACGCGCCTCTACCGACCAGAAATAAAAATCTACCCCCTTTCTGGTCATATCAGTGAGTGGTTTAACAACAGAGGAATAATTCAAAATAAACTTCCTGTAATAATTGGCAAAGCCCAAAAAACGCATCAGCGCCTTCTGATTCTCAGGAAGTTCCCACTCAAGCACAGCGCGGACCTTCTCGGGGTCCATGCGAAAACCAGAAGCGGAGAGAAGAAACCCCAGAAATTGAATTTCTGGAACTGCAAACACACATTTTTCCAGTTTCGCGTATAATTTATTCTCCCACAGGATGAGCAAGACCTGACGTAAGTGTTCCTTATGAGTTTTGAAATCAGGAGAAAAAATCAAAATGTCATCCAAATACACTAACACAAATTTCCCCATTAAATTATAAAAAATGCTGTTCACGAAATGCTGAAAAACGGCTGGAGCATTCATCAAACCAAAAGGCATAACCAAATTCTCAAAATGGCCCTCAGGGGTATTGAAGGCCGTCTTCCATTCGTCTCCTTCTCTGACCCTGACCAGGTTGTATGCCCCTCTTAGATCTAATTTGGAAAAAACTTTAGCCCCAACAATCTGGTTAACCACTTCAGCCCCGCTAGGTGAAACCCCCTTCATGACCAGGCCACTTTTTACACTTCGGCACTAAACTCCTTTCACCGTTTATCGCTCGGTCATGCAACTTACCACCCAAATGAATTTTACCTCCTTTTCTTCTCACTAATAGAGCTTTCATTTGGTGGTATTTCATTGCTGCTGGCATTTTTACTTTTTTTGTTATTAATCAAAATGTAACGATTTTTTTGCAAAAAAATGACATTTTTCACTTTCAGCTGTAAAATTTTGCAAAAAAAACGACATCCATATATAAATTTTTCGCCAAATTTATTGTTCTACATGTCTTTGATAAAAAAAAAATGTTTGGGCAAAAAAAAATGGTTTGGGTAAAAGTTATAGCATTTACAAACTATGGTACAAAAATGTGAATTTCCGCTTTTTGAAACAGCTCTGACTTTCTGAGCACCTGTCATGTTTCCTGAGGTTCTACAATGCCCAAACAGTAGAAAAACCCCACAAATGACCCCATTTCGGAAAGTAGACACCCTAAGGTATTCGCTGATGGGCATAGTGAGTTCATAGAACTTTTTATTTTTTGTCACAAGTTAGCGGAAAATGATGATGATTTTTTATTTTTATTTTTTTCTTACAAAGTCTCATATTCCACTAACTTGCGACAAAAAATAAAAAATTCTAGGAACTCACCATGCCCCTCACAGAATACCTTGGGGTGTCTTCTTTCCAAAATGGGGTCACTTGTGGCGTAGTTATACTGCCCTGGCAATTTAGGGGCCCAAATGTGTGAGAAGAACTTTGCAATCAAAATGTGTAAAAAATGGCCTGTGAAGTCCGAAAGGTGCACTTTGGAATATGCGCCCCTTTGCCCACCTTGGCAGCAAAAAAGTGTGACACATGTGGTATCGCCGTACTCAGGAGAAGTTGGGGAATGTGTTTTGGGGTGTCATTTTACATATACCCATGCTGGGTGAGAAAAATATCTTGGTCAAATGCCAACTTTGTATAAAAAAATGGGAAAAGTTGTCTTTTGCCAAGATATTTCTCTCACCCAGCATGGTTATATGTAAAATGACACCCCAAAACACATTCCCCAACTTCTCCTGAGTACGGCGATACCAGATGTGTGACACTTTTTTGCAGCCAAGGTGGGCAAAGGGGCACATATTCCAAAGTGCACCTTTCAGATTTTGCAGGCCATTTTTTACACATTTTGATTGCAAGGTACTTCTCACACATTTGGGCCCCTAAATTGCCAGGGCAGTATAACTACGCCACAAGTGACCCCATTTTGGAAAGAAGACACCCCAAGGTATTCCGTGAGGGGCACGGCGAGTTCCTAGAATTTTTTTTTTTTTGTCACAAGTTAGCGGAAAATGATGATTTTTTTTTTTTTCTCTTTTTTCCTTACAAAGTCTCATATTCCACTAACTTGCGACAAAAAATAAAAAATTCTAGGAACTCGCCATGCCCCTCACGGAATACCTTGGGGTGTCTTCTTTCCAAAATGGGGTCACTTGTGGGGTAGTTATACTGCCCTGGCAATTTAGGGGCCCATATGTGTGAGAAGAACTTTGCAATCAAAATGTGTAAAAAATGACCGGTGAAATCCGAAAGGTGCACTTTGGAATATGTGCCCCTTTGCCCACCTTGGCATCAAAAAAGTGTCACACATCTGGTATCGCCGTACTCAGGAGAAGTTGGGGAATGTGATTTGGGGTGTCATTTTACATATACCCATGCTGGGTGAGAGAAATATCTTGGCAAAAGACAACTTTTCCCATTTTTTTATACAAAGTTGGCATTTGACCAAGATATTTTTCTCACCCAGCATGGGTATATGTAAAATGACACCCCAAAACACATTGCCCAACTTCTCCTGAGTACGGCGATACCAGATGTGTCACACTTTTTTGCTGCCAAGGTGGGCAAAGGGGCACATATTCCAAAGTGCACCTTTCGGATTTTGCAGGGCATTTTTTACACATTTTGATTGCAAAGTACTTCTCACACATATGGGCCCCTAAATTGCCAGGGCAGTATAACTACCCCACAAGTGACCCCATTTTGGAAAGAAGACACCCCAAGGTATTCCGTGAGGGGCATGGCGAGTTCCTAGAATTTTTTATTTTTTGTCGCAAGTTAGTGGAATATGAGACTTTGTAAGGAAAAAAGAGAAAAAAAAGAAAAATCATAATTTTCCGCTAAATTGTGACAAAAAAAAAAAAATTCTAGGAACTCGCCATGCCCCCCACGGAATACCTTGGGGTGTCTTCTTTCCAAAATGGGGTCACTTGTGGCGTAGTTATACTGCCCTGGCAATTTAGGGGCCCAAATGTGTAAGGCCTCTTTCACACGGGCGTCATGTTTTTTGCCCGGATAAGAGGCGGGTGCGTTGCGGGAAAATGCGCGATTTTTCTGCGCGAGTGCAAAACATTGTCATGCGTTTTGCACTTGCGTGAGAAAAATCGCGCATGTTTGGTACCCAGACCCGAACTTCTTCACAGAAGTTCGGGCTTGGGATTGATGTTCTGAAGATTGTATTATTTTCCCTTATAACATGGTTATAAGGGAAAATAATAGCATTCTGACTACAGAATGCTTTGTATAATAGTGCTGGAAGGGTTAAAAATAATAAAAAAGTTAACTCACCTTCTCCTCTTGTTCGCGCAGATGCCACTCTGTTCTTTAGCTGTGGACTGAATGACCTGAGGTGACGTCAGATCACATGCTCCAATCACATGGTCCATCACCATGGCGATGGAGCATGTGATCTGACGTCATCAAAGGTCCTTTAGCCCACAGATAAAGAACAGACCGGCATCTGCGCTAACAAGAGGAGAAGGTGAGTTAACTTTTTTATTATTTTTAACCCCTCCAGCACTATTATACAAAGCATTCTGTATTCAGAATGCTATTATTTTCCCTTATAACCATGTTATAAGGGAAAATAATACAGTGAATAGACTGTCACCTAGAACCCATGCGTGAAAATCGCACCGCATCCGCACTTGCTTGCGGATGCATGCGATTTTCACGCAACCCCATTCATTTCTATAGGGCCTGCGTTACGTGAAAAACGCACAAAGAGGAGCATGCTGCGATTTTCACGCAACGCACAAGTGATGCGTGAAAATCACCGCTCGTGTGCACAGTCTCATAGAAATGAATGGGTCAGGATTCAGTGCGGGTGCAATGCGTTCACCGCACGCATCGCACCCGCACGGAAAACTCGCCCGTGTGAAAGGGGCCTAAGAAGTACCTTGCAATCAAAATGTGTAAAAAATGGCCTGCGAAATCCGAAAGGTGCCCCTTTGCCCACCTTGGCTGCAAAAAAGTGTCACACATCTGGTATCGCCGTACTCAGGAGAAGTTGGGCAATGTGTTTTGGGGGGTCATTTTACATATACCCATGCTGGGTGAGAGAAATATCTTGGCAAAAGACAACTTTTCCCATTTTTTTATACAAAGTTGGCATTTGACCAAGATATTTTTCTCACCCAGCATGGGTATATGTAAAATGACACCCCAAAACACATTCCCCAACTTCTCCTGAGTACGGCGATACCACATGTGTGACACTTTTTTGCAGCCTAGATGCGCAAAGGTGCCCAAATTCCTTTTAGGAGGGCATTTTTAGACATTTGGATCCCAGACTTCTTCTCACACTTTCGGGCCCCTAAAAAGCCAGGGCAGTATAAATACCCCACATGTGACCCCACTTTGGAAAGAAGACACCCCAAGGTATTCAATGAGGGGCATGGCGAGTTCCTAGAATTTTATTTTTTTTGCATAAGTTAGCGGATATTGATTTTTTTTGTTTTTTTCTCACAAAGTCTCACTTTCCGCTAACTTAGGACAAAAATTTCAATCTTTCATGGACTCAATATGCCCCTCACGGAATACCTTGGGGTGTCTTCTTTCCGAAATGGGGTCACATGTGGGGTATTTATACTGCCCTGGCTTTTTAGGGGCCCTAAAGCGTGAGAAGAAGTCTGGAATATAAATGTCTAAAAATGTTTACGCATTTGGATTCCGTGAGGGGTATGGTGAGTTCATGTGAGATTTTATTTTTTGACACAAGTTAGTGGAATATGAGACTTTGTAAGAAAAAACAAAAACAAACAAAAAATTTCTGCTAACTTGTGCCAAAAAAAATGTCTGAATGGAGCCTTACCAGGGGGGGGGGGGGTGATCAATGACAGGGGGGTGATCAATGACAGGGGGGGTGATCACCCATATAGACTCCCGGATCACCCCCCTGTCATTGATCACCCCCCTGGTAAGGCTCCATTCAGACATCCGCATGATTTTTTACGGATCCATGGATCGGATCCACAGAACGCATGCGGACGTCTGAATGGAGCCTTACAGGGGGGTTATCAATGACAGGGGGTGATCAGGGTAATCAGGGTGATCACCCCCCTGTCACTGATCACCCCCCCTGTAAGGCTCCATTCAGACATCCGCATGATTTTTTACGGATCCATGGATACATGGATCGGATCCACAGAACGCATGCGGACGTCTGAATGGAGCCTTACAGGGGGGTTATCAATGACAGGGGGTGATCAGGGTGATCACCCCCCTGTCACTGATCACCCCCCCTGTAAGGCTCCATTCAGACATCCGCATGATTTTTTACGGATCCATGGATACATGGATCGGATCCACAGAACGCATGCGGACGTCTGAATGGAGCCTTACAGGGGGGTTATCAATGACAGGGGGTGATCAGGGTAATCAGGGTGATCACCCCCATGTCACTGATCACCCCCCCTGTAAGGCTCCATTCAGACATCCGCATGATTTTTTACGGATCCATGGATACATGGATCGGATCCACAGAACGCATGCGGACGTCTGAATGGAGCCTTACAGGGGGGTTATCAATGACAGGGGGTGATCAGGGTAATCAGGGTGATCACCCCCATGTCACTGATCACCCCCCCTGTAAGGCTCCATTCAGACGTCCGCATGATTTTTACGGATCCATGGATACATGGATCGGATCCGTAAAAATCATGCGGACGTCTGAATGGAGCCTTACAGGGGGGGTGATCAATGACAGGGGGGTGATCAATGACAGGGGGTGATCAGGGAGTGTATATGGGTGATCACCCGCCTGTCATTGATCACCCCCCTGTAAGGCTCCATTCAGACGTCCGTATGCTTTTTGCGGATCCGATCCATGTATCCGTGGATCCGTAAAAATCATACGGACGTCTGAACGGAGCCTGACAGGGGGGTGATCAATGACAGGGCGGTGATCAATGACAGGGGGGTGATCAGGGAGTTTATATGGGGTGATCATGGGTGATCAGGGGTTTATAAGGGGTTAATAAGTGACGGGGGGGGGTGTAGTGTAGTGTGGTGTTTGGTGGGACTGTACTGACCTACCTGAGTCCTCTGGTGGTCGATCCTAACAAAAGGGACCACCAGAGGACCAGGTAGGAGGTATATTAGACGCTGTTATGAAAACAGTGTCTAATATACCTGTTAGGGGTTAAAAAATTCGGATCTCCAGCCTGCCAGCGAACGATCGCCGCTGGCAGGCTGGAGATCCACTCGCTTACCTTCCGTTCCTGTGAGCGCGCGCGCCTGTGCGCGCGCGTTCACAGGAAATCTCGCGTCTCGCGAGATGACGCGTATATGCGTCCAGGAGGAGTAAAGCAACCACCTCCCGGACGCATATGTGCGTACAGCGGTCGGGAGGTGGTTAAACAGGTCCGGGATCAGAGTAAGCGGATAAGGGTCACGAATTGTGATACTGTTCAGCTCCCTGAAATCCAGACAAGGTCTTAAAGAACCATCTTTTTTCTTAACAAAGAAAAAACCAGCGGCAACAGGTGACTTCGAGGGTCGTATGTGTCCTTTTCTCAGACTCTCAGAGATATAAGCACGCATAACGACCCTTTCAGGTTGGGAGAGATTGTATAAACGAGATTTAGGCAGCTTGGCGCCTGGGATGAGATTAATAGGGCAATCGTACTCCTTGTGCGGGGGCAAATCCTGAACTCCACTCTAAGAGAAGACATCCGAAAATTCAGAGAGAAAAGATGGAACAATCTTAGTAGAAACCTCAGAAACAGATGTCGTGAGGCAATTCTCTCTGCAAAAGTCACTCCAACCATTTATTTGCCTCGCTTGCCAATCAATGGTGGGGTTATGTTTAGTGAGCCAGGGTAGCCCCAACACTAGAGGAGTAGGCAATCCGCTAAGGACGAAACATGACACATCCTCAACATGAGCATCACTCACAATTAAACGGATATTGTGAACTATGCCCTTTAATGATTTCTGAGAAAGTGGAGCGGAATCAATAGCAAAAACAGGAATATCCTTTCCCAAAGTGCATACCTGGAAACCATGAGTTATCGCAAATTGATTATCAATGAGATTGACAGCTGCTCCACTATCTACAAAAATCTCACAAAAAATGTTCTTGCTCTCTAGCGCCACCCTGGCAGACAGGACAAAACGGGAACTACAAGCAAACGGAAAACCTTCAATTTCCGCCTCAACCCTGCCAATGTTAACAGATGGAACATTTTTAAAGGATTTTTTCCTTTTTGTTTCTTTATTACTCCCCAAAAACTGCCTGAATCTCCTAGAGGGACAAACATTTGCCAAATGATTTATACCTCCACAACAAAAACAAAACCTTCCCATGCGGGCTGAATCTTCTATTGTCAGAGGCAATCAACCCCCAGCTGCATGGGCTCCTGCTCAGAAGGGGTTGACAGCGACTGAGACCCCTGCACACTGAATGAGACCACTGCACTGTCCTAGGATTGAGTATGACAGGAAGGAGTGATCTCTCCTCTCTCTCTAAGACGCCTGTCAATACGAACGGCCCGAGACATGGCAGAGTCCAAGGAGGTAGGCCTCTCATGAAAGGCAAATGCAGCTTTCAATCCCTCTGAAAGACCATGGCAAAATTGACTTCGGAGTGCAGCATCATTCCAACCAGTATCAGCTGCCCATCTCCAAAATTCTGAGCAGTATATCTCTGCGGATTGTTTACCCTGGCATAACAGACGTAGTCTAGACTCAGCCAAAGCAATACGATCCGGATCATCATATATCTGACCCAGGGCTAAAAAGAATTCATCCACTGAACGGAGGGGCCGTGCCCCCACCGGCAGCGAAAAGGCCCACGACTGAGAGTTACCCCTGAGCAGCGATATAATGATCCCCACCTTCCATTCCTCATCACCAGAGGAATGGGGAAGAAGGTGAAAATGGAGTTTGCAAGCCTCTCTAAAACGCACAAAATTCTCACTACCCCCGGAGAACGTATCCGGGAGCGAGATCTTAGGCTCAGAACAAACTCCATGAACGCAAGCTGAACCGGTCACTTGAAACTGAGAAAGAGTCTTACGGAGATCAGCTACCTCCAATGAAAGACCCTGGAAGCGTTCAGTCAAAAGTGAAACCGGATCCATGCTTGAGACGGTTTTGGTGGTTTATAATGTCACAGAAGGTGAACAGGAAACAAGACAACACAAAATGAATATACGACTCACTGGATCCAAAACTAAGGAACAAAAGGGAGACCCCTGCATCAGACCTGGCTCTCTCCCTTACTGCTCAGCCTATGCAATAATCCCAATGGTAGATGATCGCATATCCTCGTACCTCGACTGTATAACACCTCAACACCCTATAATAGTGAGGGGACACGACCACCGGCTCCCTACACTAGATACGGAGGGAGTCAGGATCACCTGGGATCCAGCAAACAGAAAAACACAAATGAATGCACAACACTTATCTTGTAGAAGACTGGGAAGTATGATCAGCACGCACACACACTCCAGGAAGTAATATAAACCGCACACTGATGCACTATGGGGAGGAATTTAAAGGGATGCAATCAGTCCAACTGCATGACAGCTGAGAGAGGCTAACGAGATGAGGAACTGAAAGCAAAACAAAGGAAGCTCAAGGAGGAGGTTCTGAGAGGCATCTGTCAGAGCTTCTCAGATGTCTGGTGGTGACAATAACTCAGCAATGAGCCAGAGCTCAGGCCAGGTCTTTATAGCCAGGGAAGGTAGGAACCACCCTCCCCAGGAACCAATGGCAGGCGAGGAAGGTGGAAGGTGTGTACTGGGAACCTCCCCCAGCAAGGCTCACACCTGACAGCCGGATAATGCAGGAACGCTATGCAGCTGGGAATGCACGCGCAGCCTGCGTACTGCGCATGCGCACACGTCGCGTACCCGTACCTCTGGCTCCAGGTGTTCTACCGAGCTGAATGGGAACCCGTGCCCTGCGCTGTGCCCGCGGTCCCCGAGTAGGGGTAACACCCCCTGCTTCCTGACATATGGCGATGCAATAAAAACATTAACTGACCTGCAGAATAAAGGTAACAGGGCAGTTTTACTGTACACAGGGAGTGCAGAATTATTAGGCAAATGAGTATTTTGACCACATCATCCTCTTTAAGCATGTTGTCTTACTCCAAGCTGTATAGGCTCGAAATCCTACTACCAATTAAGCATATTAGGTGATGTGCATCTCTGTAATGAGAAGGGGTGTGGTCTAATGACATCAACACCCTATATCAGGTGTGCATAATTATTAGGCAACTTCCTTTCCTTTGGCAAAATGGGTCAAAAGAAGGACTTGACAGGCTCAGAAAAGTCAAAAATAGTGAGATATCTTGCAGAGGGATGCAGCACTCTTAAAATTGCAAAGCTTCTGAAGCGTGATCATCGAACAATCAAGCGTTTCATTCAAAATAGTCAACAGGGTCGCAAGAAGCGTGTGGAAAAACCAAGGCGCAAAATAACTGCCCATGAACTGAGAAAAGTCAAGCGTGCAGCTGCCAAGATGCCACTTGCCACCAGTTTGGCCATATTTCAGAGCTGCAACATCACTGGAGTGCCCAAAAGCACAAGGTGTGCAATACTCAGAGACATGGCCAAGGTAAGAAAGGCTGAAAGACGACCACCACTGAACAAGACACACAAGCTGAAACGTCAAGACTGGGCCAAGAAATATCTCAAGACTCATTTTTCTAAGGTTTTATGGACTGATGAAATGAGAGTGAGTCTTGATGGGCCAGATGGATGGGCCCGTTGCTGGATTGGTAAAGGGCAGAGAGCTCCAGTCCAACTCAGACGCCAGCAAGGTGGAGGTGGAGTACTGGTTTGGGCTGGTATCATCAAAGATGAGCTTGCGGGGCCTTTTCGGGTTGAGGATGGAGTCAAGCTCAACTCCCAGTCCTACTGCCAGTTTCTGGAAGACACCTTCTTCAAGCAGTGGTACAGGAAGAAGTCTGCATCCTTCAGGAAAAACATGATTTTCATGCAGGACAATGCTCCATCACACGCGTCCAAGTACTCCACAGCGTGGCTGGCAAGAAAGGGTATAAAAGAAGAAAATCTAATGACATGGCCTCCTTGTTCACCTGATCTGAACCCCATTGAGAACCTGTGGTCCATCATCAAATGTGAGATTTACAAGGAGGGAAAACAGTACACCTCTCTGAACAGTGTCTGGGAGGCTGTGGTTGCTGCTGCACGCAATGTTGATGGTGAACAGATCAAAACACTGACAGAATCCATGGATGGCAGGCTTTTGAGTGTCCTTGCAAAGAAAGGTGGCTATATTGGTCACTGATTTGTTTTTGTTTTGTTTTTGAATGTCAGAAATGTATATTTGTGAATGTTGAGATGTTATATTGGTTTCACTGGTAAAAATAAATAATTGAAATGGGTATATATTTGTTTTTTGTTAAGTTGCCTAATAATTATGCACAGTAATAGTCACCTGCACACACAGATATCCCCCTAAAATAGCTAAAACTAAAAACAAACTAAAAACTACTTCCAAAAATATTCAGCTTTGATATTAATGAGTTTTTTGGGTTCATTGAGAACATGGTTATTGTTCAATAATAAAATTAATCCTCAAAAATACAACTTGCCTAATAATTCAGCACTCCCTGTAGGGAACACTGTAAAAACAAAATCCATAAAAACACAAGAAACACATAAGAACACATTTTTGGCCTATGGATAGGCCTAGCATGTAGACCAGGGCCTTTTCCCAGTGTAAACGCTGTGTACATCACTAAAATACTCTGACCAGGGCCTAACTTGGCTGTTGGCTATGACCTCTATTCAGGGCCATAGCTAAAGGCTCATGGGCCCTGGTACAAGAGTTCAGCTTGGGTCCCCTTCCCTCAGTGCTTTGTGGCCAGGGGCAGGGAACCAATTAGCCTTCCTGCTGCCTGAGGCAAAAATTATAACGGCACCCCCTTCATGCCAAATCCTTGACCTAATCCCTTCCCTCCAGCCAGAAGTGTAACCTGAAGATTCTGGGCCCCAGTGCAAAATCTATAACAGAGCCCTCCCAGCATGCACATTCTATAATACTTGTGTCTTCTTATGCTTTGGGCCCCCTCAGGCTCCTGGGCCCAGTAGCAACTGCTACCTCTGCACCCCCTATAGCTACGCCCCTGCCCCTATTCAGTGCTGTTTTAACACACTGGTAGGCCCAGGAAAATGGTTTTATGAACTTTGTTATGATGTTTAATTGACTGCATAGATATCGTAAGACAATTACTTTAAAATATTTACACGTTGCGTTTTTGTTTTACACTCCCGACCTTCCTTTAGTCATAACTTTTTTATTTTTCCATTCACATAGCCTTATGAGTAGAGTTGAGCGAACACCTGGATGTTCGGGTTCGAGAAGTTCGGCCGAACATCCCGGAAATGTTCGGGTTCGGGATCCGAACCCGATCCGAACTTCGTCCCGAACCCGAACCCCATTGAAGTCAATGGGGACCCGAACTTTTCGGCACTAAAAAGGCTGTAAAACAGCCCAGGAAAGAGCTAGAGGGCTGCAAAAGGCAGCAACATGTAGGTAAATCCCCTGCAAACAAATGTGGATAGGGAAATGAATTAAAATAAAAATTAAATAAATAAAAATTAACCAAAATCAATTGGAGAGAGGTTCCATAGCAGAGAATCTGGCTTCCCGTCACCCACCACTGGAACAATTCTAGTAAGAAGCAGGGCGGCAATACCAGAGGGTTAGACGGATCGTTAGTGATAGGGATATGTGTCAAACAAGATTAGACGATATGACCAATAAATTTAGAGAGCGAGGCTACCCCCCTGATCTATTGAAAATACAGCGTAATAAAGCTGAGATTACACCACCAGATAGAACTAAGAAAGAAACAAGGATCCCCTTAGTGATTAAATACCATCCCTGGTCCCAGCGCCTTAGGACTATTGTTAATCAACATTGGCACATATTATCTAAGTCCTATCCACGGATAGGAGAGTTCCAGAGGCCACCCATGATATGCTATAAACGGGCAGAAAATATTAGGGATAAAATAGTCCGGGCGGATGTGGGAAGTAATAAAATAGAAAGAGGACAGAGTACTTTATCTACACCTAGACGGGGCACTTTTCCTTGTTTAAACTGTGTCAATTGTTCCAGCGTTATAAAGGGTTCATGTTTCTCCCACCCTCACTCAGGTGAAAATATTCCAATAAGGGGCACGTTCACTTGTGATAGTAGATTTGTGGTTTACATTCTTAAATGTCCATGTGGATTACTATATGTGGGGGAAACCTCAATGAGAATGAAGGACAGACTAAGTAAACACAAATCTACTATCCGTAAACAGAATTTATTACTCCCAATACCCCTTCATTTTTATGATAAAAAACACAACATCTCGCAGTTGAGGTATCAGATTATTGAAGGTGTATCATTACCCCGTCGAGGGGGTGACAGAAATAAATTGTTATTGAAAAGGGAGGCTTACTGGATCCATCGTCTTCAGACAATGGAGCCCAGGGGCCTCAATCGTGAGTACAATGTGTCCTGCTTCCTATAAGGCATTCGGCCTTATGCAATCTGATAAATATATTTCTTTTTTTCTTCAGCGTGATTAATCACTGCAAGAATGGACTATGTGACTGAAAATCTTCGCCAGTATAGAGTGGATATGTTTTTTGCGAATTTTCAATTGCGAATTTTCAGTTGCGAATTTTTAGTTGCGAATTTTCAATTACGAATTTTCAATTTTCAATTGCGAATTTTCAGTTGCGAATTTTCAATTGCGAATTTTTCAATGCGAATTTTTCATTGCGATTATTTGATATGCGAATTTTATTTAATGAGGGAGGCGGAGCTTCTTTGATGATGTCAGTTCCTTTGTGTTTCATTTATGTATAAATAGCTGGAGTGTAAGATGTTTTATGCAGTCTGATGAAAGCACATCTGTGCTGAAACGCGTCACTATGCCATTTTGAATATGTGACTGAATAAATCTACATTGTGATCTACATCAGCGAAGTGCCGGTCCTTTCCTTTGAAACCACCACTGGAACAGTCCATTCTCAGATATTTAGGCCCCGGCACCCAGGCAGAGGAGAGAGGTCCCGTAACAGAGAATCTGTCTTCATGTCAGCAGAGAATTAGTCTGCATGTCATAGCAGAGAATGAGGCTTCACGTCAGCCACCACTGCAACAGTCCATTGGCATATATTTAGGCCCAGCACCCAGGCAGAGGAGGGAGGTCCCGTAACAGAGAATCTGTCTTCATGTCAGCAGAGAATTAGTCTGCATGTCATAGCAGAGAATGAGGCTTCACGTCAGCCACCACTGCAACAGTCCATTGGCATATATTTAGGCCCAGCACACACACAGGCAGAGGAGAGAGGTCCCGTAACAGAGAATCTGGCTTCATGTCAGCAGAGAATCAGTCTGCATGTCATAGCAGAGAATGAGGCTTCACGTCAGCCACCACTGCAACAGTCCATTGGCATATATTTAGGCCCAGCACACACACAGGCAGAGGAGAGAGGTCCCGTAACAGAGGATCTGGCTTCATGTCAGCAGAGAATCAGTCTGCATGTCATAGCAGAGAATCAGGCTTCACGTCAGCCACCACTGCAACAGTCCATTGTCATAAATTTAGGCCCAGCACCCAGGCAGAGGAGAGAGGTCCCGTAACAGACAATCTGGCTTCATGTCAGCAGAGAATTAGTCTGCATGTCATAGCAGAGAATGAGGCTTCACGTCAGCCACCACTGCAACAGTCCATTGGCATATATTTAGGCCTAGCACACAGGCAGAGGAGAGAGGTCCCGTAACAGACAATCTTGCTTCATGTCAGCAGAGAATCAGTCTGCATGTCATAGCAGAGAATGAGGCTTCACGTCAGCCACCACTGCAACAGTCCATTGGCATATATTTAGGCCCAGCACACACACAGGCAGAGGAGAGAGGTCCCGTAACAGAGAATCTGGCTTCATGTCAGCAGAGAATCAGTCTGCATGTCATAGCAGAGAATGAGGCTTCACGTCAGCCACCACTGCAACAGTCCATTGGCATATATTTAGGCCCAGCACACACACAGGCAGAGGAGAGAGGTCCCGTAACAGACAATCTGGCTTCATGTCAGCAGAGAATCAGTCTGCATGTCATAGCAGAGAATGAGGCTTCACGTCAGCCACCACTGCAACAGTCCATTGGCATATATTTAGGCCCAGCACACACACAGGCAGAGGAGAGAGGTCCCGTAACAGAGGATCTGGCTTCATGTCAGCAGAGAATCAGTCTGCATGTCATAGCAGAGAATCAGGCTTCACGTCAGCCACCACTGCAACAGTCCATTGTCATAAATTTAGGCCCAGCACCCAGGCAGAGGAGAGAGGTCCCGTAACAGACAATCTGGCTTCATGTCAGCAGAGAATTAGTCTGCATGTCATAGCAGAGAATGAGGCTTCACGTCAGCCACCACTGCAACAGTCCATTGGCATATATTTAGGCCTAGCACACAGGCAGAGGAGAGAGGTCCCGTAACAGACAATCTGGCTTCATGTCAGCAGAGAATCAGTCTGCATGTCATAGCAGAGAATGAGGCTTCACGTCACCCACCACTGCAACAGTCCATTGGCATATATTTAGGCCTAGCACACAGGCAGAGCAGAGAGGTCCCGTAACAGACAATCTGGCTTCATGACAGCAGAGAATCAGTCTGCATGTCATAGCAGAGAATGAGGCTTCACGTCACCCACCACTGCAACAGTCCATTGGCATATATTTAGGCCTAGCACACAGGCAGAGGAGAGGTTCATTCAACTTTGGGTAGCCTCGCAATATAATGGTAAAATGAAAATAAAAATAGGATTGAATGAGGAAGTGCCCTGGAGTCCAATAATATATGGTTATGGGGAGGTAGTTAATGTCTAATCTGGACAAGGGACGGACAGGTCCTGTGGGATCCATGCCTGGTTCATTTTTATGAACGTCAGCTTGTCCACATTGGCTGTAGACAGGCGGCTGCGTTTGTCTGTAATGACGCCCCCTGCCGTGCTGAATACACGTTCAGACAAAACGCTGGCTGCCGGGCAGGCCAGCACCTCCAAGGCATAAAAGGCTAGCTCTGGCCACGTGGACAATTTAGAGACCCAGAAGTTGAATGGGGCCGAACCATCAGTCAGTACGTGGAGGGGTGTGCACACGTACTGTTCCACCATGTTAGTGAAATGTTGCCTCCTGCTAACACGTTGCGTATCAGGTGGTGGTGCAGTTAGCTGTGGCGTGTTGACAAAAGTTTTCCACATCTCTGCCATGCTAACCCTGCCCTCAGAGGAGCTGGCCGTGACACAGCTGCCTTGGCGACCTCTTGCTCCTCCTCTGCCTTGGCCTTGGGCTTCCACTTGTTCCCCTGTGACATTTGGGAATGCTCTCAGTAGCGCGTCTACCAACGTGCGCTTGTACTCGCGCATCTTCCTATCACGCTCCAGTGCAGGAAGTAAGGTGGGCACATTGTCTTTGTAGCGTGGATCCAGCAGGGTGGCAACCCAGTAGTCCGCACAGGTTAAAATGTGGGCAACTCTGCTGTCGTTGCGCAGGCACTGCAGCATGTAGTCGCTCATGTGTGCCAGGCTGCCCAGGGGTAAGGACAAGCTGTCCTCTGTGGGAGGCGTATCGTCATCGTCCTGCCTTTCCCCCCAGCCACGCACCAGTGATGGACCCGAGCTGCGTTGGGTGCCACCCCGCTGTGACCATGCTTCATCCTCATCCTCCTCCACCTCCTCCTCATCCTCGTCCTCCTCGTCCTCCAGTAGTGGGCCCTGGCTGGCCACATTTGTACCTGGCCTCTGCTGTTGCCAAAAACCTCCCTCTGAGTCACTTCGAAGAGACTGGCCTGAAAGTGCTAAAAATGACCCCTCTTCCTCCTCCTCCTCCTCCTGGGCCACCTCCTCTTCCATCATCGCCCTAAGTGTTTTCTCAAGGAGACATAGAAGTGGTATTGTAACGCTGATAACGGTGTCATCGCCACTGGCCATGTTGGTGGAGTACTCGAAACAGCGCAACAGGGCACACAGGTCTCGCATGGAGGCCCAGTCATTGGTGGTGAAGTGGTGCTGTTCTGTAGTGCGACTGACCCGTGCGTGCTGCAGCTGAAACTCCACTATGGCCTGCTGCTGCTCGCACAGTCTGTCCAGCATGTGCAAGGTGGAGTTCCACCTGGTGGGCACGTCGCATATGAGGCGGTGAGCGGGAAGGCCGAAGTTACGCTGTAGCGCAGACAGGCGAGCAGCAGCAGGATGTGAACGCCGGAAGCGCGAACAGACGGCCCGCACTTTATGCAGCAGCTCTGACATGTCGGGGTAGTTGTGAATGAACTTCTGCACCACCAAATTCAGCACATGCGCCAAGCAAGGGATGTGCGTCAAATTGGCTAGTCCCAGAGCTGCAACGAGATTTCGCCCATTATCACACACCACCAGGCCGGGCTTGAGGCTCACCGGCAGCAACCACTCGTCGGTCTGTTGTTCAATACCCCGCCACAACTCCTGTGCGGTGTGGGGCCTGTCCCCCAAACATATGAGTTTCAGAATGGCCTGCTGACGTTTACCCCGGGCTGTGCTGAAGTTGGTGGTGAAGGTGTGTGGCTGACTGGATGAGCAGGTGGAAGAAGAGGAGGAGGAAGCCGAGAAGGAGGAGGTGGCAACAGGAGGCAAAGAATGTTGCCCTGCGATCCTTGGCGGCGGAAGGACGTGCGCCAAACAGCTCTCCGCCTGGGGCCCAGCTGCCACTACATTTACCCAGTGTGCAGTTAGGGAGATATAGCGTCCCTGGCCGTGCTTACTGGTCCACGTATCTGTGGTTAGGTGGACCTTGCTACAGATGGCGTTGCGCAGTGCACACTTGATTTTATGGGATACTTGGTTGTGCAGGGAAGGCACGGCTCTCTTGGAGAAGTAGTGCCGGCTGGGAACAACATACTGTGGGACAGCAAGCGACATGAGCTGTTTGAAGCTGTCTGTGTCCACCAGCCTAAATGACAGCATTTCATAGGCCAGTAGTTTAGAAATGCTGGCATTCAGGGCCAGGGATCGAGGGTGGCTAGGTGGGAATTTACGCTTTCTATCAAATGTTTGTGAGATGGAGAGCTGAACGCTGGCGTGTGACATGGTTGAGACGCTTGGTGACGGAGGTGGTGGTGGTGGTGTTGGTGGTACATCCCCTGTTTGCTGGGCGGCAGGTGCCAACGTTCCTCCAGAGGCGGAGGAAGAGGCCGAGGCGGCAGCAGCAGAATAGGCCGAGGCGGCAGCAGCAGAAGAGGTAGCAGGGGGAGCCTGAGTGACTTCCTTGGTTTTAAGGTGTTTACTCCACTGCAGTTCATGCTTTGCATGCAGGTGCCTGGTCATGCAGGTTGTGCTCAGGTTCAGAACGTTAATGCCTCGCTTCAGGCTCTGATGGCACAGCGTGCAAACCACTCGGGTCTTGTCGTCAGCACATTGTTTGAAGAAGTGCCATGCCGGGGAACTCCTTGAAGCTGCCTTTGGGGTGCTCGGTCCCAGATGGCGGCGGTCAGTAGCAGGCGGAGTCTCTTGGCGGCGGGTGTTCTGCTTTTGCCCACTGCTCCCTCTTTTGCTACGCTGTTGGCTCGGTCTCACCACTGCCTCTTCCTCCGAACTGTGAAAGTCAGTGGCACGACCTTCATTCCATGTGGGGTCTAGGACCTCATCGTCCCCTGCATCGTCTTCCACCCAGTCTTGATCCCTGACCTCCTGTTCAGTCTGCACACTGCAGAAAGACGCAGCAGTTGGCACCTGTGTTTCGTCATCATCAGAGACATGCTGAGGTGGTATTCCCATGTCCTCATCATCAGGAAACATAAGTGGTTGTGCGTCAGTGCATTCTATGTCTTTCACCGCTGGGGAAGGGCTAGGTGGATGCCCTTGGGAAACCCTGCCAGCGGAGTCTTCAAACAGCATAAGAGACTGCTGCATAACTTGAGGCTGAGGCAGTTTCCCTGGTATGCATGGGGGTGATGTGACAGACTGATAGGGTTGGTTTTCAGGCGCCATCTGTGCGCTTTCTGCAGAAGACTGGGTGGGAGATAATGTGAACGTGCTGGATCCACTGTCGGCCACCCAATTGACTAATGCCTGTACCTGCTCAGGCCTTACCATCCTTAGAACGGCATTGGGCCCCACCATATATCGCTGTAAATTCTGGCGGCTACTGGGACCTGAGGTAGTTGGTACACTAGGACGTGTGGATGTGGCAGAACGGCCACGTCCTCTCCCAGCACCAGAGGGTCCACTAACACCACCACGACCATGTCCACGTCCGCGTCCCTTACTAGATGTTTTTCTCATTGTTATGGTTCACCACAACAACAAATATATTATTTGGCCCAATGTATTGTATTCAAATTCAGCGGGATATAAATTTGAGGCCTAGTATTTAGGCGCTGGGTGACCGGTATGGATTTAGTGACAGAATTAGACTTGGAAATGCACAGAAGCGTGTGTGTGTGAAGTTATTCTGAATGACCCAATGTGCACCTTGAATATTATATACCCTTTTAGGGATAGATTTCAAATAGCTCTGATATAGCAGAAACCACTAAATTATGAAATTGCTAAATTGGGAATTGTATTTCAACCCAGAACAAGAAATGTGCTTGAACGGACACTAAATAACTCGCCCAGCTACAGCACTAACGAGAGATTTAGCAGGATATAAATTTGAGGCCTAGTATTTAGGCGCTGGGTGACAGGTATGGGTTTAGTGACAGAATTAGACTTGGAAATACACAGTAGCGGGTGTGTGTGAAGTTATTCTGAATGACCCAATGTGCACCTTGAATATTATATACCCTTTTAGGGATAGATTTCAAATAGCTCTGATATAGCAGAAACCACTAAATTATGAAATTGCTAAATTGGGAATTGTATTTCAACCCAGAACAAGAAATGTGCTTGAACGGACACTAAATAACTCGCCCAGCTACAGCACTAACGAGAGATTTAGCAGGATATAAATTTGAGGCCTAGTATTTAGGCGCTGGGTGACAGGTATGGGTTTAGTGACAGAATTAGACTTGGAAATACACAGTAGCGGGTGTGTGTGAAGTTATTCTGAATGACCCAATGTGCACCTTGAATATTATATACCCTTTTAGGGATAGATTTCAAATAGCTCTGATATAGCAGAAACCACTAAATTATGAAATTGCTAAATTGGGAATTGTATTTCAACCCAGAACAAGAAATGTGCTTGAACGGACACTAAATAACTCGCCCAGCTACAGCACTAACGAGAGATTTAGCAGGATATAAATTTGAGGCCTAGTATTTAGGCGCTGGGTGACAGGTATGGGTTTAGTGACAGAATTAGACTTGGAAATACACAGTAGCGGGTGTGTGTGAAGTTATTCTGAATGACCCAATGTGCACCTTGAATATTATATACCCTTTTAGGGATAGATTTCAAATAGCTCTGATATAGCAGAAACCACTAAATTATGAAATTGCTAAATTGGGAATTGTATTTCAACCCAGAACAAGAAATGTGCTTGAACGGACACTAAATAACTCGCCCAGCTACAGCACTAACGAGAGATTTAGCAGGATATAAATTTGAGGCCTAGTATTTAGGCGCTGGGTGACAGGTATGGGTTTAGTGACAGAATTAGACTTGGAAATACACAGTAGCGGGTGTGTGTGAAGTTATTCTGAATGACCCAATGTGCACCTTGAATATTATATACCCTTTTAGGGATAGATTTCAAATAGCTCTGATATAGCAGAAACCACTAAATTATGAAATTGCTAAATTGGGAATTGTATTTCAACCCAGAACAAGAAATGTGCTTGAACGGACACTAAATAACTCGCCCAGCTACAGCACTAACGAGAGATTTAGCAGGATATAAATTTGAGGCCTAGTATTTAGGCGCTGGGTGACAGGTATGGGTTTAGTGACAGAATTAGACTTGGAAATACACAGTAGCGGGTGTGTGTGAAGTTATTCTGAATGACCCAATGTGCACCTTGAATATTATATACCCTTTTAGGGATAGATTTCAAATAGCTCTGATATAGCAGAAACCACTAAATTATGAAATTGCTAAATTGGGAATTGTATTTCAACCCAGAACAAGAAATGTGCTTGAACGGACACTAAATAACTCGCCCAGCTACAGCACTAAGGACAGATTTAGCTGGATATAAATTTGAGGCCTAGTATTTAGGCGCTGGGTGACAGGTATGGGTTTAGTGACAGAATTAGACTTGGAAATGCACAGTAGCGGGTGTGTGAAGTTATTCTGAATGACCCTATGTGCACCTTGAATATTATATACCCTTTTAGGGATAGATTTCAAATAGCTCTGATACAGCAGAAACCACTAAATTTTTAAATTGCTAAATTGGGAATTGTATTTCAACCCAGAACAAAAAATGTGCTTTGACGGACACTAAATAACTTTCCCAGCCACAACAGGACAGCGGTAACGAGAGATTTAGCGGGATATAAATTTGAGGCCTAGTATTTAGGCGCTGGGTGACCGGTATGGATTTAGTGACAGAATTAGACTGGGATATGGCCAAAAAATAACCACACTATTGCTGGTTAAATGCACTTGGTGATGGGCGCAGCTTGCCCCTGATGTAGTATATGGCCAAAAAATGAACAGACTATTGCTGGTTAAATGCACTTGGTGTCACAGCTTGACCAACCACACTACTGAGGGTTAAATGCACTTGGTGACGGGCGCAGCTTGCCCCTGATTTAGTATATGGCCAAAAAATGAACAGACTATTGCTGGTTAAATGCACTTGGTGTGATAGCTTGACCAACCACACTACTGAGGGTTAAATGCACTTGGTGTGACAGCTTCACCCTGATGTAGGCTTTAGCCAAAAAACAACCACACCATTGAGGGTTAAATGCACTTGGTCGCAGCTTGTGCTGGCGCACCACAAGACACAAAATGGCCGCCGATCACCCCAGAAAAATGTGACTGACAAACGGTCTGGGCAGCCTAAAAACAGTGAGCAATTGAGGATCAGCAGCTCAATGATCCACAGCTGCAGATCGATCAGTTAATCAAGTCCTTTGGAGGAGTTAATCTGCCTAATCTCGCCCTACTGTCGCAGCCGCAACCTCTCCCTACGCTAATCAGAGCAGAGTGACGGGCGGCGCTATGTGACTCCAGCTTAAATAGAGGCTGGGTCACATGGTGCTCTGGCCAATCACAGCCATGCCAATAGTAGGCATGGCTGTGATGGCCTCTTGGGGCAAGTAGTATGACGCTTGTTGATTGGCTGCTTAGCAGCCTTTCAAAAAGCGCCAAGAAAGCGTCACAAAAGCGCGAAGAAAGCGACGAACACCGAACCCGAACCCGGACTTTTACGAAAATGTCCGGGTTCGGGTCCGTGTCACGGACACCCCAAAATTCGGTACGAACCCGAACTATACAGTTCGAGTTCGCTCATCCCTACTTATGAGGGCTTTTTCGGGACAAGTTGTACTTTCTAATGGCACTGTTTAATATTGCGTATGATGTAGTGGGCAGGTTTCAAAAAATTTCAAATGGGGTGGAATTGGAAGAAAAGCAGTTCTCCTACAGTTTTATAGATTTTCTTATGGGGCTGCCTATGTGGTAAAATTGACCTGTTACCTTCATTCTTCAGGTCAGTAACATTACAACGATACCACACTATAGTGTTTCTTGCATTTTAATACTGAAAAAAATTAAAATTAAAATAAAACCTAAAAAATATTTTTTTTCTTTTCATCGCCATATTCTGACCCTGATAACTTTTTTGCAGTTATGTGTACAGAGCTGTATAAGGGCTAATTTTTTGGGGGCCAATCTGTACTTTTCAGTGCTACCATTTTGAAGTGTGTTTGACTTTTTGATAGCTTTTTATTACATTTTTGGGGGAGGTGAAGTGCCAAAAAGGGTGAATTGACCATTTAGAATTTTTTTTCCATTACACCATTCACCGTATGGGATAAATATTGTTATATTTTAATAGTACGGGCGTTTTTAGATGCTGCGATGCCTATAATGTTTTTTTTTATTTTTTTATTTGGATTTTGGGGAAAGGGGGGCGATTTGAACTTTTATATATTTTTTATATTTTTAAAAACTTTTTACTTTTTAAATTCATCCTAGGTGCCAGTTGTGTTCTGTGATGGGTATATATTCATCTCAGAACACACCATTTACTATTCACCGATACAGTGCTGCCCCCTGCTGGTCTGTATTGGTACTTTCCCTGCCTGAGTTGTGGGAATTGTAGTGCTATACACGAAAGTGTGCCGGTCGTGCCTGTATTGCATTGTACTGTATCACAGATGCGGTCCCATTCCCTTGTGGTCCCCAATGCACGTAACGGCTGACCAACAGCTGTGTACATGAGCCCTTAGGAAGGAACAGAGAAGAGAAAGTAAGGTGGATACAGTGGAAGTGAAAAAACGAGGCGGAACTACTGTTGCCTGACATTTTTATGATCGGGGCCATCAGGTGTCAGATCTTAGCTTGCAGGTTCTGGAGGTAGTGAAAAGTGGAGACAATGAGGAGGATAACAGTAGGAGATTGCAACAAAGGGAGACCTTTTGGATAGTAAAACTGCAGTCTTTAATACCTAAAGGGTTAAATGAAATTTGTAGCTTTAGTGCATTTATATGATTGATCACTTTCATGTTTTAGGGTTATTTATGGCTATATATTTTGTATAAAGGATATGGTTTGTATATATGTATCAGCTGTTGGTGCGATAAATACCCCACCTCCCCCTCTATCTGCACGCAGGAGTAAGGGGGCGTGTTCTCCCGAAAAGTCGCGTGGAGGGGAGGAGGTGTGAACGATATCTGTCTCACGGTCCCTCATGATGTAATGTTTTATACTGGAATGAATTAGAGAAATAAAAATAAACAAAAGGTTTTGTACCAGCATCTTGTGAGTATGACTTCTATCGCTCACTCACATACAACATGGGCGCAATGAGGTAAAAAGAACACACAAGTCTGCAAGTTTGAAAGACTGTCAGTGCTGGGTTAAGACTCATGCGCAGGAACATATTTTCTTTCCGTGTCGTTTCCTTTTTTTTGCAGACCGTATGTGGAACCATTAATTTTAATGGGTCCATTAAAAAAATAAAAATTGTGGAAGTTACTCTGTGTGAATTCCGTTTCTATATGTTCACATGTCCGTTACGCAAAAAATAGAACATGTCCTATTATTATCTGTATAACGGACAAGGATAGGACTGTTCTATTAGGGGCCAGATGTTCCATGCCAAGTGGTTAAACATCATAAAACAATTCTACCTATTTGGAATCAACTTTTAGAGACATTAATGGAAAAGGTTTAAACTCACAAGTGATGTCCTCTCTAATTAGATTTTTTTTAAAATAGATTATTTTTATTTTTTTATTGATTTATCAATTTAATTAAAAGTTTGCAGCAATACATTAGGCTAGATTTTAAACATTTCAGTCTTGGGGTACTTTAACACTAGCGTTATTCTTTTCCGGCATAGAGTTCTGTCCTAGAACTGATCAGTTTTATCTCAATACGTGCTGAATGGAAAGTAATCCGTTCAGGATGCATCAGGATGTCTTCAGTTCAGTCTTTTTGACTGATCAGGCAAAAGATAAAACCGCAGCATGCTACGGTTTTATCTCCGGCCAAAAAACTGAAGACTTGCCTGAATGTATTAGTGCCGGATCAGGCATTCAAAATACCGGAATGCCGGATATGTCCTTCTGGTCTGCGCATGGGCAGACCGGTAAAAATGTGGGGAAAAAAAATGCATTTGTAAGACAGATCAGGATTCTGATCAGTCTTAAAATGCAATCAGTTGGCATATGTTTTGCCGGATCGGAACCGACGGAACTGCCTACCGAATTCCTCTGCCGCAAGTGTGAAACTAGCCTTACAATATTACAAAATCTGACAATAGAAAATATCTAACCAAGATTAAAGATAAGAAAAAAGAGATGTTAGTCAGGAATAAGTCACAAATTGTTTTGACACTTTATTAGGACAAAAAGAACACAAACTTTCGCTCTCAATCATCTATAAATCCCTGAGGGAAAGAGAAAACGATAAAACTCAGGCTCATCTATTCTCGGGGTGGAAATCACTACTGTAAACAACGGAGTGGAAGGATAAGTTGATGAATGGGTGGATGAGAGTTAGGAAGGCCGTCACATGTGAGGGATGGAGAGAGACGCAGTGTAGGCTCACACATAGAGCAATATTTGCATTTAATCTACCTGCCTCGGATGTGGCTCCCAAAAGGATAACAGCACGTCCAAAATGTAACCAAACAAGGGCAGATTTGGATCATTGTATATGGTCCTGCCCAATGGTACAAACCTACTGGAGTTGGATACTATCTTGGATCAAACGGACTTGGTAGATAGAACTCGTGGTTTTGTTTCATAGTTTTCCTGGAGGGAAAAAGATACCGAGACTGATAGATAGGGTTTTATTGGTAGCTTTGAGATGCCTTCTAAACAAATAGCTAACGCCACATACACCATCTGACAGGGAGTTCCAGGGACAAATGCGATACTTTTTATTAATGGACCATTTGGAAGCAGAAAGAAAACACATATTTCAACTATCTTCTTAAACAAATGGCAGACCTTTATTGGGAAACATCTGACGAATGTAGAAATACAAAATCTCATGCGTAATTTTCAACACGCAGAATGTGTGTTTAATAAAAAAATGTTTACAAAAAAAATATATATATAAGAAAAAAATTTGGTTTTGACGAACACCTGGAGTAAACAGCCGGCACGAAAAACAGCTGGCAAACTAATACACAATCAAAACCAGGAGTGGAGGCTGCACAGAGATAAGGTATAATGGGAAGATCTGCACCTGTTCTGTGTTTTTCACCTGCACCTGGTTTTGGCTCACAATAACTGATGGAAATCACTGATCAAATAACTGACGTGTGAACTAGGCCTAACATCCATACTTCATTCATATCGCAACACACTAGTTTAAAAGCAGACTCATCTGAGCTTGTATCCAAGAATCCCAAATCTGTAGAACATGGTCAGGGGTTCCCCTAGCAGGTGTCATTTTATACAGTGATAAGTCAGTATTAATCAACTGTATCCATTGGGATACTGTGGAACATTTAGGGGGTTTCCAATTAAAGGTGTTGGCCCATGTCATACTACAATGTGTGATAGGTCAGAGTCCCACCTCTGGGACCTGCACCTATCTTTAGAACAGAGCCTACAAAGTGAAGGAGGATGCACCGTGCATGTGCAGTCGCCCTCCATTAATTTCTATGGAAGTTCTGAAAATAGCTGAGCAGCGCTCCTTTACTAGATGCAGGTTCCAGAGGTGGGACCCACACCTATCAGACATTGGGGGCATATCGTAGCGATATGCCACCAATGTACTGTATGAGATGGGCTATAAGAAGAGCCTTTCTAGTAAGGTCTATGTAGCTTTCTACCATATTCCGCCAAACAATCTGATTGGAGTTGTTAACTCTCCAGCTCAGACCACCATGATGACTTCTTCCAGCCACGACTTGGCAATTTCTCTGAAAACAGTCATGCCAGCTAGTGACCCAAATAGTAGATAGTAGAAGTGGCCAAGACTGTAACTTGTAATCCGCCAGTAAAGAACAGAAAAATAAACAAAAAAAAGGATCCTTTATTTTAACCCCTTAACCCATAACTCCGTATATATATGGCATTATGGGCCTGCGGGTGTATGGAGCGGGCCTCTGCAGTGACCCTGCTCCATACGCGCCATGTGCCCGGCCGCACTGACAGGGAGCGGCGATCGCGCCAACCCCATCATTTAATCCCTCAGGTGTCGCGATCAACACTGATTGCGGCACCTGTGAGTGAAGGAAGAGGGATGCGGGTCCCTCTGCCTATCGATCGGAGCCCCCCGCAGTGAAATTGCGGGGCTCCGATCGGTTGCCATGGCAGCCTGGACGCTTCTGAAGGCATCCAGGCTTGCCAATGCATTGTCCATGTTGAGCTATGCACAAGGCATAGCTCAGAATGGAGGGAGTAAAAATCTTATTCACCCTAATAGATCTCTATTAGGGTAAATAAGAGAGGGGATCAAAAGATGCCATGTCCAAGGCCCCTATGGAGGCTAATAGTTATAATAAAAAAGTGAAAAAAAAATGTTAAAAAACACCAATATATTAAAAGTTTGAATCATCCCCTTTCCTAATTTTACATATAAAAATACATAAACAATAAAAAAGGTTTTTGTACGGCGCTGTAGCGATGTGTAAACATGGCGCCCGCTCGCACGTGCAGCGGGCGTCATGGCCGACAGATCTCTGCTGTTTCATACAGCAGAGACCTGCGACTACCGACCGTGACCGGCAATAATGCCGATCGCGGTAATTAAAGGCTTTAGATGCTGTGATCAAGCGAGATCTAAATGTGCAAAAACCCGGAAGCTCACACTTCCAGGCCTCATACCGAGGCCCCGTGTGGCCAATTCAGGCATCAGTAGTTCGGCTGAACACTGTCAACCTCGCTGATGAGGCTGAAAGTGTTCATGCTGCAATTCTTATTTTGGTCAAATGAGGGTTTAAATGTCAATTTAAAAATCTCTGATAAAACAAAATAAAAAACATTATTTATAGGCTCATATATGAGCTTCAAACTGATCACAAAAAAAAGTAAAAAAATATATAAAAAATATATAAAAAAATATATAAAAGTTTAAATCACCCCCCCTTTCCGTATAATTATAAAAAAAAAAACTAAATAACAATAAATATAAACATCATGGGTATCATCGCAACCAGAAATGCCCGTACTATTAAAATATTTAAAAAAAATTCCAATACAGCAAATGGCATAACGTAAAAAAGGGTAAAAATTGCCAATTTGCTAATTTTTTCATTGCTTCACTTACCCCCCCAAAATTTAATAACATGTGATCAAAAATTCATGCACACTCAAAAATGGTATTAATAAAAACTACTGATTATTCCGCAAAAAATTAGCCTCTAAACAGCTCAGTAAACATAAGTATAAAAAAAAGTTATGGGGGTCAGAATATGGTGATGTAAAAATAAATATTTTTTTATCAAAGTTTAAATTATTTTTTACACTATTTAGACATAAAAAACCTACACATATGGGGTATTGTTGTAATCGTACTGACCCAGAGAATGAAAAGCATGGGTCATTTTTGCCGTAAACCGGACCGGATTTTAACCTCCTCACGACCGCCGTACGCAGGATTGCGTCTTCGCGGCGGTCGTGCTGTTCTGGGTGGACGCGCCGGTGCGTCCTCTCGCGAGACGCAAGATTTCCGGGTATGCCGGCCCGCGCATGCGCATCGCGGGCCGGCAAAATTCAAAGAAGAACTTCGTCATCAACCTGCCGGCCACGATCATTGGCTGGCAGGTTGATGATTTTCAAAAAAACGAATCAGCAGCCAGATAACCCATCATATTAGTAAATATGATGGGGTTATATGGCTGCTGTGCTCCTCTGCTCCTTCTTTTGGTCGGTTGGTTCCAGGAGAGGAGCAGAGGAGCACATCATTACTGTGAGTACCCACTACACTACACTTAGCCCCCAGATCACCTCCCAGCACCCAATTAACCCTTTGATCACCCTGTCAATCACTAGTGAAAAGGAAAAAAAGTGATCAGTGCAAACTGTCACTTTTTTTTTTTTCACTGTTATTGACCGTTAGGTTTTAGGTATAGTTTAGGTCCCTTGGTTAGGTAGTTAGCGATCAGTTAGCGCCCAGCCCACCGCACCGCAGTCCGTTATTCGCTGATTAGCGTATCGCTAATCAGCATTTGTACTTTTATAGTATCTGAAAGTGATCAAAACTGATCACGGTCAGATCTATAATAGTACTAGTCTCACTTTAGTTCGCCCTCCACCCAAAACGCAGTGTTTGCCCGATCAGGCCTGATCGGTCGCCCACACGTGCGTTCACCCACGCCCGCCCCACCGCAGTGACAAAAAAATTTATTTTTTTTGATCACTGCACATTCACTTTACACGCACTGCGGCGATAAAAAAATCAGTTTTGATATTTTTTATCAACCGCAGCGGCCTCCGGTACTTCGCTAGGCTCCCCTTTGTAAGACAGGCTTGCTTTTTTTTTCTTGGGTAGTCTCAGGGAATACCCCGAAATTTAGTTGCCCACATGTCTAACAGGGGGTATTCTTCTGAAGAGGCCTACAGGCTTCTGACCCAGTCGGATGAGGAGTGGGAACCCTCATCTGATGAATCCAGCGGGTCAGAATACGAACCTGTAGAAAGCAGTGGCTCTCTGACCCAAAGTTCGGACGAGGAGGCTGAGGTCCCTGATAGCAGCAGGCGTACCCGGCCCCGTGTCGCTAGACCGCAGGTTGCGCAGGATCCGCTTCAAGAGCAGCAGAGTGGGGCTGGTGCTGTCGGATTACGTGGTGAGGCATACACCAGCAGCCCAGCCCTTCCTGGACCTAGTACCAGCACTGCCGTACAACCTGGTGAAGTAGCGAGCACCAGAAGGGCAGTTGAAGCTGGTACGGTGGCACGTGCAGTAGTGACCCCGTCGCAGCCACCGCAAAGACGTGCCCGTAGAGCCCATAGAATCCCAGAGGTGCTGGCAAACCCTGATTGGCAGTCCCCAACTTCCGCCGCACCCGTAGTTTTCCCTTTCACTGCCCAGTCTGGAGTTCGGGTTGAGACGGCTCAGATCGGTTCGGCCCTGGGATTTTTTGAGCTGTTCTTGACTGCGGAGCTTTTAGACTTCGTTGTGGCCGAAACAAACAGATATGCCACACAATTTATAACCGCTAACCCGGGAAGCTCTTATGCCCAGTCTTTCCGGTGGAAACCAGTCCAAGTTTCCGAAATTAAAACTTTTCTGGGCCTCCTCCTCAACATGGGCCTGACAAAAAAACATGAATTGCGGTCATATTGGTCCACGAACCCAATTCATCACATGCCCATGTTCTCTGCTGCTATGTCCAGGACACGATTTGAGACCATCCTGCGTTTCCTGCACTTTAGCGATAACAGCACCTCCCGTCCCAGGGGCCACCCTGCTTTTGACCGGCTCCACAAAATTCGGCCCTTCATAGACCATTTCAACCTGAAATTTGCAGATATTTATACCCCAGAGCAAAACATCTGCATAGACGAGTCCCTAATACATTTTACCGGGCGCCTTGGCTTCAAACAATACATCCCAAGCAAGCGCGCCCGGTATGGGGTCAAATTGTATAAGCTCTGTGAAAGGGCCACAGGCTATACCCACAAATTTCGGGTCTATGAGGGAAAAGATCAGACCCTGGAGCCGGTCGGTTGCCCTGACTACCTGGGGAGCAGTGGGAAGACAGTTTGGGACTTGGTGTCACCCTTATTCGGCAAGGGGTACCATCTTTATGTGGACAATTTTTACACAAGTGTGGCCCTCTTTAGGCATTTGTTTCTAGAACGGATTGGCGCCTGTGGTACCGCGCGAACTAGTCGCGCGGGCTTCCCCCAACGGCTCGTTACCACCCGTCTTGCAAGGGGGCAGAGGGCCGCACTGTGTAACGAAGAACTGCTCGCGGTGAAATGGAGAGACAAGCGTGACGTTTACATGCTCTCCTCCATTCACGCAGACACGACAATCCAAATTGAGCGAGCAACCCGTGTCATTGAAAAGCCCCTCTCAGTCCACGACTATAACCTCCACATGGGAGGGGTCGACTTCAATGACCAGATGTTGGCTCCGTATTTAGTTTCCCGACGCACCAGACGCTGGTATAAGAAGGTGTCTGTATATTTAATTCAATTGGCTCTGTACAATAGTTTTGTTCTCTACAGTAAGGCTGGGAGAACTGGATCCTTCCTCAAATTTCAGGAAGAGATCATCGCGAACCTCCTGTATCCAGGAGGTTCCGTGGCCCCATCCACCAGTGTAGTTAGCCGTCTACACGAGCGACACTTCCCCAGTGTCGTTGCTGGTACCTCAAACCGACCGCCACCCCGAAAAAAATGTTGTGTCTGTAGCAGGAGTGGAATAAGGCGTGACACCCGCTATTTCTGTCCTGACTGTCCCGACCACCCTGCCCTATGCTTTGGAGAGTGTTTCCGGAAGTACCACTCACAGGTACACTATTAGCATAGGGATCATCTCACCAGGATAGGCACACAGGGCTATTAGGGCCCATTCACTCACAGCTGCTGCAAACGTCTCCTTTCACATGGGACAAAGTGCATAACGCACTTCGCCACATCTTTGGGCGATTTGCGCTTTGCACATTGACCCATGGGGAAGGAGAGGTTTGTTCTATAAAGGTAAAAAAAAAAAAAAAAAAACAGGTAAGCAAACAGGTTAATGTTTAGTTCCAAAAGTTAAAGTTACATGTTCTGTTCCAAAGTTAATAAAATTATTGCGTTGTGGCCTGGTTTTTTCTTTCTTTTTTTTTTTTTTGTCTTTTTACCTTCCAGGTGGACCAACCGATCTACTAGCTGCAGCACCGATGTGCATTCTGACAGAAGCATTGCGCTGCTGTCAGATTACACGCAAGTCGGTGTATGCGGCGCTGCAAGACGGGATTTTCTCCTCTGCAGTGACAGATACGTTTGCCGAGGCATACGAGCTGAGGAGGAGGCGGCGTTCCTATGCTTTGGCAAGCACTTTGTATGTATATATATATATATATATATAAAAAAAAAAATCCCGGCAATGATTTATTCATCCACATCGATTGATGTGAATGGAGAAATCTGGTTTGCCAGGGCATACGAGCTAAGTGGGTATGGATGTAGGGCGGAGCTCCTATGTCCTGGCAGACGCCTTTCCCCTCCATTTTTTTTTTTGGGCAGAGATTTTTTCATCCACATTGATCGATGCGAATGAAGAAATCTGTGCCGTTCATTTTTTTCTTTCAGCCCAGAGGCTGAACGGAAAAAAAAATCTCATTACCTGTATGCTCAATATAAGGAGAATAGCAGAAACTCCTAATGCTGGCCATACATGTAATGATTGCGGAGACCCTCAAATGCCAGGGCAGTACAAACACCCCACAACTGACCCCATTTTGGAAAGAAGACACCCCAAGGTATTTGCTGAGGGGCATATTGAGTCCATGAAAGATTGAAATTTTTGTCCTAAGTTAGCGGAAAGTGAGACTTTGTGAGAAAAAACAAAAAAAAAATCAATTTCCGCTAACTTATGCGAAAAAAAAAATAATTTCTATCAACTTGCCAGGCCCCTCATTGGATACCTTGGGGTGTCTTCTTTCCAAAGTGGGGTCACATGTGGGGTATTTATACTGCCCTGGCTTTTTAGGGGCCCTAAAGCGTGAGAAGAAGTCTGGGATCCAAATGTCTAAAAATGCCCTCCTAAAAGGAATTTGGGCACCTTTGCGCATCTAGGCTGCAAAAAAGTGTGACACATCTGGTATCGCCGTACTCAGAAGAAGTTGGGGAATGTGTTTTGGGGTGTCATTTTACATATACCCATACTGGGTGAGATAAATATCTTGGTCAAATGCCAACTTTGTATAAAAAAATGGGAAAAGTTGTCTTTTGCCAACATATTTCTCTCACCCAGCATGGGTATATGTAAAATGGCACCCCAAAACACATTCCCCAACTTCTCCTGAGTACGGCGATACCAGATGTGTGACACTTTTTTGATGCCAAGGTGGGCAAAGGGGCACATATTCCAAAGTGCACCTTTCGGATTTTGCAGGCCATTTTTTACACATTTTGATTGCAAAGTACTTCTCACACATATGGGCCCCTAAATTGCCAGGGCAGTATAACTACGCCACAAGTGACCCCATTTTGGAAAGAAGACACCCCAAGGTATTCCGTGAGGGGCACTGCGAGTTCCTAGAATTTTTTTTTTTTGTCACAAGTTAGCGGAAAATGATGATGTTTTTTTTTTTTTTTTTTTTTTCTTACAAAGTCTCATATTCCACTAACTTGCGACAAAAAATAAAAAATTCTAGGAACTCACCATGCCCCTCACAGAATACCTTGGGGTGTCTTCTTTCCAAAATGGGGTCACTTGTGGGGTAGTTATACTGCCCTGGCAATTTAGGGGCCCATATGTGTGAGAAGAACTTTGCAATCAAAATGTGTAAAAAATGGCCTGCAAAATCCGAAAGGTGCACTTTGGAATATGTGCCCCTTTGCCCACCTTGGCAGCAAAAAAGTGTGACACATCTGGTATCGCCGTACTCAGGAGAAGTTGGGGAATGTGTTTTGGGGTGTCATTTTACATATACCCATGCTGGGTGAGAAAAATATCTTGGTCAAATGCCAACTTTGTATAAAAAAATGGGAAAAGTTGTCGTTTGCCAAGATATTTCTCTCACCCAGCATGGGTATATGTAAAATGACACCCCAAAACACATTCCCCAACTTCTCCTGAGTACGGCGATACCAGATGTGTGACACTTTTTTGATGCCAAGGTGGGCAAAGGGGCACATATTCCAAAGTGCACCTTTCGGATTTCACCGGTCATTTTTTACAGATTTTGATTGCAAAGTACTTCTCACACATATGGGCCCCTAAATTGCCAGGGCAGTATAACTACGCCACAAGTGACCCCATTTTGGAAAGAAGACACCCCAAGGTATTCCGTGAGGGGCATGGCGAGTTCCTAGAATTTTTTATTTTTTGTCGCAAGTTAGTGGAATATGAGACTTTGTAAGGAAAAAAGAGAAAAAAAAAATCATCATTTTCCGCTAACTTGTGACAAAAAATAAAAAATTCTAGGAACTCGCCATGCCCCTCACGGAATACCTTAGGGTGTCTTCTTTCCAAAATGGGGTCACTTGTGGCGTAGTTATACTGCCCTGGCAATTTAGGGGCCCAAATGTGTGAGAAGTACCTTGCAATCAAAATGTGTAAAAAATGCCCTGCAAAATCCGAAAGGTGCACTTTGGAATATGTGCCCCTTTGCCCACCTTGGCAGCAAAAAAGTGTGACACATCTGGTATCGCCGTACTCAGGAGAAGTTGGGGAATGTGTTTTGGGGTGTCATTTTACATATACCCATGCTGGGTGAGAAAAATATCTTGGTCAAATGCCAACTTTGTATAAAAAAATGGGAAAAGTTGTCTTTTGCCAAGATATTTCTCTCACCCAGCATGGGTATATGTAAAATGACACCCCAAAACACATTCCCCAACTTCTCCTGAGTACGGCGATACCACATGTGTGACACTTTTTTGCTGCCAAGGTGGGCAAAGGGGCGCATATTCCAAAGTGCACCTTTCGGATTTCACCGGTCATTTCTTACACATTTTGATTGCAAAGTTCTTCTCACACATTTGGGCCCCTAAATTGCCAGGGCAGTATAACTACCCCACAAGTGACCCCATTTTGGAAAGAAGACACCCCAAGGTATTCTGTGAGGGGCATGGTGAGTTCCTAGAATTTTTTATTTTTTGTCGCAAGTTAGTGGAATATGAGACTTTGTAAGAAAAAAATAAAAATAAAAATCATCATCATTTTCCGCTAACTTGTGACAAAAAATAAAAAGTTCTATGAACTCACTATGCCCATCAGCGAATACCTTAGGGTGTCTACTTTCCGAAATGGGGTCATTTGTGGGGTTTTTCTACTGTTTGGGCATTGTAGAACCTCAGGAAACATGACAGGTGCTCAGAAAATCAGAGCCGTTTCAAAAAGCGGAAATTCACATTTTTGTACCATAGTTTGTAAACGCTATAACTTTTACCCAAACCATTTTTTTTTTGCCCAAACATTTTTTTTTTATCAAAGACATGTAGAACTATAAATTTAGCGAAAAATTTATATATGGATGTCGTTTTTTTTGCAAAATTTCACAGCTGAAAGTGAAAAATGTCATTTTTTTGCAAAAAAATCGTTACATTTTGATTAATAACAAAAAAAGTAAAAATGTCAGCAGCAATAAAATACCACCAAATGAAAGCTCTATTAGTGAGAAGAAAAGGAGGTAAAATTCATTTGGGTGGTAAGTTGCATGACCGAGCGATAAACGGTGAAAGGAGTGTAGTGCCGAAGTGTAAAAAGTGGCCTGGTCATGAAGGGGGTTTCACCTAGCGGGGCTGAAGTGGTTAAAACCGGTACGGGTTTTGGCAGCACCTGGCTGTCCTTAAATAGGCAATTGGGCTCAGAAGCCAAGTCTGTGTGTTGGGATCTGGGAGCCTTGTGTCTGGATGAAGGCTTGCTACCTGTTTGGCGTGAAAACAGGTTGGTGCTGCTATCAGCAAGGACTCTTTGAGGCAGAATTGCCGCATGGTGTGAATTACCATCAACACCACAAGGTGACTTTTTGTTTGAATATGACTGCTTGTTTTGTCACTTGCCTAAAGTGTGAATAAAACACTGAACTGTTTGATGCAAAGAACTTGTTGTTGCCTCTATACTGCGTCAGCTAATCCTGTCTACCAGAGCGAGTCCCCACAATTGGTGGAGGATGCGGGCAAGAGCAGTGAGACTGGCCTGAACGCCGATATTTTTGGTTTCTGCATTTTTCAGGCATGGTTGTATGTCGTACATTAAACCAGTTGTATTACAACCAGTGCCCCACGACAAAATGGAGGCTGTTGTTAATGCCCTCATGAAGTCTAATCTGCAGCAGCGAGAGACAAACCTGCAGCAACATGAGGCTAATAAGCAGCAGCAGGAGACTAATCAGTTGCTGCTACAACACGTGATGGTTTTGCAGACCGTGCCGCGATTCCTAAAATGACCCCCGCAGACGACATCGAAACCTACCTGGCGATGTACAAGAAAGTGGCCATCAGGGAAAAGCTACCCCGTGACCAGTGGGCTGAGGTCGTCGCTCCATTCCTGTCATCCGATTCCCAGTGGGTGTATTTCGACTTGCCGGACGATCAAGCTGCTGACTACCAAAAAGTAAAGGGTGAGATTTTGGCAAGACTGGGAGTAAATGTGTTGGTCCTCAGGATCGTATTCTACAGCGGTTTTACTGGCACAGCATATTCAAAGAAGTGGAAGAGTTTTGTAAGTCTTGCACGACCTGCCAGAAAACTAGCCCTTGCCACTTCTCCGTAGTCCCCTAATACCTCTGCCGATTATAGAAGTACCGTTTGACCGAATAGCTATGGACCTCATAGGCCCAGTACCGAAGTCTTCCAGAGGGCATCAACACATCTTAGTCATTCTAGACTACGCCACTCGGTACCCGGAGGCGGTGCCACTGCGACATACCTCGGCCAAACTCATAGCTAAGGAGTGAATGGAGATGTTTTCCCGAGTAGGACTACCTAAAGAGGTTCTGACCGACCAAGGGACCCCTTTTATGTCCAAGGTAATGAGGGAACTCTGTAGGTTTTTGCACATAAAACAACTACGGTCGTCCATTTACCATCTACAAACGGACGGTCTGGTAGAACGGTTTAACCAAACATAAAAAAATATGTTGAAAAAGGTAGTGTCTAAAGATGGGAAGGACTGGGACCTACTTCTGCCCTATCTCATGTTCTCAGTGCGAGAGGTACCCTAGGCCTCTACTGGGTTCTTGCCCTTCAAACTGCTATATGGAAGACACCCTCGCGGTCTCTTGGACGTGGCCAAAGAGGTAGGGGAACAACAACCCACTCCACATAAAAGTGTCATTGAGTACGTTACCCAGATGCAAGATCGGATAGAGACAGTGTTGACTCTTGTTAGGGAGCATATGGAGACAGCTCAGCAAGCCCAGAGTCGGGTCTATAATCAGCCGGCTCGGGTCCGGATCTTTAACCCGGGTGATCAGGTTTTGGTTCTGGTGCCGATCGTGGACAGTAAGTTCCTGGCTAGGTGGCAGGGTCCTACGAGGTACTCTAGAAAATTGGAGATATAAACTACAAGGTACACCAGCCAGGGCGGTGAAAGCCAATGCAGGTTTACCATGTGAATTTACTCAAACCATGAAAAGATAGGGAAACCTGTACAGAAGACAGCCCACGGCCGGGTTTCCAAGGAGAAGAGGTACTGGCCCCTCTGTCTGATGCAAGAGAGGTGGCTGCCACAGTAAAAATTGCTGACAGCCTCTCCTGTAAACAGACTCAGGAGGCCAGGGAGTTAGTTAGTTGGAACATATCCATATTATGTCACCTTGCCACTCTGTGGTATCCTCCCGCTGCTGCTGCTGCTGCCATATCCACAATATGTCACCTTGCCACTCTGTGGTATCCTCCTGATGCTGATGCCGCCACCTCCACAATCTGTCATTGGGCCACTCTGTGGTCTCCTTATGCTGCTTCCAGCTTACGACTATGTCATAGGTCCACTCTCTCTGTGGACTTCTCATGTTGTTCCCAGCTTCCCCACTTCATGACTGGTCCACCCTTTTGGCTTTCGACCTGGCTGACATCATCATTTATTTGACCTTTCTTCTGATCTGTCAGAAGAAAGGAAAAATGAGACGCACAACGGATCCTGTCTGTGTAGCAGCTGTAAGGCCTGTATGGTCCCATCAGAATTGGCTTGGTAACCAAAAGCAGGAGTGGGTACAAAACACAGAAAACATGCAAATATTCCATCCACGTGTCATCTCTGTTTTAGATCCACTCCTGTTTTTTTGGGGCATTAGTAATACTGATGGATTATTGAGCAAATGCTGACTGAGTGAAGGCGTATGCTCCACAGACAGGATCCGTTTTTTGTGAGTTATTGTTCTGACGGATCAGAGGAAGGGCAAAATAATCAGTGACGTCGACACAAACTTACTGCTGACGCCCTCTCCGCTCTGTCGGGGGGCTCTACTTGTATACGCGTTTAATAGAACAGGTTCTGTAGACATCTATGTGGAATCAGCTGGTGACGGTGTAAAAGTAGTGCACTTCTTCTTGACGCTAACATCGACCTGTAAGGCTGAGTTGATACTTCAGTTATTTGGTCATTTTTGGCCCTGTAACTGCCCAAATAAGTGAAGTATGCAGTGATTCTAAGAGCGACGCCTGTCATCTGCATGTCATACTGACTCACAGTATTGTTTCACTACCAAAGCAGAATCCCTATGCCTGTTACTGCAAGGAACAGTGTTCTACACCACTAGAAAGGCTCTTTGCAGCCAGCAAATATCAGGTTTTTTTTTACATATTTTGCCGCAAATTTATTTGGATTAAAGCAAATTTTTCCCCAAAACTTCAGCGAACCGACAAATCGAATTTTTTAAAAATTCGCTCATCTCTAATACTGACCTAAAGAATGAAAGTTACTGGTCAGTTTTACTTTATAGGGAAAACTGTAAAAACAAAACCTACAAAACTGTTGCGGAATTATTTCTTTTTTCTCAATTTCACCACTTTTGGAATTTTTTTCCAGCTTCCCACTACATTGTAAGCAATATTAAATGGTGAAATTAGAAAGCACAACTTGCCCCTCAAAAAACAAGCCCTCATAAGGCTTTGTGAACGGAAAAATAAAAAATCCGTTATGGCTCTGTAGAGGCAAGGAGTGGAAAATGAAAATACAGAAATGAAAAAAAAAAAAAAAAAAAAAAAAAAACCCTGGGAGTGAAAGTGGCATTTATCATGTAGACAAAGTTAATACAAGGCACTTACTAATGTACTGTGATTGACCATATTGCCTGCTTAGCTGGCTGCATTCATTTTTCCATCACATTATACACGACCACTATACAATCCAGCAGCGATGGAAAAGAGCAGCGTGTAATGTGATGGAATATCCTGAGGATAGATCATCAATATTAAAAGCCTGGAAAGCCTCTAGAAGACACCCGTCACACTTGACCACGTCCTGGCCTGACGTGCCTCCAAAGACCTGTATCCCTCAGTGGACACTACAGCCATAATTGCTAGATTCTATTGCGAGAGACTTTACCAAGCTAGAGGGGGAGGAGGGCCATAACTTTCATCCTTGCTTACGCCCATACACTGCTATCTGGGAGAAAATAACACTGTGTACTGGAACTGTATTTTTCTATGGTTGGATGTACTACTACTCCTATTTTGCTCTACAGTAAAGAGACATTCATTCTTCTAACCCTAGCCTGGTTTTCTGACTCCTACACCACATGCTGGTTATTGAACTCTGCACACCTCGCCTTGCACCCATCCAGACACCTAACGTCAAGGGCACCCTATCTACCACCAGGCAGGAGCCCCAGAATCAGGGTGTACCCTGGAGGAAGAAAGGGGGCCCCTCTTCTTTCACTGCATGGCCCTAGCTGTGAGGATAGCTGTCATGATTGACTGGGACAGCCAGAGCCACTACCACTCCCATCCTCCACTCCGGCTCCTCATGGGCCACTGCACATAGTAATTTGTGAAATTGAACTGTGCACAGTGAAGATTAGAACGAGCTCGGTCCTGTGAAGGGATCCTTATGCTTGGTCAACATTGTGCCTGTGGTTGTACGGCTGCTGCTAGGGGACTTATGTTTGCATCTTGTCAGGGGTAAAAGGGAGCACCTTTGTTCTTTTTTTTTTTTCTCTTTACAAAATTTTATTGAAAGACTTTTCCAAACGTACAGAACAAAACTGACCAAAATAGTCCAATGCAAAAGAAAAGACAAAAGCGCGCAATGTCCAGATAAAGCATACCTGAACACAGAGCCAAATATTACAAAAATGTTAAATATAGGACAGTACTGTACATTGAGGACACCACACGTGGATCAAACAATCTCCTTTCAGACCTAAAAGCCAAACAGGTGAAAAATAGACAAAAAAGCAAAAAAACAAAGACAAATGGCAAAATATGGAGGAATGGAAGGAAAAGAAGAAAAACTGGGAGAAGCTGTGGAGATCACCAGGCGAAGTAAAGGTAAGACTCACGGTTCATCCTTATAGGACATAAACTGTAGCAGAACAAGAAAACACTCAACAAATTCTGCAGGACACCACATGAATTTTGATGCAGAATTGCTGAAAAGACTGGAGTTCAGAGAGAGAAGAGGCAAAGTCCATGTGCTCCCTACATTAAAGGGTTTCTACCACTTAGGTGTCACATATTTAGCTGTCAGACACTAGCGATCCGCTAGTGTCTGCTCTGCCCAACCATCCTAATATAATAGCTTTTGGGGCAGCCGTTTTGCTAAAAAAAGAACTTTTATTAATATGCTAATGAGCCTCTAGGTGCTATGGGGGCGTCATTAGCACCTAGAGGCTCCGTCTACCTTCAGAAACTGCCGCCGCCCAGCGCGTCCCTCCAGCCCGCCCATCTCCTCCTGAATGCGATCCTCCTTGTGAGCGCCTGTATTCGCCGCATGCGCAGTGAATGTCTGACAGCTTCCCTGCTCAGACATCTCCACTGCGCCTGTTCCTCGGAGCACTATGGCGTCATCGCGCAGGCGCAGTGGAGATGTCTGAGCAAGGAAGCGGTCAGACATTCACTGCGCACGCGCAGAATACATACGCTCACAAGGAGGATCGCATTCAGGAGGAGATGGGCGGGCTGGAGGGACGTGCTGGGCGGCGGCAGTTTCTGAAGGTAGACGGAGCCTCTAGGTGCTAATGACGCCCCCATAGCACCTAGAGGCTCATTAGCATATTAATAAAAGTTCTTTTTTTAGCAAAACGGCTGCCCCAAAAGCTATTATATTAGGATGGTTGGGCAGAGCAGACACTAGCGGATCGCTAGTGTCTGACAGCTAAATATGTGACACCGAAGTGGTAGAAACCCTTTAAGGTCTTAAGATTATGATCTACGGAAGGAGAAAGTCAAAGGAGAGAATTGGAGAGCAAATCAGTTTTGTCCCCCCCACTTACAATCAGACACTGATGAGCTATCGTGAGGATAGATCATCAATAACCGGAGCCCAGACAACCCCTTTGACCAATTCTATAAGGATGGTAGATGTGCAGATCAATCAAGCAATTTTGATCTTAGCTGCCAAAAAGATATATGATATGCGTCTTATAACGTTAGGTATACGAGTCCTTTATGCTCCAGCACATTACATTCCAGAAGCTGACATCAGGAAAAGAATGTGTTCTGGGATGCAATGCATGCAATCGCTGTGTTACATAACAGAAATACCTTCAGAGGAGCTGTGAAAGTAGGGTCGCTCTGCTATCACTTCATAAATTGTTCGCAGCTGTCACTGTGGTTATTACCAGCTCAAATTTACCAAATGTTTGTTGCATAAGTGACAATAGGATGTGGGTGACATGGATGACAAGGCTCAGCAGAGCAAACTGAACAAAATGGACTGCTCAGATACAAGATCTGACTATTTATCATGTTGTCACCAATGAATATAATTAGAGATGAGTGAAGTTTTGGAAAATTTGATTCGGCTGCTTTGTAAGTAGTGGGTGCAATGACAGCGATAGAGCCGATACCCTTCAGATGCCACATTCATACATGATCGCAGCATCAGAGAGTAATAAAACAGTTTAAAATACATATACATACTTAAACAAAAGATAGTCAACATCAGAGAAAGCTTCAGTGCACAGTCCCCACAGACCCTCTACACAACTGCTCGGTTCTCTTCTCCCAAAACCCATTTCTCCACTATTACAGAAGAAAAACGTTTCACTCTACTCTCCAGATCACATCTCACCACCTGTACACTTGACCCAATCCCATCCTACCTCATCCCTAACCTCACCACAGTGTTTATCCCAGCCCTAACTCATCTCTTCAACCTATCATTAACCTCTGGTTTAAACCACTTCAGCCCCGCTAGCTGAAACACCTTTAATGACCAGGCCACTTTTTACACTTCTGCACTACACTACTTTCACCGTTTATTGCTCGGTCATGCAACTTACCACCCAAATGAATTTTACCTCCTTTTCTTCTCACTATTAGAGCTTTCTTTTGGTGGTATTTCATTGCTGCTGACATTTTTTGTTATTAATCCAAATTTAATGATTTTTTTGCAAACAAATGACATTTTTCACTTTCAGTTGTAAAATTTTGCAAAAAAAAGACATCCACATATAAATTTTTCGCTAAATTTATTGTTCTACATGTCTTTGATTTAAAAAAAATGTTTGGGCAAAAAAAATAATAAAATGGTTTGGGTAAGAGTTATAGCGTTTACAAACTATGGTACGAAAATGTGAATTTTTGCTTTTTGAAGCAGCTCTGACTTTCTGAGCACCTGTCATGTTTCCTGAGGTTCTACAATGCCCAGACAGTAGAAAACCCCCACAAATGACCCCATTTTGGAAAGTAGACACCCTAAGGTATTCACTGATGGGCATAGTGAGTTCATAGAACTTTTTATTTTTTGTCACAAGTTAGAGGAAAATGATGATTTTTTATTTTTTTTCCTTACAAAGTCTCATATTCCACTAACTTGTGACAAAAAATAAAAACTTCCATGAACTCACTATGCCCATCATGAAATACCTTGGGGTGTCTTCTTTCCAAAATGGGGTCACTTGTGGGGTAGTTATACTGCCCTAGCATTTTAGGGGCCCATATGCGTGAGAAGTAGTTTGAAATCAAAATCTGTAAAAAATGGCCTGTGAAATCCAAAAGGTGCTCTTTGGAATGTGTGCCCCTTTGCCCACCTAGGCTGCAAAAAAGTGTCACACATGTGGTATCTCCGTACTCAGGAGAAGTTGGGGAATGTGTTTTGGCATGTCATTTTACATATACCCATGCTGGGTGAGAGAAATATCTCGGCAAAAGACAACTTTTCCCATTTGTTTATACAAAGTTGGCATTTGACCAAGATATTTATCTCACCCAGCATGGGTATATGTAAAATGACACCCCAAAACACATTGCCCAACTTCTCCTGACTACGTCGATACCACATGTGTGACACTTTTTTGCAGCCTCGATGCGCAAAGGTGCCCAAATTCCTTTTAGGGGGGCATTTTTAGACATTTGGATCCCAGACTTCTTCTCACGCTTTAGGGCCCCTAAAAAGCCAGGGCAGTATAAATACCCCATATGTGACCCCATTTTGGAAAGAAGACACCCCAAGGTATTCAAAAAGGGGCCTGGCGAGTTCATAGAAATATAGGATTACACTTACCGGTAATCATTTTTCCTTGAGCCTATGACAGCACCCATGGATAGCATCCGCCCCCTTCCTCAGGACAGGAAACAGGAAGCACAGCCTCTTCAAAAGGGAGGTACAACCCCCATCATGCCAGTCCTATTCCAAGAACTAAAGAGACAAAAACACTACACCACAAAACCACAACAGAACAAAAATGCTCCTCTCTGCGTGCAGACACACGCATATATCTCTCTATATATTCTAAAAATCTCTTTTTTTTTTTTTTTTATATTATTATATATATATATATTTTTTTTATTTTTTTTTGTAGGGGAGGGAATTAGGCGGGTGCTGTCATAGGCTCAAGGAAAAATGATTACCGGTAAGTGTAATCCTATATTTTCCCCCTCGCCTATGACAGCACCCATGGATATCTAGGCGAGATCAACCTAGGGTGGGACAACTGCTTGGAGAACTTTACGCCCAAATCCCAAACCCTCCTGTGAAGGAAGTTGCAGCCTATAGTGCTTAAAGAAGGTATGGGCAGAACTCCAAGTAGCTGCTCTGCAAATCTGGTCGATAGAAGCGGAAGCTCTTTCTGCCCAGGATGTAGACACTGCTCTTGTTGAGTGTGCTCCAAACCCGGCAGGAGCAGGAACCCCCTTAGAGGAATATGCCAGATAGATGGCTTGTTTTATATACCTGGCTATGGACTGAGAGGAAGCAGGGGAGCCCTTCTTCTGTCCCTGAAAGGAAACTACCAGCTTAGAGGACAACCTCCAGCCCTGAGTGGCCAAAAGGTACTGGATTAGACACCTTCTAACATCGAGGCAATGAAATTCCCTTTCCTTCTGATTCTTGGGTGAGGAACAGAAGGAAGGTAAAACTATATCCTGAGACCGATGAAAGGATGATGAGACCTTTGGAAGGAAGGCAGGGTCAGGAGATAAAATAACCCTATCTTCTAAGATATTGAGATATGGTTTTTCGATAGAGAGGGCCGAGATCTCACTCACTCTTCTAGCAGAAGTAATGGCTAGCAAGAAAACTAATTTAAAGGTTAAGATTTTAATAGAGATGTCCTCAATAGGCTCAAAGGGATCTCTGGTTAAAGCAGACAGGACTAGGTTCAAATCCCAGGGGGGAACTCTGGATTTCTGGACGGGAGCGAGTCTAGAAATTGCAACTACAAATCTCTTAATCCAGGGGTGGTCTGCTAACCTATATTCAAAGAGAGCACTTAAGGCAGAGATATGGACCTTTAAAGTACTGGGCCTCAGCTTTTTATTCCAGCCTTCCTGGAGGAAGCTCAGGACTAGAGGTAACTCCGGGGGATCCAAGACATTAACGGGCCTGTTTGCAAATCGAAGGAAGGCCCTCCAAACCTTCAAATAAATCTTTGAGGTAACAGGTTTTCTGCTGTCTAAAAGGGTGTCTATCACCTCCCCGGAAAGACCCTTCATCTCTAGGATCTGCCTCTCAACAGCCAGGCTGTCAAGTGCAGGCTCTCCAACTGTGGATGAAGTAATGGTCCCTGAACTAGTAGTCCCGGGAAGACAGGAAGTACCCAGGGGTCTGCTACCGACATCCTCCTTAGCCAGGAAAACCAGACCCTCCTGGGCCAAAAGGGGGCTATAGTAATTACTAGGGCCTTCTCCTCCCGAATCTTCTTCAGGACTCTCGGGAGTAGCTTTATAGGAGGGAAGGCGTACAGGAGGCCCACTCTCCATGACTGCGCCAAAGCATCCACCGCCGTGGGCCGTTCTAGTGGGGATAGAGAGTAGAACCTCTTCACTCTTCTGTTTCCCCTTGTGGCAAAGAGATCCACCACCGGGAGACCCCAGAGAGCCACGATGTCGTTGAAGACTTGTTGATCTAGGGACCATTCCCCCTGCCGAACACAATGCCTGCTCAGAAAGTCTGCCTTCACATTCTCCTTTCCTTTTAAGTGTACCGCCCTGATCGATGGAAGGAAATCCTCTGCTATCTCGAAAATCTCCCTGGTGAGGGACATTAGATCTAGCGATCTCGTCCCCCCCTGACGATTGATATAGGCTACTGCCGTCATGTTGTCGGAGTAGATTAAGACGTTTCTGCCTTTTAAAAGGTGGAGGCACTTCTTCAAGGCCATGAGGATCGCCAGGAGTTCCTTGAAGTTGTGAGATTTGGGAACTATCTCCTGATCCCACTGTCCCTGCAGAAGTAGAGATTCTGTGTGAGCTCCCCACCCCCAAGGACTTGCGTCTGTAGTCAGAGAGAGGGGATCCTGCCTTGACCAAGGGACTCCTCTCTGAAGGTTGGAAGGTTCTGTCCACCACTCTAAATCTTTTATTGTACGAGTTGACAGGTAGAAGAGGGAATCCAAGGATAGGGGATCTTTGTCCCAAGCTCCCAGGATCTGCAGCTGAAGAGACCTCGAGTGAAAGTGGGCCCATTCCACCCCCGGGATTGCGGCCGTCATTAGGCCCAGAACTGACATGGCGTCTCTTAGAGAGATAGAACGGCGAGCCACAATGTCCTGAACTCTGGAGACTAACAGAGAAACCTTCTGTGTCGGGAGAAAACACCTCTGCTTCTGGGAGTCCAGGAGCAGCCCCAGAACGGTGCATATCTGACTTGGTACGAGATTGGATTTCTGGAGATTCAACTCCCAACCCAACTTTCCCAGCACCTCCCTGACCCAGGCAATCCCCTCGGATAATTGTCCCGGTGTCTGAGAGAGAAGGAGGAAATCGTCTAGATAGGGGATGACAATCAGATCCTTCTCCCTCAGATGAGCCATCATCTCTGCTACAATCTTCGTAAAAAGCCTGGGTGCCTGAGACAACCCAAACGGCAGGGCCCGAAACTGAACGTGCAGGAGTCTGTCCGGGAACTGAACTGCTACTCTCAGGTACTTCTGGTGACTGGGATGGATTGGGACGTGGTAATAAGCGTCCCTGAGGTCCAGGGTCACCATGTAGCAGCCTAGGAATAAATTTGGAATTATGGAACTGATAGTCTCCATACGAAACCTCTCGTACACCAGGTATTTGTTGAGCAGCTTCAGATTTATTATGGTTCGGAAGGTGCCATTCGGCTTCTTTACCAGAAAAAGTGTCGAATAATAGCCCCTCTCCCTCTCTTGAGCTGGAACCTCCTGCAGGACCCTTTTCTCTAGTAAATCTGCCACTTCCAGACGCAATGCTTCTAGCTTCTCTGGGCTGGAGCGATAGTCCGTCAAAACGAACCTTTCTGGAGGAGTTCTCAGGAAGTTCAGGCAATAGCCCTGTGAAATGATTGAGAGGATCCAGGGGCTGTCTGAGATCTTCCGCCATTGATCCGCGAAGAGGGAGAGACGACCTCCAACCGGGCATCTGGCGTCATTGCGGAGGTTTCTTAGAGGCCTCTCCACCTGAAAAAAGAAACCCCTTGCTCCTTCTAGGCGCATTACCAGACTGCCTGGGAGTTTCTCTTCTCTTAAAGTTAAATCTGGCCGACTGAGAACGAAAGGGCTTCTTAGGAGGCTGCTGATGAATAGAAGGGAAACCTTTCTTTCTGTCAGAGGCCTTCTCCAGCAGATCATCCAACGTGGGTCCGAAGAGAAATTCACCCTGACAGGGGATAGCACACAATTTTGCCTTCGACCCCGCATCTCCCTTCCAGTCTTTTAGCCAAATCGCCCGACGGGCGGAATTTGAAAGAGCTGCGGCTCTTGCTGACAGCTTCAGGGAGTCCACTGAGGCATCCGCCAGGAAGTCAATTGCACTGTACAGAGTTGGAAATGACGAGAGGAGCTGTTCCGTGGGCGCCCCTTTCTTCATCTGCTCCTCCATCTCCTTCATCCAGACCTTTAAGGACCTGGCCACAGAAGTGGCGGCTATAGCGGGTCTAAAAGAACCAGCCGTCGCCTCCCAGTTCTTTTTTAAATAGACCTCTGCTCTTCTGTCCATAGCATCTTTAAGAGTTCCGGCATCTTCAAACGGGAGGGCTGCCCTCTTAGAGATCTTTGCTACCGGAGCATCCAACTTTGGGGCTCTATCCCAATCAGCAGAGGCTTTGTCCTCAAAGGGATACTTCCTCTTTAAGGCAGAAGGCACGAAAAATTTTCTGTCCGGCCTGCTCCATTCATTCTTAATAACCGAAGTTATATTCTCGTGCACATCAAAACATTTCAATCTTCTAGGACCTAGGCCTTCGAACATGGAATCCCTCATAGACTGGGGTTCTGCTTGATCATCAAGCCCCATAGTTGCCCTGACAATCCCGACTAGAGCATTAATGTTCTCTGGGAGGAACAAGGGTTTCCCCGCCAGCTGCTCGTCCTGTGAATGATCCGAGGATGGAAGTTCTCCCTCCTCCTCTAACCCGGATAACAGCTCCTGATCGCTTGAAGCGGGAATAGAGACCGCGGCGGAAGTACTAGGGCGATCTTCAAGCAGATTACTCAAGGATTCTTTAACTGTTTCTCTGACTTCATCCTTGATAATCCTCTTTAGGCTTGATAAGAGAGAGGGGGCCTCATCCTCCAATAATTTGCCAACGCAGGCCTGACATGCAGGTTTGCCCCAACCGGACGGTAGCTTCCTCTTGCAAATAGCACAGCCCCGCTCCTTGGATCTTGACCCCCTTCTCTCTTTAGAAGTCTAAACACATAAAGCAAAGACAACCATCAGGTACTGAGATAAATGGAAAATGCAGGGCATTCGCCCCTCTTACCCCCACCGGTACCGAGGATTCGTTGGTGGTTTCAGTGGGTTCTGCGCGCTGTGTGCAACAGACTGATAGGTCCTACAGGGGGTGGCCACGCTATTACAATATATAACCAAATTTTTCAAGGGTCGTACGACCTAAGCGTGGCTTGAACCACCCACTGACTAATTTTTTATTTATTTTAAGTGCATAAAACTTATATCTTTATTCTTTCTATTTAAAAGTTGAACTCTAAATGTGATTAAAAGTCCTCAGAATGAGCGGTGAGACTATTGTATATGTTTATATACCCCTCTTGGTATATGTCACTGGATGGGATAGCTCCTGATACAATTCTCAGGGCTTGCCCAAATCCCTATCTCTTTATAGCAACTTTATATTTAGTTGCACTATGTCTCTGCTATGAGGGCTCACTCCGCTCAGTCTGATTCTAAAATGTGTGCGCCCGCTTCCCTACATGTTTCGCCGAGCCTTCGGCGTCCTCAGGGGATATGCAGGTTTCATTATAGTTGCTATAAAGAGATAGGGATTTGGGCAAGCCCTGAGAATTGTATCAGGAGCTATCCCATCCAGTGACATATACCAAGAGGGGTATATAAACATATACAATAGTCTCACCGCTCATTCTGAGGACTTTTAATCACATTTAGAGTTCAACTTTTAAATAGAAAGAATAAAGATATAAGTTTTATGCACTTAAAATAATTAAAAAATTAGTCAGTGGGTGGTTCAAGCCACGCTTAGGTCGTACGACCCTTGAAAAATCTGCGCGCTGTGTGGGCTCCATTTTCTGCCACTGGCTCTCATCTATGGAGTTCACTGCAGGCCAAAACACCAGCCTGCAGTGAGAGCTGGCTGGTTTTTGAACTTGCCGGGCGCGCGCCAGCACCCTCCCCTTCCGGTCCAAGGCCCGCCTCCTCCCACTGCCAAAAGCCGGAAGCCCAGATCCGGCGCCCATCGATGACGTCAGCGCCGGCCCGACCTACCCGGAAATAATCGCGTCGCGCGCGCGAACGCCAGCGGCAGCCGAACATACGGCACGGCCGCAGAGGTTCGCCAGGCCGGGGACACCGAAGCAGCCCCGACGGGGGAGTGACCGGACGAGAGGGAGTCCAAAGAGGCCAGACTTCAGCAGCGGCTTCCGAGGAAGACTTACGCCGCTCGGGTAGGCCCTCCTCCTACGGGTATCAACCAAGGGGCTCCCGCAGCTCTGCTCTTTACAGCTGTGCATCCACCCTGTCCCTTAGGACAGGAAACAGAACTGGCATGATGGGGGTTGTACCTCCCTTTTGAAGAGGCTGTGCTTCCTGTTTCCTGTCCTGAGGAAGGGGGCGGATGCTATCCATGGGTGCTGTCATAGGCGAGGGGGGAAATTTTTTTTTTGGCATAAGTTAGCGGAAATTGATTTTTTTTTTGTTTTTTCTCACAAAGTCTCAATTTCCGCTAACTTGGGACAAAAATTTAAATCTTTCATGGACTCGATATGCCCCTCAGCGAATACCTTGGGGTGTCTTCTTTCCAAAATGGGGTAATTTGTGGGGTGTTTGTACTGCCCTGGCATTTGAGGGTCTCCTCAATCATTACATGTATGGCCAGCATTAGGAGTTTCTGCTATTCTCTTTATATTGAGCATACGGGTAATGAGATTTTTTTTTCCGTTTAGCCTCTGGGCTGAAAAAAAAAAATGAACGGCACAAATTTCTTCATTTGCATCGATCAATGTGGATGAAAAAATCTTTGCCCAAAAAAAGGAGGGGGAAAGGCGTCTGCCAGGACATAGGAGCTCCGCCCAACATCCATACCCTTAGCTCATATGCCCTGGCAAACTCGATTTCTTTATTCACATCAATCGATGTGGATGAATAAATCACTGCCGGGATTTTTTATTTTTTTTATATACAAAGTGTTTGCCAAAGCATAGGAACACCGCCCCCTCAGCTCATATGCCTCGGCAAACGTATCTTTTACTGCAGAGGAGAAATCTCGTCTTGCAGCGCCGCATACACTGACTTGTGTGTAATCTGACAGCAGCGCAATCAGTGCTGCAGCTAGTTGATTGGTTGGTCCACCTGGAAGGTAAAAAAAAATAAAAATGAAAAAAACAGGCCGCAACGCAATAAATTTTATTAACTTTATAATAACTTTAGAACAGAACATATAAACTTTATTTAACTTTTGAAACTGAACTTTAACTTTTTTGCTTACTGGTGTTTTTTTTTTTTTTTTTTTTACCTTTATAGGACAAACTTCTCCTTCCCCATGGGACAATGTGCAAAGCGCAAATCGCCCAAAGATGTGGCGAAGTGCGTTATGCACTTTGTCCCAGGTGAAAGGAGACGTTTGCAGCAGCAGTGAGTGAATGGGCCCTAATAGCCCTGTGTGCCTGTCCTGGTGAGATGATCCCTATGCTAATAGTGTACCTGTGTGTTGTACTTCCAGAAACACTCTCTAAAGCATAGGGCAGGGTGGTCAGGGCAGTCAGGACAGAAATAGCGGATGTCACGCCTTATTCCACTCCTGCTACAGACACGACATCTTTTTCGGGGTGACGGTTGGGTTGAGGTACCAGGAACGACACTGGGGAAATGTCGCTCGTGTAGACGGCTAACTACACTGGTGGATGGGGCCACGGAACCTCCTGGGTACAGGAGGTTCTCGATGATCTCTTCCTGAAATTTGAGGAAGGATCCTGTTCTCCCAGCCTTACTGTAGAGAACAAAACTATTATACAGAGCCAATTGAATTAAATATACAGACACCTTCTTATACCAGCGTCTGGTGCGTCGGGAAACTAAATACGGAGACAACATCTGGTCATTGAAGTCCACCCCTCCCATGTGAAGGTTATAGTCGTGGACTGAGAGGGGCTTTTCAATGACACGGGTTGCTCGCTCAATTTGTATTATTGTGTCTGCGTGAATGGAGGAGAGCATGTAAACGTCACGCTTGTCTCTCCATTTCACCGCGAGCAGTTCTTCGTTACACAAGGCAGCCCTCTCCCCCCTTGCAAGACGGGTGGTAACGAGCCATTGGGGGAAGCCCGCGCGACTAGTTCACGCGGTGCCACAGCAGCCAATCTGTTCTAGAAACAAATGCCTGAAGAGGGCCACACTTGTGTAGAAATTGTCCACATAAAGATGGTACCCCTTGCCAAATAAGGGTGACACCAAGTCCCAGACTGTCTTCCCACTGCTCCCCAGGTAGTCAGGGCAACCGACCGGCTCCAGGGTATGATCTTTTCCCTCATAGATCCGAAATTTGTGGGTATAGCCTGTGGCCCTTTCACAGAGCTTATACAATTTGACCCCATACCGGGCGCGCTTGCTTGGGTTGTATTGTTTGAAGCCAAGGCGCCCGGTAAAATGTATTAGGAACTCGTCTACGCAGATGTTTACGCTCAGAGGTATACAAATCTGCAAATTTCTGGTTGAAGTGGTCTATGAGGGGCCGAATTTTGTGGAGCCGGTCAAAAGCTGGGTGGCCTCTGGGACAGGAGGTGGTGTTGTCGCTAAAGTGCAGGAAACGCAGGATGGCCTCAAATCGTGCCCTGGACATAGCAGCAGAGAACATGGGCATGTGATGAATTGGGTTTGTGGACCAATATGACCGCAATTCATGCTTTTTGGTTAGACCCATGTTGAGGAGAAGGCCCAGAAAAATTTTAATTTCGGAAACTTGGACTAATTTCCACCGGAAAGGCTGGGCATAATAGCTTCCCGGGTTGGCGGATATAAATTGTGTGGCATACCGGTTTGTTTCTGCCACAACTAAGTCCAAGAGCTCCGCAGTCAAGAACAGCTCAAAAAATCCCAGGGCCGAACCGATCTGAGCTGTCTCAACCCGAACTCCAGACTGGGCGGTGAAAGGGGGAACTACTGGTGCGGCTGAAGTTGGGGACTGCCAATCAGGATTTGCCAGCGCCTCAGGGATTCTAGGGGGTCTACGGGCCCGTCTGTGCGGTGGCTGCGACGGGGTAACTAATGCACGTGCCACCTTACCAGCTTCAACTGCCCTTCTGGTGCACACCACTTCACCATGTTGTACAGCAGTGCTGGTACTAGGTCCAGGATGGGCTGCGCTGCTGGTGAATGCCTCACCACGTAATCCGACAGCGCCAGCCCCACTCTGCTGCCCTTGAAGCGGATTCTGCGCAACCTGTGGTCTAGCGACACGGGGCCGGGTACGCCTGGTGGTATCAGGGACCTCAACCTCCTTGTCCGAACTTTGGGTCAGACTGCCACTGCTTTCTACAGGTTCATATTCTGACCCGCTAGATTCATCAGATGAGGGTTCCCATTCCTCATCCGACTGGGTCAGAAGCCTGTAGGCCTCTTCAGAAGAATACCCCCTGTTTGACATTTGGGCATCTAAATTTAGGGGTATTCCCTGAGACTACCCAAGAAAAAAAGAAAGCCTGTCTTACAAATGGGAGGCTAGTGAAGTACCGGAGGCCGCTGCGGTTGATTAAAAATATCAAAACTGATTTTTTTTATCGCCGCAGCGCGTGTAAAGTGATTGTGCAGTGATAAAAATAAATAAATAAATTTTGTCACTGCGGTGGGGCGGGCGTGGGTGAACGCACGTGTGGGCGACCGATCAGGCCTGATCGGGCAAACACTGCGTTTTGGGTGGAGGGCGAGCTAAGGTGACACTAATACAATTATAGATCTGACTGTGATCAGTTTTAATCACTTCCAGATACTATAAAAGTACAAATGCTGATTAGCGATACGCTAATCAGCGAATCAGTGACTGTGGTGCGGTGGGCTGGGCGCTAAACGATCGCTAACTACCTAACCAAGGGGCCTAAACTATCCCTAAAACCTAACAGTCAATACCAGTGAAAAAAAAAAGTGACAGTTTACACTGATCACTTTTTTCACTTTCACTAGTGATTGACAGGGGCAAGAAGGGGTGATCAAGGGGTTAATTGGGGTGCAGGGGGGTGATCTGGGGCTATGTGTAGTGTTTGGTGCTACTCACTGTGAAGCCTGCTCCTCTGCTGGAACCAACCGATGAAAAGGACCAGCAGAGGAGCAGGGAAGCCATTTAACACATCATATTTACTAATATGATGTGTTAGATGGCTTGTGATTCATTTTTTTTTTTTAATTGCCAGCCTGCCAGCAACGATCATTGGCTGGCAGGCTGGGGACATGACCCCCCTCTAACTTTTGCCGGCCCCCGATGCGCATGCGCGGGCCGGCTAAGCGCGTCATCTCGCGTCTCGCGAGATGACGTGTATATGAGTGACTCTGCGCAGCGCTGCCGCCTCCGGACCGCGATCCTGCGTTAGGCGGTCCGGAGGCGGAGGCGGTTAAACATGATACCATTACACCCATCCTCTTAAAGTCTTCACTTGACCCATCTTCTTTGTCCAGTTATCACCCCATGATATCACTTCTTCGATATGCCTCAAAGCTACTTGTGCAACATGTTTATTCTGATTTGTTCTCATCTCTCCTCCTGCTCCCTCTTTGACTGACTACAATCTGACTTCTGACCCTACCACTCAACTGAGACTGCCCTCACCAAAATCACCAATGGCCTACTAACAGCCAAAACCAATAAACATTATTCTGTCCTCCTTCTCTTTGACCGGTCCTCTGCCTTTGACACTGTCGACCACTCCCTTCTATTACAAACTCTCTCATTTCTCGGCATCACTGACCTGACCCTCTCCTGGATCACACCATACCTCACAGGGCGGACATTTAGTGTCTCCCACTCTCACACCACCTCCTCATCTCATTCCTTCTCTGTTGGTGTCCCGCAAGGCTCTTTACTAGGACCCCTGCTCTTCTCTATCTACACTTTTGGCCTGGGACAGCTCATAGAGTCCCATGGCTTTCAGTATCACTTTTATGCTGATGACACACAAATCTGGTCCAGACATCACCACCTTACTATCCAGAATCCCACAATGCCTATCTTCCATATCCTCCTTCTTCTCCCCACGCTTTCTAAAACTTAACATGGATAAAACAGAATTCATCATCTTTCACCCATCTTGCTCAACCCCCCACCCAACAGACCTATCACGATCAATGGCTGCACACTCTCCCCGGTCAAACCAAGTCAGCTGCCTTGGAGTGACCTTGGATTCTGCCCTCTCCTTCCAACCGCAGATCCAAGCCCTTTCCACCACCTGCCGCCACCTGCCGCCTCCAACTCAAAAACATCTCCAGCATCTGCGCTTTCCTCAACTTTGAGTCTGCAAAAAGGTTTGTACATGCCCTCATCATCTCCCGCCTAGACTACTGCAACATCCTCCTCTGTGGCCTTCCATCTAGCACTCTTGCACCCCTCCAATCTATCTTCAACTCTGCTGCCCAACTAATCCACCTCTCACCCTGTTACTCCTCTGCCTTTCCCCTCTGTCAATCCCTACACTGGCTCCCCATTGTCCAGCGAATTCAGTTCAAAATACTTACCAGTACATACAAGGCTGTCCACAACCTGTCCCCTCCCTACATCTCTGAGCTACTTTCCTGATACATCCCCACACGCAATGTCACGGTGGGGAGTGGGGGAAACCCCCACCGTATAATGAAGGGTATAAATGGAGTAACCAGGCCTGTAAGCAAGTATAGGGAAGATGAAAACCTCCAATACAACGTAACTACTGGCATGTACAATAGTGGGTCCACCAGACCCCTTGTACATGAAACAACATCAGAAGGTAAACTACTCTTATTGTCATGTTCTATAGTGGGTCCACCTGACCCCTAGAACAATACCACAACAGTAAGAGAGACAAAACAGTGAGCCCTAAGCAGTTAAAAACACAGAGACCTGAATCCCACCTGGATAACAGGTCAGGGAAACAAGACACTTACCTGGCGCTGCAACAGGATGATGGTAGCTCACTGACTTGACTATTGGTTCACCCTTCCGGGAGAACGTCATAGTGAAACATCTAGCATACGTGCTTGGACAAACAACACTAACAGACCAGACATGTAACTACATACAACACACCCTTACACGCAAACCCACGCAAGTGAGGTAGGGTACAAGGAGGATACAAAAGGAAGACAATTTACGGTATGTCCAACAAGGTGGCCCTTTAAGGACGGGGCAGGTTCACCTAGGAAAGGAGCAGAGCTCCATCACCAAACAAGGCTGAAGTACAACTGACTCCAGCCTGTAAACCACAGGTAATATAAACCTCGTGGCCACACCCAGGACACACCTAAATCCCCACCAGCTAGATAATTAACCCCTCCAGCACCAGACAGGGAAGCCCCAGGGAGAAAGGAAGAGGCACCTACATGCTGTAACCACTGGCAAAAGCATGCGCGGCAACCATGTCACAGCCAGTGGGGTAACTACCAGGGAAGCAGCTGCTTCAGGCTCAGACGCCCCGGCAGCGTATGTGACAGTTTATTTTCAAGTTAGTTAAATATCAATTCTTGTCTTAATGTTCAGGGCCCCTTCACAGCAGCAGCGGCAGCAGACCAGGCCCGCTCGCTAATGTGATCTAATCTTACTGTCTCCTAATGTGTCTGGGATTTGAACCCACAACTTCTAATGTATCAGAGGCAAAGCATTTACCCACCAGCCATGAAGGCTGCATTGCAACTGATTGAAAAAGTATGAGACTTCTGCTGTTATAGCTGGCTAAGTGTACATCTATACACATGACAGCTGCCCCAACACACCCAGCACTGCTATATCTCTATATGACAGCTGTCCCAGCACACTCAGCTCTACTATATCTCTATATATGAGCAGCTGTCATTTGTATAGATGTACACTTAGCCAGCTATAACAGTAGAAGTCTCATATTTTTTCAGTCAGCAGCAAGGCAGCTCTTATGGCCTTGTGGTTAAGTGCTTTGCCTCTGATACAGAAGGTCATGGGTTCAAATCCCAGCAGAAACTTTTCTGAAATACAAGCACTGACTCCATATATGGACATACAGGGTGGGTGTCACAACCAGACAGCTGAGAAGCTCTGACAGAAGCCTTTCAGAACCTCCTCCTTGAGTTTTCCTTGTTGTGGTGTTCAGTTCCTCATCTCGTTAGCCTCTCTCAGCTGTCATGTAGTTGGACTGATTGCATCCCTTTAAATTCCGCCCCATAATGCATTACTGGGCGGCTTATACTACTTCCTGGAGTGTGTGTGCATGCTGATCCTGTTTCCCAGTCTGCTACAAAGTTAAGTGCTGTACATTTATCTTTTATTTTCTGTTTGCTGGATCCCAGGTGACCCTGACTCCCTCCGTGTCTGGTGTAGGGAGCCGGTGGTCGTGTCCCCTCACTATTGTAGGGTGTTCAGGGGTTATATAGTCGAGGTATGTGGATATGCAACCTTCCACCTTTGGGATCTTTGCATAGGCTGAGCAGCCAGGGAAAGTGCCAGGCTTTATGCAGGGGTCTCCCTTTTGGTTCCTTAGCTTTGGATCCAGTGAGTCATATATGCATGTTGCATTGTCTTGTTTCCTGTACACCGTCCGTGACAGTGGGACACAGGAAGAGGCTGCATCGCATCGCTGACATGGAGGTAAGTATAATTGTTTTTTTTGTTTTTTTAATACCCGACTGTTACTGCCATGGGGGGAGCGGCTCCACCGAGCCCCCCGGCCAAGTGTTTAAGTGGTGTCCGAGATTTCCAAGGGCCAAGTAACTGTAAGTTTTCATATGAAATATGTTTATGTTATACACATATAGCCTACACTGTGCCACACAATATATAGTATACCGCTACACTGTGCCTAAGGAGTGGGGTTTACACAGGAGGAGGGACGTACGAAGCGCAATGGAGGGGGCCTTTCAAATATTTGCTGTGGGGCCCAGTCACTTCTAGTTACACCCCTGGTCACAGCGCACACCAAAGGCCGTGACACGTAATCTCCTCTCCTCACAAGACCTCCTTCTCTCCTCTTCTCCTATCACCTCTTCCCACAATCGCCTCCAATATTTCACGGGCAGGACCCTCTCTCCTTCTGTACCAGTTTGTAACTCGTCTTGTCAATGCTTAGTGCAATTGTCTGTATTATGTATGTATACCCCATTTAATATGTACAGCGCTATGGAGTGAATAGCGCTTTAATAATAAATAATAATAACAGAAAAAAATGAAATCATACTTACCGCCTCCATTTGCTCGCAACGGACCGGCCGCCACCATCTTGTTTGAAGATCTTGTGCGAAATCTCATGCGGCCCTAGATGACGTCGTCAAGCCGGCTAATCAGCGTGGTGACATCATTTGTCACCATGCACAGGATTTCAGCCAAGATCTTCAATCAATATAGCGGCGGCTGGCCCATCGCGAGCAAATGGAGGCGATAAGTATGATTTTTTTGTAGCTTTTTTCACTATTTCAGGTTAAATCGATTCGCTACCAAGAAGAGCAAGGAAATTCGGCTCTGCAGTGAATCTAATCTATCCCGAAATTTGGATCGAATTCCACTTAGTTGGATTCGATTCGCTCATCTTTAACTATGATCATACAGGAAGAACCTCTATATGAAAGGAAGGATATTCAGATGCAGTAGGGGAAGTGGAACTGAGGCTAATCTGGTAAAAATATATCCGAAGTAGATGAAATACTATAAGTTCACATCTGTTTCATGTTGAATGGATACATGGAGTAGGGATTGGGGGAGGAATAGATAGAATTGACACAGATTTTACTGAACTGATAAACTGAGAACCTAAAAAATTTAGAATCCCTGAGCAGGGGGTATCTGCAAATGGTTTGCCATGCAATGTATTGTATTGCTGTATATTACTATGTAATGCATTGCACCCAGTATAGCTATGTATGGATGACACAGCCAGGGTTAAAAATCCTCGCTCAGTGTCACGGCCTTTGGAGTGCGCCGTTACACGGTTGCCATGCATGCTGTTGCCAGAAGCAACGTGTTGTGGTTGCAGCATGTAGGTGCCTCCTCCTTTCTCCTTGGGCCTTCCCTGCCTGGTGCCGGAGGGGTTAATTATCTAGCTGGTGAGGATTTAGGTGTGCCCTGGTTGTGGCCACGAGGTTTATTTTGCCTGTGGCCTGTTGGCTGGTTGCGGTGTTCCTCCAGCCTTGCTGTGTGCTGGACCTCTACCATCTGCCCAGTGCTTGAGGGCCACCTTGTGGAACATCAAGGTCTTTTCTATGTTTTCCCAGTGTCACCTTCCCTTTTCTACCCCTCTTATATATGTGGTGTTGTCCATATGGTGGGTGTTGTCTTGTCTAGTGTTATTACATGTCTGGTCTATTGCTGTCTGTAGTCCAGCATGTTGCTAGACATTTTCCCTGAGTGTTGTGCCTCCAGAAGGGGGTCTTAGGGTTCCCCGTAGGTGCAACCACTAGTCAGTGTGCAGCTCTGCTGGGGGGATGCCATGCATCCTGTCTGCATTGCGTTTCGGTCATCGTTTGTCGCGGCAAGTAAGTGTGAGTTGTTTCTGGGCTCTTACCTGCCGATGCAGTAGCTGTGCACTGTCTGTCCCTTCCATTGCTGCTAGGCCTGTGAAACTCCTGTTCATCCGGGTCATTGAAGAACAGGTCGTCTCTCCCCTGCTCCTATTCCAGGGATTATCAGGGCGACTTAGGGTCTGAGGTTCCTGGGTATGAGCGGTCCTACCATCTGGGTCCGCTCATACAGTTAGGAGTCAGGGCGAGGATTAGGGAGGTGCACGAAACAGGGATTGCCTCTTGGGTGGTCAGTTCCTGTGTTATGCTCCTCCCCCTAAGTACTAGGCAGTACAGTGAAAAGATTTTTTGTTTGATAACGGAAAAAAGCAAGCTGAATTATATTATCATGACCCTGCTTCCCTGTACACTCTCCATCTTGTTTTTCTTAAAAGAGTCCAATCATGCGTTGATATATGGCTGTCCTGCTGCAGCAATCGGCAGTAATATGTGAAGGAACCTTTGTTAACAAATGTTAAGTATCCCTGCACCGCCTCCGCAGGGGATATGAAGCATTATGCAAGTCTTACTGAAATCCATGGCCTGTTCCTTTTCGTGCAAGGATGTGCCGGTTCCTCCAGAGAGACAATCTATGTTGACGCTCTCCTCTCTAACAGATGATGGTCTAAAATGCTCTCCTATTGACTGTGAAGACCCTAATAATGTATTTAAAGGCTATGTACACCCTTGGGGGCAAATTTTTTTAATATTGCATTGTACTTATTTTGAGCTAAAAAAGTTTTTTTTTAATTGGTCTTTATTAAAAATATAGAATCCTTTTCTTTTTATAGAGCTGAGATTCTCTAGTAGCAGATTTTCTGTCTTTTCCATCAGACCAGGTGTTCTGTCCCCAGATGCAGATCCAGTTGTTTCTGTGTGTTTATCAGTTGACATTGCATTTAACTGTGTTGTAATTCATTTGCATTACATTGTATGGTAACAGCACCATCTATTGATGAGTTTATGTATTTCATCCAGCCTGTTTTTCCTTATGCATTATGGGAGTCCCAGGGCTTTGTGGGTAGTTCCTGGTCTTGTGCTGGTACAGAAAGCAGCCACCATCTTATGTCTCAGGAGCCACACACTCTCACTGGTTTTCACATAATCTGTTATTCATCCTGCTCATTACTATTGTATTACCTCATGTACTGCGTGTATAGCAGATTATTCTGTGTCTTATGCCATGTACCCTGGATATTTATATTCTAAAATACTACTGTTTTATTCTGTAGTTTCACCTTTCCTGTCAATCTACTAGCAATAAAGAGAACGTTAAAGCTGAACAGTCTCTTTTTCTCAGAAGACAGAAGGTTTAGCTACATGTCAGATTACATACCGTGCTAACCTGTATGAGGACAGTATACCAGGAGTTGACAGACTCTCTCAGCTCCTAAACACTTATTATAGCTCAGTTCTTATCTTACTGATAAGGAATGTGGCTTAAATAAGTGTTTATGACCTCTCAGTAGTTTAGAGATGACGTTTATTAGATGACTGACCCGAAAAACAACTAACCCTTTGTGACAGAAAGGCTCATTAAGGCCAATTGAAAAAAAATATTTTTAGCCCAAAAATTTAAAAAAATTGCCTCAGAAAGTGTACATAGCCTGCATCCTTTTCTTCGCCCCTAGTAAACAGACCACAAGTGTCTCTATTTTGGTCTATTCACACATCGCAGTTATATTTTTTCAAAATTGCAGCAAAACCACATTGCACCAATATTGTAAAAAAAAATTGCAGCCAAAAACCTGATCTGACCGCAGTGTGTAAATAGAGACGTAGATCTATAAGCCTGTCCGATAGATACGTATAAAGGATATATTGCCACCTCAATACCTGCTGGTACCATGAAGATGTCCACTGGTGATTTTATTTCAATAGACCCTGCTCTTTGAGGGTCTCGGCACTTAGAGGGAGCATGAAACAAATACAGGATGAGTGCAATTACTGCACAGTCTGGTACGTAAAAAATAAATAATTAGCCGTATGTTAATGCTATGCTTAAAGCTTTTAACTGTGCCGATAATAATTCTGGAGACGGCATATGTATTAGCGTTGGGTGACATTGTCGGAGGTTACAGATGTCAGTGGACAATGCTGCAAATAAGAGAGGTTAATGAGTGACAGAAGACGGTCGCGAATAAATGAACTATGAGCTTTTCCAATTCATCTTTACACAGTAATTTCACTCCATTATTGAATCATTTATGTCCATTAAATACTAAGTCAGTTTCAGACGGGCGAATTTGCAATTTACTCTGTCTTTTGTCCTGCTTAGCCTTTATCTGTCTTGCCAGTACAGCATACTGTCACAGGAAGTCATCAACAATGGGGCAGGACAATAAAGAGGTCAGATACCATCTATCAGCATATAAGGCGCAGTGCTACCTCTCCATTCGATATAGTCTTTCAAAGAAAAGTAATATACCCAGAAGAATATGGGGATGGTCAGTTTAGCTGTGGACATACACAATCCCTTAGTTCTACCCTTACAAAATAAATTGCGCCCAAAAAAAAAGGCATTCATAGAAAAGCATTATACATGGTCAAGTCACACGTTACTTCCAAAAGACAATAATCATCTCTTTGATAAATCGCTCCTTTGCCTATGACAGCAATGAGAAATATGTGTGCAGACATGTGTGCACTTTCTGCTTTCAATGTCTGCAGAGCGTAGTTTATGAAGGAAGTCACGTGTGATGAGCTGGCTTGGAGGCAGTGGCGTAGGGATCGCCATAGCAACCATAGCGGTGGCTATGGGGCCCTACGCCACTGGGGGCCCGCCCGGGCCTGTTGAGAAATTTCTTTTTTACATCCACTTGCCGGCCCGTTCGTGGGCGGCCCGGCTGGGGACGGGGAGAAGGAGTCAGGAGCAAGGCAGTGATTGCACGACGGGGCCGGGCAGCAGATGAGAGAGGCCGCGGTGGAGGGGGTCGGGCCGGGGTCAGGGGGGTGTGTACTATACCTGGTCCTGGAGTCTAGGAGGGAGTGGCCTTGATTCCCGCTGAAGCAGTGTCTGAGACTGACTGAGAGTGTCAGTCTCACTGCTGCCAGCCTGTGCCTCAGCTCAGCCTGCCTGCGCTGTGGTGGGACCAGTGACCGGTCCGAGTCTGACCCTTCTCCAGTCTGCTCCCTCCTCCTCAACTGGTCAGTGGTCTCCACTCCACTCCAGCGTCCACTTCACTGTCTCCAGTCCTGCCTCTGTGCCTGTGCGGCTGCCAAGTGCCTGCTGTAACAGCTGCCCTGCTTCTGTTCTGACTGTGCCAGTGTGCCTCAGTCTAAGTAAGTGATTAAGTGAAAATAATTGTGAGAACTTCAGAAGATTATGATGATCAGTACAGTATCGTGATGATGTTGAACTTGATAATGATCTGAATTCTGAAGTTAAAAAGAGATGCCTGCAGACCTGAAGTGAAGGAGAGTGTGGGGGCCCCTGCCCCATTCCTTCTCTTGGGGCCCGCAAGAGAAGCAGGGGGCTGGGGCCCCCGCGCCCTCCTTATCATTGCAGGTATGCAGGTAGCTCTTTTTAACTTCAGAATTCAGATCATCAGACTCTCACTAATTCCAAATTTACAGCACACACACCCCTCTAGTGTCCACCATCAGACGGGAGGGAAGAAACCCCAGAACTAGACTGTGCCCCCCAACTGGGGTTTCTTCCCTCCCCTGTCTGATGGTGGACACTACAGGAGTGTGTGCTGTAATTAGTAAGTGACAGTCTGATGATCTGAAGTTAAAAAGAGATGCCAGCTAGTTCTGGGGTTTCTCCCCCCCCCCCTTCTTATATGACAGAATAAGGGTAGTTTTACACTTGCGGCAGGACGGATCCGGCAGGCTGTTCAGCCTGTCGGATCCGTCCTGCCGCTATTTCGCTGGACCGCTTCTCCGTCCCCATTGATCATAATGGGGATGGGGGCGGAGCTCCGGCGCAGCTCATGGCGGTGGGAGATCTAGGATAGGTGTTTGGGTGGGAACTCTGGAAGGGGTGGTGGGAGGCCCGATAGATATGTAGGGGTGGGAGATGGGGGGGGGGCCCATGAAAATTTTTGCTATGGGGCCCATGCATTTCTAGCTACGCCCCTGCTCGGAGGGTATATAAGGTGGGTGATAGGCTGTCTGCACACATATTTCTCATTGCTGTCATAGGCAAAGGAGCGATTTATCAAAGAGATGATTATTGTCTTTTGGGTCAAGGGCGGCAGTATTTCTGTACCAGCCAAGTGTGATGTGGAAAGTGTGGAGCACCATGTGCCATTGATGTAAGAAGTGAACGTCAGCTAGGAAGGTGCATGAGGGTGGACTGAGATGCTACAGTGGAGCAGCTCACCCCCAAAATGACCCAAGGAGCTACCAGATGTGTGTCTAAAAAAACAGTTCAGTGAAGCCATCGGCAAATCAATTTTCGCGGCAGTATCGGACCTCCATTGATTGGCAAACAGTTACCTTCTCCAATAAGTCACATTTTCTGCTTCATCGAACAGATGGACTTTGGCGTGTCAGGCGAGAAACATCAGAGAACAAACTGCCTAAAGCCACTAATAGAAGAACACAAGCTGGTGGTGGCAGTGTTAGGCCTCTTTCACACGGGCGTCATATTTTTGGCCCGGATAAGAGGCGGGTGCGTTGCGGGAACACGTGCGATTTTTCCGCGCGAGTGCAAAACATTGTAATGCATTTTGCGCGCGCGTGAGAAAAATCAAGCATGTTTGGTATACAAACCTGAACTTCTTCTGAGAAGTTCGGGCTTGGGATTGATGTTCTGAAGATTGTATTATTTTCCCTTATAACATGGTTATAAGGGAAAATAATAGCATTCTGAATACAGAATGCTTAGTAGGTGATCAATTGAGGGTTAAAAGAAATAAAAAAAATTAACTCACCCTCTCCTCTTGATTGCGTAGTTCCCGGTCTCTTCTTTACTTCTTTAATGATGAACTACCGGCTAGGACCTTTGGTGACGTCAGATCACATGCTCCAATCACATGGTCCATCACCGTGGTCCTTTAGCCCACAGCTCATCATTAAAGAAGTAAAGAAGAGACCGGGAACTACGAGAAGAGCTACTATCACCTGTTGTTTGATAAAGGCACATATCTGTGCCGAAACGCGCGTCCATATGGGTGACGAATAAAGAAGTCTTCTTTTCTGCAAAGAAATTACGGAGTGCCGGTCTATTTATTATATACACTAATATTGTAATGCCATGACGTAAAAATATAATTATTTATAACCCGAAATATTCATCATCATAGGTTTTCTATATCATACTTATAGGCAATACATAAAGCTCTGCATGGAGTCAGCTTCATTGCGGGTACCAATAGCGTCTCAAAGAGGACTCAGCACATTCATGCTCTGCAGGGGAACTCTATAATGCTTCATTTCATTGGAGTAGAGATCAGCATGCTCCGGCACTCCAGCTGCTGTGAAACTACAACTCCCAGCATGCACACTTACTCGGCTGCTCTTGTAATTCCAATAGAAGTGAAAGGATGATTCTGGGAGTTGTAGTTTCAGAACAGCTGGAGTTCTGGTTGCTGATCCCTGCCCTAGGGTGATGCTGGCATTTTAATGGGCTTGTATGGCTAATTCTTATTTTTGTTTTAAGACTTTTGTTACAGATCAAGTGTATGGTCAATGGTTGTGGAACCACTGTGCCAAGTAAGCTTTTTGACATTGGGCCAAACCCTAAGGGAATTATTTCTGGCATCTCCATGGTATTCACCCTTTAACCGCTCTACAGTGGCTTTGCTGTGGGTTAGCGACCAGACTGAAAACCCCCTGGGATGGTTACGGTATGCTTGGCAGCTGACCCTGATGCAAGGAACTAGGAGCACAGGCATGGCATGATACAGAAACAGAACACAGGCAAATCCAAGGCAAACACCAGACAAGACATGGAGCACTGGTAGATGAACAGATCAGAGATCCAGACACACAGGGGCACATTTACTACCAAACTTGCGACTATTTTAGGCGTAAAATAGCCGTAAGTCCCCTTTTAAACCAGCCATGCGACAGTATTTAGTCGCACAGCTGGTTTTATGCCATGTCTGTCAGTTGGATGGGCCGGGGTGGTGTCGGGGGCTGTGGCGGGGCCGGAACTCCAGCCCTGGCAAATTTACTAACGCTTACACCTGGAAACAGGCGTAAATGTTAGCAGAAAACTACGCCAGCCAGGGCAAGACATGACTGCCAAAGATGTACCTAATTTATGACAAGGTGCACGCTTCATCGTAAATTAGACGATCTAACTAAGAACAATGTAAAAAGCCAGTCTTAGGTACCCCCCCCCCCAAAAAAAAAAATATGGTTACCTCCCCTCTGTACCCTTACTGCAGACTGCTAGCAATTCATTCATAACTTCTAGCACAAATAAAAAAGGAATAGCACATCATAGAGCCATAAGAATAGATGCTCCAGAATTGTGATTACATGGGGAATGCATAAAGCTATTAAAACAGGCCTGTCAGGAGAGGTGACAGGTCCTCTTTAATGGTTTGCAGCCAAAAATGGAGGTGAGGAGGAGGAAATTATGGCTTATGGCTTTCTACAGGATGATTGTTTTCTACATCCAATGATGAGAACAAGACATTCAGCTTGTGGGGGATTTGTCTGATAAACATGACCTTGTCACCACCAGCCATTGGCTTAGTGAAGTTACTCCGCTGGATACGTCTATCGACAGGCCCTGGAGAACAAAGCCGTTGCTGATGAGAAAGTGAAGATCTGTGTGCACACAGCATCCATAATCTGAGACGTACGTGCTTATTCTGAAAAATGAAAACCTGTAGACATCTAGAAGGGAAAAGGGAATGTGTTGTGGTTGATCATGTTTTACATTCCGGGCTCATGGACAACGATATATTCGGCTTCCTTTCTACATGGCAACTTTCCTCTGCTTCCGTATTCTTCTAATTTCATACTGCACCTTTCGATCTAAATCTGACAGAAACCCAAATTTTGGCATACCCCACAGGCGTGGGATAACAGATACCCCAGGACAGTCTCTCTACTAAAAGCTCCATGCATCCACAGGTTGAATTTATAGGCCTAGAATTTCTGTCTCAGCCTTCGACCTCTTTATTAATCTTATACTGGAAGTAATGATTATCTTCCTGCTAGAGAATTAGAAGAGTAAACAGAAAGGCAAGAAAACTATTATTCTCTATCCTATGCATAAATATCATTATAGCGTACGGCGGCTTATAATATCTTAAAAACCAGACAACTGTCACACTGCTCTAGGAAATCAAACCTTTCTTGACTGCCTTTATGGTCCCCATGGATGCTGCACAGCCGATGAAAATACTACAGGACAGCTATTAGCTATCAAGGGTTAGACCCATATTACACATGGGGATATAATTCTGAGATGTCTGACAGTCCTGAAAGCTGTGGTAGAGAGGGAGGGGAACTCTTACTAGGCGGCTGTCTCTTCTTTAGAAACACTATAATTGTGAAGATCATAACTTCCTGCAGTTTTTCTCTTGGGGAGACAGGGTAGTACAGCTCTGGCAGTCAGGCATGCAGATGTAGCAAACCTTAACGTTGCATATTGAATGAGCAGTTGCAGAAAACTTTAACTTAACTTTTTAAATGGCTTTTGTTGTATCAATTTTAAACTTGCTGCAACAGTGCATTTACCACAAACGTCAAGCTATCATTTGCTACATCTGTAACTACAAGGTGTGCAAAGGATCCTGGAGCCTACGGGCGCTCAAAAGGTCACTCTGCCCCATACAAGGAAACCATAACTATAAACAATCTCTAATGCTTTTTGGGGGGGCCTCAGATCTAGTTGACTGAATCAAAGTCCACCAAGTGGACTTCGATCCGAATTTGAGGACAAATTCGATTCACCGCAAAGCTGAATTTCCTCATGCTTCATGGTAGCGAATCGATTTAACCTGAAATAGTGCAAAAAAATATAACAAATTGACGCTCACTGTCATTGCTCCCACTACTTACAAAGAAATGCGCTTCATGATGAAGTAATTCATCACAAAGCAATTTTTTTATTCGGGGAATCAGACAAATCGAATTTTCAAATACTTCGCTCATCTCTACCCAGATCCAATAAGTTACAACTCTGCAGGCAGTAGTCTCAAGAATGGGAGTCAATGACTTCAGTACTGACAGATAAGAGTTTGTTGGGTTGTACTTCTAGCACATTTAATGATACCATATCAGTAATTTGGCCCAGAAACTACAGATTTGATTGTCAGTTTTGTATTCCGTATCGCTTCCTGTTTGCTTCTGCATTTGTTCCATATTCCGTAATTTGTACCGTTACATATCTGTTTGTCAACCATCTTTCAAGTGCTCAAAAGGAAGGTCACATACATAGTTGCTCTGGTGCCATTTTCTATTGCTTTCTCAGAATATAGAGCTCTGCTAGATTTGTCTGCTTGGCTAGCTTTATTATCTGGTGACTTTTAGCTTTTGAAGTTGTCCAACAAACTGTCACGCCCTGCCCTGTGGGTGTTTTGAGACGATCTGTTGCTGCACGTGATTCGGTCTGACAGTTTGTTTTGTTTTGGGTTTAAACAGAATCCCACCTCCTATCAGGTGTGGTTCGTTTGGTCATTGGGGAGGCTATTTATTCCTCCCTCTCCCTATAGCCTTTGCGGGTTATAGTTCTTCCTTGTTTGAGCGCTGGAAGTTTTGGTGGATCGTCTGCTCCAACTCATCTATAGATAAGTCCTTTTCCCTTTTTCCTTCTGTGTCTGTTTTTACTAGGCCCCTAGAGTGACGCTAGCTTCTTCGGTGGTTGAAGGAGCTGGTAGTCTCTTTCCCCTTTCCCTACTGTTGAGGGTTTGGTCCAGTGTGTTACAGCTTTAGGTATGTGGGCATGTGCATATCTACTATCGAGATATGCACATGGGCATAGCAGCATAGGGAAAGTCTTTTAGGGATTGCTAGGAGGTGACTCCTTTGTTCCCTAGCTTTTGGGGCCTAGTCAGTTGTTTTGTTTGCTTTGCCGTTTCCTGTTTCCTTCCCTTATCTTACCTACCGTGACACAAACCTTTTGATGTTGCCCTCCTGCACTGCCTCTCTCTCAGAAATTTCAACAGCATTTGCAGGTGCTGGAAGAAGAATTGAGGAAGAGGCATTGGGTTTACACTATTGTCTCACAACAGTCCAGGAAAGGTCACTCTCACACCCTCCACCATGAGCTATGGCAGCACCATGAAAAATTTCACAACTTCTGCCGATCCCGACCTTTGACTGCCTGCTGGAGGACCTGCATCCTGGCCTCACCTACGAGGACACGAGCATGTGATGCTGCATTTCTCCTGAAGAATGGCTGATCATCATTCTTAGGCAAGGACACATACTGCCTACTGTGATGCCATGTCAACTTGATAGAGCTCTCAGAAATTGAACTAACATAACATGTACCACAGTAGGGGTCATTTATTGGGCAATTTGCCCCTGTGACCGCATATATGTGGGTTTAACATCCAGAGAGCTTAGGCGGAGAGTCAGGGAGCATGTTCTTTCCATCGAGGCTGCCAAGGAGGAACAGGATACATTGCAACTCAAGACATTGGCTAGGCACTTCAAGGAATGTCATGACTGTGACGGCACCCTTCTCAGAGTTAGGGGGATTGACAGAGTCATCGTGTCCCCCAGGGGTGGCGATTGGAAGAAGGTATTAGGTCAAAAAGAAACCAGGTGGATCTACACCCTGAATACCAACGTCCCACTGGGTCTCAATGAGGGCAATAGTTTTGTCCCCTTTCTGTGAGGCACCCTGGGACTATCTGGTCTCTGCTTTGACTGTCTTGTTTTTGACTATTCTTCCTTGGCAATATCCCTCTCTCTTCCTCTCTCTCTCTCCCCAGCCTTGATACTTAGATGTGACAATTCCCTCATCAACTTTTTTGTAGCGTCTTCCTCTGACCCGGTATCCCTCGGTACCGACTGTTTTTAGCAGTTACTAATTTTTAACTCGATTATCATTAATTGTTGTTTTCATGTCTTTTTAACTGCTTTGTGTACTATCTGTGCTTGGTTCTCCTGGTTTCTTCTCATGTATGTGAGCCTTTGTCTCTTCAGATTTGCGTGGATCAGTTGACGTCTATTGGCCATGCTGGTAAAGCTCTGCATCGTTGGAATTGGACACATTGTCAGCTGAAAACTCGCCCACTTTGGACCTTAACTCCTCCTCTCACTACCTTCGGTCCAACTTGACCTTGTTGGACTCTTGACATATCCTCAATCCATTAGGCTGCTAGTGCTGATGGGGATTTTCTAACTGGAGGGTTACATATAGGGTTGTATGGTTTGCAGCCCACCCTCAATCTTTTAGAAAATATAGTGTTGTGTGCACTCTCTAGAAATGTTATCTCTGGGTCACATGTTGCGGACCTGGGCCATTATTGTCCATTCACATGTTATGCACATATACAATATTTATGTTATCTTATTCTCTTTCACTTCTTACCTGCATGCCACCCCTCTCACGCCTCACTCCCTCACCTGCACCCATTCCCTGCACTGTGCACGTTAATTTGTTTTAGCTTATTTAGCCTTATGTGATGCTATCAATTTTTATTCTTAACTTTCACAGTACTGTGTCGACTGTTGTGGTGCTATTGGATTTTTTATCCACTGCACCTCACACTTTCTAGGCAAAAAAAATAAAAAATTTTACAAATGGAGTATACGATGATTTTCATCTCGTATTAGGAACCCCTTTTTAGCTACATTATTTTGTGGATGGTTTCTATTGGCTCAATTGGATGTGTACACACAGAATCATTCAAACAATTATCATGGCATTATGATTGATGTATCATGACATCGTTGTTTCCATTGGACATATCACATGACTTGTGACTGACTATTACCTCGACCCACCTTGTAGGCTGTGATCTTCTGAGTCATGTGATCACTGTCACACGTGAGATCCACTATGGACCTTTTTGCTCTTTGCAGCGCATGCGCTAGGTTTGGGGATAGATAGCGCACTACGAGGGAAGTCCGACTCTGCGCTTGTATTCCCGCGAGATCTCCGAGACTTGGGGTGTGACGTCTTGTGGTCGCGTCCCTGCTCGGATGAATGCGCGCACGCGCAGAGGTTCTTTCCCCGGCAGCGGCGTTCTGCGCATGCTCCTCTCGCTATGTGTGGATCGCGAGACACTTCCGGGTTCGGCGTTCATTGTGAACACCTGCAAGATTGCCTGGGAGGTCTCCCGGTCTGCACTAGTCTCCATTGGCTATCTCGGTGGGAGGTTCCCGGATGGGAGTGGGACTGCTTAGACTCACACAGGTATTTATACCAGCTTATCACCAGGAGAAACCATACGCCCCCTGAAGAAGCAAGGCGAAACGCGCGTCGGGTAAGGAGCCATCACACTATCCTCTCTGGTCAGTATAGGTTACCACGGTCGGTTCCATTGAACTGTTGTCTGCAGGCGGATTAGCATTGGTTTATTGGTGTTCATTTTTTACTGCTCACCGCTCTGCACACTATAAGTGTGGACTTATTGTCTTTCCGCTTATACACCAGTGACCCTTGGTAGTGTAATAAGGACGTTGTGCTTTTTTGCAAGTACCATTGGGACTCATACCATTTATTGCATTTGCTCTTAATCGTCCTATTACCCCTTGTACCATCTTACCTATCAGATATATCAGTTTTTTGGATTGGTTGGGTGGCTCCATGCACTTGTCACTTTATACTCCTGCACTTTTTACCATTAATTGAAACCGCCATATATGTAACTATTATTGTGTTTTTCTACTAATAAAGCATTATCAAATATATATATGTGTGTGACTTTTTAGGTTCTCCATAGTAAGTAGACACTAGACTCAACATGCAATGCCTCAGACTAAGATCCAACCAATCAACGCCACTTCTTTGGTAAAATAGTTGTATTAGTTGCTAGTTAGCAACTGTTCCTGGCTGTTATATGTAAGGGCTTGTTTTATCAGACTTAGTTATCTGCTTATTTTTCTTAATACAATTTTCTTTTATCTTGGATGACATTTTGGGGGTTGTGGAATCAATTTCTTAAGTTGCAATGATTTCAACATACAGTGGTCATCCTAGAACCAATTAATATTGTAACTTGATAGACCACTGTACTTATTTTTTCCTTTCAGATTCCTGGCATATGGGATCTCATTTGCATCGCTCCATTTTGCGTTTCTGCTGGGGACCTCCACAATTTTAGGGATGATCCAAGTGACATGGAAAGTGATTTTGTAGCAACTCAAGAAGCAGAGTTTTTTCAACTCTGTGCAGTTTCCCAACTGCATCAAAGTGATGGATGGCAAGCACATCCCTGTTAAGTAGCTATCTTACTCAGGGTCCTGATGCTTCAATAACAAGCAGCATTCCTTGGTAGTGATATTGGTCTTGGCTGACAATTGTTACCGCTTTGTAACTTCGGATATTGGGACCTATAGGAGCTGATGTGTCACCACCAGACATCTGAGAAGCTCTGACAGATGTTCTTCAGAACCTCCTGCTTGAGGTTCCTTTTGTTTTGCTTTCGTTTTCTCATCTCGTTAGCCTCTCTCAGCTGTCATGTAGTTGCACTGATTGCATCCCTTTAAATCCCTTCCCATACTGCATCACTTTGCGGTTTATACAACTTCCTGGAGTGTGCTGATGCTAGAAGCTGTTACTACTGCATCCACAAGATAAGTCTGTTTTCTTTATTTCTGTTTGCCTGTGGGCTTGATCCTAGGTGACCCTGACTCCCTCCTTATTAAGTGTAGGGAGCCGGTGGTCGTGTCCCCTCACTATTATAGGGTGTTCAGGTGCATACAGTCGAGGAACGAGGATATGCAATTTTCTACCATTGAGATTTTTGCATAGGCTGAGCAGTAAGGGAGAGAGCTAGGGCTCTTACAGGGCTTACCCTCCTGTTCCTTAGTTTTGGATCAAGTCAGTCAGATCTTCATTTGTGTCTTCTAGTTTTCTGTACACCTTTTGTGACATTATAAACCGCCAAAACCGTCTCAAGCATGGATCCGGTTTCACTTTTGACTGAACACATGCAGGGTCTTTCATTGGAGGTAGCAGAACTCCGTAAAACTGTTTCTCAGCTTGCGTTCATGGAGTTTGTTCTGAGCCTAAGATCTCACTCCCGGATACGTTCTCCGGGGGTAGTGAAAATTTTGTTCGTTTTAGAGAGGCTTGCAAACTCCATTTCCGCCTACTTCCCCATTCCTCTGGTGATGAGGAGCAGAGGGTGGGGATCATCATCTCGCTGCTCAGGGATAACGCTCAGTCCTGGGCCTTTTCGCTGCCGGTTGGGGCACGGCCTCTCTGTTCAGTGGATGAATTTTTTTTAGCCCTGTGTCAGATATATGATGATCCGGATCGTATTGCTCTGGCTGAGTTTAGACTACGTCTTTTATGCCAGGGTCCGCAGAGATATACTGTTCAGAATTTCGGAGATGGGCAGCTGATACTGGTTGGAATGATGCTGCACTCCGAAGTCAATTTTGCCATGGTCTTTCAGAGGGATTGAAAGATGCATTTGCCTTTCATGAGAGACCTACCTCCTTGGACTCTGCCATAGCTCGGGCCGTTCGTATTGACAGGCGTCTTAGAGAGAGAGGAGAGATCACTCCTTCCTGTCATACTCAGTCCAAGGACAGTGCGGCGGTCTCATTCAGTGCACAGGGGTCTCAGTCGCTCTCAATCCCTTCTGAGCAGGATCCCATACAGCTGGGTTTGCTTGCCTCTGACAATAGAGGATTCAGCTCTCATAGGAAGGTTTGTTACTGTTGTGGAGGTATAAATCATTTGGCAAATGTTTGTCCCTCTAGGAGATTCAGGCAGTTTTTTGAGAGTAATAAAGAAACAAAAAGAAAAAAATCCTCTAAAAACATTCCATCTGTTACTATTGGCAAGTTTAATGCGTAAATTGAAGCTTTTCCTTTGCTTGTAGTTCCCGTTTTGTCCTACCTGCCAGGGTGGCGCTAGAGAGCAAGAACATTTTTTGTGAGATTTTTGTAGATAGTGGAGCAGCTGTCAATCTCATTGATAATCAATTTGCTATAACTCATGGTTTCCAGGTATGCACTTTGAGAAAGGATATACCTGTTTTTGCTATTGATTCCGTTCCACTTTCTCAGAAATCGTTAAAGGGCATAGTTCACAATATCCGTTTGATTGTGAGTGATACTCATGTTGAGGATGTGTCATGTTTCGTCCTAAGCGGGTTGCCTACTCCTCTAGTGTTGGGGCTACCCTGGCTCACTAAACATAACCCCACCATTGATTGGCAAGCGAGGCAAATAAATGGTTGGAGTGACTTTTGCAGAGAGAATTGCCTCACGACATCTGTTTCTGAGGTTTCTACTAAGACTGTACCATCTTTTCTCTCTGAATTTTCGGATGTGTCTTCTGAGAGTGGTGTTCAGGACTTGTCCCCTCACAGGGAGTATGATTGCCCTATTAATCTCACCCCAGGCGCCAAGCTGCCTAAATCTCGTTTATACAATCTCTCCCAACCTGAAAGGGTCGCTATGCGTGCTTATATCTCTGAGAGTCTGAGAAAGGGACACATACGACCCTCAAAGTCACCTGTCGCCGCTGGTTTTTTCTTTGTTAAGAAAAAAGATGGTTCTTTAAGACCATGTCTGGATTTCAGGGAGCTGAACAGTATCACAATTCGTGACCCTTATCCGCTTCCTCTGATCCCGGACCTGTTTAACCAGATTGTTGGGGCTAAAGTTTTTTCCAAGTTGGATCTAAGAGGGGCATACAACCTGGTCAGGGTCAGAGAAGGAGACGAATGTAAGACGGCCTTCAATACCCCTGAGGGCCATTTTGAGAATTTGGTTATGCCTTTTGGTTTGATGAATGCTCCAGCCGTCTTTCAGCATTTTGTGAACAGCATTTTTTATCATTTAATGGGGAAATTTGTATTAGTGTATCTAGATGACATTTTGATTTTTTTCTCCTGATTTCAAAACTCATAAGGACCACCTACGTCAGGTCTTGCTCATCCTGCGGGAAAATAAATTGTACGCTAAACTGGAAAAATGTGTGTTTGCGGTTCCAGAAATTCAATTTCTGGGGTTTCTTCTCTCCGCTTCTAGTTTTCGCATGGACCCCGAGAAGGTCCGCACTGTGCTTGAGTGGGAGCTTCCTGAGAATCAGAAGGCGCTGATGCGTTTTTTGGGTTTTGCCAATTATTACGGGAAGTTTATTTTGAATTATTCCCCTGTTGTTAAACCACTCACTGATATGACTAGAAAGGGGGTAGATTTTTCTTCCTGGTCGGTAGAGGCGCGTAAGGCCTTTTCTAGTATCAAGGAGAGTTTTGCTTCCGCTCCCATCTTGGTACAACCTGATATCTCTCTGCCCTTCATAGTTGAGGTGGACGCTTCTGAGGTGGGTGTGGGTGCGGTTTTGTCTCAGGGTCCCTTTCCTGCCAAATGGCGACCGTGTGCCTTTTTCTCGAAGAAACTCTCCTCCGCAGAGAGAAATTACGATGTGGGAGATAGGGAGTTGTTTGCCATCAAGTTAGCTTTTGAGGAATGGCGCCATTGGCTAGAGGGAGCCAGACACCCTATTACCGTGTTTACTGACCATAAGAATCTGGCCTACTTGGAGTCAGCCAAGTGTCTGAACCCGAGACAGGCCAGATGGTCTTTGTTCTTTTCAAGGTTTAATTTTGTTGTCACGTTCCGCCCTGGGGTTAAGAATGTGAAGGCGGATGCCCTGTCACGTTGTTTTCCGGGAGGTGGGAATTTTGAAGACCCGGGTCCCATTTTGGCTGAAGATGTGGTGGTCTCTGCTCTTTATCCTGAATTGGAGCAGAGGTTCAGGTAGCCCAGTCAGAGGCTCCTGATCTTTGTCCTCCTGGGAGGTTGTTTGTGCCTCTCGCTTTAAGACACAAGATTTTTAAGGAGCACCACGATACTGTCCTTGCTGGGCACCCGGGGACAAAAGCCACAGTGGATCTCATCGCTCGGAGATTCTGGTGGCCGGCGCTTCGTAAGTCGGTTGAGGGTTTTGTGGCAGCCTGCGAGACCTGCGCTCGTGCCAAAGTCCCTCATTCACTGCCATCAGGTCCTCTTCTTCCGTTACCCATTCCTTCCCGTCCTTGGACACATCTGTCCATGGACTTCATAACGGACCTGCCTCGTTCCTCGGGAGAGACTGTGATTCTGGTGGTGGTGGACCGTTTTAGCAAAATGGTGCATTTCATTTATATTTCCTGGCTTGCCCAATGCTAAGACGCTGGCGCAGGCATTTATTGATCACATTGTCAAATTGCATGGTATTCCTTCAGACATAGTTTCTGATAGGGGCACGCAGTTTGTTTCCAGATTCTGGAAGGCTTTCTGTTCTCAATTGGGGGTTCGGTTGTCATTCTCTTCTGCTTTCCACCCGCAGTCGAATGGCCAGACAGAGCGCGTCAATCAGAATCTGGAGACATATCTGCGCTGTTTTGTGGCGGAGAATCAGGAGGATTGGTGTTCTTTTTTGTCCCTTGCTGAGTTTGCTTTAAATAACCGTCGTCAGGAGTCCTCTGATAAGTCACCATTTTTTGGTGCATATGGGTTTCATCCGCAGTTTGGGACATTCTTTGGAGAGGGGTCTTCTGGTTTACCTGATGAGGACAGAGTCTCCTCGTCTTTGTCATCTATTTGGCAAAAGATTCACGATAATCTAAAGAGCATGAGTGAGAGATATAAGCGTGTGGCGGATAAGAGACGTGTGCCTGATCCGGACCTGAATGTTGGTGATCTGGTGTGGTTGTCTACTAAGAATATCAAATTGAAGGTTCCCTCCTGGAAGTTGGGTCCTAAGTTTATTGGGCCTTACAAAATCTTGTCTGTCATCAATCCTGTTGCCTACCGTCTTGATCTTCCTCAGACTTGGAAGATCCATAATGTTTTTCATAAGTCCTTATTAAAACCTTATGTCCAACCCATTGTACCCTCGTCTTTGCCTCCTCCTCCGATTGTGGTTGATGGTAATCTTGAATTTCAGGTCTCTAGGATTGTGGATTCTCGTGTTGTCCGCGGTTCTCTCCAGTACCTCGTTCATTGGGAGGGTTATGGTCCTGAGGAGAGGATGTGGGTCCCAGTGACGGACATTAAGGCCACTCGTCTCATCAGGGCTTTCCATAGGTCCCATCCTGAGAAGGTGGGCTCCGAGTGTCCGGAGTCCACTCGTAGAAGGAGGGGTACTGTCACCACCAGACATCTGAGAAGCTCTGACAGACGTTCTTCAGAACCTCCTGCTTGAGGTTCCTTTTGTTTTGCTTTCGTTTTCTCATCTCGTTAGCCTCTCTCAGCTGTCATGTAGTTGCACTGATTGCATCCCTTTAAATCCCTTCCCATACTGCATCACTTTGCGGTTTATACAACTTCCTGGAGTGTGCTGATGCTAGAAGCTGTTACTACTGCATCCACAAGATAAGTCTGTTTTCTTTATTTCTGTTTGCCTGTGGGCTTGATCCTAGGTGACCCTGACTCCCTCCTTATTAAGTGTAGGGAGACGGTGGTCGTGTCCCCTCACTATTATAGGGTGTTCAGGTGCATACAGTCGAGGAACGAGGATATGCAATTTTCTACCATTAAAATTTTTGCATAGGCTGAGCAGTAAGGGAGAGAGCTAGGGCTCTTACAGGGCTTACCCTCCTGTTCCTTAGTTTTTGATCAAGTCAGTCGGATCTTCATTTGTGTCTTCTAGTTTTCTGTACACCTTCCGTGACATGATGCTTGCATCTTCATTCCAAAATAGGTGAACGGCTTTAAGCCAACTAGCTTGTCCTTCCAGAGTAGACTACTGCCCGGATCTTCTGGACCACCAGTCTTGTTTTTGATCACAGCTGACAAAGGATTTGCCTTCTCACCACATGTGAAGCAGCCTTTCCCATGATGCAGTTTGGATGACAAGAAGCCTTACCTTTTTCTTAACTGTTCTAGAACACCAGTACAGAAAAATGGTCAACAATTGCAGGCAGATATAATAAAAAAAAAAAACAAGAGTGTGTGGTGGCTTACCTGTCGTGGCAAATGGATAAGGTGCTCTGTTGAAAAGGTTTCCCTGAAAAGCCTCACAGAATAAATATAATAATTATATATAACAGGCACTCTATCATTCAAAACTGCATCGAGTGTCTGTGTACACAATGATATATATTTTTCTGTGTGACCACCCTTCTAAGATCTGAATATCACAGATATAAGTGCAATATAATAAAGGGTGTCTGCCAGACCAATTAGTTGCATGCAATATTATATAAATTAAGGTATATGACTACAATTATTAAAAACGCATTTTATTAAGACGGTAGAATTGTTAATATATAGAAATATAAAAAAGGGATTATATTCAAGAAAGAAAAAAAGTTTAAAAAATGTAAATGTAAAAATTGTACTTATAAATATATAAAAAATTTATAAATTGATAAATATTGAGCACAGTTATGTATGTGGTCCAGAGCAGTCCATTAATATCCTTTTATGGTTCAGTTTAGTTCAATGTCTCCATATTTGATGAATCAAGTTGATCCAAAGAGGTAAAATTGTTCAGTGTCCAGTGACTGTGATGAAAAAAATAGTGAAATAGTGTATAAACTCACCTAAAGAATTATTAGGAACACCTGTTCTATTTCTCATTAATGTGATTATCTAGAAAACCAATCACATGGCAGTTGCTTCAATGCATGTAGGGTTGTGGTCCTGGTCAAGATAATCTCCTGAACTCCAAACTGAATGTCAGAATGGGAAAGAAAGGTGGGCTACAACAGCAGAAGACCCCACCGGGTACCACTCATCTCCACTACAAATAGGAAAAAGAGGCTACAATTTGCACGAGCTCACCAAAACTGGACTGTTGAAGACTGGAAAAATGTTGCCTGGTCTGATGAGTCTCGATTTCTGTTGAGACATTCAATCGAATTTGGCGTAAACAGAATGAGAACATGTATCCATCATGCCTTGTTACCACTGTGCAGGCTGGCGGTGGTGGTGTTATGGTGTGGGGATGTTTTCTGGGCACACTTTAGGCCCCTTAGTGCCAATTGGCCATCATTTAAATGCTACGGGCTACCTGAGCATTGTTTCTGACCATGTCCATCCCTTCATGACCACCATGTACCCATCCTCTGATGGCTACTTCCAGCAGGATAATGCACCATGTCACAAAGCTCGAATCATTTCAAATTGGTTTCTTGAACATGACAATGAGTTCACTGTACTAAAATGGCCGCCAAAGTCACCAGATCTCAACCAAATAGAGCATCTTTGGGATGTGGTGGAACGGGAGCTTTGTGCCCTGGATGTGCATTCCTCAAATCTCCATCAACTGCAAGATGCTATCCTATCAATATGGGCCAACATTTCTAAAGAATGCTATCTGCACCTTGTTGAATCAATGCCACGTAGAATTAAGGCAGTTCTGAAGGCAAAAGGGTGTCCAACACCACATTAGTATGGTGTTCCTAATAATTCTTTAGGTGAGTGTATATATATCAAAGAATGCAATGAAAAAATATAAAGAAAAAATAGAGAAAAAATAAAAATTGTAAAATATAAAAATAAAGTGTTGTATGGAAATGAGTATAAATAAATATGAGTATACAATAAATATAATAATATAGATAAATAATAGGGACAGACTGGTGATGTTGCCGTATTATCAATAATTTGTATATCCCTCTGGTTGTTACTTGAAACTTGATTAAGGTATGGAATTGACTCCTTCGTATTAGGATATATGTGGTACCAAGCTCAATGTTTCTATAAAATTGTATCAATAGCGCGCTATTTGCTACTATGTAGCTCAGTTACCGTATTGGCTTCTGTGCTGTACTCTCACCGACCGAGTCCTTTCATTTGTTCGGCGGCGTGTTGATACTGCTCCTGGCATAGCACGTGCCGTCCCACGTGTTGGCACGCTTTTCCCTCAAGGCTGTTTGAATTGCCGGGCTGTCTTAAATCCTCTTTGCGGTTGGGGATTGTAGGAATCTCACTCCGATTTAGTTCCTACCACACTGTGTTACCACGGCTTGCGATAGTATTATTTTCTTTTTAGTGGATTATCTTTGCTGCGTGTATGTCATGGTCTTACCTTCTCACTGTTTGTGTCCAGGTTCTGGCGCGCCTTTTGCTCCCAGTTGGGGATTCATCTCTCTTTCTCCTCGGCCTACCACCCTCAGTCCAATGGGGCCGCAGAACGATCCAATCAGGCCTTGGAGCAATTCCTTCGTTGCTATGTCTCCGATCACCAAGACAATTGGGTTGACCTCCTGCCTTGGGCTGAGTTTGCCAGGAACACGGCGGTGAACTCTTCCTCTGGGACGTCTCCCTTCATGGCCAATTATGGGTTCCAACCTGCCGTGTTACCGGAGGTATTCTCTCCCCAGGATACTCCGGCTGTGGAGGATCACCTTTCCGTCCTACGTACTTCTTGGGTACAGATCCAGAGGTCCCTTGAGGTCTCTGCGCAACGCCAGAGACTCCAGGCTAATCGCAGACGAGCGCCCGCTCCTTCCTACCAGGTCGGAGACCGTGTATGGTTGTCCACCCGCAACCTCAACCTTCGAGTGCCCACTCCCAAGCTGGCGCCTCGCTTTGTTGGTCCCTTCCGAGTGCTTCGCAGGGTAAATCCGGTAGCCTATGCCCTTGCGCTTCCTCCTGGCATGCGGATCTCCAACGTGTTTCATGTCTCCCTGTTGAAGCCATTGGTGTGTAATCGTTTCACTTCCTCGGTTCCTCGGCCCCGTCCGGTCCAAGTGGGCAATCGTGAGGAATATGAGGTGAGCAATATCCTGGACTCACGCCTGGTCCGCGGTCGGTTGCAGTTTTTGGTCCATTGGCGTGGTTATGGTCCAGAGGAGCGTTCCTGGGTTCCCTCCACAGATGTCCATGCTCCTGCGTTGCTCCGAGCCTTCCACGCACGCTTCCCTCTGAAACCGTTCCTTACTCCGCGGAGGAGGGGCCCTTGAGGGGGAGGTACTGTCATGGTCTTACCTTCTCACTGTTCTCCTTCGTTTGACATGTGCTGGCGGCCATCTTGGTTTCTGGGTTTCTTGTAGCCTCCCACCCTGCGGCTCCTCCTTCCCACTGGGAGGAGCTGGATGCCTAGCTCATATATATAGAAGGTCTGTGGCTTCAGTTCCTTGCTTGGTCCTCCTGTGTGCACATGCTTCAAAGACTGCTGCTGCTTCCGGTTCCTGATCCTGGCCTCGTCTGACTACCCCTTTGGTTCCCGATCCTGGCTTCGTCTGACTACCCCGTTGGTTCCTGATCCTGGCTACGTCTGACTACCCTCCTGGTTCCTGACCTCCGTCTACGCAAGACCCTGCTTCAGTTTAGCCATCCGTTTGGACTTTAGCTACGGCTTGATTTTCAATAAAGCCTTCTTATTCCACCTATCTCTGTTGTACGTCTGGTTCATGGTTCCATGACATTAGGACCAAGCCATGAATTCTGACGGTACAGGGCCATCCTCGCTACCTACGCTGGTTGCCAGACTTGATCAGCAGGATCACCTGTTGGGTCGGTTCGCTGTGGCGTTACAAACCCTGCTTGAACGCACGGCTCATTTAGCTTCCGTTGCCGATGGGTCGGTTGTCGCTCCTGGGCCCGCTCCTACTGCCGCTCCGGTTGTTGCGCCAGAGTCTACCCCGACACCTGTTGCTGCACCTGCGGTGTTTCGGGGTATGACCGGTTCTGCCCCCCTTCCACAGCGCTTTGGGGGAGAGCCAACTCAGTGCCGAGGTTTCCTTAACCAGGTGGCCATTTATTTCGAGTTGCTGCCACATGCCTTTCCTACTGAGAGATCAAAGGTGGGCTTCTTGATCTCGCTGCTCTCGGACAAGGCCTTGGCCTGGGCCAGCCCTTTATGGGAGAACAACAATCCGGTGGTTGCCGAGTTTTCCGGTTTTGTTGCTTCTCTTCGGAAGGTATTCGATGTGCCGACTCGTGCTGCCTCTGCTGCGAAGCTCCTTATGTCCATCAGACAGGGTTCACGATCCGTAGCTGAATACGCCATTGAGTTTCGTACCCTGGCAGCAGAGGTGGGCTGGAATAATGAGGCTCTGGTCGCTGCTTTCTCTCATGGTCTCTCGGATGCCTTGAAGGATGAGATTGCAGCCAAGGACCTACCAGTGGAGCTCGAGTCCCTTATTTCTTTCCTGATTTTGATTGACACCAGACTCAGGGAGAGACCTTCCTTTAAGGAGAGCCTGCGGAGGCCTTCTAACAGATTGGCGCCTACGTTTGCTGTCCCACCCGTGCCTCCCTCTCCTCCCACGCCTCCTGGGGATGACTGGTCTGGGGGTCAACCCATGCAGCTGGGGTTTGCTCGCCTGTCCGAGGGGGAGAGGGTACTCCGGAGACGCGAGGGCCGATGCATGTACTGTGGTCTCGGTGGGCATTTTCGGTTGGCATGCCCGAACCGTCCGGGAAACGCTCGCACCTGAGATCCTGTCGGGGGCAGATCTTGGGTGGAGTCTCCTCGTCCCCGGTTTCCCGTGTTGACAAACCACTGATTACTGTTGTCCTCTCCTGGGTCGGGGGCTCGGTGACGACCCAGGCGTTGGTGGACTCTGGTGCTGGTGGCTTGTTCATTGATAGTGTGTTCGCCGCCGCCAATTCCATTCCTCTGCAGCCTCGAGGTTCCCCACTGGCTCTTGAGGCGATAGACGGCAGACCCCTTCTGCCGCCACACGTGACTCAGGAGACCCTTCCAGTGGGGATGGCCATTGGTGCCGTTCACAGAGAGTCGGTCTGTCTCCAGGTTATTTCGTCTCCACACTACTCGGTGGTCTTGGGGTACCCCTGGCTCCAGAAGCATAATCCGACTTTCGATTGGAGATCGGCCGAGATCCTCTCGTGGTCACCGCAGTGTGGGGCTAGTTGCATCCATGGGCCTGTCAAGTTGCTGTGTACTTCCTCGGACTCTCTGTTGCCTCCTGAATACGAGGAGTACCGGGATGTATTCGATAAGGTGCGTGCGGTTGCCCTACCTCCGCACCGCCCATACGATTGTGCCATAGAGTTACAATCTGGTGCCGTTCCTCCTCGTGGCAAAGTCTATCCACTGTCGGTAGCGGAGAATGTGGCCATGGAGGAGTACGTGAGGGAGGCGCTTTCACGCGGACACATTCGCAAATCCTCGTCCCCGGCAGGGGCTGGATTTTTCTTTGTGAAAAAGAAGGGCGGTGAGTTGAGGCCTTGCATCGACTACAGGGGTCTCAATCGCATCACGATCAAGAACGCTTACCCGATACCCTTGATTTCCGAGCTGTTCGATCGCCTCAAAGGGGCCACGGTCTTTACCAAACTCGACCTGAGGGCGGCATATAACCTGGTAAGGATCAAGGCGGGCGATGAGTGGAAGACCGCGTTTAACACCAGGACCGGTCATTATGAATCCTTGGTTATGCCCTTTGGGTTGTGCAATGCGCCCGCAGTCTTCCAGGAATTCATCAACGATGTTTTCCGTGACCTGTTGCAGCAGTGTGTGGTGGTCTATTTGGATGACATCTTGGTATATTCTGCATCCATGGAGGCCCACATTCTGGATGTCAGACGAGTGTTGCAACGCTTACGAGAGAACAAGCTGTTCGGTAAGCTTGAGAAATGCGAATTTCACCGATCCCAGGTAACCTTCTTAGGTTACATCATTTCCGCTGAGGGGTTCTCCATGGATCCTGAGAAGGTTTCGGCTGTCTTACAGTGGCCCCAGCCCAGTGGGCTTCGTGCCCTGCAGCGCTTTTTGGGCTTCGCCAATTATTATCGGAAGTTCATCAGGGACTTTTCCATGCTAGCCAAGCCTCTCACGGATCTGACCAGGAAGGGCAGTAATCCTCAGGTCTGGCCGCTCGAGGCCATCCGAGCTTTTGAGGCTCTAAAGTCCGCCTTTGTGTCGGCTCCGATTCTGTCGCATCCCAACCCTGGGTTGCCTTTTGTCCTCGAGGTGGACGCGTCTGAGACGGGAGTAGGCGCCCTCCTGTCTCAGCGTAGAACACCAGAGGGTCCTCTGCTTCCTTGTGGGTTTTACTCCCGGAAACTGTCTTCCGCGGAGTGCAACTATCAGATTGGTGACAGGGAGTTATTGGCCATCGTGCAGGCCCTTAAAGAATGGAGGCACTTGCTCGAGGGCTCGGTGGTTCCGGTTCTCATCCTGACGGACCACAAGAATCTGACCTACCTCTCTGAGGCCAAGAGATTGACACCACGTCAGGCCAGATGGGCTCTGTTCTTGTCACGTTTTAATTACGTGGTCTCCTACCTACCCGGCTCCAAGAACTTCAGAGCGGATGCCTTATCACGGCAGTACTCCGAGCTGTCCGGGGAGGAGTCGATTCCGACTACGGTCATACCCCCGAATCAGATCCTGGCTGCTATTCGCACCAGCCTGACCTCTCCTCTGGGTGAGCAGATTTTGGCGGCTCAATCTGGTGCTCCCTCTGGGAGACCCAACGGCAGATGTTTTGTGCCTGAGGAGTTGCGCACTCGGTTGTTGCGAACCTACCATAACTCCAAGGCCGCGGGGCACCCTGGAAAGAATCAGCTGTCCTGGGCGGTTTCACGTCTGTTCTGGTGGCCTTCTCTACGTTCCGACATCGCCGCATATGTAGCGGCATGCTCCGTTTGTGCCCAGAGTAAGTCCCCTCGGCACCTTCCGTTGGGCCTTTTGCAACCCATAGCCACCGGGGAGCGTCCATGGTCACACCTGGGGATGGATTTCATTGTGGACCTTCCTGCATCCCGAGGCCATACGGTCATTCTCATGATTGTGGATCGGTTTTCCAAAATGTGCCACTGTGTTCCTCTCAAGAAGTTACCCTCTGCACAAGAGTTGGCCTCGATTTTTGCCAGGGAGGTCTTCCGGTTGCACGGTTTGCCCAAGGAGATTGTGTCGGATCGGGGGAGTCAGTTTGTGTCCAGGTTCTGGCGCGCCTTTTGCTCCCAGTTGGGGATTCATCTCTCTTTCTCCTCGGCCTACCACCCTCAGTCCAATGGGGCCGCAGAACGATCCAATCAGGCCTTGGAGCAATTCCTTCGTTGCTATGTCTCCGATCACCAAGACAATTGGGTTGACCTCCTGCCTTGGGCTGAGTTTGCCAGGAACACGGCGGTGAACTCTTCCTCTGGGACGTCTCCCTTCATGGCCAATTATGGGTTCCAACCTGCCGTGTTACCGGAGGTATTCTCTCCCCAGGATACTCCGGCTGTGGAGGATCACCTTTCCGTCCTACGTACTTCTTGGGTACAGATCCAGAGGTCCCTTGAGGTCTCTGCGCAACGCCAGAGACTCCAGGCTAATCGCAGACGAGCGCCCGCTCCTTCCTACCAGGTCGGAGACCGTGTATGGTTGTCCACCCGCAACCTCAACCTTCGAGTGCCCACTCCCAAGCTGGCGCCTCGCTTTGTTGGTCCCTTCCGAGTGCTTCGCAGGGTAAATCCGGTAGCCTATGCCCTTGCGCTTCCTCCTGGCATGCGGATCTCCAACGTGTTTCATGTCTCCCTGTTGAAGCCATTGGTGTGTAATCGTTTCACTTCCTCGGTTCCTCGGCCCCGTCCGGTCCAAGTGGGCAATCGTGAGGAATATGAGGTGAGCAATATCCTGGACTCACGCCTGGTCCGCGGTCGGTTGCAGTTTTTGGTCCATTGGCGTGGTTATGGTCCAGAGGAGCGTTCCTGGGTTCCCTCCACAGATGTCCATGCTCCTGCGTTGCTCCGAGCCTTCCACGCACGCTTCCCTCTGAAACCGTTCCTTACTCCGCGGAGGAGGGGCCCTTGAGGGGGAGGTACTGTCATGGTCTTACCTTCTCACTGTTCTCCTTCGTTTGACATGTGCTGGCGGCCATCTTGGTTTCTGGGTTTCTTGTAGCCTCCCACCCTGCGGCTCCTCCTTCCCACTGGGAGGAGCTGGATGCCTAGCTCATATATATAGAAGGTCTGTGGCTTCAGTTCCTTGCTTGGTCCTCCTGTGTGCACATGCTTCAAAGACTGCTGCTGCTTCCGGTTCCTGATCCTGGCCTCGTCTGACTACCCCGTTGGTTCCCGATCCTGGCTTCGTCTGACTACCCCGTTGGTTCCTGATCCTGGCTACGTCTGACTACCCTCCTGGTTCCTGACCTCCGTCTACGCAAGACCCTGCTTCAGTTTAGCCATCCGTTTGGACTTTAGCTACGGCTTGATTTTCAATAAAGCCTTCTTATTCCACCTATCTCTGTTGTACGTCTGGTTCATGGTTCCATGACAGTGTAGTGTGGATTTTATGTATATAAGACCCATATGGGGAATACATGAATGTAATTTCAAAGAAGCTTCTTATATACGTAAAGTCCACACTATCCTGGGGGTAGAGCACTGCAGATGTCAACCCTACAAGCGTCATATCCTTCCAGACATGTTGTAAAGTTTGGGATCTACCTGCACCAAGACATTCAGCCAATCGACTCTGAAGTCTGATTAGGCCTCTGATCCAGGATGCTTTGAGGGGAATCCCAGCTATAGTTTAACAATGTCCTTTTTCAGTCGCCATACAGTAGACTTGTATGGGCGAAACTGATCTGCGAGTACAGATAAGAATAGGACCTGCACCGAGATATCTACATCAGGCACACAATTCACTGCAAAAAATGCACCAAAATGATACGCAACTGACAATACTAGCTAATTCCTCAGGCTGATGTTGAAAGCTGAGAACTTTGCCAATATCTTCCAGTCAGGAACATATTGGAGCCCCTCATGCACACAGATGCTAGCCATCAAAAAAGTGGATAGCACACTGATAGCACAATGATACCTGTCTTGCAAAAATCGGTTGTGCCCAGGGGCGTACACAGTAATAATTGGGCCCCATAGCAAGAACCTGAATTGGGCCCCCCCAACTCCACCCACTACCCAACCCTGGACCATTCCACATCTAAACTCCTTGCTGCTGATGCTTAGGGCTCATTCACACGACCGTATGAATAGGTCCATATCCGTTCTTCAATTTTGCAGAATGGGTGCGAACTCATTTAATTCAATGGGGCCGCAAAAGATGGGGCCATGAGCTGTCCCCATCCATTCTTCTGTTCTGAGGTCCTGCAAAAAATATAGAGCATGTCCTATTTTTGTCCACAATTGTGGACAAGAATAGGCATTTTCTATATAGTGCCGGCCCTGTGCGTTCCACAAAATGCAGAACGAACATGGCCTGTATCCGTGTTTTGCGGATCTGCAATTTGCGGACTGTTAAACACGGCACGGTCGTGTGAATGCACCCTTAGTGTGCAAAAGCCCCCCCCACTTCATGGTGCCTAAGTTGGGATGGGCACACTCTATATGACCGATTCAACAGCAAGTAGAGTTCATGGAGGGGGGGCTGGAGCATACTGTGCTGAGTCCTCTATATAATAATGACCCCCCCTCCCCACACTGCCACGGGCCCCATAGCAGCTGCGTGGTCTGCCTATATTGGTGTCTATAAAACGAAAAACAAGACAGAACAATCTCCTGGGAAACCAGCAACGAAACATTGAAGGTAATTAATCTTTCTAATATTACTCTCACACAACCCCAACTGTCTGTTTTGCAGAGAGGTCTGACTTTCTCACCCACTGGGAGGTTTGATTACTTCCTGTTGGTGAGAGACTTGGAGCTCTTCGCAAGAAAACTGTGTTTCAAAAAATGTTTTAATAGGGGAGGTTATCATGAAGACTTCTCTCCGTTGGAACTTCAGACTATTAGGGACCTTCATAGACAAAAAATAATAATAATCACAGAAAAAACTAAGATAAAAACATCCTGCACGATATGATATACAAATGTGCGGATGTCACTGGCCATATTATTGAAGAAAATCATAGAAATAAGATAATAATGCACTTAGTAAAGTAGATGCAAGCATTATATATGGACAAAGTCCTCACTCTGATGTAATAAAATCTAAGACACTTAGCCAATATATTTTGATCAAAACACATCTGTGCCTGCCTACCAAGCGCTAAGGTGGTCTCAGGTCAGGCGGGTCCTACGCTAAACCTACCTAATCCGTTGGGCTTCTATGTTCAGGAGCGCAGACACCGCACATATGGTGTGCTGCTCCTAGTCGCCTCCATGTGCATCAAGCAACCAATGGGAGGAGGAGCAGGCACACCTATATGTACCACCTAATCAAGGTGGTCTATTGGATAGGAAGGGCAAAAGTGCAGAGGAATGCTACTCCCAAGATAAAATAGGAGCACATTCACACTTGAAGGTTCCAGGTGACTTTGTCCATATATAATGCTTGCATCTACTTTACTAAGTGCATTATTATTTTATTTCTGTGATTTTCTTCAATAATATGGCCAGTGACATCCGCAGATTTGTATATCATGCTGTGCAGGATGTTTTGTCCTTGTTTTTTCAGTGATTTTTTTATTTATTTTTTGACTATGTAGTATTTGCTTGAGGGAGTGGCACCTTCAAGTCTGAATGCACACCTATTTTATTTTGGGAGTAGCATTCCTTCGCACTTTTGCCCTTCCTATCCAATAGACCACCTTGATTAGGTGGTACATATAGGTGTGCTTGCTCATCCTCCCATCAGTTGCTTGATGCACATGGAGGTGACTAGGAGCAGCACACCATATGTGCGGCATCTGCGCTCCTGAACATAGAAGCCCAATGGCTTAGGTAGGTTTAGCGTAGGACCCGCCTGACCTGAGACCACCTTGGCGGGGGTAGGTGGGCACAGATGTGCTTTGATCAAAATATATTGGCTAAGTGTCTGAGATTTTATCACATTAGAGTGAGGACTTTGTCCATATATTATGCTTGCATCTACTTTACTAAGTGCATTATTATCTTATTTCTGTGTATTAGGGACCTTCAGTCATTATTAGATGAACAAGAACTGGAAGATACATCTAAGTTTCCCATACATCTGCACCGCCGATCGCAGCATTGGCCCCTGTTAAGGGAAATATGTCTTTCAGCCAGAACCTCATCCTGATGACCACACAAATATGCCTAATAATTGGACCCAGTGGTATTCACCCTTTCAGAATGGCCAGTAGCATTGAGTGCTTTGTTAGCTGGGTCTTCTCTTCCTGAACACCCGTGGATGAACAGTATTTCAGGAGTAAGCTAAGTTATATGTGTGCTTATGTGGGTATGTATACAAGTATAATATCCCAGTAGACTTTATATGTGAGTGTACATATAGATATTTGCAGTCTGCAATTGTATTACCAGTTAGTTATATACTGTATGCTGTTTATGCAGCAGTCTCTATATGTACATATACTAATGGTCAGGTACTGGATGTGAGTTGGTTAGAAGAGTAGATCCAGTAGACTGTATATGGTGGACTCTGGATATACTGTATATACATACACATTATTAGCCACATTTGTTTAGCATCTAGGGTGGACAGGAACTGAGGTGGCTGTGTGTGGTGGTGTCCTCTATGTATTGTGTTATCTGTATCTTTATGTATAATGTCCATTGCTTTGTCATCTCTATGTTATCAGTAAACTATTTTTATATATAAGTATCTGCGAGGGTTGTATGTTGCTCCTGGGGAATATGAAGGACTGGAAGAGGTGTAATTATACACAGAATAATCGGGTTGTATGGGGAACAAGGGCAACATGCTAAGAATAGAATAGAAGGGATGGAAAACATATACATAAATCTCCTATTTCCAAGAAGCAAAAATCCCCTCTTCAGCCCCCTACGACATCCTGTCCAGCGGTTGATATCTTTGTTAAGCTGGTTAAAACGGGATTTTGAAGAGATTTGTAACATTAGATTTCATGACAATTTAAGTAGGGAACAGAGGATTGCTCTGAAAGAATTGAAGAACATGAATAGTGTTGTGATCAAACCTGCCGATAAGTGGGGAAATGCTGTGATCTGGCCGGTGCAGATGTATGAAAAGGAGGCTTTTTGCCGACTAGGAGACAAGTCCTGCTATCGCAAACTTGATCAGAACCCCATAGTACAGTATAAGTTAGAACTGGACAGGATACTAAAAAGAACATATGAAACCGGCATCATTAGCGCTAAGATGTGGGAGGGTTTGGTGACGGATTTCCCAGTCCTTCCCACATTTTATCTACTTCCCAAAGTACACAAAGATCCGAGGTCACCACCGGGAAGACCTATAGTATCCGGAGTTGGGGGTTTGTGTGAGACCATCTGCGGCTTTGTAGATTTTTATCTACAGAGATGTATAGAAACTTTTCCTTCATTTGTTCGTGACAGTACAGATGTCCTCAGGAGACTGAATGGGGTGCATCTGGATAGGGATATGCTCCTGGTCACGTGCAACGTTGAGTCCCTGTATACGACCATCTACCATGGCCACGGGCTGCGAGCGTCAAGATTCTTTCTGGAAATGACCAGTCTTGATGGGGACCCTATTGATCTCATCATGTTGTTATTGGAGTTTGCACTGACACACAATGCATGCACATTTAAGGACTGTTTTTTCCTACAGCTCCAGGGGACGGCAAAGGGGGGCGACTTGTGCGCCCTCATATGCTAACCTCTTCCTGGGGCTGTGGGAAAGGGAGATTGTTATGAATGCAGGGAGTCATGACGCCGTGGTTTCGTGGTTGAGGTATATTGATGACGATTTGTTTATATGGCAGGGCTCGGCGTCGCACTTGGAGGAGTTCTTGCAGGACCTTAATAACAACGATCTGAACATTAAGCTTACTTGGCAGTATAGTGCGGATCGGGTTGAGTTTCTTGATCTTGTGATTATAGTTGAAGATGGAGGTTTCCTGGGTACAGATGTGTACTGGAAGCCTACTTCCACCATGTCCCTGCTGCATTCCTCCTCTTCTCACCATCCACAGGTCTCTAGAGCAATACCAGTTGGCCAGTTTTGTAGAGCCAGGAGGATCTGTTCGAGTGACACTCGGTTTGAACGACAGGCGGCTGACCTGTCATGGCGCTTCTTGGAGAGGGGATACAATAAAAAAGTAGTACAAAGGGGTTACACTAAAGTAAAAAATCTCTCCAGGGATAGCCTTTTGGGCTATGCCAGGCAAAAAAGAACAGGTACTGATTATCCCACATTTGTTACCAATTTTAATGCCCTTTGGAGACAACTACAAGCTATCCTACAGAAACATTGGCAGGTGCTCCTGACAGATAAAGATCTGAAGGGAGTTATCTCTGAGAGACCATTAATAACATGGAAGAGAGCCAAAAACCTAAGGGACATGGTGACAAGAAGCCACTATGTTGCCCCGGTGAGAGGAGGTCTGTTTGGTGATAAGGGCCCACAATGGGGATCCTTCCCGTGTGGTAACTGTACTGCTTGCCAGTATATGATTAGAACAGATAAGTTTGTTGATTCTGGTGGGGGTAGAGAATACAAAATTGTCCATCACATTTCCTGCAAAACAGAGGCGGTCATTTACTATGCGGAGTGCCCATGTGGTCTCATCTATAAAGGGATGACCACTATGGCATTCAAAATCTGAGTACTCAAACACATTCGAGACATTAGGGCAGCAGGTGAGATCACTGAACAAGAGAAACTCAAGAAACTGAAACCGATTGCAAAACATTTTCGGGAGAATCCTAACAGAAACCCTAGAGGGATATCTTTCAGGGGGATAGATCGGGTAAGACTGGAGAGGAGGAGACATTAAACGATGCCTCCTTCAGAAAGAAAGAAAATTGATGGTTCTGCTTAATACGGTGACCCCTCATGGACTCAATGAGGCCCTGAGTTTCAAATCCTTTCTATAATGTTTGTATGATACGGTATTTTATACCTATATTTTCTTTTCTGTCTTTTTTTGTAGCCTCATTTGCCCTTTGAACATTGGAACCATAATATCTCTTTTGTGACCATTAGGATGGGTTGAACGGAATGGGAAGTGGGAGAAGACCCCATCATTCGTTTTTCGGAGATACCACTGTATGAACTATCAAGACATATCAGCAAAGTGATATGATATTGTGATATATTTTATCTTTTTTTTTTTACATGAATTTTGGCACTTGTTATTTTATTGTATTTATTATATTTATTGTATATTTGCACTTTGCCACTTTTTATTATGGAATATTTTATGTGTAGACATTATTATTAATATTATCAATTTTTCCTATAGAATATGGTCCTACTATTATTTTCACAGTTATTATTATATATGCACTGGGACTATGTATCATGTGTATGTCACTAGTAGGGAGGTTTTTGCACTCACTTTATTGATTTTAGTATTCATTAATATGTCATTTTTTTAATATCATATAAAACTGGCGCAGTATTTATGTAAGCGCATGAGTATGTCCCTTATTACTATGATATAGCTGAATAGAGCTAATAATGGATCGGATCAGATTCCACTTTGTTATAGTGGTTCTGACCATTTCCTTTTAAGTCCTATTTCTTTTCGTACATATTCCTTATAGATACATTTTCTTTCATAATTATTGTTTTGCTTTTGGTGTTGGGATATGGACGCCTAGTATATAGTTTACAGGGTTGTTTGGTTACCCTGTCAGCTGTTGTAGCGCATCGCCGTGGTGCGCTGTGCGCCGGGTCACATGGGGCGCCGCTAAGTCCCCTTGGGAGGCGGGCTGGAACGCATGGCGTGCGTTCCACCCCTCCTCCTGATGGGAATGGCGTCTCCATGTTTTGACCGCAGTGCGCATCATCAGGTGGGGATGCATCCGATAGGACACAGCAGCTGAATTATGTGAGTTCATTATGTATACTCGGCGCCATTTTTGGATATAAATTTGGGCTGAGGGCTATATTTTATTACTTCCTGACGAAGCTGAGGTGAAACGTGCGTCGAGGTTTTTCTGGCTGACCAGTGTTGTTGTAGTGTCCCACTACGTAGGGGTGGGCACTACACAAGGGTCAATTGGGTCACGTGTTACTCCTACTCCTAAGGGACAGTGATATTATATTTATCCATGCATTTTAATGTATTTCTCTATGTGCTTTTACATATGTTGTTTTCCCCTGTGACATGCATAGCAGGCCTATTGGGGTGTAGTTAGACATCCTAGACACTAGAGGGAGATAGGGAGCCCTTAGTATAAATGTTCAGGCCCAGACAGGGAGGAGTTAGTCTGTAGTCAGGAGTCTGTGAAGACAGAAGTGAGAATGCACCAGCCAGAGATATGCTGAGGGCCTCCTCCTGACATGCAGCTAGATAGTCCAGGCTTCTAGTTGCCACCAGGAGGCTAGTCAAGAATTACATCCTGCCTGGTAAGTAACCCCAGTAGTAGGGATGGTCCTCCTGGGAGAAACCTGCAGCCACCTTCAAGCCAAGCAGTGCCAGGACAACCAGCTCAGATAAGTAAGCTGATGGGCAGAGGTACTATAAAGTAGAGCAAGGGTCAATACAGGAGGAAGATTAAATACCAAGGATTAAAGACAGCATTTAGGCATCCGGGCCTTGGGATCCAGCCAGCCAGAATAGCTGTGGGGATAGTGCAGCCTGGTCTGCGAAGCATTAATTGTTTTTACCCTCCAAGTATCTTGCAAGATTATACCTGCCATATTAAGAAATAAGCCTGCTTGTGGCATATATTATAAAAGGGACTGCATTACAATCTGTATGTACAAAGTTGGACTGTTGAAAGTAAAGCTACATTTGGTTCACCATACCATCTGTGCATCTCCATTATTGCTACTGGAAACCGGTGTGCCCCCGTTACAGGCACTGGCGTCACGATCCTTAAAGGGACCTTGCCCCAGGCACTCAAAACACCTGCAACATCCAGGGCACCTCATCCACCATCAGGCCTGGTCCCTATATACAGAGTGTGCCCCAGAGAAACTTTGTGTCAGCCTCTCCTTCACTGTCACATGCCTGCCCAGGGTTCTCCTCCAAACAGTGAGTAACCCTCGATTGCCCATAACTGTGACCTCACTTCGCAATACCCTGCAGGTCTGGCGTGCTGCATTGTTCCCTCTACCCCCAATCATGTCTTGCGGTATGTACTGCCTACTTGTGTTAGGCTCTCTGTGATATATTGCATTATATTATTTGTGGCCTCCTTGATTTGCCCTTGCTGTACCAATGCTTCAGGTTAGTAGTATCTATCAGTGTTGTTATACACTTCCTAGGTATGTAATCTGCATGGGAATATACCTATATTGTGGTATGTACCCAGGGGGCATACTGTATAAGGTCGGTCACTATGTTCTACAAGTGCACATATTTATATTTGCGACTACGCGAGGCATGTGTAACATCTATTTGAGGGTAACAGTAGCAGAGGTTAGGGTATTCTGGCATCTTTGTATGTCTGTTGTTTCCTCTTCATTTCTATTTCCATATTGTGATATGCTTTGTATATGGACTTTTTATGCAATAAAGTGGATCTATATTTTTTTTTACTATTTTGGGCATGTGTCGTTGTTTTTGAGTGAACAACATTGTAGGTATATTATGGTTACTGCATTTAAGGCCTGATCTAATGTTGGTGCGGACTGTAAAACACGGTACGGTCGTGTGAATGCACCCTTAGGCCTCTTTTACACGGGCATCATGTTTTTGGCCCGGATAAGATGCGGATGCATCGGGGGGAAATGCACGATTTTTCCGCGCGTGTGCAAAACATTGTAATGCGTTTTGCATGCGCGTGAGAAAAATCAGCATGTTTGGTACCCAGACCCGAACCCGAGCTTCGGAGTTCGGGTTTGGGATCGGTGTTGTGTAGATTGTATTATTTTCCCTTATAACATGGTTATAAGGGAAAATAATAGCATTCTTAGTACAGTACAGTACTTAGTACAATAGCGCTGTGCTGTGCACAGGAAAAGGACCTTTGATGACGTCACTGTGCTCATCACATGGTCCATCACATGTTCCATCACCATGGTAAAAAAGATCATGTGATGAGCGCAGTGACGTCGCCACAGGTCCTTTTTCTGTGCACAGCAAAGATGAAGACAGAAGAGAAGTCGGGCTGCACGAGCAAGTGGATTAAGGTGAGTTAAATTATTATTATTATTTTTTTAACCCCTCCAGCGCTATTGTACTATGCATTTTGTATTAAGAATGCAATTATTTTCCCTTATAACCATGTTATAAGGGAAAATAATAATGATCGGGTCCCAATCCCGATCATCTCCTAGCAACCGTGCGTGAAAATCGCACCGCATCCGCACTTGCTTGCGGATGCTTGCGATTTTCATGCAGTTCCATTCACTTCTATGGGGCCTGCGTCGTATGAAAATCGCACAATATAGAGCTTGCTGCGATTTTCACTCAACGCACAAGTAATGCAAGAAAATCACCGCTCATGTGCACAGCCCCATAGAAATGAATGGATCAGGATTCAGTGCGGGTGCAATGCGTTCACCTCACACATTGCACCTGGGCGGAAAACTTGCCTGTGTGAAAGGGGCCTTAGCGTGCAACAGGCCCCCCCCCCCCACACACACACTTTATGGTTTCTAAGTTGGGATGGGCACACTCTATATGACCAATAGTGATGAGGGGCAGGTGCCATATTCGATTTTGACGAAATTCGCAAATATTCGATAGAATATTCGTTTCATATTTGTCGAAATCGAATATTCGTCATTATTCTAGTTATTGCGATTCATATGCGATTTAAATAATCGCGTATTTTGATTTTAACTTAAGGCTACTTTCCTATTGGTTTGATATCTAGAATTAGCGAAGATGACGAATATGACGAATGTATTCGTCATATTCCTCAAAACGAAGATAACAAAGTATTCTCCGTCTTCGTTTTTAGCTAACTATTCATCAACTTCGCTAATTCTAGAAATCAAATAGGAAAGTTGACTATAGAGACAGCTAAGTTTAATTCGCTATGCGATTATATTACTTTCCTTTTTTTTAAAAAAAATTGAATAGTTAAATACTTGATTATTATAATGATTCTATTTTTAAAAAAAAAAAGCAAAGTAATATAATCGCATAACGAATTAAACACAGCTGTCTCTATAGTCAACCTTCCTATTTGATTTCTAGAATTAGCGAAGTTGACGAATAGGTAGCTAAAACGAAGATGGAGAATACTTCGTTATCATCGTTTTGAGGAATAATATTTGCTAATTCTACCAAGCCAACCATAGTAAACCAGCTCCAAGTTGAAATCGCAATTCGATTAATTCAAGTTATAATAATCGAATTGCGATTTCAACTTGGAGCTGGTTTACTATGGTTGGCTTGGTAGAATTAGCAAATATTATTCCTCAAAATGATGATAACGAAGTATTCTCCATCTTCGTTTTAGCTACCTATTCATCAACTTCGCTAATTCTAGCAATCATTTCAAATAGGAAAGTTGACTATAGAGACAGGTAAGTTTAATTCGATATGCGATTATATTACTTTGCTTTTTTTAATAAATAGAATAATTATAATACTTGATCATTATTATAATTATTCTATTTATTAAAAAAAAGAAAAAAGAATATAATCGCATAGCGAATTAAAAACAGTTGTCTCTATAGTCAACATTCCTATTTGATTGCTAGAATTAGCAAAGTTGACGAATATGGAGCTAAAACGAAGATGGAGAATACTTTGTTATCTTCATTTTGAGGAATATGACGAATATATTCGCCATATTCGCTAATTCTACCAAGCCAACCATAGTAAACCGGGTCCAAGTTGAAATCGCAATTCAATTATTATAACTTGAATTCATCGAATTGCGATTTCAACGTAATTTTCAAATCCGACAGTACATTCTAGTATGGAGACGTTCCCATGGTGATGGGGACGCTCCATGAGCACGGAAGTCGGCAGAAGCGGCAACGGGCACTGACTGGAGCAGCCAGGAAGCCAGGAATCCTAAGGACAGGTAAGAACAACTTTAGGGAAGTGGGAAAGAAATAAGTATAACAAAAAAAAACTAAAAAAAACGAATATTCGAAATATCGAATTTATAGCACTATATTCGAAATATTCGCGAATTAGCGAAGTGCCGATATTCCCTAAAAAAAAATTATATTCGAATATTCGCGCTCAACACTAATGACCAATTCAGCAGCAAGTAGAGTTCATGGAGGGCTGGAGCATACTGTCCTGAGTCCTCTATATAATAATGACCCTACAGAACAGTGTCCTCCCAACCACACAAGAACTCTGCTTGCTGCTGCTCTCTGTCTTCCCCCCCAAATGAACTTTTTTTATAAAGAGTTACTGGCACTCACTACTGTGCTGACTGTGGTCAGGTGGCATGGGCACACCACAGGGGCAAGTGTTTCTGCCTGCTGAGCCGGCGGCGGTGATGCTGGGGCAGGGCTGTTGGAGTCCATTCTCTTCTCCTGTCCGGTGCGGGGCTTAACGAGGCAGGCAGAGAGCGTGAGCGCGGTATACAACTGCCGCCTGCGCCCACCTGCACAGTTCTGTCAGCTGAGCCAGCAGTGCACTAGCCAATCAGTAGCAGGAGCTTTGCACTGCTAAATGCTGATTGGCCAGTGCAGTGCCCAGCAGACAGAAGAGCGAGCGCTGTGCTGAATGTCACTGGCTGGGTCACACAGGGAGGAACATCGGTGTGAGTTGTGTACATAATGGGGAGGGGGCCCTGAGCAGAGGGGAAGCAGGGCCCGGGAGTCTGCAGACTTAGGGGGCGGGGCCTTCCAAGCACTTCGGCCCCCCCCCCCACTGCAACGGGCGCCATAGCAGCTGCGTGGTCTGTCTATATTGGCGGTACGCCACTGGTTGTGGCATTCCTGAGGAAAGAAAGACTTAGGGCTCATTCACACGGAAGTAATTTTGGTCCGCATCCGATCCGCAAAAAGTTCATCTCAAATCGGGCCGCAAAAGATGTGGTTCTGTGGCCCCATAAAAAAATAGAACAATAGAACATAACCTATTCTTGTCTTTTGTGCCTGGTGACAGAACCTGGTATGGTTGATCCTGCTGATTACAATGATACTTGTCTTGTGAAAATCGGTCCTGAGAGAAAAAAGACTTATAGTGATTATGCAATTGAGGGTTTAAAGGCCGTGTACACCTTTTGGAGGCATTTTTTTTTGTTATTGCATTTTACTCAATTTGGGCTAAAAATCATTTTTTCAATGTCTTTTTTTCTGTCACAAAGGGTTAACTGTTTATCTAGCTGTGTGAATCCGACTTTTTACTTTCACTTTGTGCCGGTCATCTAATTACCCTTATCTCTAATTTACTAAGAGGTCATAAACACTTCACATCAGTAAGATAAGAACTGAGCTATAGTGAGTGTTTATAATGTCAGAGAGCAGAGATAAGGAGCCCGTCAGCTCCCTGCCTGACAGAAGAGAGAAAATTCGGATTCCACTGTACAGAAAAAAGAGCTCCATATTTTTAATAAAGACCAATTAAAAAAAGATTTTTAGCTCACAATGGGTACAATGCAATAATAAAAAATAAAAAAATTGCCCCCAAAGGTGAACATAGTCTTTAAGTGCACAGGGGGGCGTGGACAGCATTAGAAAGCTGAGGAGATGAGGTGCACTGCCAAACTAGGCTCTGCCCCTCTTTGCACTGAAGCCCTCATTTTCATTTTTCTCAGGAATGCCACAACTGATTTTCACAAGACAGGTACGATTTTATTCTGTAGGATTAACCGTACTAGGCAGTATGCCTGGTTTAATGGAATTTATCCTGATGACAGTCTTTAAAGGTATCACATTTCAGAGGGTGAGCAGTATACCAATGTTGTCGGTACTTGTAATAAGCACCACCAATGACAAGTACATCTGGCACTGTTTTGATCAGGCGGTGGAGGTCAGCACTATAATATCTGATTATACTGTGTACCCAGCCATGTGCCGGCAGAGTGACACCAGCAGATACAGTCATCTCTGATAGACTAGAAAACTCAAAGATCCCAAAACAAAAAGTCTGCATTGCACCCGGGGTCCACAGCCCTGTATGGTGGTATGTGACCATGCCTCGTGTGCACATTTCCTTTACTGCCTTGGTATTTATAATCCGAGCTGTGTTGACAAGGAACTGAGAGGACAAAACACATGGATGCCAAGTGTTCGGCTGGCGTGGTGCCTTGCTTCAGAATTTCAGCTGCTATGACTGCTTATCCAACACTGAAGCTATCATTAAAATCATAGGGCCCCAAAGTAAAACTTGTATGTTAACGATTGCCTATATAAATACAGCTCATACTAAAAAAACATAATTGTCGATGTATTTACAGCTGAACAATGGCCTAGATACATTGATAAATCTTCTCCATACATCTATATATCACTGCTTCACTTTAGCCACCACTAGGTGGTGCTCAGTGGATAGGAATTTATACAGTTACTATTGAACTCAGCGGAAGCAGTACAATATCAATGCACTGAGCTCCTCCTAGTGGTGGCTGCAGTAAAATGTGATGCATTCATGTAAAAACGCTGAAGAAGAAGTTTACCACCAGGCTTTCCCTCACCACAGGCCTCATAGCGTGGTGTGGTCTGCCTCTAAATATATGAAGACAGTGCACAGGGCATATTATAGTAGACACAACTCGATGTTAGACATTTTATTCCCACGCCATTTGACAATTTAAAAAACTGAAGTCAACAGAGGGTGTAAGAGAATCTTCTTTATTGAAAATGAATCAGCATAAAAAAAACAAGTGTTTCATGGATACTCAAATCCCCTTCATCAGATTACAGTAGCACTAGCAGCAACCGTAGCCTGATAAAGGGGACTTGAGTATCCCCGAAATGCATAGTTTTTTTTTTATGCTGATTTATTTGCAATAAAGAACATTCTCTTACACCATCCGTCTGTGCCAGTTTTTTTGCGCCAAGCAGCAAATACTGCAAAACTACATTGGTTCCTTTTGAGAGATTGGGCAACTCCAACAAAGGCATTTCATCTGGCATACCTGGCACCTCGGATTTCAGCCCACACAAGCCTACCATAGAATTGTGCCTGTCCTTAGCACAACTCAACAAGGTGAGCCTCCACATTGGAGATCTCCGTCTTCGGCCAACCACCCAGGACGTACTTACCCTCCTTCTGTTTTTTTTACACAATGATTCCGTGTCTTCTATTTGAAGACAATTCTTTCAATAGTCAAAATTTTACCCTGATAGGAAAAAACTGCGTCAGATATGAAGGTCTTTCACCAATTATTTTGACACAAACAGTAACTTAATTCGTTTTTTGTAGGGTTCAGTAGTATGTGCTATGCTCCACTTTGGGGATAGGATAGGGGATAACTAACTGGTCGCTGGGGGTCCAACTGCTGGGAACCCCATAAATCCAGAGAAAGAGAGTCCTATTCCCCCTTGAGGAGTGGCAGGTCAGAAATATGCTCTGCCTATCAATTAATTCTCCATGGGACCACCGAATATAGCTAAGCGCTGTACTTAGCTATCTCAGGCAGTCCCATAAAAATGAATAGAATGGCAGGGCGCATGCCCGAACTTCTGCTCCATCAGGATGGGGGGAACATGACCTCTGTTAGTGGAATCAGTGGGGGTCCCAGCAGTGTTCCTTCGGTCATCTTCTATATGTGGTGAGTGGCCTTAGAGCCATCGACACAAGGTAGCTCCCACCATGGCAGGGACAGAAATGTTACAGGTCCAAGTCCTGTAAAACCAAGGTGTCATCTAGGGATAGATGACATTTAGTAAATCTGTTCAGGGCTGTCAGGAGCATGCACAGAGGAAGGGGTGGGATTACATCATACTAGCACAGCTTGCATGTACTATCAGTCATACCCCCAACAGAGCCATATGTGACCTTAGCAAACAGCTGCAGTATTGAAAGGAGGAGGTGAAACCACACTTTTAAACTACAAAATTCTACTTTCCTGTAGTCACCACTAGAGGGAGCTTTCTGCATGCAGTCTATACACTGAACCCAATAATAAAGTGTACGCAGTAAACTCCTAACCTGTAGCAGAGTAGAGAACTCCAGATTACACACCACTGTAAGGAATCTTGGTCTGTCCTCAACTGGCAAAACTATTTTTACACTGTAACAAGTGACAGTATTTAGCATTATGTACCAACCCCAGGAACACAGTGTTCAAACCTGCTGAGAGGTATAGATGTCAACCCTCCAAAATACTGGCAAATTTGGCTTGTCCTGTTGTCCTGGCTGAAAAAATGGGTGGATATTATAAACTCTGCCCAGAAGTAGGAAAGAGGCAAGGCTTAAATGCCCCAAAAGTATGTGAGAGGACGTAGGTGAGTACAGTAGAGACAACTGGACACGACCACTTCAGAACGTGTAGCTTCATATTCTCAATTGGTGGTCACCCAGACAGGAAGTCAGGTGGTTGCTAAGAAACTGAAGCAGAGGGATAGCTAAGCTTTCTGTCACCTGAGGCCTGTATCTAGTACCCTGACTTTCCAGAATGGCTTGTTGGGGAACTCTTCTGGTATCCAACATAGGGGCATATGACCAGCCAGCCCACCATAGCTTAGCATGGAAAGTTTAAACAGTCTACCAGGTCAGCTTGGACTTAGTATGTGGGTCATATATACACGGCAGGGTGGCAGCTGTCTCAAACTATGATATATGTGGAGATACAGTACCTCCCTGAAAAAGCTAGATGAAAGAAGTCGCTGTGTTGTGAGCTCCTCAGCCCATGCTTTGTGTATGAACTCGAGCAGGTCAGTGAAGTGGAATACTTTGAGAGTCAGTTGTAAGGGAAGAGTGTTCTAGCTGTCTGTCTCAGATTTCTGGGTTAGCTGCCATTCCAAGAACTTGTGCAGGTAAAATTAGCAAGCAAACACGATCAGCGTAAGTACGTTTACCCTGAGTCTTCATTGTCAATTCCTTCAGTGCAGGATGCTGGATCACAGCAAAAATACTGGGGAGATTGCAGCCCACCCAGCATGAAGGTACACTCTGAAGAAGACTTGTCCAGAGAGCATCCAGAGAAGGGAAGCCAGGACAGTCTCCCAGAAGACCACTTAGAGGACAAAAGACTGACAGTAGCTGGCATACCGCTGGGCTTGGAGTACCACTGGTCCTGGGTAACGTAATCTTATTATCTGCTGTGCAGTCCCTGCTAGACATGTGGAAATGTAAGGTGGGCAAAGACCGGGGGATTACTTACCATGCACAACGAAAATAGCAATCCATAGAAAAACACAGGGACAACCCACTTGTAGTGGTATTGAAATGTAATGTAATCTATCTAATATCTATCTATCTATCTAATATCTATCTATCTATCTATCTATCTATCTATCTCATATCTATCTATCTAATATCTATCTATCTATCTATCTAATATCTATCTCTTTCGCATCTCTTTTATATGTAACATCAGTATATATTTGTGAACATTTAACAACAGGCCTGATTTATTTTTATTTGAGAAAACATTAAAATGTTTTTCATACTTGAACTGGAGTTCATGCAGCTCAGGAATGCCAATCACTAGAAAGTTATAATTAGGAGCTGTAAATAATAAGGACATCATGTACCGGAGACAACTCAATTTGCTTTTAATGGCAATTTCCATTTTTCCATTTAATTACAATGGTCATCATTTTTTTAAACATTTTTTATCATTTATAAACAGACTTTCCTGCATGACCCATTATCTGATGCGTTATATCTTTTAATTAATTAATGGAGTAAATAGGAACACTTCATCTTGAGTAACCCAGAGACCTCAATATTCTCAGGTTAGATATTCAATATTCTAGACATGCACTCTCTGTTTGGAATTACTTAAATAACATTATTCATATCTCAAATACATATATGTTTATTAAAAATATAAAATAGTATACACCATATCCAGACTAATCAGAGGGTGAGCCGCTATTTTATATATACTACAGTCTACATATCTTTTAATTAGATAGATAGTAGTGTTGATCGAGCATGTTTGGCCAAACACCAGTTCGGCCGAATACCACATGTGCTCGAGCGCAATGCTCGAGTCTCCTCCCCGCACGTTTGTTGGCTGCTACGTAGGTAAGTACTGCCCTTCACTGTAATGCCGTAGCCATGTTGGTTACTGGCATTACAGTGATTGGCTGGCCGGAACGTGTCATCGGGTGCTATAGAGCACCCAATGACACGTGTTCGGCTCAGTGTTAGTCAGAGAGAGCTGTGCTAAAGAAGGGAAAGATAGTGTAGGGAGTGAAATTTTTGTTTTTTGTAAGTTTAAAAACTTGTCAGAGACCCAAAAGTCCTTTTAAGTGTGGTCCTTGTTGTGTGTGGCAGCAGCAATATAATTTTTTTGCGCAACCTGGACTAAATTGCTAAATCTTTACAGACCCAAAAGTCTTTTTAAGGACGTGCATTCAACGTGCAATAGTTAGGCCGCTGCAGACAGCGACATTATCTGTGCTACATCTCTTGTGTAACGTGTGCGCATCCCAAAAATATCTGTGACATCCAGTGTACTTTTTCCGTAGACGGTGTCCGCTGAGGACAGTGACATTACCTGGGATAGATCTCTTGTGTAACGTTTCCACATCCCAAATACCTGTGACATTTCCTGTAATTTTTTTATTAGCCGCTGGTGACATCAGCGACATTATCTGCGGTATTTCTCCTGTGTAACGTTTCCACATCCCAAATACTTGTGACATTCCCTGGAATTTTATATTAGCCGCTGCTGACATCAGCGACATTATCTGCGATATTTCTCCTGTGTAACGTTTCCACATCCAAAATACCTGTAGCATTCCCTAAATACTTTTTTTAATTTTCTTGCGCATGCACTTACAAATCCTATGCTACTATACATGTGACATACTTTCAAGCATAAATAACATTTAATATGAAAAAGGCGAGCAGTAAGGGTCAGTGAAGTGGCCGTGATGCTGATGGTGCACACAGAGGCCGCATTGAAACTGTGCCTGCTGCGGGAGCACAAGAAAAACAATCATCCACGATACCTAGCTTCATGTCCACGTTTGCAGGGCGGCACAGGACAACGCTCTCGAAGTCAGACCAGTGCGACCAGGTAGTCGGTTGGATTTCAGCAGATAATGCTTTCAGTCGGTTAAGGCACCACCCTGTCTTCCACCAAGTCCAGTCTCGGTAGCCAAGAGTCTGGTCAACACAATCGCCACCCTGATCCTCCTTCCTCCCACCATGGAGAGTCTTGCCAAACAAGTGATCCCACCCTCGGATATTCCGAGGAGCTCTTTTTAGCGCCATTCCTTCATTTGGGCCTCTCGACAAGCCCACTTTAAGAGGGACATGAGATCTTGTGCCTTGATTACGAAACTCTTAAGCATCCACAGTCACAAGAAGATGACGGTGGGGAACAGCAATGAGTGTTTCACGAGTGTTTCTGATAATGAGACACCGTTGCCAATAAGTCAACGGCAATTAGTCTCTCAAGAGGTTGATGATGAGGATGAGACACAGTTGTCAACAAGTGAGGTTGTTGTTAGGTCAACAAGTAAGGAGGATGAGCAGAGTGAGGAAGTGGAAGAGGATGTGGTGGACGATGAAGTCACTGACCCAATCTGAGAAGGTGGCAAGCCAAGCAAGGACAGCAGTACAGAGGGGGAGGGATTCGCAGCACCGCAACAGGCTGGAAGAGGAAGTGGGGTGGCAAAAGGGAGAAGCCGGACCACACCAAACAGGCCCGCAACTGTTCCCCAGAGCACACCCTTGCGTAAATCTCCCTTGCCAAGGGGTAGGTGTTCAGCAGTCTGGAACTTTTTTGAGGACAGTGCGGACGACAAAAAAATTGTAATTTGCAACCTGTGCCATACAAAAATGAGCAGGGGTGTGAACACTAGCAACCTCACCACCACCAGCATGATCCGCCACATGGCAGCAAAGCACCGTAATAGGTAGGCCGAATGCCTGGGTCTACAATCTGTGTCTGGGGGTCACACCACTGCCTCCTCTTTCCCTTTGTTATGTGCTGGCCAATCCCCTGTCGAAGGCGCAGGCCCGGATGCATCCCGCCCTGCACCTGGACCTTTGCAAGAACCATCAGCAACCACATCCACTTTCGTGTCCCAGCGCAGCGTACAAATGTCCTTATCCCAGGCATTTGAACGCAAGCGCAAATACCCAGCCACCCACTCACAGGCCACTAAATGTGCAACTTTCCAAATTACTGGCCCTGGAAATGTTACCATTTAGGCTTGTGGACACTGAGGCCTTCCGCATCCTGATGTCAGTGGCCGTCCCTTGTTACGCAGTCCCCAGCTGCCACTATTTTTCACGGTGTGCCGTGCCCGCCTTACACCAACATGTGTCCCGTAACATCACCCTGTACCAACGCAGTTACTGGGAAGGTCCACTTAACCACTGACACATGGACAAGTGCTTTCGGCCAAGGACACTACATTTCCCTGACAGCACACTGGGTGAACGTTGTGGAGGACGGGAGCGAGTCTTACCCTGGAATAGCACAGGTGCTACCGACACCAAGGATTGTGGGCCCTAATTCCATCAGGGTTTACACCACCACCTACGTTAGTGGCTCCAACCTGCCACTTCTCCTCCTCTGCCTCCTCTCCACCACTTCCACCTCAGAATTATCCTCTTGCAGTACCAGTCAGCCATCAGTCAGTAGCTAAAAGCAGTGTAGCACTGCAGTGAGGAAGCGGCAACAGGCCTGCTTAAGCTGATCTGTTTAGGTGACAAACAGCACACTGCTGCAGAGCTGTGGCAGGGGATAAGGGACCAGACTGAGCTGTGGCTCTCGCCACTCAACCTAGAACCAGGCATGGTTGTGTCTGATAATGGACATAATTTGCTGGCAGCTTTGGAGCTCGGCAAGCTCACACACATCCCATGCCTAGCCCACGTCTTCAACTTAGTGATTCAGCGGTTTCTCAAAACCTACCCCAATTTGCCTGAGCTACTGGTGAAGGTGCGCCGCGTGTGTCCATTTCCACAAGTCATCGACAGCTTCCGCCAGTCTGTCAATGCTGCAGCAGAACTTGCAATTGCCAGCTCACCGACTGTTGTGTGACAAGAGCACGTGCTGGAACTCGACGTTCCACATGTTGGCCAGGCTTTGTAAGCAGCAGAGGGCAGTAGTGGAATACCAGCTGCAACATGGCCGTCGCCTTTCCAGTCAGCTTCTGCTCTTCACAAGCGAGGAGTGAGCATGGATTTCTGACGTCTGTGAGGTTTTAAGAAACTCTGAGGAATCAACACAGATGGTGAGTGGCGATAACGCTATTATCAGGATAACCATCCCACTTCTGTGTCTACTCACTGCTCACAATTAAGGCAGACGATTTGCATGTGGAAGAGGTGGGAATGGGTGAAGACATTACACAGGGTGATAGCCAGACCACCCTCAGTTCGTCTTCTCAGTGCAAATTGGATGATGATGAGGAGGAGGAGGAGCAGGAGGCGGTTGCTTCTGCTACAGAAGGTAGTACATGGATTGCAGGATAAAACTTACCAGGAAAGATTAAAGGACCTTAACATGTATAGCTTGGAAGAAATGGAAGAAAGACGAGACAGAGGGGATATGATAGAAACTTTTAAATACATAAAGGGAATCAACAGGGTAAAAGAGGAGAGAATATTTAAAAGAAGAAAAACTGCTTCAAGAGGACATAGTTTTAAATTAGAGGGGCAAAGGTTTAAAAGTAATATCAGGAAGTATTACTTTACTGAGAGAGTAGTGGATGCATGGAATAGTCTTCCTGCAGAAGTGGTAGCTGCAAATACAGTGAAGGAGTTTAAGCATGCATGGGATAGGCATAAGGCCATCCTTCATATAAGATAGGGCCAAGGGCTATTCATAGTATTCAGTATATTGGGCAGACTAGATGGGCCAAATGGTTCTTATCTGCCGACACATTCTATGTTTCTATGTTTCTACCCATGGAAGTTTAATTCCATCTGTTCAGCGTGGATGGGCAGAAGAGGAGGAAGAGGATGAGGAGATTGAGAGTCATCCTCCTGATGACGACAGCAAAGTTTTGCCTGTTGCTACTCTGGCACACATGGCTGACTTTATGTTAGGCTACCTTTCCCGTGACCCACACGTTTTACGCATTTTGGACAACACCGATTACTGGTTGTTCACCCTTCTCGATCCCCGCTACAAAGAGAACTTCTCATCTCTCATTCCTGTGGTGGACAGGACGATCAAAATGGTGCAATAACAGAAGGTCCTTGTGGAAAAATTGCTCCAAAAATTTCCAGCTGCCAACGCTGGCTACGAGTACGTAGTTCCTTGGGCAACCGAGGAGGGGAGATGAGGGGAACATACAGCAGTTCCAACAGAGGCAGGGCAACACTCTCCAAAGCCTGGGACAGTTTCATGACACCCTGACAGCACCCTCACCCTGATGCGCGGCCTAGTGTCACAAGGAGGGCACTCTACACCTTGGAGGTGCTGGCCTGTCCTGCCGCCAGTGTTTTGTCAGAGCGGGTATTTAGTGCTGCTGGGGGCATAATAACTGATAAGCGCATCCGTCTGTCAACTGAAAATACTGACCGGTTGACTCTTATCAAAATGAACAAGGCCTGGATTGCCCCTGACTTCTCTACTCCACCAGAGGAAAGCAGCTGAACATAAAGGCACTTTAAATGTGTTTATTATAATGTACTGAATACACTGTATTCCCATGCACCCCTTCCACCACAAAAAAGGGTATATGGTTCAATCTTCCTTTTCTCGTCCTCCTCCTCCTCCATCATATCAACATGCTTATTAGTCTGCCCTCGCTCCTAATGTTGCAGGCCCTCACGTATAATGTTTTAGAGGGTCAGCTCACCAGCAGGCCCTCACCTACAATCTTTTAGAGGGACAGCTCCCCAGCAGACCTTTGCATATAATGTTTTAGAGGGTCAGCTCACCAGCAGGCCCTCAACCTTAATGTTTTACAGGGTCAGCTTACCAGTAGGCCCTCACCTACAATCTTTTAGAGGGTCAGCTCACCAGCAGGCCCTCAACCATAATGTTTTACAGGGTCAGCTCACCAGCAGGTTCTCGCCCATAATTTTTTCAATGGTTAGCTAAGCATCAGGCACTCGCCCATAATTTTTTCCATGGTCCGCTCAGCAGCAGGCACTCACCCATAATTTTTTTCGATGCTCAGATCAGCAGCAGGCACTTGCCCCTAATGTTTTGGAGAGTCAGCTCTGCAGCAGACCCTCACCCATAATTGAAAAAAGAGGCTCCAGCACCAAGCGTGGACGTAGAAAATTCCCAATCTTTATTCAGCAATATTCCATATATACAGCAATCAGTGGCACAGGCTCCCCCTTATTTCCAGGCAATCAACGCGTTTCGGACAGAAGTGTCCTTAGACACTTCTGTCCGAAACGCGTTGATTGCCTGGGATTAAGCGGGAGCCTGTGCCACTGATTGCTGTATATATGGAATATTGCTGAATAAAGATTGGGAATTTTCTACGTCCACGCTTGGTGCTGGAGCCTCTTTTTTCAATTGAATCTACTACACGGACTGACTTGGGTCCGCCCCGTGCACAGCTACATTGGACATGTGAGGTGAGCTGGCTTTCTTTCCTTTGCCTCACCCATAATGTTTTAGATGGTCAGCTCAGCAGCAGGCCCTCGCCCGTGATGTTTTAGAGGGTCACCAGCAGGCCCTTGCTCCTAATGTTTTTGAGGGTCGCCAGCAGGCCATCAATCATAATTTTTCAAATGTGTATGATGCCCTTCTTTATGTGTAATAAAGGGTGTATTGGAGTGCCAGTTCCTTGTAATTTTTGGAAGCCCTTTGCACTTAGTGCATAGGCTTTATGAGTGTAGGAGTCCCACTACATGAACAATTGTACCACAATGTCAATGAGGCCCTCCTTTATGTGATATACAGGTTGTATCAGAGTGCCTCTTCACTGTAATTTTTGGCAGCACTTGCACTTTATATACAAGTAAATATACAGGAAAGAATGTTTCCTAACCATTTTTCCTCTAAAATTTATTTTATCTTCGGTTTTGTGCGTATTATTGTCAGTCTGTAAAAGTTGTGTACTACTCGGACAACATCGCTCCCAGCAGCAATCTGGGAGTCCAAGATGCATCCAGACATCCTCCCCATGCTGTTCCCAAACCATTTTGGTGGTGTTTCCATAAATTTCTGACCTTTTCCTATGAACCAGACACCCTCCCCTCTTCAGAGCAGGGGGTGCCTGGTTTAATGCTCGGGTTCTCCCATTGACTTTCATTGTGCTCGGGTGCTCGCTATGAGATAGCTAAATAATAGATATAGAACTAATAGATAAATAATATGGTCTAATATGTGTTGGTAATTATTGTGAACTTGGAGTAATATAGATAATAATTACCATCATTTTACCATTTCTAGTAAATGCTACTTATGCCTTCCTATCAGTATTCTGTGCTGTAGACTGAGATCACTTATACATAGGTTAATCATGAAGATTATGTGTTCATATAAAAATTGTTGACTGTCCCTGATATTTGGAAAAGTTGTCCAGAAATAATGAGGTTTGAAACCCCGGTCATCTGGCCTTGAGATATGAAATAGGTGAAATAGATCATCTACCATCAGTTCACCTAGTTCTTCTGAATGTCTACTAAACATTGTTGTCCTTGTTGTTTAGCACTGGTCACGACTGTCAGTCGGTAGCATAGCTAGATTTCTAGGCTCCTGTGGTGTCTACTATACTACTCTACTATACTACTGAGGAGCTGGTGGAACAAATAGTTGTGGAGAACTGGCAAGCAGGCACCATGTTGACAGATCTATCAACTGGCATTGTGATATGAAATACAGCACCTTGCACAGGAGCATTTATTTTGGAAAGGTTTAGGGCTCCAAGTATTGGACCATTCCCTACTGGTAATTGGACATGGGCAGATATTAGGGAATTACATCATAAGCAATTCTATAATATACATGCAGTGGTGGCCGAGTTTGAGGTGGCCCCCAATGCGATGCTGGGTCTCTCGGACACCTACCAAGTGTCACCACATGTGCTGCTCTCTGGAAGGGATGGTAAGATGTGGTGCACCCGAATGGGAAATAAGTCCTGAGAGTTAGGGTCTGCAGTAAACCAGTGTGCTTCTTTATTGGAGCAACTCAAGTGCATAATAATACAGACAAGGCTGTTAGCTCAGTCGTTCAGCTGGAGCCCTGGTCAATGGGATGGTAACCTGGGGTATTTAGCTCAGCATTCCTATCTCTGTGTCTTCTGGTCACTCATGCAGTCTGTTAGAGTCTGTCCTACTAAGCAGTGATCCTTATCTGCCGACAACTAGGGGCTCTGGGTGCTCTACTTGTATACGGTTTGTAGTTGAACTAGAACCTTTGAGTGGGAGGGGTGAAGTGGAGAAGCACAGCTTAAGCAGAAACATTGTAACAATTTAGAAATTTGCATAGAGCTTCAGTGCAAGTCTATGGGAATGAATAAGCAGTTTTTCCAGGCATTAACAAGTCTTTAGACATAAACATCAGAGCTAAACCAGACAATTAAAAGGTCAGTATGTCTGTTTTTTTCCCTCCAAATTTTTGCATAGTTAGAAAGTAATAAAGTTTCTGAGTATTATCCGGCTGTGCAACTAACCCTTTCCACAGTGCAGTTCAGCTATAGTGTAATAACAGTGTAAATGGACAGGATATATTACAATAAACATATAAATGCAGTTCAACAATATGAAACGGTACAAGTGCGTAGTAGCTGTAAGGACAAATGTCCACAAATGTCCACTACATATGGTACGTCTATTAATGGCACCTTGCCGTATAAAGCACCTGTTTTCATCAACTCCATACTAAAGGTTGCAACAGGTTGCAAGGATTCTTCTCCAGGAAGTTCTGAACTATGGCCACCTTATCACTACAGACAACTGGGCTGATCTGAGCAGAGTGTCCTGTGCATTTTGCCAAGAATTCCTAATCTTACACTTAAAAACAGAGTTTTTTTTATCTTGTCCTACAACATGGGGACAACTGAATGTCTTCTTGGAATTGGTCATGAAGACTATTTCATGTAGAATATTCAGTGAGGTTTCTATAAAATGTTCAGTAAACTAATTGAAAAGTTTGCCTTAAATATGACTGAAGACTAAATAGCGAGGAAAGGGGAGCAGGGGGATGATTCTGCAGTCTCTGCCAAGACTAACGGGAAACAGTAGAGGAGGAAGGGGATATTGCTGCAGTCTCTACCAAGACAAGGAGGAGGCAGAGGAGGAGGAGGGGGATGATACTGCAGTCTCTGCCTAGACTAAGAGAAGATGGAGGGAGAGAAATGGCATAATACTGGAGTCTCTGCCAAGACTAATAGGAGACAGTGGGTGAGGAGGGGGATGATTCTGCAGTCTCTACTAAGACTAATAGTAAATACGAAGGGGAGGGAGATGATTCTGCAGTCTCTACTAAGACTGATAGGAGAAACAAGGGGGGAGGGGAATGCTGCAGTCTCTGCCAACACTAAAAAAATACAGAAGGGAGGAGAGGGATTATGCAGCCTTCTCTGCCAAAACTAAGGAGGCAGAGGAGGAGAAGGGGGTGCTGCTAATAGGAGACAGAGGGTTTGGAGGACGGGAGGATGCTGCATTCTCTGCCAAGACTAAGAGGAGACAGAGAAGAGGGAGGATGCTGCAGTCTATGCTAAGACTAAGAGGAGACTGAGAGGGAGAAGGGGTGATGCTGCATTCTCTGCCAAGACTAAGAGGAGACAGACGGGAGAAGGGGGATGATGCTGCATTCTCTGACAAGACTAAGAGGAGTCAGAGGTGGAGGAGGGGGATGATGCTGGAGTCTCTGCCTCAATCTGTGTATAGGACTCAGGGTAGACATCTGATTGGTCAGAACACACAGCACAGCTCTCCAGCTCCACACACCAGGAAGGTCCAATCAGCACAGTTACGTTTGCATGGATCTAAAATGTAATGGCAGATTTTAATAGCTCAGTGGCGTACTAAGGGGGGAAGGGGGTTGTGGGGGTGGTCCGCCCCAGATGCTGGCTCTCAGGGGGGTGCCAGAAGCAATGAGGGCTTCCATCAATACAGATGGAAGAGCTCATTGCTGGAGCGCAGGGAACTGGGTCCTGTCACTCACTGCTCAGATCCCAGCGCTCCCCCCCCATCAGGCCGCCGGTACACAGGATGGTGAAGCAGGAATATTTCCCTCACTCCACCATTCTGCCTACAGACACAGATCACACTGCCAGCCTGTGTGGGTGGAACCTGCAGCCCAGGAGTCTGCATAAGCTCCTCCCACACAGTGCTGCAGAGCGATCTGGGCTTGCAGGGAAGAGAGGACTGTGAGCTTCAGGAACGGGACAAGGTGAGTAGTTACTGTGTTTGTTTGTTTTTTAATACAGAGAGGGCATCAAGGGCTTTATTACTATGGAGGGGGCACAGAAGACTTGATTACTATAGAGGGGGAACAGAGGGCATTACTAATGTGAAGGGGCACAATGGGCATTTCTACTATGGAGGGAGCATAGAGCCAGAGGGCATTACTACAATGAAGGGGGCACAATAGGGATTTCTACTATGGAGGGGGAATGAGGGCATTACTAGCACAGTGGGCACTACTATTAAGGGGGCACAATGGGCATTATTACTGTGAAGGGGCACAATGGGCATTATTACTATGAAGGGGCACAATGTGGATTTTTTATGTGAAGTCGGCACTATGGAGGGGGAATGAGGGCATTACTAGCACAGTGGGCACTACTATTAAGGGGGCACAATGGGCCTTATTACTGTGAAGGGGGAACAATGGGCATTATTACTGTGAAGGGGGCACAAAGAGGGCGTTACAACTGTGAAAGGAGCGCATAGAGGGCATAACAACTGGGAGAGGGAATAATGTGTAAATAACTACTGTGAGGGGGCACACACCTGTACAAAACTACTGTGAAGGTTGTACAATGAGGGCAATACTACTGTGAGGAGGTAAAAAAAATATATTTTTTTGGGGGTGCCAGAGAAAGGACCCGCCCAAGGTGCCAAACACCTTAGGCATGGCACTGCCATAACTACATTTTATTCAGCTCATCTGCCAGCCTAAGTTTTGTCCCAGTTATTGTTTAGCACTGGTCACCACTGTCAATGGGCGGCATGGCTAGATCTCTAGACTCTTGTGGAGTCTACTGTATCACTGAAGGCCTGGAAGAAACAACAGGTGTGGGGAATGGTGCAGGGGCCATGCTGACTTCCTGACAGATTATTTACTCTTGAAGGATTGTATGGCACATGCACTGCTCTACACGCCAGTGGCGGATTATAATAGGGACGTTCGGGTCGGCAGCCCCGGGCCCAGCGCCGCTGGGGGGCCCAGCGCTGACCCGAACGCCCACATACTGCGGCGGGGCACGGGAGCGCATAGCTCCCTGTCCCGTCGCCGGTCACCGCCATAGGCTTCAGGCCTTGTAGGCCTGAGTCCTATGCGGTAGTGAAATCCCGGCGCAGGCGTGCGTGATGACGTCATCGCGCGCCTGTGCCGGGACGCAGCACTGTGACGCGCCTGACTCATCCCGCCTTCCTCTGCGAGCAAGCGCCTGGCCCTGGACATAGGTGAGTATTTATCTTTTCATTTTTTGTTCATTTTTTTATTTCATGTGCCTACTCTGGGGGGGGGGGGGGGCAGTGGTGGGGGCAAATTATTATGAGAGGGACTACACTATGTGGGGGCAAATTGCTGTATGGGGGCAAATTATTATGAGAGGGACTACACTATGTGGGGGCAAATTGCTGTATTGGGCAAATTATTATGAGAGGGACTACACTATGTGGGGGCAAATTATTATGAGAGGGACTACACTATGTGGGGGCAAATTGCTGTATGGGGGCAAATTATTATGAGAGGGACTACACTATGTGGGGGCAAATTGCTGTATGGGGGCAAATTATTATGAGAGGGACTACACTATGTGGGGGCAAATTGCTGTATGGGGCAAATTATTAAGAGAGGGACTACACTATGTGGGGGCAAATTATTATGAGAGGGACTACACTATGTGGGGGCAAATTACTAGATGGGGCAGTGTGGGGGCAAATTGCTGTGTGGGGGCAAATTATTATGAGAGGGACTACACTATGTGGGGGCACATTGCTATGTGGGGGCAAATTATTATGTGAGGGACTACACTATGTGGGGGCAAATTGCTATGTGGGGGCAAATTATTATGAGGGACTACACTATTTGGGGGCAAATTGCTATGTGGGGGCAAATTATTATGAGAGGGACTACTATGTGGGGGCAAATTACTAGATGGGGCAGTGTGGGGGCAAATTGCTATGTGGGGGCAAATTATTATGAGAGGGACTACTATGTGGGGGCAAATTGCTATGTGGGGGCAGTGTGGGGGCAAATTATTATGGGAGGGACTACTATGTGGGGGCAAATTTCTATATGGGGCAGTGTGGGGGAAACTATTGTGTGGGGGTAATTTCTATGTGAGGACAGTGGGGAAATTGCTATGTGGAGGCAAACTACTATGTGGGGGCAGTGTGGGAGAAACTATTGTGTGGGGGAAATTGCCATGTGGGGACAGTGTGGGGTAATTTCTGTGTGGGGAAATTACTATGTGGGGGCAGCGTGGGGAAATTACTATGTGGGGACAGTGTGGGGAAAACTATTGTGTGAGGGAACAGTGTGGGGAAATTACTATGTGGGGGGAAATTACTATGTGGGGGCAGTGTGGGGCAAATTACTGTGTGGGGGCAAACTACTATATGGGTGCAGTTTGTGTGAAATTACTGTGTGGGGGCAAATTACTATGGGGGGGCAGTGTGGGGAAAACTATTGTGTGTAGGAACAGTGTGGGGAAATTGCTATGTGGGGGCAGTGTGGTGGAAATTACTATGTGGGGGCAGTGTGGGGCAAATTACTGTGTGGGGGCAAGCTACTATATGGGGGCAGTTTGGGGGAAATTACTGTGTGGGGGCAAATTACTATGGGGGGATTACTATGTGGGGGCAGTGTGGTGGAAATTACTATATGGGGGTGTTGCTATTGGGAAGGCACTGTAGGGGCAATTCTATTATTTCTGGAGACACTATACAGGGATTATTACCTGGCGCACAATAGAGGGTGGTATTATTACTGGGGGTCTCTAGGGGACATTATAGCTGCTGTGGACACTATAGGAACATTTGGGGTAATTTATCAAACTGGTGTAATGCAGAACTGGCTTAGTTGCCCATAGCAGCCAATCAGATTCCACCTTTCATATTTGACAGCTCTTTTGGAAATCCAGTTCTACTTTACACCAGTTTGATAAATTACCCCAATTATATCTATCAGGGTCACTATTTTTTCAGCAGTATAGTTCCTGGGGCATTGAGGAGCACAACGGGCACAGTATTGGGGGTGGCAGGATGACACTGTGGGGACACCAGGATGAGGAGGTTGATGGAAAAATTTAGAAATCTAACATGTCTGTGTTACAAACTGTAGAGACGAGATGCGGCTGAAAGAATTTGCCATAGTGGTCTGGGTCAAATGGAGGAGAAGAGGAAAGAGAAGGTCTACATGACAGGAGATGTCACTGGATGTAACAGGTATGTGGTGCTGTATTCTTCTCTATGTCTTTTTTATTACAATTATATGTATTTTAAATTTGGCGACCAAATTTTTCAGTTTAGGACCCAATTTGGGGTATTCTTTTTTAGTCTGAAGATGTCATATGGCCTAAGAAGAGACTGTGGCGCCCATGAAGCACCGCAGCCTCTTCATACAAAAAAAAACTAAACTAAAATGGAGGGGGGGGGGGCCCTAAGTTGGGTAGACAGCCCCGGGCCTATCATGCACTTAATCCGCCCCTGCTACACGCTTATATAATCTGTCCTGAAATTCCCAAGGACATAGGATAGCTCCATAGAAATCTAAGAACATATCTCCGTCGTATGGACAAGCCTACATACACAACCCTCCTAAAAAGATATTTGCTATATAACAGGTCATTAGCGCTGCATAGAGTAATCAATACAGCGGCCACAGAGAAGAAATCTTCCGATAGTTTGTAGTCACTTCTCCGCCAAGCAATGCTCCTCAGCAAAACAGCCCTCATTACAGGAGAAGAAACCTGTGCTGAAAGCTGGGAGATATAATATCTGCACAAAGACGCTCATCTGGAACACCCACGTATCTAAACACCCACGTATTTCTGTAGTATTGCTCCTGACGAGTGTCTCATTAGACTTTGCTGGGACATATGCATATATATATATATATTAATATATACAGGTCCTTCTCGAAAAATTAGCATATTGTGATAAAGTTCATTATTTTCTGTAATGTACTGATAAACATTAGACTTTCATATATTTTAGATTCATTACACACCAACTGAAGTAGTTCAAGCCTTTTATTGTTTTAATATTGATGATTTTGGCATACAGCTCATGAAAACCCACATTTCCTATCTCAAAAAATTAGCATATTTCATCCGACCAAAAAAATAAAAGTGTTTTTAATACAAAAAAAGTCAACCTTCAAATAATTATGTTCAGTTATGCACTCAATACTTGGTCGGGAATCCTTTTGCAGAAATGGCTGCTTCAATGCGGCGTGGCATGGAGGCAATCAGCCTGTGGCACTGCTGAGGCCCAGGATGCTTCGATAGCGGCCTTAAGCTCATCCAGAGTGTTGGGTCTTGCGTCTCTCAACTTTCTCTTCCCAATAGCCCACAGATTCTCTATGGGGTTCAGGTCAGGAGAGTTGGCAGGCCAATTGAGCACAGTAATACCATGGTCAGTAAACCATTTACCAGTGGTTTTGGCACTGTGAGCCGGTGCCAGGTTGTGCTGAAAAATGAAATCTTCATCTCCATAAAGCTTTTCAGCAGATGGAAGCATGAAGTGCTCCAAAATCTCCTGATAGCTAGCTGCATTGACCCTGCCCTTGATAAAACACAGTGGACCAACACCAGCAGCTGACATGGCACCCCAGACCATCACTGACTGTGGGTACTTGACACTGGACTTCAGGCATTTTGGCATTTCCCTCTCCTTAGTCTTCCTCCACACTCTGGCACCTTGATTTCCGAATGACATGCAACAGTCCAGTGCTGCTTCTCTGTAGCCCAGGTCAGGCGCTTCTGCCGCTATTTCTGGTTCAAAAGTGGCTTGACCTGGGGAATGCGGCACCTGTAGCCCATTTCCTGCACACGCCTGTACACGGTGGCTCTGGATGTTTCTACTCCAGACTCAGTCCACTGCTTCTGCAGGTCCCCCAAGGTCTGGAATCGGTCCTTCTCCACAATCTTCCTCAGAGTCCGGTCACCTCTTCTCGTTGTGCAGCGTTTTCTGCCACACTTTTTCCTTCCCACAGACTTCCCACTGAGGTGCCTTGATACAGCACTCTGGGAACAGCCTATTCGTTCAGAAATTTCTTTCTGTGTCTTACCCTCTTGCTTGAGGGTGTCAATGATGGCCTTCTGGACAACAGTCAGGTCGGCAGTCTTACCCATGATAGCGGTTTGGAGTAATGAACCAGGCTGGGAGTTTTTAAAAGCCTCAGGAATCTTTTGAAGGTGTTTAGAGTTAATTAGTTGATTCAGATGATTAGGTTAATAGCTCATTTAGAGAACCTTTTCATGATATGCTAATTTTTTGAGATAGGAATTTTGGGTTTTCATGAGCTGTATGCCAAAATCATCAATATTAAAACAATAAAAGGCTTGAACTACTTCAGTTGGTGTGTAATGAATCTAAAATATATGAAAGTCTAATGTTTATCAGTACATTACAGAAAATAATGAACTTTATCACAATATGCTAATTTTTTGAGAAGGACCTGTATATATATATATCAGTGGCGTAACTAGAACTTATAAGGTCCCACAGCTAATTTTTGAATGCCCCCCCCCCCAGCAACTTCATCCAACTCATTCTCCTTGCAACCCTTACTCTTGCAGATAGTCAAGATCGCTGTCTCAGACCAGTCACTCCGTCTGTTTCCTACACGTACATACTGTATGTCATGTCACTGTATATACTGTCACTGTATATAATGCCATTGTATAATACTGTTGCAGGGCCCCTGACAATAAAATTCTCTAACCTCCCTGCCCCTTAGCATCCACTTCCCCTGCTTCCATGATAGCTACGCCCCTGGTGTGTGTGATTAACAATTCTGGGGTATCTATTCTTATGACTCTATGCTGTGCTGTTCCTTTATTTTTCCCACTAGAAGTTATGAATGAATTGGTAGCAGTACCGGGTTTGGGGTGGCCCTAACTCTAAGTTGGGGCCCCCGGACACCGTCGAGGTGTCACCATTTGTTGCTGCTCTCCGGAAGGTATGGTAAGACGTGGTGCACCCCAATGGGAAATAATTTCAGAGAGTCAGGGTCTGTAGTAAACCAGTCTGCTTCTTTACTGGGGAAAAAACAATACAGGCGAGACATAGGGCTGGCTTCTCCAGTCTCCTTCCTGGCAGAAAAAGGGGTCATGCTGAGGAAAGGCCTGAGCTAGCTGTCCCTCTCTCTCTTAGAAGCCTGGTATCCTGACCAAAGGCTGGTGGCCCAGTCATCTGGCTGGCTCCTTGGTCATAGGGCTGATTATCCAGGATCTGTGGCAGAGTATCACCACCTCAGCCTCTTCTTCTGGTCACTCAATAGTCTGGCAGAGTCTTTCCTCCTAAGCACTGGTCCTTATAAACATACAATAAGAGGATTTTCTCCTTATATACAGTTTCTAACTGAACTAGAACCTTCTAGTGAGAGGGGTGGAGTGGATAAGCACAGCCTAAACAGAAACTGTTACAATTTCTGTCGATCATAGACTTGGATGGAGCTTCAATGCAAGTCTATGGGGATGAATAAGGAGGTTTTCAAGACATAAACAAGTCTTCAAACATAAACAACAGAGCTAAATCAGACAGTCAAAAAATCGTTGTGTCTGGTTTTTCCCTCCAAAACCTTGCATAGGTAGAAAGTGATAAAGTATCTCAGTGCAATAGCGGTGCAAATGAACAGAATATATTATAATAAAAATGCCGTTCAAATATGAAACAGCATATATAAGTTAACCCTTCAAAGTGCAATACAGTAGTTATTTGAAGGCTTTGCACAATAGCGCTATGAACAAATGTCTACAAACATCCATAGTTCAAAGTACTTAGAAATTGAAATGCTGATGTAGATAATGCAGTAGATAAGCAAAGATTTGTGACATCATGATGAGTTGGGTTTATATTCTCAGCTCTGCTACATATGACAAACTTAGATCTGTTGCTTCTGGCAGGCTGTCCTAAATCAGCTATTGTCTTCTATCATTTTAAGAAATGCATCCAAAGCTGTTAGGTGAGTTTTACATTTGGGTCCAGATTATCGCCACGACTCCTAGACCCTGACCCCTTGGATACTATTGAGGTGCACTTAGCACTCCATAGCACTGATTAGTTCTGCAAGCATTAGTTGCTTTATCAACTGTTTGTCCCCGATACAAAACATCACAAACCCCTCGACCCCGCTCATACCAGGAGGAGGGTGAACCTGCCCATGTGCATATGGCACAGATGACCTGGAGACCGGCCCTGGCCCTGCTTACCAAGCATGGCTTCAGATCTCCAACCTATTTTTACTTCAACATAATACAAAAGAGCATTCAAGACCCGCACAGCAGAGACTCAGAGACTGTCCGAGGCCAGTACTGGCTGAATTCTCACACTTTAACATATATACCTTATAAACAGTACAAAGTATTACCTTATACACAGTACAACCTACTACCTTATACACAGTACAACCTATTGTACTGCACGCTCACTCTGTACAGTATTCAAACGAAGTTTTATGCAAATCGACTTAGGATGTTTCATATGAGGGTCATTGAAATGGTGTATCTCACCCAGAGGAGCCTGGTGAGAAGAGGAAAGGCTGGGAAAATAGGTTTTTCCCACTGTCTGCAGCAGCTAAGATGGTAATTTAGATAATTAGCAGCCATCTGAGGAGTTCAGGTAAAGGTGGGCTGAGCTCCTTAATAGGGGCTGCCAGTCTGGGGAAAGAGCAGGCTGCCTCGAGGCCTGTGGGAGTTGGCACCCTGTGTGGGGTGAGCACCGTGCTGTGTTTTGGGAAGTTGGGTGGTAGACCCAGATCCCGATAGGGAGAAATACTGTGTAGTCAGTGGCCAGACGGCCTAGGATTTATGTTTAGGATTTATGTCTGATCTGCTGTAAAAGACACAATAAAGCTGGTCGTGGCCAGTTGGCACCCAAATCTGCAGTGTTGGAAGCTGGCTTTTTGAGGTGTGCCAACCGTCTAAGTGGAGAAGACGGGGATCCTGGGGAGCTAAGTGACCCCTAGTTGTCACAACACATTACAACTTACTACCTCATACACAGTACAACGTATTACCTTATACACAGTACAACTTATGACCTTATACATAGTCAATAAACAGATTACATTCCAGCTCACCATACGACCCCACTGCGCGGAACAGACCGGACAAGTCCTTGGTGCAAACACAGAAAAGAAGGTCCAGCATCCAGGGTTGTATATGTTGCCGTTATCTTTATTTGTCTCCAGTTAAAATACAGACATCAACTCCCTCCACCGCCCGGTTAACATTTATCAAACTTAGTAGTACTTAAGTAAGTACTGCTAAGTTCGATACATGTTAACCGGGCGGTGGAGGGAGTTGATGTTTGTATTTTAACTGGAGACAAATAAAGATAACGACAACATATACAACCCTGGATGCTGGACCTTATACATAGTACAATTTATTACCTTATGCACAGTACAACGTATTACCTTATACACAGTACAACTTACTATTTTATACACAGTACAACTTATGACCTTATACACAGTACAACTTATGACCTTATACACAGTACAACTTATGACCTTATACATAGTACAACCTCTGACCTTATACATAGTACAACTTACTACCATATGCACAGTACAATGTATTACCTTATACACAGAACAACTTTCTACCTTATGCTCAGTAGCTATCATGTTATGTAATGCTCTATATATAACAGATATATATTATGGATGGTTATATGATACTATATTTTAAGAAAAATAAATACACCCTGTTATACCCAGTACAAGGGCTGTGGGCGGAGCATGACACAAGGATTCAAAGAGGACCAAATAGACAATGTCATTAACAGCTTTATTTATTTATTTACTAGCAGAAGGACCCGGCTTCGCACAGATATATGTTATCTATTAAATTTAATGTTTATGTGTGTCGTTAAAAGATATCGACAGTATCCACAAAACAGTGACATCTACAGTACCCTGCCCCTTCAACAGTGACCTCCACAGCGGCCGCCCAGTTTATTAGTGACCTCCACAGTACCCCATTTCCTTAAAAGTGGTTTCCACAACATGCCATTCCCTTAACAGTGGCCTCTACAGCAATCTGCCCCTTAACAGTGACCTTCATAGCGGACCGTCTCCTTAACTGTGACCTCCACAGCAGCCTTCCCCTAGGATGGCCAGAGGTCTGGTTTTAGGCAGGACAGCCCAGCTTTTAGACTCCCTTTCCCCTGTCAGGCGCAGGGCCTGGATAGACACAGGGATGTTCTTTTGAACAGCTCACTCTCAGACAGCAGCACTGTGCTGTGTGAGCGTGAACTGCAGGGAGAAAGTAACCCTACCCACCCCTGCCGCTGAAAGAAGTTAATTTTTACCTTAATTTTTTCAATCTCCGTTTGCTGCGGAGTGGGAGGGGGCGTGGCTTAGTGGGGCCTGGGGGTGGGGTTTTTAGTCCATATTTTGAGGGTGGCCTCAATGGCCACCTTACCTGCCCCTGAACTGAGACCTCCACAGCACTCCACTCCCTTAACAGTGTCATCCACAGCACCCTGCCCCTTTAAAGCTGACCTGCAGTAGTGAGGAAAAATGTCTGGGTTGTTATGGAAACCTGGTGTAAAACTGTGTGTATGTGGAGACTAAGGGCCTGCGAGCTTCTACTGGCTAATAAGGGTCTTGTAACCAGGCTTCTACTGGCAATTTTTTGGGAATATCTAACGCAGGGATGTCCTTTTGAACAGCTCACTCTCAGACAGCAGCACTGTGCTGTCTGAGCGTGAGCTGCAGGGAGAAAGTCACCTTCCCTCCCACCACTGACAGAAGTTGATTTTTACCTTTATTTTTTCTACCCCTGTCGGCTGCGGAGTGGGGTGAGTATTCTAACCGGATCAGGGGTGTGGCTTATTTTGGACCTGGGGCAGAGTTTTTAAGTCCGTCTTTTAAGGGTGGCCTGAATGGCCACTCTATCTGCCCCTGAACTGTGACCTCCACAGCACTCCACTCCCTTAACAGTGTCATCCTTAGCGCCCTACCCCTTTAAAGCTGACCTGCAGCAGTGAAGAGAAATGGCTGGGTTGTTATGGAAACCTTGGGTAAAACTGTGTGTATGTGGAGATTAAGGACCTGCGAGCTTCTATTGGCTGAATCGAGACAGTGTGTATGGCATACCATGTGTATCTTCAAAAGATTTGAAGAGAAAGACTTGCAGGCTTGTATTGGCTAATGCAGGTCATTTTTTGGAAATATCTCAGGAACTCTTAGAGAGCTGAGACCCCCACAATATTTCTTTCCAGGTAGCAAGGGATGTGTATACCAAGTTTCGTTGAAATCGATGGTTGCGTTTTTGAGTGATCGCGGAACATACATACATACACACATACATACATACATACGTCCTTCTTTATATATAGAGATTTATTTTGTTACTTTTATTTTCATGTTTTGATTTCCATTCTGAACATATCCTGTAAAAGTGACATCTCCAGATCCCAGCTATGTATTGTCAGTAACAGTCAATGTACGGTATAAGTAACAATTTACCATATAGCATCAAAATGGGTAGTATTAATAGTAGTTATAAATAATGGTTGATTAAATTTACTTATTGTACTTACTTATACAAGGCTGACATTTTTCACAGCACCTGGCAGATATTATCATTACCTAATAGTAATAATACCTTATTAACCTTATTATAGAATTATGAGCAGTATTCAGTCCGTGCTGGCCATAAACCTACAGTATAGTCTATCAGCAATGAGACTTGTTATATAGATACATAGTTAAAGTGGATGTCCATCAAGTTCAATCAAGGGATGGGGAGGTGAATTTTAGAAAAAGGGGAGTGAGACCCAGATTTCACTTATAGTGGCTCTGCCAGGTCTTCTATCATCTGATGGCAGCATTGGGGAGGGAAGAACATGCTGAGCTCATGGATATACAGTGGTCCCTCAAGTTACAATATGAATTGGTTCCAGGACGACCATTGTATGTTGAAACCATTGTAAGTTGAGTAATCGGTTCCAAAGCCTCAAAATGTCATCCAACATAAGAGAAAATGAAGATTTAAGAAAAATAAGCAGATAACTAAGACAGATAAAACAAATCCTTACATATAACAGTCAGGAATAGCTGCTAACTAGCAACTAATCCAGCTATTTTACCAGTGAAGTGGCCTTGATTGGTTGGATCTGAGTCTGAGGCATTGCATGTTGAGTCTAGGTTTCAACTTATGATGGGTCAGAAAAGACCATTGTATGTTGAAAATATTGTATCTTGTGGCCATTGTATCTTGAGGGATCACTGTATTGTAATGTTCTTTATGATTTTTTTCATTGTTTTCAGCCTGGGATTCATAGAGCAAGCCTTGGAGTCCTGCTTCCCCACCCACATTCTCCGATTCAGATTCATACAGGAAAAGCTTGCCAATCACTGTGTATGGGCGGAGGAAGCAGGACTCTATGGTCCTGGCAGAATTCATACAGCTTTTCACATCATAATTCTGAATTATATAATAAAAACCATATTTCCCCCAAGCTCTGTGTCTCCTCCTCTATCCTATGCTGCCATTAGGCCTGTTTGACATTGTCAGCAGGCTGTTCTGGATCTGGCGGAAATCCGGCTGCTACCCGTCGTGCAGCAGTATTTGTCTGGCTGAATCCCAGTATATTTGCTGGGCAGTGGCCAGACCTCTGTCAGACCCCATTATAGGTAATGGGCCTGGGGCATTCCAGTAACCTCTAGCAATGCCTTATCCAGAGGGCTCTGGCAGACCGTTTTTTGCCAGAACAGCCTGCCGAAACTACTGTCGGCAGTGTGAAACAGCCCTTAAACAGGAGACCTGACAAATTCACTTTCAATTCATGTCTCAATCACCGGTCTTAGCCACTGCCATCTCCATACTTGGTCACAAGCTGCTTTGTATTTATAAATTTGGAGTCCTTTTTTTTAGCAGTTAAAGGGCTATTCTCATCTGGACTTAGGTGGGACCCTCATGATAGGTCTTGCATACCGTCGCCATATAGGACTGAGAATTTTATTTACGGTTTCCTGTGTTTACAGCATCAGTTTTACAGGCCTCGTGTGGCGGAGAATTTACTCATATCATTTCAGAACAAGCCTCTGATTTGGCGCAGATTGCTGCAGTCCATAGCAATTTGAGAGAAGTTTGTTTTATTGCAGTGGATTTCTAAGGAGATCACATTTTGCACCTCTCAGTATAAAATTATATATGATGCACTTGAGGTGCTCTTGAAATTCTTTGAGAATGTACTCCCACGCATCTGATCTGTTTACACATATGTGCAACCCATTACAGAACATGCAGATCCTGCTGCTGGAACCTCGGGGGAGGCCCTTGAAAGTGTTTAATGTTCCTGCAGCACCACCATAGGGGAAATGGAACATTATATGGTGCCTATTGAAATCAATGGGCCATGCAACCAATGTCCTGGACAAGAGAGATTTTGTAAGATATTTAAAGAGGACCTTTCACTAGAATAAAACTTCTAAACTAAGTATACAGACATGTAGAGCGGCGCCCAGGGATCCCCCTGCACTTACTGTTATACCTTAGCGCCGCTCTGTTCTCCCGGTATAGCCTCCGGTATCTTCACAGTTAGGCTCCACCCAGGGGAACCTGCCGGCGTCTCATTCTCCCATGCTGTAGCGCTGGCCAATCGCAGCACTCAGCTCATAGCCTGAGAGAGAAAAAAGCCTCTCAGGCTATGAGCTGAGCGCTGCGATTGGCCAGCGCTACAGCATGGGAGAATGAGACGCCGGCAGGTTCCCCAGGGTGGAGCCTAACTATGAAGATACCGGAGGCTATAACGGGAGAACGGAGCGGCGCGCAGGTATAACGGTAAGTGCAGGGAGATCCCTGGGCGCCGCTCTCCATGTCTGTATAGTTAGTTTAGAAGTTTTATTCTAGGGAAAGGTCCTCTTTAAATAAAGAAATAACTGTATTATTGTGTACTGGATTAGATATGGCTGGATTATACCGTCAAAAAAGGGGCAACTGCTCAGGGACCTCCTTTATGTAGAGGCCCCTAACATCCTGTATGTTGTCTAGTTGAAATCTAGACTTGGGAACATGGGTTGCTATTACGGTATATAGCACTATTACGGTACATTCTTTACTACTGCGTTTCCAATCTATTCCCTATTTCCTTTCATGAAAGCCTGCCTTCCGCAATATGTTACGTATCTTGATTTGACCCTGACCCTGTAATAAAAACTTGCTGGATATCACCATTAAGATCTGAAACTTACCGAGAAGGACTTGCATAACTATGAGGACAATCTGTCTTAATATTTGGTAACTCAGACTGTAATATAAAGGCACAGGAATGAATCCAAATAATGTGAAAAGAAATAACCAAAGTATAAAATTCCATTACGTAACATAATACATTGGCTTATACCTCATGTTCAGATTATACAACCATAGTGCAGTGCAGATATTAAGTGTACTAATCCTGTGCTATGCATAGCAATTCTGTACGGCACAAACCTCCATATCAAAGATGTATGTATATAGCAATTACACACTAATTACAGATTAAGTGAAAGAGAGACAATGTCAACATAAGACGCTTACACAACTTTGTGGTGTCCACTATTCACTTGGCCTGTGGATACAGTAGCTTTCATTCCATCTCTCCTAGCAGGAAGTCGCAGCAGCAATCAGCAGATTAAGTGCTCATTAAACGGGTTCTCCAGGACTTAAGAAAATGAAAATACTTAATTACTTTATTATAAGAATAAAATGGCCGCCGTCCTACTAGTGCACACAAAACCTGTCCTAATCACACAAGAGGACAAGTTATTTCACTGGACTGAGCGAAAGAGCTGCCTCATCCTCCTCTCCTCCTTGTCAGAGATTATGATCCTGAATACAGGCGATAAGATCTTCAGCTGGATCTCTGTAGGAATGGAGGTGACATGAAGTACAGAGGATGGACAGGACAGACTGTGCTAATGCGGGGCTGTGGTAATGGAGTCTGCATACAAGTGCTTCTGCTCATTATCCACATCCCCACCTCCTCTCTGTACTGCATGTCTCCTCATGAACTCCATTCCCACAGAAATTCAGCTGAAGATCTTATCTGTATCCAGAACCATAATCCCTGACAAGTAGAGCAAAGAGGAGAATGAGGCGGCTTTAACTCAGTGTTGTGAGTTAAAAATGTGATCTGATCTTCATCTAAGTCACAACAATAGACAATAACAGTCTGCTTAAACTAATAACACACAAAGAATTTAATGTTACCATGTTTTTATTGAACACACCATGTAAATATTCACAGTGCAGGTGGAAAAAGTATGTGAACCCCTAGACTAATGACATCTCCAAGAGCTAATTGGAGTGAGGTGTCAGCCAACTGGAGTCCAATCAATGAGATGAGATTGGAGGTGTTGGTTACAGCTGCCCTGCCCTATAAAAAACACACACTAGTTCTGGGTTTGCTTTTCACAAGAAGCATTGCCTGATATGAATGATGCCTCGCACAAAAGAGCTCTCAGAAGACCTACGATTAAGAATTGTTGAGTTGCATAAAGCTGGAAAGGGTTATAAAAGTATCTCCAAAAGCCTTGCTGTTCATCAGTCCACGGTAAGACAAATTGTCTATAAAGAGAAAGTTCAGCACTGCTGCTACTCTCCCTAGGAGTGGCCGTCCTGTAAAGATGACTGCAAGAGCACAGCGCAGACTGCTCAATGAGATGAAGAAGAATCCTAGAGTGTCAGCTAAAGACTTACAAAAGTATCTGGCATATGCTAACATCCCTGTTAGCAAATCTAAGATACGTAAAACACTAAACAAGAATACATTTCATGGGAGGATACCACAGAGGAAGCCACTGCTGTCCAAAAAAAACATTGCTGCGGGTTTACAGTTTGCACAAGAGCATCTGGATGTTCCACAGCAGTACTGGAAAAATATTCTGTGGACAGATGAAACCAAAGTTGAGTTGTTTGGAAGAAACACACAACACTATGTGTGGAGAAAAAAAGGCACAGCACACCAACATCAAAACCTCATCCCAACTGTGAAGTATGGTGGTGGGGGCATCATGGTTTGGGGCTACTTTGCTGCATCAGGGCCTGGACGGATTGCTATCATTGAAGGAAAAATTATTTAACAAGTTTATCAAGACATCTTGCAGGAGAACTTAAGGCCATCTGTCCACCAGCTGAAGCTCAACAGAAGATGGGTGTTGCAACAGGACAGCGACCCAAAGCATAGAAGTAAATCAACAACAGAATGGCTTAAACAGAAGAAAATACGCCTTCTGGAGTGGCCCAGTCAGAGTCCTGACCTCAACCCGATTGAGATGCTGTGGCATGACCTCAAGAAACCGATTCACACCAGACATCCCAAGAATATTGCTGAACTGAAACAGTTCTACAAAGAGGAATAGTCAAGAATTACTCCTGACCGTTGTGCACGTCTGATCTGCAACTACAGGAAACGTTTGGCTGAAGTTATTGCTGCCAAAGGAGGTTCAACCAGTTATTAAATCCAAGGGTTCACATACTTTTTCCACCTGCACTGTGAATGTTTACATAGTGTGTTCAATAAAAACATGGTCACATTTAATTCTTTGTGTGTTATTAATTTAAGCAGACTGTGATTGTCTATTGCTGTGACTTAGATGAAGATCAGATCACATTTTATGACCAATTTGTGCAGAAATCCATATCATTCCAAAGGGTTCACATACTTTTTCTTGCAACTGTATTTATAATAAAGTAACATAATATTTAAGTATTTTAAGTAATTGTATATTCTAAATTCCCGGAGAACCCGTTTAAATTGCATTTAACTAGATTTACTAGATTGTTTTTAGCTTTTTTTTAAAAAAGCTAATAAATCGACCTGAATTCAAGTCGTCACCTCCCACACTTTTATTTTTATATAACATGCAACTAGAGTAGGGGATGGGAGATAGTGAAGGAAGGGTGTTATTATTTGCACTCGTATGTCCAAAAAAGATTGTATTACACTGGGCATTGTCTATTAGTGCAGCTCTGCTTATGTCACTTGTTTTGTTTCATATTTGAAGTCAGGGACGATGAGGGGGTATGAGTGTCTTGGCTTTGTAGCATTATAAAGGGCTGGGGGGCCAGGAGTGAAATCCTCCCAATTTGTGGAGATGGAAAGGTGCAGCTAATGTTTTCCGTTCCCACAGCATCTTCATAACAAAGCTAGCCACATTGGCGCATTAGCCCCTAGAACAGAGAACGCTACAGTGCCCCCATAACAAACATAACCAGAGTAAGGGTCAGACTGAAGTCCCTTGGGCCCACCAGAGTAAATTGAGGGCTTACCCTCTGTTTATACAGGACCTTAAGGGCCTTGTCGTATTAGGATTCTCTAGTACTCTGGTGGGCCTGTCCGACCCTGACCAGAGTGTTCTTTTAATGGTGACACTTGCCAGCCACAGAGCCCATACGACAGGGATAGCCACAGTGTAGCCACAAGTATGTCATCCTCAGTGCTTCTATACCAGTGACAGCCATAGTGCCCCATAGCAGAGGCATGTACAGTGTCCCCATAACAGGGCCAGATACAGTCTCCCTATAATACAGTACAATATAGTACAGACACAATGAACTCATAAAGCCGGTCATATATGAAAACACATGGTGCACACCCAAACATTGCCTAAAGGGCATTGTCATTACATTGTCAACCTTTTCAAAAAGTGACAGTTCACATGTGTCTTTGTGTTACAGTAATCAAATGAACGTCATTTGTAGAGATGGCCTTGCAGTTCGCCCGGCGGTCGTTTCGCGGCAAATTTTGCTCGTTCGCTGTTTGACGAACAAGTGAACATATGGCGATGTCTGCCGGTGCCATATTCTTTGCATTGTGCAGAACTTTGACCCATGACACATCCATCAAGTAGTGCAGGACAGCCATTTGAGACATTTCAGCACATGCACATACCTATTACCTTATAAATAAACCCGATCTGGCCGCCATTTTACATTCAGTGTTTTGCCAGTGTAGGGAGAGGTTGCTGTGTGGAGCGGGGACAGACTGTTAGGGACACCAAACGCTAGCTAATAGGGCCACAAAAGTCCTTTTAAGGACTGGTATAGGTGGGAAATCGATAGGTGTGACATACTGAGGGGTGTAATATACTTATAATATACTTTCTAACATAAAAAGTATATTATAGTGCATTTGTATTGCACAGCAGTTGTGTGTGGTTCTGCTGAGATACCGCAGCTATACAGAGGAACAAACGCTATTGGAACAACTAATTGCAACTGTTGTGATATACCATTTGCCCCCAAAAAATCTGATTGAGGCAGGGATGTGGTAAACCTATTATATAATTTCTATATAGTGCATTTGTATTGTGCAGCAGTTGTGTGAGGTTCTGCTGCGATACCGCAGCTATACAGAGCAACAAACGCTATTGGAACAAATAATTGCAACTGGTGTGATATACCAGTTGCCCCCCCCCCCCCCCAAAAAAAAACTGATTGAGGCAGGGATGTGGAAAACCTATAATATAATTTCTATATAGTGCATTTGTATTGTGCAGCAGTTGTGTGAGATTCTGCTGCGATACCGCAGCTATACAGAGCAACAAACGCTATTGGAACAAATAATTGCAACTGGTGTGATATACCAGTTGCCCCCCCAAAAAAAATGATTGAGGCTGGGGTGTGATATACCTATAATATTATTTCTATATAGTGCATTTGTATTGTGCAGCATTTGTGTGCGGTCCTGCTGAGATACTACAGCTATACAGAGGGACAAACGCTATTGGAACAACTAATTGCAACTGGTGTGATATACGAGTTGCCCCCCCCCCAAAAAAAAACTGATTGAGGCTGGGGTGTGATATACCTATAATATAAGTTCTATGTAGTGCATTTGTATTGTACAGAATTTGTGTGCGTTTCTGCTAAGATACTGGCCTGAAGTAAAATTGTTATCTAATGACTGTCTAATATACCTCCAGCCACATAATCACTTGATGTTTTCTGTCTGGTGAATGCCTAATGTTTGGGGCCTGTACTCCACTGGCCTGCAGTAAAATTGATATCCAATGACTGTCTACTATACCTCCAGCCACATAATCACTTGATCTTTTCTGTACAGTGAATGCATAATTTTTGGGCCCTGTAATCTAACTGGCCAACAGTAAAATTCTTATACTGTGACCCCCTAATGTACCTCCAGCCACATTATCAATTGTTCTTTTCTGTACGGTGAATGAATAATTTGTGGAGCCTGTAGTCCACTGGCCTGCAGTAAAATTGATATCCATTGACCGTCTAATATACCTCCAGCCACATAATTACTTTTTCTTTTCTGTCCGTTGAACGCCTAATGTTTGGGGCCTGTACTCCAGTGGCCTACATTAAAATTTTTATCCATTGACCGCATAATGTACCTCGAGCAACATAATCACAATTTCTTTTATGTCAGGTAAATGCCTAATTTTTAAGGACAATACTCCTGTGGCCTAAAATAAAAAATTTCTAGGCTCCAGCAGGGCACATTTCTGAGAATTTCCTTTTAAGATGCATAAAAATGGCCCCTGATTAAAATACATATTTTTGGGGGGAATTTTTGTCATTGATCCCCCTCTGGTATGTCACTGTCCATTTGTCCATCTGACGATTTGTGCACTTCATGTAAGTATTTGGTGGCTGCAAATATGACCTGAAAGATTTTCAGGTTCGCCTGCCATTAAAGTGAATAGGGCTCGCCGCGGACTTGCGGTTCGTGAACATTTAATCGCGTTAGCGAATCTTCCCGGCCGATGGTCATCCATCACTAGTCATTTGTATGTTTTTTCTATTTTTTGAAATCTCAGACAGGACTATTTAGGGTGAGGTCGCTAAAATAAATGGGTTTATGGTGTTCTTCTAGCGTAGTGATTTAAGTAGATTATTGCTCCTAGTGAAATGACACCGTTATAACGAAGAGCCAGCCTCATAACAGTGCCAGCCAACCACATAACAGTGCTCTGAAGAGCAGCCAGCCTCATAACAGTGCTCCATAGAAAAGCCTGTCTCATTACAGTGCCAGCCAACCATAAACAGTGCTCTGTAGAAGAGCCAGCCTCATAACATTGCCAGTCGACCAAATAACAGTGTCCCCTAGAAAAGCCAACCACATAACAATGCTCCCTAGAAAAGCCAGCCTAATAAAAGTGCCAGACACCACATACCAGTGCCTCCTAGAAGAGCCAACCTAATAACAGTGCCAGCCAACCACATAACAGTGCTCCCTAGAACAGCCAGCCTCATAACACTGCCTGTCAACCACATACCAGTGCCCCCTAGAAGAGCCAACCACATAATAGTGCCCCCTAGAACAGCCAGCTCATAACAGTGCCAGTCAACCAGATAACAGTGCCCCCTAACAGAGCTATCCACAGTTCACAAAACAGAGATAGGCATTCTGCTACATAAATAGTGACAAACATAGTGGTGAAATAAGAGAGGCAGCCACAGTGCTACATAATAGTGCCAGTGTCCACTTAAAAGTGCAACTTAAAGGGATTCTGTCACCAGGATTTACCCTACAGAGATATTCATATGTGCCCATCAGTCTCCTTGTTTTGTATTAAATGATCCCACTCTTACTGCTCTGTGTGTGTCTTTTATTCGTCACAAAAAGCGATTTTATTGCTATATTAATTACCTTGATAAGGAGCCCAAGGGGTTGTCCCACGATTCGTTGGAGCCCGGCCGCGCCCATCGTTCCAGAGCCCAGCACCGCCTACCAGTTAATTTATTCACTGCACTTGCCCTGACATCATTCCCTCCAAGCGGCGTAATCTTGCGTGCGCAGGGAACCAGCACATGCGCAGTTGGATCGACGAAGCCTGTGCCAGTAGTCTGCACGGGCGCAGACTACTGTGTACACTGTGCCTGCGCGAGATTACGCCGCTTGGAAGGAATGACATCAGGGCAAGTGCAGTGAATAAATTAACTGGTAGGCAGTGCTGGGCTCTGGAACGATGGGCGCGGCTGGGCTCCAACGGATCGTGGGACAACCCCCTTGGGCCCCCTATCAAGGTACTTTACATAGCAATAAAATTGCTTTTTTGACGAATAAAAGACACACAGATCAGTAAGAGTGGGATCATTTAATACAAAACAAGGAGACTGATGGGCACATATAAATATCTCTGCAGGGTAAATCCTGGTGACAGAATCCCTTTAACAGCTCCATGTGAGCTTGTATATTTTTGTTACACCTCAGCAGACCTCATGAGACTGAGACTGTGGTAGTATTTAGTAGCATTTTACATAGGAAGGACACTAACAGCAGAGATGCTAGCTATAGACCATCTTCAGAATTCCTCACCAGCATGCCAGCCCACCAATAAATAAAAGACATGGATGGGAATGAATGTAACCCCTTCCAGTGTCAGGCTGGGGTACCTAGGGCCCAGCAGTAAAATTTATTTTGGGGGCCCACTGTACAGATACATTCAAATATAATAAATAATCTAACAAGTTTTTCGTATATGAACATAGGCTGGTTGAGGTGCTGTACATTAAATAGATGTATGTAGTGCAGTAAATCTAATGTGTTATATGTCACTTGTGCAGGGGGTGGGAGACTATGGGCCCACCTTCCTCAGGGGCCCACTGGGGGATTCCCCGGTGGGCCAGTCCAAGCCTGACACCTTCAGTGTAATCTAATAGACAATAGGAAGCACATTTCAGGTGGGGGGGGGGGGGGGGGGTCCCTTGACTGCAGGGCTATTGTGCAGTTTCACAGGTTGCAAATGTGGTTGGTCTTTCCCAGATGTTCCAAGCTTCATGTAGCAAAGAATCCACTATAAAAACAAATCATAAAAAGCAACCAAAATGGTGCATGCAAACAAACTATATATATGGTACAAGCTGCAAAATATTATCATAAATTAATTTTAAAAAATCTAAAAATTCCCTCTTCTTTTTGTGCTATCCAAGAATAAGGATTTGTGCACAATATTCTACGAGGCTCCTGTTGTAAGCCCCAGACTACACCCTGTTTGTGTTATAATTGGTGGCGTGGCTTGATTGTGTGTTCATGTATTTCCATTTCCAAAACTCATTGGACCACCCACCTCCAACTGCTGTGCTGCTGATTAACCTACCACCTACGACAGGTTACTGCTGTTGATTCGACTGGATATTTGCAAAAAAAAGATGGAAAAAATCTGCTTGTTTTCATTCAATTCACGATTACTGGACAGATAGATAGAGAGATGTAAATATATTCACATGGCATTGAGATTTAGAGGGTATGTTTTCCAAGAGCTGTAACAGGTTGCAAAATCTATCTTCCGCATATTAGACCTCACAGGCCATGTTTAATTATTTCCTATCCAAAAGATATATACGGCTAAATAATTATTTTTCTTGAATCTCCCAAACTCCATTGCATCGATAGTCTATTTGTGACCCCTGCTGGTCATTACAAGCCATAGTCACTATTAACATCTATTGATTTTATGACCTAGTATGATGATGGAGTGATAATCTCTAGGGAGAAGATAACGAGTGCTGGATATTGCAGGCAGGAGCTATTCGGATGAACATACGCAGAAAGAGATTTCATGACATGATGGACAACCTATAGACAATGAATAGGATTCTTACATTTTTCTCGTTGTACTCGAGTTATGTGTCACTAATGACATCTGTGGGATCTCACCAGGTGTCCATAGGGATCATTCATGAGCTTCACACCTTTTAATTTTTTTCTGGAGCTGGCTATAGATATTTCCGTCTGATCTGAGGATTGCAGAAGGAAATGGCAGAAGCTTATGGCTTCATATTTACACGTGCAGAGGATGGGAATGGTAGTGGCCTGTTGAAGCGTTGTTGTCACGGTGTCCTACATCAGGGTGTCTCTCCCTGGGGTTCGGTGCAATGAAAAAAAAGTGATAATGAAAGGAATCAGGAAGAGATTGTTGAACGAAGAACGAATCCAGTTTGTACAAAGGGGTATTGTGGTTGGCAATGTGGCAGAAGATGACAAAGTCTCTCTCTGGATTCCCTTGCTTATGGCCTTACTCTGGCACCCGTGGCTGCAGTTGCCCAGTGTATGTGCCATGTTCAAGGGGTCCAGGAAACCCTTAGACATATCGCAAGCACATACAGAACAGACAACAAGATCCAGAGAAAGCCAAAACCAATGTTTTATTAAACCAAAGTACCAGACCAGGAAGGAACCACAACTAAGAAGGACAGCAGTTTTAATAGCTGAGCAAGCTATATGGATTAGGTGGATCGGTTGCAGAAGTGTAACCACGGTGCCAAGTGACCAGTTTGACTTTAGGCCAAACCTTAAGGGAGTTATTCCGGTGCTCCCCTGGTTTTTATACAGGGATCTGGTCTTTGCCACACGGGGGTGACGAGAGCGCTACCTCCTGAGAAGGTCTGGGTACACTTGGCAGTCGACCTGCAAGGAAACAGACACTGGTGCAAGGCACCAGCAATCTAGGCATACAATATAGAGAACAGTTCAGACACAAGACCAGGATCACAGACAGAGCCACATAGCCAGGAACCCATGCAAATCAGGTTACACAGAACATAGTGAACACAGACAAATCAGAACATAATCAGACAAATACAAGCATGTCTGGTACCCATGCATAACGGGGATCATGGTGTTTCCAGACAGACATAATAACATACCTGGAACCCATGCAGAACCCGAAGCATGGCATTCACAACCAGGACATGAAGACATTACAACATAGAAACATGGTTACATAGCCTGGAGCCCATGCGGATTAGGGTACAGGGAGCATGGCATTTACAGACAGACATGCAAACATGCCTGGAACCCATGCGGAAGCAGAAGCATGGCATTCTTAGACAGACATACAAACATGCCTTGAACTCATGTGGAACAGGGAGCATGGTATTCACAGACAGACATACAAACATGCCAGAAACCCCATGCGGAACAGGAATACATGGAGCATGCAAGCCAAAAAGACATTAATCAAACACCAGGAGCACCACACAAGTCAGAGTAGAGTAACAAAGACTCTGGTCAGGAGAACAAGAACATTGCACTCAGCATTGCTGAAGACAGAGTGAACTACCAGGCATATCGCATGAAGGTCTAAATAGCACGGTGATTAAGGCACCTGACCATCTGATATTCAAACAAGCTCAGGGAAGCATTAACCCTAAATAGACAGAGGGAACACAAAATTCACAGAGCACAGTACAAACACCATAGAAGACCGCAGCCAGCACACACCACACAAGTAACCAGCACACATCACACAAGTAACCAGCACACATCACACAAGTAACCAGCACACACGGGAACATCAATTGCCGCCAGTATGCAAGAGCGCATGCAGCCAGCCTACACGCCAATGAGTGTCACAGTGAACCTCACTGTTATGATGCAGGCTTCTACGTAGGTCTGTCCTAAATTGCGGTGAAAGTGTCTTAACATGTTTAACAACACCTTGCAGTGGAGCCTTCATAGCTTGATTGTTTAATTACTCTGACTCAAATACAGATCCATGGCCTAGGGTCCTGCAGTCTCTCTGGGACAATGCTATCCTCCTAGATGAGACACCTCTGTGATCCATATGGCCTGGAGGATCAGGATATGGATCGCATGCTCCCTCACTTTCTTCTTTAAACTTCAACTGACTCTAAGTTGCTCAGCCCCTCCCTAGGCAGGAAGTCAGACCAGCCCACTACTACCAAGAGGGGAGGAATGGAAAGTTCCATGCAGGACTTTTTGTCCTTTCAAAAATAATGATCTCTGATGGAACTGACACAAATGGATACAAAATTAGCACAATGGATGCTCAATATAAAGGATCCATTTTATTTTTCTGTTCTTCTGATCGATTAAAAAAATGGAAAACAAAACGGTGATGTGAACGAAGCCTTAGGGTACTTTCACACTAGCGTTTTTCTTTTCCGGTATTGAGTTTCGTCCTAGGGGCTCTATACCGGAAAAAACTGATCAGTTTTATCCTAATGCATTCTGAATGGAGAGCAATCCATTCAGTATGCATCGGGATGTCTTCAGTTCAGTCACTGTATAGTTTTGGGATGGAGAAAATACTGCAGCATGTATTTTCTCCGTCCAATATTCTGAAACACTTGCCGGAATGTCGGATCCGGCATTATTTTACATTGAAATGCATTAATGTCCAATCCGGCCCTAAGTGTTCCGGAAAAACTGATCTGATCTTGCGGTCTGCGCATGCGCAGACCTTTAAAAATGTGAAATAGATAAATACTGGATCCGTTTTTCCGAATGACAACCGGAGAGACGCATCCGGTCTTGCAATACATTTGTGAGACGGATCTGCATCCGGATCCGTCTACAAATGGTATCAATTTGCATACAGATGGCCAGATCCGGCAGGCAGTTCCGGCGACCTGCCGAAATCCAGCGACGCTAGTGTGAAAGTACCCTAAGATAAATTTTGCTGTATCTGTGATGAGTTAGACCAGCTAGAAAACGGGAGAGATTTATCGGCTCCTGGCTGGTGTATATTTCAGTTTCTGGAGCAAGGACATCACAGACAGGAAAGATGGCCTTCATAGACAGACATACAAACATGCCTGGAACCCATGCGGAAAAAGGAGCATGGCATTTATAGATAAGTTTCTTAGTTTTTGGCAAATCACTACAGCTCATGTGGAGAACAGGGGAACTCACTATCACTTTTTACATGAACTCTCCAGTCTAATAAAGAGAAAAAAGGATAGAGGGCACAGATCACGTGTACCCATCCGGCTCCCCAACCCGCAGAGCACACACAGTATCGAAGGACCATCATATTAAATGGAACTGAGCAGACAAAGTAAGAGAGAGTTCACATCACAGTTTCATTTTGTCAGGGTCTTGGGCATCCAGATAATGGGAGAGACAGTAGCATAAAAAAAATAAAAAAAAAGGTTAAGGTTACATATCCAAATTACTACATTTGAGTCCAGAACAGCTGGGCCCTTCATATTTGTATATGGATCAAAGACAATTTCAATATTCATTCTAAAAGAAAAAAGAAGATAAGTATCATGTATGCCAAACAGACATGTGCCCCCCCCCCACACACACACACACACACACCTACAGTAGGACATCACAAAAAAAAAGGCAAGAAAGTATGTCCTCAAAATAACTACTGCCCAGCAGCCCAGTAACTTTAAACTCAACACTGAGGCCATATGGCTTCAATTGATGAATCCAAAAGAGTTCTCTCTACTTCAGTAGGGATACCCTATCTCCCCCCTCATGCGTGGGGAGAGGAAGGCAATTCCAAAGGAAAAAAGGAGAGTGTTAGTTAGAGAACTCCCTGGAAGAAAGCCAGGAAGGTCAGAGAATAACTGCAGGGCGCCAGAGGAAGGAGAGACAGTGTTGGGAAGGTGAGTGAGGAAAAAGAGTATTAGAAAAGAGGTAAAGGCTGCAGGTCATGGCTGTATAGGTGGAGTACACTCCTACATACGTTTTTGAAATTCAGGGAATAAAAAGAAAAAAATCACAATATAGGCGCCAACCAAATAGAGCAGGGGTGGCAAACCTTACATACACAAAGAGCCAAAAAAACAACAACTTATGACTACCAGGAGCCACAAGCTATACATTTACACACGAGTTATCGTATTTTTCGCCCTACGAGATGCACCTAGGTTTTAACTAAGAAAAATAAGATTTAAAAAATGTGAGGTCTGCAAAAAATATTTTTTTTCTTATTTTTCAGTGGCAGAGAAAAAAAGATTTTTTTTTTTTTTCATCAGACCTCAGATCAGACTCCTAAATCAGATCCCCAATTCTTATCTGACCTACAATAAGATCCCCAAATCTCATCAAACCTCCAAAACAGAACCCAATGCTCGGCTCAGACAACACAAATCATACTCCCAGTGTCAGACCCTCAGAACTCAGATCTACTCCCCATGCTTAGATCCCCGCCCCATGCTCAGATCTCCCCCTTCTCAGATCGGACCCCCATGATCAGACCTGACCAACCCATGCTCAAACAAGACCCCATGCTCAGATCTTCCCCCCCATGCTCAAATCTGCACCATCATGCTCAGATCTTCCCATTCATGCTCAGGACCCCCCCCCCCCACTCAGATCAGACACCCATTTCCCAGATCCGACCCCCATTGGCCAGATCAGGACCCCCCCCCCTCCCCCCCATGTTTAGATCAGACCCCCATACTCAGTTCTATCATTTAAAAAAAATCTCTTCCCTCTCCTGATCAGGCACTGGGCTCCTGCTCGGGCACCTGCTACTCTGCAGGTCTGACACGCTCTCCACTGTGACCTGATGAGCACAACGTCAGGTCATAGTGCGTGTCTCTACGTACTACGTTCTGACACTGTGTGCATCAGGACGTAGTGGAGAGTGAGCTGGAGCTGCAAAGTAGTCCGATCAGGAAAAGAGATCTGAGCATGGGGTGGAGAGTGAGCCAGCCTGACTGCTTCCCGACTCCACAGCTAGAGCCGCACTTGAAGAAGCAAAGAGCCTCATGTGGCTCAAGAGCCACAGGTTGGCCACCCCTGGTGTACAATGTTGATAATCTGTGAAGGAAAGGTGAGAACAGAAATAAACAAGGATATATATATATATATATATATATATATATTTGAACAGATGAGTTATCACCTAAAATCCAATGAAATATTGACAGTATTAAAATTACTGTAATAAAAACACTGTAATAAAAATTGTGAACCAAAGACTCACTTCACTAGGGAGGTGTTTTTTGGGATAAGCTCAAGACACCCACAAAAACAAACCTCCCTCGCCTGGATCGCTCGTAGTGTCTTAGGAAGAACGGCAGTTCCACATCTGGTACTTCTGGAATAATCCTTTATTGGTATCGCAGGCCCAACGCATTTCGGGGTATTACATCCCCCTTCATCAGGGGCGGTCACAATAGTTAAAAAATATAATAACAAACAAGAATAATACATTGAGAGATATTTATAATACCATGGATGCCCGCCAAAAATGACAGGAGTAGAGGTCAAAGACGTCACTTCCGGTTTGGGGGATGCTTCCAGAGTGGAACGCATGTCTATTTCTTTCTTGTATCCATTGACTATAATAATTGTAGGGGATGTGGAAGAGGGTAATGCTTATAATATTATTGGGGGGTGAGTGATAATGGACGTGGTGAGGGGGATATCCTCATAGCAGTGCGATCCTCGCTAGTTCGCGCCCATAGGACCGGAAGTAGGAGCACTCCCGGTATATTCGGGTGGAACTCAGGCGTGGGACGCACGGCTTCGGCCTCGGTGGAACGCATCCGTGCGCCTGCGTAACACCACCTCTCAGAGCGGGGAGGGCATCGGGTTGCCGGTGCGAAGAGGAAGAGAAAAGCAGTTTACATTATGGTCTGTTAATACTGTAGTGGGGTGTATTGCGATAGGGTAATTCCTGACTAAAGAAAATTGATCACCACTGAAACCCCTATAAAATTTGTAAATAAAAATATAAGCATATAAATGGATAAAAAAAATATGTGATTCTTGGTTGATGGAAATTAATTACCATTGGAGGACATTTTAAAATTTTTATAAAATATAGATATACAAATATAGATAACCTAGTCAAATCCAGTGTGTGATATAATACAGGTATAGATAAATAGACATATATGCATATACATATAAAATATATATATATATATATATATATATATGTAAAATATATGAAGAATATATATATACATAAGATATAAACTTCGTATATAGATGAAAAACACACATATATATATATATATATATATATATATATATATATATAATACATAGTAAAATACAATGTATTTTAAAGTGTGGGTATAAATATGAATAAATATATAAACAACATGCACATATGTATACCTAAACATGCAAATGTGTAAATAAATATGTAAATAAATAAATGTAAGTAAATGAATATAAGATGTCAACAATAAATAAGAGTCAAATTTACATTTCTAATAAAGAGATGTTTGTGGCTAGTAGTTAACATATTAACTATTGTCTCACCTACGTAGATCAATTGGCAAGAGCACTGTACTAAATATACTACAAATTTAGAATCATATGCTTAAAGGGATTCTGTCACCAGTTTTTACCCCCTCCAGATAAAAATATGGTTATGTTCATGGAGCTTTAGTGATTCCTAATGTGGTCTTATAACTGAAATCTGTATGCTCATTTTGCCTAAAAAACGCTATTACTAACCTGTCATTCATAAAAATAAGGTGCCCAAGGGGATGCGTATGTCTTCCAGATGCCGCCCACACCCGCCGCCGTTCGTGCCCTGCTCCTCCTTTCCTGACATCAGCGCCGCCTCAGAAACCTGTGTGACGCCTCCGACTATCCCTCACTCCCCCCTCCTTCTTCTCTAACATCTTGCGCGTGCGCACAGGCCTCTGCCTGATGCGCCCGTGCGGACTTCTCCGTTCGGCTTCATGGAGCGAAGTGCGCATGCGCCGGCACTTCGCTCAACCTCCCGATGACCTGCACATTCGCTCCATGAAGCCGAACGGAGAAGTGTGCATTAGGCAGAGGCCTGTGCGCACGCGCGAGATGTTAGAGCAGAAGGAGGGGGGAGGGAGGGAGAGCTGGAGGCGTCACACAGGATTCTGAGGCGGCACTGATGTCAGGAAAGGAGGAGCAGGGCACGAACGGCGGCGGGTGCGGGCGGCAGCTTGGAGCCATTTACATCGCCTTGGGCACCTATTTTTATGAATGACAGGTTAGTAATAGCGTATTTTAGGCAAAATGAGCCTACAGATTTCAGTTATAAGACCACATTAGGAATCACTAAAGCTCCATGAACATAACCATATTTTTATCTGGAGGGGGTAAAAACTGGTGACAGAATCCCTTTAATCTTATTCTATCTAATATCTATATTTTTCTCTATCTGCAGTGAGCCCCGGTGGAGCCAGCGCAGAGGGTGGGAGTGGTAGTGGTCCTGATGAGATGATGTGTCACAGTGGGGATCACATAGCTGCCAACTGTCCTGAATTTGCCAGGACTGTCCCTGATTTTCAGAGGCAATCCTGGCAAATTAGCGCTGTCCTGGGGCAGGAAAAATGGGAGAGGCTACTGCAAACCCCACCTACACGCGGTTGTTTCTGGCCGGGCCCAGTGTGTTTCCAAGGTGGGGCTTATATGCCCCGGTTTTACCAACTCAAATGTTGTAAAATAAAAGTATGGGATCAGTGCAGTGAAAAGGTGGCATAAGGAATCAGGCCAGAAGTAAAAGAATAAAATTCTCTCTCTAAATGCAAAGTAGGAGGTAGTACATCCAGCAGTAGTTGTATATACTGTAGTGCAATTTCTCTTCCCAGATGATGAGATATGGTGGCTGGCAAAGTAGCTGGTAATGGCACCTCTGATACGCTATCTTGCTGAGGAAAGCTGACACTTGTTGCTGTAGGTTTTCACTGTGTAATGCAGGCTTTTGAGTTGGCCTTGCCTGGATGCAATCTAAGTGATGGATGTCTGAGCCGTAGTCCCTCACCTGCAGCAGGCTCTATATAGCTATGGTTTCAGGTCAATCTGCTGACTGTAAACACTGCAGTTTTACAGATATCTGTATTTTTCACTGGAGTAGTGGTCTCACAGATTAGCTAATTGTCTGGTCCCTAAGGTCATTGGAGCAGGATCAATAGAATGTGCTTCCTCACTCCTCGCTGTCCTAGCTAAGACTCCCCCCTCCCTGGCAGGAAGGAGGATCAGCCCACTCCTACTAAGAGGTGAGGAATGGGGTGGTTAGTCCCATTCCTGATGCCAACCATACCTCATCTGCTGGTGTACAGTGCGAACAAGCATAACATTAGAAATCTATTGTTCAAAAACACTTGTCGTCAGCTCACCTGTCTTCTTAACTGTAGTCCTCTGGGTGCACGGAAAATAGCTCGAAAGCTTCAAACACGAAGACAGGAAGGACCAGCACTCCTGTGAGCGGTATAAAATCTTCTATACTTTATTTCCAAAAATCAACATCTTCACTGTCTTTACCTATGTGTTTCGATCATAAGATCATATCTATCTATCTATCTACAGATGTAGTAGAGTTAACACTCATGCTTTATGAGGCGTGTTATCTAAACTAAATGCGTTACGCAAACACCTTCGAATGCTTTTCAATGGCTTTTCTTTCAAAATAAAGCGATAAGTTAAGAAATTTGAGTTAAGAGTTTGTGTGTTAACCGTGCTACATCTGTATCTATCTATCTTTATAGTGTTTCATGTTGCTGTACACTACAAGCCATTCTAATACGACATTCAGGAACATTCGGTAATTGCAGAGAAAACAAGATTACTTAGTGAATAAAGGCCGCTGTGCATTAACATTTTCTGGGGGCCATTTCAGAGAACAGAAAGCAAATGGCTTAATCAAAGCATGTAAGCCGTCAGCACAGTACACGGCACAAGAGGAAATGTGCAGAAATAGAACCCGCGCTGAATGGAGGCACTTATTAGACACTTAGAAAAGCACCAGTATGCCAACTTCTAAGTTTCATACTGCACCATCTGACTCACAAGAAAGTTCAGGTCATAATGTATAAATGACGTCTGCACTGCAATTTTTATATTTTTATTTATTTTTACGAAACATCGCCTCCTTCCTTAGGTAATGGCTGGTCAGGGTAAATTACGGAGGAGCTGTCGCCTCCCCGACTTGTCAGTTTTAGTATTTACTTGCATTCTTCATGTAATAATAATTTTGGAGCATCTATTCTTATGACTCTAGGAGGTGGTCTCTGGCATATTAAAGTGTATAATTCTTAGTAGTCTATGGCATTGGGAAAAAGAGCATCTGTCACCAGGATCAATCCTATTAAATATAGTGTTGTGCGAATTCAATACGGGAAAATTCAATACTCCGCAAAGCTGAATTTCCTCCTGCTTCGTGGAAGCGAATCCATTTTCCCTGAAATAGTGTAAAAAACAAAGCAAAAAACAGACTTGCCTCTTCCATTTGCTCGTGACGAGCCATCTAGATTAAAGATCTCGCACAAAATCCTGTGCGCAGTGATGTATGTTGTCATGATGCCAGCCAACATGATGACATCATCCAGGGCCGTACAAAATTTCGCGCTAGATCTTCAATCAAGATGGAGGTGGTCAGCCGTCACGAGCAAATGAATGAGGTATAATTTAATTTTTAGTTAAATGATTTAATTTTTACACCCGATTATTGCTATCAGAAGCCAAGATCTTGTATGAACGTAGAATCTGAGGGGTACAATGACGGGCCGCGGCACAATTACCGCTCCCTGTCATTGCACGCACTAATTACAAAGAAATGCGCTTCGTGACCAAGTCATTCAGCACAAAGCAAATTTTTTATAAAATTCAGCAAAGCAGCCGAATCTAATTTTTGAATATCTCTACTATTAAACCTGGCATACTGCCTGGTGGGGTTGATCATGGTGACTAGTCCCTCCTCTCTTCAATCGGTACTACCATTGCAGAGAAATTCTTATTTTTAGTCACTCTATATGCAAATGAGGTGCTCGGAGCACCGAGGAGCTGGTCTAACTTTACCCACACCTCTCTCCATTACCTCTCCCCCTTCCAGTGGAATTGACAGGGCCAAGTATCCTCACTGCCCTTGTGCTTGAGCCAGCAGCAGTAGCATCGGTGCAGTGAACATCTCAGAGTGGAGACGGTGCATGCATGAGATTTCAGGACCAGGTATTGGAGCAGTACTTGGACCTGTCAATCTTACAGGGAGGGGGAGTGGCAATGGGGAGAGGCATAGATAAAACTCCAAGGGGATAGGCCAGCATTACCATACCTCCCAACTTTGTAAACGCACAAAGAGGGACACATTTTTTCTGTGCTAGGCCACGCCTCTAACTCCGCCCAAAACATAACTACTGTATACACCTAATCTCACCCAGTCCCCTTAATGCCCCACATAGTAATTATTCCTCCTTCATGACACCGCACAGTATGCCCACATTGTGCCTCCTTCACAGAATTATGCCCAGCTGTGCCCCCAGTAATATGCCCAGCTGTGCCCCCAGTAATATGCCCACATTGTGCCCCCCAGTAATATGCCCACATTGTACCCCCAGTAATATGCCCATATTGTGCCCCCCAGTAATATGCCCATATTGTGCCCCCCAGTAATATGCCCACATTGTGCCCCCCAGTAATATGCCTACATTGTGCCTCTCACAGAAATAAAAAAAAATAACACCACATACTTACCTTGTTCCTGGCAGCAGCAGCACATCGGCTGCTCTAGTCTGTGAAGGAGGCGGAGCCGAGACTAACTCCTGGGCGGCCCCGCCCCTCGCACAGACAAGAAGTGTGGAGAGCCGGCAGGAATGATGAAGCAGGGAGCCGATGCTGACTCTCTGCTTCATTATGGCAATTGTCTCTGCTTCCTATGGACGCAGATACAGCTGCCAGAAAGCAGGACATACCTCGCCCGTACCGGGACATTGGGACAGCCACTGAAATCCGGGACTGTCCCGCCGGTTCCGGGATGGTTAGGAGCTATGTATTACATATACTGGAGGCATTATATATTCTGTGGGCACTTAAGGGGGCCTTATTTATACTGTGGGCACTAAGAAGGGCTTTATATATACTGGGGGGCATTATTCATACTGGGGGACACTATGGAGGCCATTTGATATCCAGGGGGCACTATTGGGGGTATTATGTATACTGAAGGCACTGCAGGAGTTTGGATTTAGAAAAAAATTCATCTATTGAAATTCATCTATTTTTAATGGACATGAAAAGTGAATGCACATGGCCATTAAAAGCGGATAGACAGCGAGAAAAAGGATGCACACAGTGATGCAAAATGGCCATAAAAACTGACAGTGTATCTGTTTTTAACGGCAGTTTTTTCACTGTGGTGTGCATGTAACCTAATAGTCTTAAAAGTAGTAACTGCCATGACAATCGGGCCTTTCTCAGTAAAAGAAGGAAAACTGCTCCCCTCCAGGGGTTCACCAGGTCACCCTCTGCATAGATCTCCTCAGACGACATGTCTCCTAGCCTCTAGTTGACCATCATTCCTTTTGTCCCAGCCTTCTTTGGTTCCTACACCCCAATCCTCTTTGGTAGCAAGGCTCCAGGCCTATTTGTTGCTCAGAACAGCTTCTCCAGTGGGAGCTACATAAGGACCTCCCTCACTTCCTCCTACTGGCACCAAACTTCCCTTTTAATCGGTTCCCCACCACTTCTCTCTATCGGTTACCTGTCACAGCGTGGTGCCACCGCACATCAGCATCACCACACACGTCTCCCCATCAGGACCAGACCCTTCCTGTGTCTACCCAACTGTCCACTACTGTCCTCTGTAGCTAAAAGCTAGCCAGCTGCAGCAGCACCAAAGGGCATCACAACCTGCCATCCAGACAACCCGTGAAGTAAAGGCAACATATATACAGTCATGTTACTAGCCAGAGCATTTAAAGGGGTTTTCTGGGAGTAGAATATCTGATGATATTTAGGACATGTCATCAATAAATATCTGATCACCTCTTCCTAGTGACATCACATTCATTGGTCACATAGCCGATGTACTGCTCAGTCCTATTCAAGTGAATGGGACTGGGCTGCAGTACCAATCACAGCCACCATATGTTGTTTGGCGCTGTGCTTGGCAAGCTGTGAGGAGATCACAACAATCATCACCAGATCACTGCGGCCTCTTCAAACATCTGATCTGTATCGGACCCTCACTGATGAGATATTTATTACTTATTCTGAGGACAGGTCATAAATATTCTACTCCAGACGACCAATAATAATGGATATGACTGCAGTCCATGTGCAGTCTTCCTACAGGAGGGTTTTTGCCAACTTTCTTCTGATGTTTATGGGCACTTTATGGGATTATGACATTGTGAACTAAGAATACAGACATGGAGACCGGCACCCGGGGATCTCACTGCACTTACTATTATCCCTGGGCGCCATTCCGTTCTCCCGCTATGCCCTCCGGTATCTCCGGCCACTAAGTTATGGTAGGCGGAGTCTGCCCTTGTTCTTCTGTAGCGCTGGCCAATCGCATTGCAGAGCTCACAGCCTGGGAGAAAATAACCTCCCAGGCTGTGAGCTCTGCGCTGCGATTGGCCAGCGCTAGAGCAGAACAAGGGCAGACTCCGCCTACCATAACTTTATGACCGGAGATACCGGAGGGCATAGCGGGAGAACGGAGCGGCGCCCGGGGATAATAGTAAGTGCAGTGAGATCCCCGGGCGCCAGTCTCCTTGTCTGTATTCTTAGTTCACAATGTCATAATCGGTGAAAGGTCCTCTTTAAAGCCCATAGCAGTGGTGCTCATGTGAGATTAGGAGGAGCGGATATGGGCAATGATATTCTGTTGTAGAGAATTTACTGTATTTTCAGTATGTAATAAACAATAAAACACGAAAGACTTTGTAATTAATACAAGTTATTTTTTTTTATTTTCAATCTACTTACAGTGTTAGGCCTCATGCACACCAACGTATTTTCTTTCCGTGTCCATTTTTTTTGCGGACCGTATACGTAACCATTCATTTCAATGGGTCTGCAAAAAAAACAACGGAAGGTACTCCATGTGCCTTCCGTTTCCGTATTTCCGTTCCGCTAAAAAATAGAACATGTCCTATTATTGTCCGCATTACGGACAAGGATAGTATAGTTCTATTAGGGGCCAGCTGTTCCATTCTGCAAAATACGGAATGCACACGGACATCATCCATATTATTTGCGGATCAGTTTTTTTGCGGACCGCAAAATACGTATGGTTGTGTGCATGAGGCTTTATAGACTTTATTTTATAAGGAAACAGAGACACCATGTGGCAGAAGAAGGAAGTGTTCAGCTAAACCCTCTTGATAACCCTGCTAGATGAGTAAATCCAATGGCAGCATTACCATGATTCACCGTATATAATATATATTTATCCTGGGCCCCCTCTGGTTTCCTCTGAATAGGAATTTTAGAAATTGATGCACATGCTGCAGAAACGACTCCCTGTACATTTATGGAATGGATTTTCAGAAGAAATTTGCTACAAATCTGCCGAATGCACTTGTTACCTGTTACCTATAGCAATGTACTTACAAAGTTATTCCATAATTTGGCTGGAAAACTAAATAAACCTTGTATCCTTCGACTGCAAATTGCCTAGCCTGAATATGCCAGCATGATATTTATAGGAAATGGTGATTTAACCAGTTTTAGCCCCGAAGGTTTCGTGGGAAAAAACCCCTTTATTCTGCAACAGTTTTATGGGTTTTGTTTTTGCGGTGTTAACTGTACGGTAAAACTGACCTGTTACTTTCATTCTCCAGGTCAGTACGATTACGGTGACACCACATATGCATAGTTCTTCTTGCATTTTAATTATTGAATCAAAGTACACAAAGTGCAATTCGATCCGAATTTCAGGTAAAAATGCCCTGATTCCAAATTTCTTGGTGCTTGGTGGTAACAAATCAATTTTTCCTGAAATGGTGGTAAAAAAAAACAACAAATACATACCTCATCCATTTGATCATCCGTTTTCTTTAATCAAGATGGCCGCGACGGCATCTCCGCAATCAATTGGATGAGGTGAGTATGTATTTTTTTTAACCCCTGAAAGGACTCAATGTGACCCTCAGATGCCACATCAGCATTGAACGTGGACCATCTGAGGGGTTCAATGACGGGCGCAGCGCGATCACTGTTCCCCATCATTGCGTCTGCTACATACAATGGAATGTGATTCATGACGAAGTATTTCATAAGGAATCCAAATTTCTTGTTGAAGTTCGGCGAAGCAGCCAAATCAAATTTTTTAAAACTTCGCTCATTAGTTTTCATACTAAGGAAACAAAAAACTGAACTTTTTTTTTTTCTTTTCATCGCCATATTCTGACCCCTAACTTTTTCTCTAGTTATGTGTACAGAGCTGTGTGAAGGCTCATTTTTTGCAGGGAAATCTGTACTTTTCATTGATACCATTTTGGCCTGTGTATGACTTTTTGATAATTTTTATTTCATTTTTGTGGGAGGCGAAGTGACCAAAAAACATTGAATCAGCAGTTTTTTTCACACGCTGCGATGCCCATGATGTGTATTTTTTTCTTATTGTTTACGGATTTTGATTTACATTTTGGGAAAAGGAGGTGATTTGATTTATTCGATTTATTTATTTACTTATTTATTAGAATTATTTATTTACTTTTCATTTTCTGAGTACCGGTAGATGTGAAATATTTGTAATTATTTTTATCTTCCATTTTTTACTTTTAATTTTAATGTTTGGTCTATTTTATTGTTTGATACTAAATATTTGTTTATAAATACGCATTTGATCAATCTGTGCAACACCAGATAGCAGAGTGCCCTCCATTTATATACAGGTCTCCATATATCAATTAAAGAAATTTAGGAACAAATTGACTCGGATCTTGGATCTCAAGCTCGATTCGCTGACCCCTAATTACCACCATGGGCACCCCTGAACCATCATCAGGCAGGAGTCCACAGCTACAGGGAGCCCCTCATTCACTGCACCAATGCACACGACCGTTCTGTTTTTTGCGGATCCTCAAAACACGGAAGCCGCCCGTGTGCCTTCCCCAATTTGCGGAACGGGCAGCCCGTTGTAGAAATGCCTATTCTTGTCCGCAAAACGGACAAGAATAGGACATGTAGTATTTTTTTTTTGTCGGGCTACGGAACGGAGCAACAGACGCGGACAGCACACGGAGTGCTGTCCGCATCTTTTGCGGCCCCATTGAAGTGAATGGGTCTGCACCCGAGCCACAAAAACTGCAGCTCGTATGCGGACCAGAACAACGGTCGTGTGCATGAGGCCTAAGGGAGAGCACCGTCACACATCATCATCAGGGCCACTACCTCTCCCATTCTCTGCTCCGGCTCCTCAGGGGCTTGCTGCACAAGCGCTATCCTGATCATATCTGATGTATGTGCCCAGCTCATTACAGAAGAAAGCTCTGGTATATTGTGACAGGGCCCTGCATCTTTGTGACGTGTGATCAGAATGGGATTGCAGCCATTGGATGAAAACAAGAATATAGTCATTCACTAACAGCAAGCAGAGATCTTAAAAATGATGATGAATTGAAACACAGAGCATGTTAGAGATTTGTAGAGCTTTCCATTATACAATAATCTTTACTTTAGACCGGACACCTCTTGCAGATTATGAATCTAGTAGTATTGCAAGCAGAGTTTGAAAAAAACATGTTTACATCTTGTAGAACGAGAAGAGGCCTCCGGAAGGGACTGACTTCTGTGGAGAGTGAACCCTCCTATGTAAATTGCTGACAGAAAAAAATGTCTATAATTAGTTACAACATTTGGCAGCAATTCAGCAAAAACAAGCTAATGGTATGTCCTCCGGGCCACGTGCAGTGGGAGCTATGTACAGTGGATCCAACTGAATATACATCTACATTCCCATTAAAAAAGGATATAAGGTCGGCTGACTGTTTCCTCGGGTGATCGGAGCGTTTGTGTATTTTAATTCAATTTGTTTCCTGAGATTTTCCTCTGCTCAGGACTCCCTTTATGAAACACAATGTAGGTCAATACTAGTGGGCATGGTGCTTCCAGAACATAGTCCGCTATCCATTTGAATGGCTTCCATGTAAGGCTATATTTCCCATGCAGTGACTAAATGTATGGGTAGACATGACTTCCAGTTAAAAAGGGGGTGTCTTCACCTGCTAACCCCTATCATGTGGCATGAACGTGATTGTAAAATATTCTGGATTATAAAATGGACACTGAAAAGCATACCCAAGGCTATGGACACAGTATTTTTTCTTTAAAAGGGTTTGTTGCCAAAACCGCTCCCCCCATACCTCACCCCCCATTCTGCTGGACCTGCAAAGGGAAGATGACTTACCTGACGCCAACTCCCCACTCCTTCTCCAGGCCTGTGATGCTCCACTGGCCTCTATCGATGTCAACATCCGGTTTGACATTGCCACAGCCAATCACAGGCCATGGCGGCTTCTCTTGCATCATGACAAATGGTCGCAAGGGGAGCCGGACACTGCCTGTGATTGGCTGTGGCGATGTCAAACCGGATGTTGACATCACTGGAGCCCAGAGGAGCATCGCAGGCCTGGAGAAGGAGTGGGGCGCAGGTAAGCAGGTAAGTCATCTTCCTTTTGCAGGTAGAATGCAGGTTCTTGCACAACCCCTTTAAATTATTGCATTGTACTTATTTTGGACTTAACATTTTACCATCATATCTTGCAGTACGCCGACCTGCAGGGTATTGCGATGTGAGGGCACGGTTAATAAACATACGAGGGTTGCTCTGGGTTACTCACAGTTTGTAGGGGGGCCCTGGGCAGGCGTAGAGCAGTGATGGAGAGGCTGGCACAGAAGTCCTCTGGGGCACTCTCTGTATGGAGGGACCAGGCCTGATGGTGGATGAGGTGCCCTGGATGTTGCAGATGTTTAATGTGCCTAGGGCAAGGTCCCATAAAGATTTGTGACGCCAGTACCTGTAACGGCGGCACACCGATTGGTAGTAGTAATAAGTGAGGAACACAGTGTTGTTGTGAACCAAACTTTCTTTATTGGAAACAGTTCAACTTTATACAGTATGAGTTCAGTTCCACTCTGCAGCAGCAGTTATAAGCAGGCTTACACAAACAATGGCAGGTACAATGTTCCTTTGCAGACTGCACCTTTCCTCAGAAATCCTGTGCACTATTCCTCAGAACTCCTGGCTGTCTCAATCCCAAGGCCTGTATGCCCTAATGCTGACTTTTATCCTTGGTAACAATCTTCCTCCGGTATATATCCCTTGCTTTACATTAATAATCCTTCTGCCCTTCAGCTTACTTGACTAGCTGGAACTCTGGCTCTGCTTTGCTCGTGGGAACTGCAGGTTTCTCCCAGGAGGCAAACTCTTCTCTTGGGGTGAATCTTCTGAGCTAACTGAGGCTCACAGACTGCAGGCAGGCTAGGATCCTTCCACTAGCCTCCTGGTGGCAACTAGAAGCCTGGGCTGTCTAGCTGCATGTCAGGAGGAGGCCCTCAGCTTGTCTCTGGCTGGTGCCTTCTCACTTCTGTCTCCACAGACTCCTGACTACAGACTAACTCCTCCCTGTCTGGGCCTGAATATATATACTAGGGGCTCCCTATCTCCCTCTAGTGTCTAGGATGAATAACTGCACCCTAATAGGCCTGCTGCACAGCTAACGGGGAATACACATAAATACATATAAGAATACATTCAAATGGACCGTTAAATACACTGCCACTGTCCCTCAGGAGTAGGAGTACCACGTAACCCAATTGACCCTTGTGTAGTGCCCACATTTACCTAGTGGGACACTACAATCTTAATTGCATATTTACCATGATTTGCAGTGCAGTGTGTTAAGTTCTGCTGTCCATACATTCATGCAGACCTGCTAAAGTGTGAAGTTTCATGTATTGCGCCAAAATATTCGCATCATTAGTGCCGATTAGCGCAATCATGAATATATTGGAGCATTCTAACCGCATACAAAGCCATTTTTAATGTTCTGCCATGCCAACCATTTTCTCCAGCCTCAGAAAACTTCTAGCAGCTTGGAAAGTGTAGCAAAAGTGACCCACGCCTGTATTTTGCGAATATTACATTGGCGATTTTTTGCAATCAAGAAAATAATCTCAATATTGAGAATCTATGACGAATATTTGCCCAAATATTTGTGAAATATCACAAATTCGAATATAGCCCCTGTCGCTCATCACTAATGGTGAACAAGCCACTCTAACCTTTTGATGCTCCAGCCTCTAGCTCATCGATGTGTCAGATGAGAGCCTGAAATCGGGTAGTGTGTGCTCCGTGCCCCCCGGTCTGTGGGCCCCATCTGTGCCCCCTGAATCAACCTGTGCGCACCCCCCCCCATGCGCCCCACCTACAAACTTTTTGCCGGCCATGCGCTCTTGCGCACTTCTGTCCCGGCAGTGTCCCATCCATGCCCACTCCATGCTGGCCATACCCCCTCCCCTGTCCCCATTTTTGCCCCCTGCCCCGATGCGGTCTCCCTGCTGTATCAGAAGCAAGTGTCAGCTGTATGCCAACACACCTCTATAACCCCTTAGATGCCGCGGCAGCGGCATCCATGGGGTTAATAGAGGGAGGGGGCTCCCTCTCTCAACCATCGGGCTGCCGTGCTGCTTTGCAAAGGCGTCCGGTGTTGCCATCTATGAAGAAACCTGATGGTACTATACTTTCCAATGCAAGAGCATTGCAAAGTATAGTACAGCCATCAGCCCCACTGGATCTTCAAGATCCAAGTCGGACTTGATAAAAAAGTGTGAAAATAAAAAAAAGTAAAAAAATTAAAATGTAAATTAAAAATGAAATAAATTGCCTTTTCCTATATCCACTCATTTATAAGAGATTAAAATATGAAAAAAATAAAAATAAACTACACATATTAGGTATCACCGCGTCCGTAATGACTGGTTCTATAAATATATCACATGATCCACCCCGTCTGATAAACACCATAAAAAAATAAAAATAAAACCGGTGTAAAAAAAAAGTCATTTTTGTCACCTTGCATCACAAAATGTGCAACACCAAGCGATCAAAAAGGTGTATGTCCCACAAAATGTTACCAATAACACCATCACCTCATCCTGCAAAAAATGAGCCCCTACATAAGAAAATCACTTAAAAAATAAATAAAAAATAAAGCTCTTAGAACATGGAGACACTAAAACATCAGTTTTTGGTTCAAATATGCTATTATTGTGTTAAAGTGAAATACATTTTAAAAAGTATACATATTAGGTATCGCCGCATCCGTAAAAGCCAACTCTATAAAAATATCACATATCAACCCCTCAGCTGAATACCGTAAAAAAATAAAATAAAAACAGTGCCAAAAAATGCTATTTTTTGGCACCTTACATCACAAAAATTTCAACACCAAACGATCAAAAAGGCATATGCCCCCCAAAATAGTACGATCGGCAGAAAAATAAAAAAAGGCGTTCAGAAAATGGAGACATAAAAACATAATTTTGTTTTAAAAAATGCTTTATTATGTAAAACTGAAACAAACAAAGAAAGTAGACATATTTGATATCATCGCATTCGTAACAACCTGCTCTATAAAAATAGCACTTGATCTACCCTGTCAGATGAATCTTGTAAAAAATAAAAATCGTGCCAAAACAGCCATTTTTTGGTTACCTTGCCTGACAAAAAACGTAATCTAGAGCAATTAAAAATCATATGTACCCCAAAATAGTACCAATAAAACTGGCACTTTATCCCCTAGTTTCCAAAATAAGGTCACTTTTTGGGAGTTTCTCTCACGGTGGACGTGCACTCAGACTCGCAGGTAAACCACCAACCAGGCTCCAGGCGAGAGGCAGGGGAAGGGTCACCTCCTAGCTAATCCCTGACCTCTCTCCCTGCACTGCTCAGCCCACATGCAAACCTTGGTTGTAGGTATGATGTGTCCCCGTGCCAGGGCTGAAACACCCTAAATTCCCTGAGATGATGAAGAGGGGAAATAGGAGCAGCCTGCTCGCACAGAACCTGGATGGGAGAGATGACACAAAACAACCAAGACAGCAAACAACAAAACTTGAAACCACACTTATCTTTCTGAACAGACAACCTTTCTTCCTAGCTTCCAAGACCAAAGTGATTCCTATAATCCGCTCAGAGCACTGGGATGGAGTGCTATTTAAACTAATGACCCCACACAGTGCACCTGATGAGAGGCGGATCCAGCACGGCTCCAAAACAAAACACTAAACTCGTGCTGCTATTCTAGCTGACCTCCGCACATAGTCAGAGCGGGGCATGACAGTTTCTACTGTAAGGGTGCATCAGGGGGGCTTCAAATGGGACATGGCATCTAAAAACCAGTCCAGCAAAATCTGCCTTCCAAAAACCATATGGCGCTCTTTTTCTTCTACACCCGGCCGTGTGCCCTTACATCAGTTTACGACCACATATGGGGTGTTTCTGTAAACCGCAGAATCAGGGTAATAAATATTGAGGTTTTTTTGGGCTGTTAACCCTCGATGTGTTAAAGAGAAAAATTAATTAAAATGGAAAATCTGCCCAAAAAAGTGAAATTTAAAAATTTTATCTCCATTTTCCTTTAATTCTTGTGGAACACCTAAAAGGTTAACAAAGTTAGTAAAATCAGTTTTGAGTAACTTGAGGGGTGTAGTTTCTACAATGGGTTTCCACTATGTAAGCCCCCCACAAAGAGACTTCAGACCTGAACTGGTCCTTAAAAAGTGAGTTTTGGAAATTTTCTTAAAAATTTTAAGAATTGCTTTTAAAATTCTAAAGGCTGGGTTCACACGGGCGTCACGTTTTGGCTCCGGATGCGTCCTGGGTGCAAAGCGGCAAACCCGCGCGTGTAGGTACCCAATTGCAGTCAGTTTTGACTGCGATTGTGTTCCGTTGTTCAGTTTTCATCGTGCGGGTGCAATGCGTTTTGCACGTGCGTGATAAAAAACTGAATGTGGTACCCAGACCTGAACTTCTTCACTGAAGTTCAGGTTTGGGTTCAAGGTTGTGTAGATGTAATTATTTTCCCTTATAACATGGTTATAATGGAAAATAATAGCATTCATTAATACAGAATGCTTAGTAGAAGGTCAATTGAGGGTTAAAAAAAAAATTATGAACTCACCTCCTGAAATTGATCACGTAGCTGCCGGTCTTCTGTTCTTTCTTCAGGACCTGTCAAAGGACCTGTGGTGACGTCACTGAGCTCATCACATGGTCCATCACCACGGTGATGGACCATGTGATTGGACCATGTGATGTGATGTCACCACAGGTCCTTTAGCCGGCAGCTCATGATCAAAGTAGTAAGAAGAGATCGGCAACTACGCGATCAAGAGGAGCAGATGAGTTAATTATTATTTTTTAACCCACAATTGACCTTCTACTAAGCATTCTGTATTAAAGAATGCTATTATTTTCCCTTATAAGCATGTTATAAGGGAAAATAATACAGTGAATAGACTGTCATCTTAGCAACCATGCGTGAAAATCGCACCGCATCCGCACTTGAGAGCATGCTGCGATTTTCACGCAATGCTCAAGTGATACGTGAAAATCACTGCTCATGTGCACAGCCCCACAGAAGTGAATGAGTCCGGATTCAGTGCGGTTGCAATGCGTTAACCTCACGAATTGCACCCGCGCGGAAATCTCGCCCATGTGAACCCAGCCTAAGCCTTCTAACGTCCTTACAAAATGATGAACATAAAGTAGACATATGGGGAATGTTAAGTAATAAATATTTTATGAGGTATCACTTTCTGTTTTAAAAGCAGAAAAATTAAAATTTTGAAAATTGTGAATTTTTAAAAATTTTGGGTAAATTTGGGATTTTTTCATAAATGAAGGTGAAATATATTGACTTTATATATGGATTGGATAAGTGAAAGCGTTCCAAAGTTATTACTACATAAATGAAATGTCTGATTTGTAAAATTAGGCGTGGTCACGGGGGGCATCAATGACCCTTGGTCATTAAAGGGTTAAAGTGAAACATGCAGTTTTTGGGTTTTTTTTAGGTGATGTTTTTGCAAATGTCCACATACTTCTACTGTCAGATGAAGGTCTGAACAGAAAAACCATAAGAAGGGAGGACGCCTGTGGCCTGCAGTGCGCTGCGGCAATTTTTTTTACAATAGGTTACGCCTCTGATTCAGCTCAATCCCCTTTGTGCTCCCCACAAAGTAATGGTGCCCCCTTAGTGCCTTCCCACACAGTATGTACACTCCCTTAGTGCCCCAACATAGTAAAAGTGTCCCCCTAGTAAGAGTGCCACAATAGTGATTAGTGCCCCCCTAGATAGCAATGATGCCGCTTAGTGTCCCCACAGCTGTGATACCCTATTAAGTGCCCTTCATACAGAATGAGGCCCCCTTAAAGTGCTACCACAAACAAAGTGATACTTTCTAAGTGCCTCCCACATAGTATGATGTCCCAACAAGTTCTTCCTCGCAAATTGATGCCCTCTAAGTGCCCACTCACAAAGTGATGCCCTCTAAGTGCCCCCTCACAGAGCGATGACCTCTAAGTGCCCCCTCACAGAGTGATGCCCTCTAAGTGCTCCCTCACAGAGTGATGCCCTCTAAGTGCCCCCTCATAGAGTGATTCCCTCTAAGTGCCCCCTCATAGAGTGATTTCTCTAAGTGCCCCCTCACAGAGTGATGCCCTCTAAATTCCCCCTCACAGAGTGATGCCCTCTAAGTTCCCCCACACAGTCTGATGTCCCATTAAAGGGGTTGTCCAACCCCTTTAATGCCCGGGCCCCTCCCCGCACAGCGCCACTGCATCTCCCCATTGCACGGATCAAAACATCCGGCGACGGGGGGGTGGGGAGACAGGGGGTTCGGCAATAGCAGGCCGCAACAGGGAAGAGCCTACCTAGCGTCACCCTCGTCAGCCATGCCAGTATCAGGAGCGACGTGGGTGTCGGGGAGCAGGGTAAGTATAACCTATATGAGAGGCCCGGGCATTAAGGGGGTCATTAAAGGGGTTGGATAACCCCTTTGAGTGGACTCCCCACATATAGTTATACTTCCTTCAGTGCCCCCCCCCCCACAGGGTGATGCCCTTTATTACCTCCAGTTTGAATGCCCAGCGCAACAGGTATGATGACATCACTGCGTCCTGCCTGCCAGCGCTGAACCACCACTGGCAGGGGAATTGTATTCAACTTTATGGGTGTCCTCAGGACGCAGATACAGTTGAAATCAGGACATGCAGGGGTCCGGACACTGGAATCTGCGGTCCGTCAGTTGAGTGTCCCAATGGGTCTGGATTGAGAGGGGCCCTAGTGTACCTTTCATTTATACTTTTTACAAGCGTGGCGCAATCACTACAGTACAGAGCAACCTGATAGCAGCTTATCATGCAGGGTAATGAATCACACACGTCTCCCTCGTGACTATCTGAACGCACTGTTCCCTGACATACAGGACGTCACTTTATGAATTTGTTTGCGTTCTTTTTAACTGGATTAAGGTTGTCCCTGCAGAGGATGGGCTGATCTCCAGCACATACGCTTTGTCTTGAGAGAGATTCTTTATTTGCGACCTGGCTGTGATAGAAAGGCGTTCCCGTAGATAGGTATTTACTATGAAATGTCACCTTCTGTTCTTAAAGGGAATGTGTTACCTATCAATTATTTTAGTTCTTTTTTTCTGATTGTAGATTTTTTTTAATTGTTTCCTGAACATGAATATGGGGACGACCATATTGTCTGAGAGGTTTGTTCGCATTACGGACAAGGATAGGACTGTTCTATTCAGCTGTGCCGTTCCGCAAAATACGGAATGCACACGGACATCATCCGTATTTTTTGCGGATCAGTTTTTTTTGCGTACCGCAGAATGCATATGGTCGTGTGCATGAGCCCTAATGGACAAGGATAGGACTGTTCTATTAGGGGCCAGCTGTTCCGTTCCGCAAAATGCAGAATGCACACAGACATCATTCGTATTTTTTGTGGATCGCAAAATACATACGGTTGTGTGCATGAGGCCTAGTATGTATATAGCGGCAGGGTATATAACTGCACCTGACCTTCTAAATAATAAATATATATTAATACGGCTGTGGTAATAAGGTATATCTTATAATGACCCCCACAATTCACCCTGTGTCTATAGCAGTGACACAGGGCGCCTACTGTCTGCACTGTTGCTGGATACCCGATTCTCGCAACGCTCTTTTCGCGTTTGCTTCGTCAGGAGGTGACTTAGGACGGGAATGGAGAATAGATAAAGGGACTGTCTACCAATGAGGGAAGCACATTATGGTCACGTGGGCCCTAATTGGAGTAAAGTCGTATTTATTTTTTATGTTTTAATATTAATTAATAACTGTTATTTTATGGGAAGATAATGACTGTGGCGAAACCAACCTCGCCACTGGGTTTTGGAGGGGCCTGTTTACCAGCCTCTTGCCCCTCTCATCAGCCAGGCCTCCTTTGTTCTCAAAGGACTTGGACTAACTTGAACCCCTGGTCTAATTCGTGCCATTGTGGGATGTTAAATGTCTATGTGTATTGAAAAGGGTGGGACATTGTATACGTTGAGTAGTGAGGTCTGTTCCATTGTCTCTCTGTGTGTATTGGCGATGTCCTTTGACCTGAGAGATAATTGAATTACTTCTCGGTTGTCTCCAGGACAGAGGATATTGTGTATTCGCCTGCCTGTGATTATTGCATCAACCCAGTGTGAGGTATTTCTATCACGGGCAGAGGGGAGGATTTTGTGTGGGAGTGTCTGAGTGTACTGTACGTGGTTATTGGCTGTTTTTACAAAACCCTGTGGGTGGTAACCTTGTTGGAAGATGTGTATAAAATAAAGAGGCTGCTTTATACCTTCATGAAGTTTTGGCTCCTGTTTGGGGAATGGGATAACTACACTCTTGGGGATTGCTATATCACAATACTCCCCTGAGTATAAGCTCTTGTAAGAGCTTGTTCCTGGTTCCTTTCTCTGCATTTAGGAGAGGTTCACCCACTGGAAGCTGAAGCCCGGTCTTAGGTCCAGCATGGGTGGAGGATGGTGAGAACTCAACCAACCAATTCAATGACTATGAATTTTTCCCTGGTTTAGCAATTTATTTCAAGCTTTCAGTTTAGGGGCATGTCCTTTCTCAGGGGGGGTCCTTTCTCAGGGGTGTGTCCTTTCTCGGGGGTGTGTCCTTTCGGCTGCATCCAGTGGCCGTCGATGGATGGAATTGAGTGTGTGCTTCCATCTCAGTGAGCAGGACAGGAAAGTTAGAAAAAAAGCAAACACCAGGTGGCGAAATATGGATACAGTTCACTGAATAACTTATAGAATATTATTCGTGGGACAACCCCTTTAAAGAATAACTATACCTGTCCTAACAGGTCGATGTTTAAGGGCATGTCTAATTCAGACCTCCCTGTTCAAGGTTCCTCAACTTTTGGATGCGCCTTTCCACTTGGGGGAAGGGGTTCTTTAGAGAAGTTCTCTCCAGCCTGCCTCTTTTTGAAAGTGACATTAAGCCCCAGGGGCGTACTTAGACTTCAAGCTCATAGAGTGACATAGATTTCCTACACAGATGCCAGCTGGCAGTAGATGAAGTGCCAGTTATCACAAGCCTGGGCTGCAGGGTGTTATATGTCCACAGTAATGTATTATTCCGCACAGCTAGCGCGTACGTCAATAGCACTTTACATACACGTTTCAGAACATATTTGGGCATCGCGCTGCATCAGAGGATCATTACGGCATATCCTCCTCATGACACCATCCAAGATTTCTCTGGTGCAAATTCACAATCAGTGCGTCATTTCTTATATAATCCGTAATCGTAATAGTATTACATTACAAGAGGGCTATTCTAGCAATGTACGGTCCTCACATCCCACTGATCAGCCATAGGTGCTGAAGGCCGGGGGCACCAACAAGTCATTCCGCCTTCACCAGGGTATTTAAATACAGGGCAAGGGCAGAAAATGAATGTTTGCCCCTGTTACGTTACGACTCCGACAATCTGTTTTTAGTTTCTGATTGCATAATTATGGGGCGGGGGTCGCATCCTAAATTTTAAAAAATTTTCCAGGCAATTTATCAAAAAATCACAGGCAGTCAAATCTTTTTAAGGACAATTTGGAAAACTATAATGAATTATAAAGATTATAAGAAATACATGTCTATAGATCAGATACTAATACTGAACACATTACCAGAGTTTACTGTGAAGTCTAAAATGCTGAGAATTACAATCAAAGTGACCCGCTCAAGAACCACCAACATCCCAAAAAATTACGGACACTGCAAAAAAGTCCCCTATTTTTACGGACTCTCCAGGAATTTCTGGACAGTCGGCAACCCTGTTATGGGGGCGGCCATCTTGCCTGAACTGTTCTTAACAGCATTTACACAGCATTAAAAAAATAGCTTTACGGCAGCCCCATGGTCCATAGATACAATGGTCAGGAGGGGACCTCATTGACTTCTGGGTATGCTCTGTGACCTGTGCAGAGGTGATTGTACAAGGGACGAATAGATAAGCTCTGACAATCACCTATTGTGAATCGAGGATCCTGTCTTATCTCTACACACAGGTGATATCACTACAGGCAGGATTAGAATGACAGATAAGCAGGTAACTGCAGTAAAGTGATCGGTACAGACCAAGAAGTGAAGCCTATTATTAGGCTTAGTGGCCTGTGCGAAAATTGCAGGATTTTTAGTTTTTTGTTTAAACATAGATATTGACATGAAAAAATAAAAATAACATCAAATGAAAAATTCTTAAAAAATATGTTAAACATAAAAACATGATTTAAACAACTGGTCATTTTCTGATGGCACGTTTCCATTAAAATCAGGCACAAAAAAAAAAGAGGGGGGCCATATAGCAAAAGTTAAAATGGAGCCCCTTTCTAGTGCTAGTTGATACCTCCGCTATACTCTATTGTATTTTAACCTAGAGGGTCAATTTTCCTTTTCTTTCTTCCCTGAATCCTTGCTTGTTAAAAGCTATCCCTTCTCTCCCCCATGCACACATGCCTGCTCAGCCAAGCATGCATGTATTTTTAATGGAGAGAGGGAATAAAGCTGCTGCCAAACCTCCTAGTATTTATCTCCAGATTGTGTGAAGTCCTGTTATCTGAACATGTGGTTATCTACTCTCTAACCTTCCCTGGCACATCACATGTCTCTTACAATGTGTGCACAGATTCCTTCTTCTCTGTTTCTGGAAGAATGGTGTTTCACATGCTGGGCAGAAATTGTGCTGTAAGCAACAGAACAACAGAACTGTGTCTGGTAGGAGAGGGTGCTGTGTGTAAAGACAGTGAGTAATTACAGTGCTACCTTACACTTTGTAATGGAAGGGCTTGCAGGCAGCTGTAAATACAGGCAATGTCTGTGAGAGAGAAAGAGGAATCATGAAAACTGTAATTATTTACATAGGTAATCTGCCTGCAGCAAGCTCTGGCAGCATTTAAACAAAGGTGCAGTACAGAGCTGGGCAAGATAATGAAAATAAAAAAAATATTACTTTTGTGTATAATCATCTACTGTGGTAGTACCTTGTGACCACTGACATGCATATACAGTATATAATTTTCTATAATTGTATTAAAGCCACTTTAAAATCATAGTATGGGTCCAACATTATTCTTTTGCACTTTTGGACTGCAGTCATCAATTAATATAAATGGACTCTGATTGATTTTAATGGGATCTATATATTTTAATAATTTAAGAACCTGATGATTAATGTGTACGGGGCTTCCCATACAAATTAAAAATTTTGAGGGAGAGAAGGGTTGGGCATGTTGGATTCAACATGCTGAATTCTCTTATTATACAGGAAATAAGCTACCTACCACATGTGCAACAATGGCGTGTTCTGCAAGGGTCCCCTTTAAGATGAGATAAGTGTTTTGTGACACCAGTTGCAATGAAGCAACAACTGGACAGAGTCCCTTTAAGGAATGGTGTTGGTACCCAGGTGTAGGAATGGCCGAGTGGTATAGGGTGGCCTATTATGTCCTTTAATGTTTTGTGCATGTGTCATGGTGCTCCTACCTGGATACGCTGGAACCCCAGGAGTTGGCTCTGAAGCAGACAAATAGGGTGAAGGGAGGATTTGAAGAAATATTTGATTCCAGACCTTGTGATGAAGTTCAATGGCAGCTTTACTTTGCATAAACGTTTCTCCAAACGGTTTACAGACTTTATCTTGGTTCCAGCAGGCTTTAGCATTAACTCTGGCAGGCAAACAATCTCAACTCTGCTACATCGGTTTCTCTTTGGCTCTGTTGTACTAACAGACTTAAATGTAATCTCTACTTCTGCAGGATGCTGCAACTTCTCTCTGTAGTCTGACTCTGGATTATGCCAGGGAATAGTTTAGAATCCTGGCAGCTCCAACATATAGTCTCAACCAGAACACACCAGAACTCTCTACCTCCTTCTGGTAGCAAACAGGACTGGCCCACTTCTGACCAAGAAAGGAGGGGAGAATGTAATGGTGAGTTCCATTCTCTCTAAGTGTAGCTCTGTCATAGTTGCTGCCACCTGCTGGTGAACCAGGCACATTACATGAACAATTACATAACAAAATAAAAAATGGGATCTAGAAATAACTGCATGAGATAGCATTATATTAGCATTTACAGATGGAAGCAGGGCATAGGAGTGGTAATGCCACTCGGGGGTGTTACACATGTGTCTAGCAATGGCTTTCTTCCCTCTCCCATTCACAACACATGCATGCTTGAACAAGCATTAGAAGAACATTGCTTTATTGACAAAACAGAGCCACATCTGTCCATGAATTGTGTGTGGTATTGCAGCTCAGCCCCATTAACTTCCTGTGGACAGATGTGGTACCTTTTTAGGAAGAAAATAGCCATGCATTACTAATCATGAACAACCCATTATATTCCTAGAGGTAAAGGTGTCACATGTAAGCTCTAAATTTAAAGGGAGTCTGTCAGCAGTTTTGACCATGGTAAACTGCTTATACCACTAATTAGGGGCTGGGGTGAGCAGTACAAGCCTACCTTTTGTGGAGCTTTTATTACCAGGACTAGTGTGAGTATGAAGTTTTATTCTGCCAGGTTCTGTTCCCGCAAGTTACATGGGGGCGGAACAAGGAGTCCATTACTGTCTTAGGGTGCATTCATACGACCGCATGTATTTTGTCGCCTGCAAAACATAGATCCGCAAAAAATACGGTTGACGTCCGTGTGTCATCCATGTTGCATCCATTATTTTTTTGTGGATCCATTATAACAATGCCTATTCTTGTCCGCAAAATAGACAAGAATAGGACATGTTTTACCTTTTTTACGGGACTGCGGAACGGACATGCGGATGCGGACAGCATACAGTGTCTCTTCAGCAGCAGGGAGAGAGGACTATGTATTTATTAATTGGTGGGGGTCTCCACTCTCCACACTTGGACCCCCACTGATATGTATCAATAGTGTTGAGCGAATCGAACTCCACAAAGTGGACTTTGATGCCTATTTAAGGGAAAATTCGATTCGCCGTGAAGCTAAATTTCCTCGTGCCTTATGGTAGCAAATCGATTTCCCTTAATGGTTGTTAAAAAATAAAAAAATCATCCTTATCTCATCTGTTTGAGCACGAAGAGCCGGCCCCCGCCATCTTGATTGAAGATCTCGCTGTAAATCCTGTGCGCTGTGACATATGACGTCATCATGCCGGACAATGTTATCACGGGACACGTAAGATTTCGCGCTAGATCTTCAATTGGTGGTGGCCTGCTCTTCGCAATTAAATGGATTAAATAAGTATGATTTTATTCATTTTGGCTTTTTATTTTACGCTATATTATTGCTGTCAGATGCCGCAATTAGCTATGAGTGCGGCATCTGAGGGGTACAATGACGGGGGGCGGTGCAATCGCCACTCCCTGTCATTGCACCCGCTACTTACAAATAAATGTGCTTCGTGACGAAGTAATTAGTCACAAAGCAAACTTTTTTGTAAAATTTGGCGAAGCAGTCGAATCAAATTTTTGAATACTTCGCTCATCACCATGTATCAAGAGTTTTTTTAAAATACAGTAACGCTTTAATGCAGATGATGGGAGTCCTTGCCACTGATATTAGGAGTAGATGTCCGCTTGGCATGCAGCACAGCATAGTACTACACATTCACAGACATACAATAGGAACGCACAATACTGTTACACACGAGCTCCGCATACTTGCTGGCAGAACATGCTATTTCCACTTATTGAAGTGATTAGTGACTCTGTGGCAGAGCATCGGCCGGTAACATGATGCTAAGACTTGTACAGTGGCCGCTGATTGGACTATAAGGACCACCGCCTCCTTCCTAGTAAAAGATCTGGAGAACAATCAGCGCTTTCCAGGAAAATCTTGTTTTCATGCTCATGTTTGCATTCCTTCATTGACCTCCCCCTTACACATACCGTCATTTGTGTTTTCAATGAAAGCAACTATGCAAGTAGAGAGTAAGAAGAGTTTGTGGATTTATGTCATCTTATGTGCACAGGCTTCTAACATGCAGATGTAGCAAAGCAAAATTAGTTTTGTATTCACTTATGCAGTACCATCAACCAGGTTTACTTAGTTTTGTGCATATAGGTAATAGTGGAGTTAAAGGTTAAAGGGGTATTCCAGGAACAACAAGTGATTCCTTAACCTCTGGACCACCAGTCTTTTGAGGTTCAAGCAGTCAAACCCCACTGATCAGGACAAGAATCCTGTGCCCCCAATTTGAATGGAACAGCAGTTGAGCATGCACTCTACTGCTCCATTCATCTCTATGGGACTGCTGGCAATGCCATGCACAACTCCTCCTCTATTCGAACAAGAGGATCCCTAACCTCTGGGATTCCCACTGATCCTGAGAAAATTTCCCTGCCCATTGGCTCTGTTGTCCACCTCCTCATTCAGGTATACTTTTGGGGAACACTCACTCATGCCTCCCAAATGTGCTTCTTTTGGAGGGACAGTCCCTCATTTTGACCCAAGTCCCTCTGTCCCTCTTTGATCCCTAAATGTCCCTCTTTTTGACCTGGGGAATTTGTGCATGGAAGATCCATCACCCCATCCAGTCCCAGACATTCTTGATGGGGGGGAAGATTGGGCTGACCAGGGGAAGTGCTGGTCACCCTAAAGAGCACCTTGTGTAGTGCAGGTAGTGTGTGGATGGGTGTTATCTTGTTTGACTATCACATCTCCTAACTGAGTCAAAGACTGGTTCCAAGATATCCTGGACATACTGAAGGCTGGTCACTGTTCCCTCCATGAATACCAGACCAGAACAGCCAAGTTTTCTAATGGTGCACCACAACACCTGGTGTTGGTCCTGTGTGTTTCCACATTATGCATGATGGCAGTAGGCGCTCTTCAGCCCTTCTGCAAACTCCACTGAGTTTAGTACCAAGGCAGATCCTGCTTTCAACACTATTGTTGGCCATTCATGCCTCCAATGGGCTCTCTCACGGGACCAGTGCAGGTGCTTTTGGCGATGATGAGAGGTCAACGGCAAATGAGCTAGTGGAGTGTGTGAATGTAGTCCTACTCCAAGTAGTCAACATTAAGAAACCTCTAGTGCATTGTAGCAATGAGACACTACTTGGAGCGCTCCCAGGGGATATTATGGATCGTATCGAGCAACCATGACGCTCGGGATGACACGTTCCTGAGACAGGTCTGGCAATACGTCGTCCCAATAAATTGGTTCATGAGAACCTATCTAGAGTGATCCAGTAACGCGATCCAACTGCACTAGCTCACTTTGCTCATATTGTAAAACAGGCTTTTTATCTTAAAGGGAACCTGTCACCGGGATTTTGTGTATAGAGCTGAGGATATGGGTTGCTAGATGGCCGCTAGCACATCTGCAATACCCAGTCCCCATAGCTCTCGGTGCTTTTATTGTGTAAAAAAAACGATTTGATACATATGCAAATTAACCTGAGATGAGTCCTGTACGTGAGATGAGTCAGGGACAGGACTCATCTCAGGGTAATTTGCAGATGTATCAAATCGGTTTTTTTACACAATAAAAGCACACAGAGCTATGGGGACTGTGTATTGCGGGTGTGCTAACGGCCATCTAGCAACCCATGTCCTCAGCTCTATACACAAAATCCCGGTGACAGGTTCCCTTTAACTCCTTTTATTTTTTTTTGTTTTTTTTCATTTTCCTGTAGTGTAATATACTAAGATATAGATATATGACTATAAATTATAATACAAAAAAATAGCATAATTTAATCCCCCCCAGATAAAAAAAAACCCTTCAAATAATATAGACATATATGTGTCCAGGATCACCACATTTACAAAAACTGGTCCAGTATTTTTTCAGTATTTTCCCCATCCATAGTAGTCGCTGTGTTTGAACACTGGGATAATTTCTGTGTCTTGTTTTGAGGAGCAAAGCTGCCAAAAGCAGAGCATGCAAAACCTTTACATGAGCATTGTTGTGGCCCTTGCTGAAGCTGCGGCATTATCTGTGATGGATAATAGGCAGGTTTAGACCTACAGTATGGCTGACTGATGAATTAGCTATTCTATCTGTGCAGAGCTTTTTCTGGAATTACAAGAGGTCAGATTTGCTTTTCCCTTCAAATCTCCAAAAAATGATGACATCATAGCTTTACACAAATAATATCACTGTACTCTAAATGGCCTTATGTACTGTAGTTGTACCTGTGACTAATACAAAGGGTTGGATGGACTGAAGTAACCTATGACTTCTCTGAGAATTATGACACTTTGTTGTTCATCAGTGAGTTCCCTCACAAGCTCCTATAAAGAAAATGGCAGATTGTTAGGGGCTGATCCCCCTTATGCAAAAGATTACAGAAATATCAAGGTGATTGCATATACAGTACATTCAAAAAGTCTTCAGAGGCTTCCACTTTTTTCACAATTTGTTATGTTACAGTTGCAGCCGGCTGTCCCCCAAGGGTGATCGGGTCCCAGTGTTTAGGAATGCCAAGTGGTATGTTGTGGCCCTAATAGTTTTGTGTCACGGTGCTCCTACCTTGATACTGTCGCTCCCCGGGGTTAGGCTCCATAGCAACAAAGGAGTTGTAGTTGGTGGGAACTTGGTAAAGTTGAAAGGTTTTACTTGAATAAACTTGCGATAAACTTGTGTCAAACAATACTTGATTTTTCTCTTGGCTCCAGCAGGCTAAGGGTAAACTGGAAGGTGAACTTGGATACTTTGCTTTCTCTCTCTCTGCTGTGCTTATCTCTGGCTTCAATCTGATTACTTGACTTTCTAAAGGTTCTGGTTCCGTTGAGGGGGGTGCCTTTGGCTGTTGACCCCCTCATAATACTCAGTCTATGAATTGCAAGGAGTCGAGGTGCTTTACAAGCTGCTTCCCCGGGAATACTCTTGCTGCAGGGGAGGAATACATGTCCTCACTGCGCCATATTGTCTGGCGTCGGGGGCTCTATGCCGGAAGAATCCTGATCAGTTTTATCCTAATGCATTCTGAATGGAGAGAAATCCGTTCAGGATGCATCAGGATGTCTTCAGTTCCGGACCGGAACGTTTTTTGGCCGGAGAAAATACTGCAGCATGCTGCACTTTTTGCTCCGGCCAAAAATCCAGAACACTTGCCGCAAGGCCGGATCCGGAATTAATGCCCATTGAAAGGCATTAATCCGGATCCGGCCTTAAGCTGAACGTTGTTTCGGCGCATTACCAGACCCGACGTTTAGCTTTTTCTGAATTGTTACCATGGCTGCCAGGACGCTAAAGTCCTGTTTGCCATGGTAAAGTGTAGTGGGGAGCGGGGGAGCAGTATACTTACCGTCCGTGCGGTTCCCGGGGAGCTTCAGAGTGACGTCAGGGCGCACCACGCGCATGGATGACGTGATCGCATGGACACGTCATCCATGCGCATGGGGCGCTCTGACGTCATTCTGGAGCGCCCCGGGAGCCGCACGGACGGTAAGTAAACTGCTCCCCCGCTCCCCACTACTACTATGGCAACCAGGACTTTAATAGCGTCCTGGCTGCCATAGTAACACTGAACGTATTTTGAAGACTGATCCGTCTTCAAATGCTTTCAGTTCACTTGCGTTTTTTTGGATCCGGCGTGTAATTCCGGCAAATGGAGTACACGCCGGATCCGGACAACGCAAGTGTGAAAGAGGCCTTAACACACTAAGGTAAAGGAGACACAACAGAAGAAGTTCTGTTGAAGAACTTGTCAGATAGGGCTCTTTCCTAGCCAGAGACAGATGTCCTGGCTAAAGGGTTGAACTTTGGGAATGCTCCCACTACCATCCCTGTGATGGATATTATCTCAGCTACAGAAACCTCAATCTATAACAACAAAATGTCACAAAGTGTCTGCAGCCTTAGCCAGCACTAAACCACCACCATCCAACTGGACTACCCAAGAAAGAAAGGCCGTTACATGTCTTAAGAAAGATACTGACTGCTGATGAAGGAAGATACACGTTGTACTTAATATGTCTGACTACCATTCTAAGTTGACCACACTCCTAAGTGATAACAACACATATGAAGCCGTAAAGCTACTTTCACATCTGATCTTTGGTTTCCAGTTTTGAGATCCAGCAGAGGATCTTAAAACCGGACTAAAACGGTTCTGTCATCTTATCAGGATCCATACGCTCCTTTAGGATGCGGTTGTGTTAAATCAAAATGGAACAAACCGGATCCATCACTCAAAATAATGTAAGTCAATGAGTGACGGATCATTTTTTTTTAGGATGAAAAAGAAAAAAACGGATCCGACACCATTGACTTACATTACTTTTAGTGACGGATCCAGCTTGTTGCATTTCAATGACCAGCCTGCAGACCATGAGAGGACACTGTTCCAAATGAACCAAATGAAGAGAATTAGCAGAATTCACCTACTGTATAAAATATGTATTTTACTGCAGCCAATCTACATTCGGTAGACTACCAAGAAGTAGGATACAGATGAAAGCAAATATGACTGCATTGATTGTTGTCTGTTACCATTGAGACACAACTCTGCATTAGACCTATAGACGCCAAACAGAATTTTTCATTGAGACTATTGGTAAAGTTGCTTTTTTCATTTTAGATTCATTGAGACACAAAAAAACTGAAAGGCATACATGGCCCATACAATGACTAAATTTGGGTTGCGTATGAAGTGATACTGAAATGTTTTAGGCTATAGTATCATACAATATTATACACTGATTCCCTTCTCATCCTAGGATATTCCATCTTCTACAGATCATGGTGGTTCCAGCAGTCACAACCCAGCCATCAGTGATGGCATATACTAACATGAAGAAAGAGCAATGCCAGATAGCATAATGACACTACTTACCTCCTACTGTCCATATAAATACAATGCACCCTTCAAATAAATGGAGCTGCATTGCAATTTCTGGCATATCAAGTTGTTAGGAATGCAGCTGTGCAGTAGAAAAGCTAAGCAATCTCAGGTTCCTTATGCTCCAGATCAGCAGAAGTCCCAAATGCCCCCACTGATCGTAATACCCCTTTTAGGATGCCACTTCTTCTCAATGGCCATAGTAAAAAAACACAAGTGAATCTTCTCCTCACAACTACTACCAAATGTGAACAGATCCTAAAACTGTCATAGATAAATTTAGTGGGGTACCACTATGCTGCTAAAGAGAAGCAGCTAGGAGAAGTTAGGGTATGTTCACACAGCTAAAATCTGTCACTAATCTGCCACCGATTCAGCAGCAGAAAGCCGGCGAATTCAACAGCTAAATCCACAACCAAAACTCACCCACAGTTTTCCCATTGACTTTAATGTTAAAAACCGCACCTTGTGCACACAGCATAAAATGGTAGAGGGTTTTTTAGTAGCTGATTTGAAAAACGCTTGCACTTAGAAGAGCCTTAGAAGAGTATTTGGCTGAGGTTTCTCTGCTTTCTCAATTATTTGTTTGAAAAGGGAGAGGTTTGGAGCCAATAGGGAGAATGTGGATGTCTTTTGTGCAGTGCCTAGAAGCCTGTTTACCTCGAAGCTGGTGAAGGTTAGGTCAAGAGGAGAGGTGGTGGCGAACTGGGAGCTGTAGCTGCTTGTCCACGGCAGAGTTGGCGGTGGACTAGCGGATGAAAGACACGATGTAGTGAAGATGTAAAGCTAAAAAGTAGGGCCTGGAAAGTTATTACAGGACTAGATGCAATATGCCTCTCCCAGGGCACGATCGGGGTCCCAGTGTGTAGGAAATGCCAAGTGGTGATCCAGCCTTACTAGTTCTGTGTGTCACGGTGCTCCTACCTGGATACCAGGTTCTGCAGCATTCAAACTGAGTTGTACTTGGTGGAGGAATAAGCAGAGTCCAGAGTTGATAAAGTTCAACAGTTGTACTTGAATAAACTTGCATCCAGATAATATTTGATTTTTCTCTAGCTCCAGTAGGTTTTGGGGTGCACTGGCAGGTCAGCTTGGACACTTTGCTTTGCCTTTCTCTGCTTTACTAATCTCTGGATTCACTCTGGTTACTGGACTTTCTAGAGGTTCTGGTAAGTGGGGTGCCTTTGGCTGTTGACCTCTCGTAATACTCCATGAACTGCAAGGAGTCATGGTGCTCTACAAGCTGCTTCCCAAAGCTCCTGCTGCAGGGGGAGACACTCCCCTCACTGTGCCATGTTTTCTCCTCTCCTTCCAACTATCAACCCTCCATAGCTTCCTGCAACTCATCCCTTTGTAGGAAGCAGAACTAGCCGACTTCTGTCAAAAAGGGGAGAGAATGGAATGGTAAGTTCCATTCTATCTAAAGGTCTCTCTCTACCAGACACACTGCCACCTGCTGGATAACCAGGCACAGTGCATGCAATACAATACATAAGTTACATAGCAATGTTATTAAGGCACAATATCAAAGGATCTCGAATCAGATATACAGATGACATTATTTGTTAACAATTAGAGAAAGTAGCAGGGTGTAGGAATGACAGTGCCAGCTCTAGGGTACTACATAGACAGTGACAACTTGATACTTGGGGGATTGAGGAGCCAGTGCAATAGGCCTAGCTCTGGGAAAGCTTTTTAAGGCTGTGTAAGGAATGTCATTCTGGTGGAAGCTAGGAAGGGATGATTGGTGCTGAGCTCATAACAAAGGGAGGCTGTAGAGGAGTCCAGTTGGAAGCTTTGATAGAAACCAAATCGGTAAGGACAAGCAAGAAGCTGTAGCGGAGACCTGGGTACTTGGAGACCTAAGCTGTAGCCTTATCAGTTCACTCTTGAGGTGCAGGAGACTGAACATTGTTGAAAGTCATTATTGGAATCAATTGTGTGGTAAGGATTCTTGAGACCAGGGCCTGGGTTAATGGAGACCATCCACCAGTTATAAGGTGGGATATACACATCAAAATGGGATTCAGTCTGATGGCCTGGGAATACTGCTCCAATGTGTGCACATGTGTCCACAGACCGGATGTTTAGCTTAGTCAGAGCCAGAGCCCAGGTATGAGAACACACTGAGTGGAGAACCTTTGAGGAGAAGATATATACCATACTTGTGGTCCCATTATTGTGGTCCTGTGACACCTGTTCTTGGTTCTGTGTGTCTCCAGACTATGTATGATGGCAGTAGGCACTCTCCAGCCTTTTTGCGAACTCTGATGGCAGAACCTGCTTTTATCACTGAGCACTATTGTTGGCCATTTCTGACTCAAATGGTCTCCCTCGCGGCACCAGTGCATGCGATCTAGACGATGATAAGAGGGAGGTGGCAGATGAGCTAGTGGAGTGTGTGAATGCAGTTTTGTATCAAGTAGACAGGTTCTTATGGACCAGAAGGTCACTGCAGGGGCTGCTGCAGAAACAATTTGAGATGCACCCGTCTCCCTTGACTATCCAAAACTCTGTCTACATGTGTGAGTGCCCTCCTTTGACCACTGTCCTGTCCACTGATGCGCAACAAAAACTTATTTTCCCACTCCAAGATTTGACAGATGGACCATCCAGCTTCTCGAAATCCCACTATTCGGCCCTTTTCAAAGTCTGTTCATAGCAAAAATGGTGCACACCTTCATCTAGTAGGCATAGTGAACATAATCTTCAGTAAAAAAAAGAGTTAATCCCAATGCAGTCTGAATTGGTTTGTCCTCTGTTCACCTGCACCGTGCAATTATAAAATCTCTATTCAGTATAGCACACAACCTCTGGCACAGTTGCCTTTCACATCAATCCTTATGTAAGGCAGTGGGAAGGTTTCCTTCTTTTCACACTCATTGTAGCTCCAGACCTTTTGTTTACTTCAATTATAGGCATTTTGCCCGGGCGGACATGTGACTGCATTGGCAATTACATTAGCTGGAAATTACAAAAGAGCATTGCTAAACTGTGACATACGGCTTACAATATACATCTAATTTTCAATCTTTTATTCTCCCTGGTTCTTCAGATTGCAGATCCAGTTTTTGGGCAAATCATTATCTAGTTCCCACACTGCCGATCACCGACAGCAGTATGGGGAATTTGGAGGGTTCAAGGCTGACAGCAGGGGCGGACTGGGAACTTAAAGTGACCCTGGAAAAAAATACTAAAAGTGGCCCCGTTTTGAAGTCGGGTCCAAATTGATGGAAGGCAGGGCCAGCAATATTATATTGTGGCACATAATACCACCCCAATAGAGCCAAATACCACAGTCCATCACAAAATACTGCCGCCAGCAGCACAAAATACATCTCCAAAAATTTCTACTGGCAGGCTGCGAGGAGGGCCCAGGTGGCCCCCTGGGCATCGGCTCACCGGGAAATTTCCCTGTAAGGTCTATGGCCATTTCGCCCCTGGCTGACAGGAATTAAACTTCTACTGTATGTATCCATGTGAGCATAGATGCCTTTGAGACGGTACACCTTCAAGATGGTACTCTTGTCTATGGCTCATTCCAAAAAAGGGCTCATCCTCACCTTTTAGTGCTGCTATCCCACACCACCTGCACAATTTCTTATTTATTAAAAGGACCGGTCCTACTTAATAGTCAACTGGGGGCCAATTTTGCTTTCAACTTAAATTCTGCAAACCCCAAATAGCCAGTGTTTCCTCCTTCCCAGTGACCCACCAAATATCTGGTATAGACCCTTCGAAGTGAAAGATACATAGGGTACCGCGAAGGGGGTATTTATATGCTTGGAATGGATTATATTAGCACCTCAGATCCAAGACCTGAATATAAAGTTACCAAAGGTGAAGTCACACCGTAATTATATAGTAGAAGCAGACTCATCGCCTGATACATCCTTCACTTCCTTTATTCTATGCATTATGTCTATAGTCTGATGGTGTTGCTTCAGAAAACCCGTTTTTCGTGGAATGTCCCATCCATTAGCACTGTGTCATAGGGTCACCTGAGTAATTGCGTTAATGTCATCAAGGACATGTTTATTAGCATTGTGTATTGTCCTCCGTATTATATTGCTCATCTTGCAATTTGTTCAGAAAAATACACATGAAATCATCATTGTCATTCTGCCATAACTGCTCATCTCCACCCAAAATATTACGTAAGACCTGCTACTAATGAGATGCCGACATGACAGGACGCTCGTCCCGATCAGCCGCCACAGACTTGATGAGGCAAATTCCACCACGAAAAAGGATAAATAAAAAAGCGTATATGGACCGTGTGATTTTTATGGAAAGTTTGCAAATGTAAATGTAAACAGTGGTGAACCCTTTAGAATGTTCTCTATTTCTGCAGACATTTGAGCTAAAGATACTGTACAACAGATTTGATCATTGTTCTCAATAAATAAATGATTAAGTGTCAGGTTTGACTTATTTGTTTGATTTGGTTATCTTTACTTTTAGGGCTTGTGTGAAAATCTGATCTGAGTTTTAGGTCAAATTTATGCAGAAATAGGAAAAATTCTGAAAGATTTGTCAACTTTCAAGCACGGCTGTAGGGAACTAGTAGCTTCAAGGGACTGGGGGGTCCTAGTGAGCCTTTGGTTCCCACCATCCAAGGCGTAGACCCTGCCAGTACAATGAGGTTAATGTCTGAGTTAAAACTAAATTGGAAAAAGGCATAGAAGGTATTAAAACAATATAACACCATAAACTCATTATTTCAAACCTCTTCAACCCCAGGCTCGTTACTCCGATCCTCCTGTCCAAGCTTTGTTTCCATGACTGACGTGGTATCGTCCTGTAGAGGTCGTGTGGTGTCACCACTGCCGCCAAGAACGTGACATCATGGTTAGTGGGAAGAACTGGAATGAAGTCATTGGAGCAGAGGGGGGTTTAAATCAATAAGTATAACTTTTATTGTTTGAATACCTGCCCGACTTGATTCCACAGTTTTTTCCACGTGCTTCGTGGTAACAAATTGATTTCCCCTGAAATGAGTTAAGCGTGTTTGAGAGCAAAGAGCCGTTCGCCAACATCTTGATTGAAGATCCCACACTGGATCTTCAAATCGAGATGGCGGAGGCCGGCTCTTTGCAAATCAAATGGATGAGGTAAGGGCTCATGCACACGAACGTATTTTCTTCCCGTGTCCGTTTTTTTTGCGGACCATATGCGGAACAATTCACTTCAATGGGACGGCAAAACAAAAGGAAGTTACTCCATGTGCATTCCGTTTCCGTATGTCCACATTTCCGTTCCGCAAAAAAAATCTAACGTGTCCTATTAGGCATCTTTCACACGACCGTATGGCTTTTTCAGTGTTTTGTGGTCTGGTTTTCATGGATCCGTTGTTCCGTTTTTTGTTTCTATTGTGTTTCCCTTTCTGTTCCATTCTACTTTTCCGTTTTTCCATATGGCATATACAGTAATTACATAGAAAAAATTGGGCTGGGCATAACATTTTTAATAGATGGTTCCACAAAAACGGAACGGATACGGAAGACATACGGATGTATTTCCGTATGTATTCTGTTTTTTTTTGCGAACCAATTGACTTGAATTGAGCCACAGAACATGATTTGCAGGCAACGGAACGGAAAAAATGGAAATACAGAAACATTCCATTTTTTTTTGCGGAACCATTGAAGTGAATGGTTTCGTATACGGACCGTATACGGAACGCAAAAAATGGCCCGTAAACGGAAAAAAATAAACAGTTGTGTGAAAGAGGCCTCATTGTCCGCATTACGGACAAGGATAGTAATGTTCTATTAGGGGCCAGCTGTTTTATTCCTCAAAATATGGAATGCACACGGATGTCACCAATATTTTTTGCAGGTCCGTTTTTTTGGCAGACCGCAAAATATGTACGGTCGTGTTTGATTTTATTGTTTTTTTTTTATACACTTTAATACTAAAGTCAGATGCTGCAATCAGTGATGAACGTGGCATCTGAGGGGTACAATGACGGGGGGCGGAGCAATTACCGATCCCTGTCATCTCACCCACTATTCACAAAGAAATGCGCTTCATGACGAAGTAATTTATCACAAAGGGAATTTTTTTGTACAATTCAGCGTAGCAGCCGAATCGAATTTTACCAAACTTCGCTCATTACTGAGATTTACATATTTGTGTACTATTAATTATTTGCGATCCATGGTGGATTACGTATTGAGTTGCTGGCCTTTTGGGGCTGCCCCAACCTAATTAGGAGTCAGGGGTCAAGTTACCTCGCATTTAATGTGATTTATGAATAATGTGTAATGTCATTTGCTGTAAAGTCTGTGATGGGCTGCCCGGGAATTCTCAGAATAGGTCATCAGTATTAGATCGGTCGGGGAACTGACTCCCACTAATAAGCTGTCTGAAGAGCCATGGCCTCCTCACAGCTCACCAAGTACAGCGCCGTACATTGCATAGTGGCTGTGCTTGGCATTGCAGCTCAGGCCCATTCACTTAAAGGGGTTGTCCAGGATCATATATATATATATTTTTTTAAGTGTACTCAGTATTAACAGCTGATTAAAGTTCCCCTCATATGTTTTTAGGTATTTTCCCCACTTCTACAGGGCTCCCACGGTCCCCCACACATTGTTTACATCTATTTTATCTTTGCCTAACTTCCTGCCGCACTGCCCTGTGGGTCCCAGCGCAGTGCGGCATCACGTGGTTACAGCTGCCTATCATCCCTGCCATAACTCCGCCCCCTCATTAATATTCCACCTCCTTCATTCATTAGCAAGTGCCATGCCCAGTGACATCACCAAACCGGAGGGGCGTGGCTTAGCGCAATGTCTTCCAGCCTAGTCACCGCCCCTCCCTGCGATCTCCATAATTACTGAGGCTGATGGTGACGTCACCGGGATGGAGGGGCCAGGCTTAGCGCAATGTCTTCCAGCCTATTTACCGCCTCTTCCTGCGATCTGCATAATTACTGAGGCTGATGGTGACGTCACCGGCTCCCTGCGAAGCAGAAGAAGAGGCTTCGCTCTGCAGCATGGGACCCGGTACGTCACTGACTATGAGAAAATAGGCACTTCCAGGTGAGAATTTGCGATATGAAAACGGGGCATCAGACATGTGTGGCAAAGGTAGGACAGGCATGTGTGTAATATTTATGTCACTGTTGTACACTTAGAACAATGTCCCCAATCCCGGACAACCCATTTAAATGGGGCTGAGCTGCTCCTAGGCCTCGTGACTGATGAACATGGCATCACTGCCCTGAGAAGAGGCCTAAGTGCTCACCAGAACTCTGTAGCCTCTTTAAACAGCTGGTCCACATGAGTGTTGGACCCCCACCGATCAGTGATGAGCGGCAGGGGCAATATTTGAATTTGCGATATTTCGCGAGATATTTGGGCGAATATTCATCATATATTTGCGAATTCGAGATCTCCAGTCATTATTTTCTTGATTGCGAGAATCGGCAATCAGAAAATTGGTGATCAACATTACTCCTAAAGTCAAAGATTTTGCAGCCTTCTCATTGGCCCACAAGCAAGAAGCAGTGAGGGATCATGGGCACTGATGAAAAAAAATCTAGAATATTCGCCATTACAAAGATATAGCACTATATTCTAGATATTCACGAATTCTCAAAGTGCCAATATTCACGATAAAAATTCACGATTAGAATATTTGCGATCAACACTACACGTAATGCCCCTTTGTATCTTCATTATTCAGGGTGTAATTGTACAAGACGAGAGCATATTGGGGAGAACTTATCAAAAGTGGTGCAGAGGAAGTGGTCGATTGCAACAAATCAGATTTGCCATTTTTAGGCCCCCTGCACACGATCAGGATTGCGTGCGGATTTTGCACGCGGATTTGCGTGCGGAAAATCCGCACCGTAGATCATGTACATTGTATTCTATGAGAATTTGAAATTCTCAATGCACACGATGCAGATTTTTTCAGCGCGGATTTTGACCTGCGGTGCGGATTTTAAAATCCGCGACATGTCAATTATTTATTTTTTTCCTGACCGGATTTTCTTCATTCACTTTGTGAAATCCGCATGCAGAAAATCTGCACCGAATCCGCACCAAATCCGCACGCAAATCCGCATGCAAATCCGCACCAATTAATGCGGATTGACCGGACAGATTTACTTGCGAACACCTGCGGATTTCAGTGCGGATTCTCCGCACATGAATCCTGAACGTGTGCATGTACCCTTAAAGGAAATGTGTCCTAAATTTTTTATTTGCCAGTTAAAATCAGATAGTAACACTTACCCTTTTTTCTAAACTGTTTTTATTTTCTGATTACAGATTTTATTCTGTTTCCTAAACCTGATTGTGGGGGCGGCCATCTTGCTAAGCTGTTCTTAACAGCATTTACACAGCATTAATACAATTGCTTTGTGGCAGCCCCATGCTCCATAGACACTATGGACTTCTATGGGACAGTTTTCTAGGCCTGCTCTGTGCCCTGTGCAGAGGTCATTGTACAAGGAAAGAATAAATTATCTTTGACAATAACTTATGTTGAATGGCAGATCCTGTCTTATCTATACATCTAGGTGATATCATTACAGGCAGGATTAGAATGACAGATAGGCAGGTAACTGCAGATAAGTGATCTGTCCAGACCAAGAAGCGGCACCAATTATTAGGCTTAGTGGCCAGTGCAAAAACTGCAAGATTTTATGTTTTTTGTTTAAATATAGATATGGAGATGGGAAATTCAAAATAACATAAGCAAAAAAATTATTTAAAAATATATGTAGCAAAAAAACACGATTTAAACAATAGGTCGTTTTCTGATGAAACATTCCCGTTTAAATGAACGATCCACACTACTTTGTCACTGTGGGCAACTGCTCCGTGTTTCCATTGCAAAAGTTTTGAAGAGTTTTTGCCTGTGTGCATTCAGGAGCAGGACCAAGTCCTGAAAACATAGCAGAGCCGTGTGCACAGAGCTGGAACAGTGCTGCATGTCTCCTCAGCCTCTGCGCTACCATACAGGCTCACTGCTGAGCCACTCTCACCTCGGAGCGTTTCTTCTAGAGGGGAATACCTCCAGAAGGACGGCTTCCGATACCCATGTCACCATTTATTTCCTTTTGGATTCATACAGCAGAAGCCCCTAGCACCTCTATGGTGGCTATAAAACTACATCTACAGATAACTAAAATGATTTACACTAAAAGTAACAGAGTTTGTAACGCTGACAAAAGACATCTGTAAAAATTGGTACTGACTCCCGGTCATCTCCTGGTGTTTCTCTGTGTCCGGTAAATGGGTTGCTACATTTTTATAACCCCCATCCGTACGCTGTAGTAGGCATTTGGATGCCATAGCGGGGCCTTCTGCTGACAAGTAATACAGTTTTTTGCTCCAGAGCGGCCACTCGAAGGGAGATGTATGAGCAGGGTGCTCGTTTTTGGAGACATAGTTGTCTTCTTGAAAATACCCCTTAAAAGGGTTTTTTTTTTTTATAAAAAAAAAAAAAGAAAAAGAAAATCTGTTCTTTGTTTACAAAGTGACAATGACACATTACCAGTACAATCAGTAGCCTAGGAGGTCACATGCTGTACTACTGCCATCGTAGCGCCCATCAATAAGTGGTGCTGCCAGTGGTACAGGACTGAGGCCACTGATGGGATATACTGGTAATGTGGCGGTCCCATGTAAACAAAGACCGTGAGTGCGTCTACTGTATAATGAATGAGATGAGAGGTTTTTCTTATTTTATAGCATTGTGGCTTATTATGTATATATTTATTAATTAAAATTATTTGGACAACCCCTTTAAAGTGATGTTATTGATCCAATTGCTCTGCTACATTTTCTTCAGCCTGACAGCTCAGGGGGTGTGTCCTTTCTGCTGCAGCTCAGGGGGTGTGTCCTTTCTACTGCAGCTCAGGGTGTGTGTCCTTTCTACTGCAGCTCAGGGGGTGTGTCCTTTCTACTGCAGCTCAGGGGTGTGTCCTTTCTACTGCAGCTCAGGGGTGTGTCCTTTCTACTGCAGCTCAGGGGGTGTGTCCTTACTGCTGCAGTCTTCTCCCTATCGCAGCACGGGGGGTCCTTTCTTGAGGGTGTATGCTTTCTACTGCAGCGCTCTCCCTCTCTCTGTAAGGGCTCATGTTAGCCTGTTTTGTGGTCTGCAAATTGTGGACCCACAAAACACGGGCCGTGTGCATTCCGCATTTTGTGGAACAGAACGTCCCGCCCTCTATAGAACTGTCCTATCTTTGTCCAGTAAAACGGACAAGAATAGAGCATGTTCTATTTTTTTGTGGTGCTGTGGAATGGACATACGGATGTGGACAATGTAGGTCATCAATATCTGGAGCCCGGACAACTTCTTTAAGGGCTCGTGCACATTTCGCAGAACGGAACGTCCTGCCATCTACAGCACAATCCTAAGCTTGTCTGTAAAATGGACAAGAATAGGACATGTTCTATATTTATTAAAATTTTGTGGGTGCCAAGGAACGGACATACGTGTGCTGTCCGCATCTTTTGCGGCCCCACTGAAGTGAAAGAGTCCGCATCCGACCCGCAAAAAAATGCGAATCGGATGTGGACAAGGAAACACGATCGCGTGCATGAGCCCTAACTGACACAGCTTCTAAGAGTAGATATGGCTGGTGGAAATTGAAGGATGGAACTGAGCATGTGCGACCACCTCAGTAGGTGGGCATGCACATTAATATACAGCATTGAACACCAAGGGGGCGCCATTATAATGAAATAAAGAGAATATCTCACAACTGGAGCATTTTTGTAACAGAAAGAAAATGACAAAAGTGGCTAGTTTTTCATGCTGAATTATATTAAAAAACCATTTAATGGCAGGCACAACCCCTTATGAGATTTCTCTTGGATCTTTCATGTTTTTTGTTGGCTGCTCTTTTCCCCTTTTTACCCCTCTTTCCTAATGTAGCTGTCTTTTTCTGGGTCTGGTGCATCATGGTTCTTTTGGTCAGCGATCCAAGACCCTTAGATTCTTTAGAATAAATGTGGTATTTATAAGGTATGAGGAGCAGCCAACTCTTACCCATTGCACCGTGTTACTGAGTGCACTGGACGCCCAGCCCTGTGGTCAGAGAATGAGCTTCCAGCATTATTAGCAGGCTGCACACATCTACTGGAAAGTGCTGTCCCACCGCCGAACAAAGAATGCTGTATTTTCTGGCTGGGCAGCCATCTGCTCCAGTGCCATAGACTGTAGTACATCGAGATACCGTGAAACTTCTGAAGACCAGGGATAGGTTGGCAGGTTGGCATTTCTGGAGCCCTCTATGAATCCGATGAAAGCTTCAGACTGGTGGCCACCACAATATGGGAAGAGTCAAACAAATCCTCCACTCCCTGAAGTACAACAGCTTCTTGTCTGAATCTGAAGTGAAAAGGACGACGGTTTGTAAGATTTTCTAGTAAATAATAAGCTGATCGGAGACAATAGATTCTTCTGATGACCGTTTAGACACGTTGTTCTTCTTATTATAGGATTGTTACTTTGATTTTATTGTCTTTTTATGCGTTTAGCATATTGTGATTTTAGAAATGTGGCTAAGGGCAGAGAGGAAGTTAGGCTTCGTTCACATCAGCGTTCAGCCTTTCCGTTCTCCCTGCTCCGTTTAGGCCTCTTTCACACGGGCGAGTATTCCGCGCGGATGCGATGCGTGAGTTGAACGCATTGCACCCGCACTGAATACCGACCCATTCATTTCTATAGGGCTGTTCACATGAGCGGTGATTTTCACGCATCACTTGTGCGTTGCGTGAAAATCGCAGCATGCTCTATATTCTGCGTTTTTCACGTAACGCAGGCCCCATAGAAATGAATGGGGTTGCGTGAAAATCGCAAGCATCCGCAAACAAGTGCGGATGCGGTGCGATTTTCACGCACGGTTGATAGGAGACGATCGGGATGGAGACCAGATAATTATTATTTTCCCTTATAACATGGTTATAAGGGAAAATAATAGCATTCTGAATACAGAATGCATTAGTACAATAGGGCTGGAGGGGTTACATTTTTTTTTTAACTCACCTTAATCCACTTGCTCGCGTAGCCCGGCATATCCTTCTGTCTTCATCTTAGCTCTCTGTAGCAACAAGGACCTTTGGTGACGTCACTCCGGTCATCACATGATCCATCACATGATCTTTTACCATGGTGATGGATCATGTGATGACTGTGATGTCACCAAAGGTCCTTCTTGCTACACAGAGCTAAGATGAAGACAGAAGGAGATGCCGGGCTACGCGATCAAGAGGAGAAGGTGACTTAAATTATTATTATTTTTTTTTAACTCCTCCAGCCCCATTGTACTAAGCATTCTGTATTCAGAATGCTATTATTTTCCCTTATAACCATGTTATAAGGGAAAATAATACAATCTACAGAACACTGATCCCAAGCCCGAACTTCTGTGAAGAAGTTCAGGTTTGGGTACCAAACATGCGCGTTTTTTCTCACGCGAGTGCAAAACGCATTACAATGTTTTGCACTCGCGCAGAAAAATCGCGCGTGTTCCCGCAACGCACGCGCCTCTTATCCGGGCCAAAAATATGACGCCTGTGTGAAAGAGGCCTTAGGACGAAGAAGGCACATAACTAAGCCGCTCAGAAGATGATTTTAAAGCGGAGATTAAAGTTGTGCATGCAGGACTTCGGGTCTCCGCTTCAAAAATCATCTTCTGAGCGGAAACATAACGAACCCCATTATAGTCTAAGCCGCTGCCAGGAGTCCGCACGGGCGCATCAGGTTGAGCCTAGTGCGCACGCGCAGGATCTGGCAGAGGGACGGGAGGATTGCGGAGGCGGCGGTGAGGTGAGGAAGGCGGCACTGTAGATAGGGAGGGTGTCGATTAAGACTGGGAAGGCGGCGCTGGGCACCAGACGGGGATGGGTGTGGCTGGGCACCCTGTATTAACGGACGTCCCTTTGGGCACCTCAGGTAGGTGATTGACAGGTTATAAAAACCTGTTTTTTGGGCTAATAGAGCCACAGGCAGGTTTAATAAGGCCAGTTTAGAATTCATGTTATTAGTACAGACCTGGTAATATGTTTAGGTTATAGGGCTAAAATCTCATGACAGAATCCCTTTAAGTCTTCTGAAATAATGACTTAGTCAAGGAGAGCTGCAGCAGAAGGGACAGATAATGTAGGGACAGGATTTTTTTTTTTAGGCAGGGTTTACGGGTGAAAGGTGTTAGAGACCCAAAAGTCCTTTTAAGGACTATTGTTTTATCTGGCTGCAATATATATTATTAGCGCAACCTGCGCTAAATTGCGTGCAACTGTTTGGCCGCTGCTGACAGTAACACAACCTCTGCTACATCTGTTGTGTTACATTTGAGCATCCTAAATATCTGTGACATTCAGCGCAATTGTTTGGCCGCTGCTGACACCGACATTACTTGTGCTACATCTTCTGTATAACGTTTGCGCATCCTAAATATCAGTGACATTCTGTGTATTTTATTTGCGCATACACTTACAAAACCTGTGCTACTGTACGTGTGACATACTTGCAAGCATATATACCATTTAATATGCTCAAGGCGAGTAGTAAGTGACGGGGAAGTGGCCGTGCTGCTGATGGTGCACGCAGAGGCCGTGGCCCTGGGCGCGGTGAAACTGTGCCTGCTGCCAGAGCACAAGAAACACAATCCACAATACCAAGCTTCATGTCCCAGTTTGCAGGGCGGCGCAGGACACCGTTCTCGAAGTCAGACCAGTGCGACCAGGTGGTCGGTTGGATTGCAGCAGATAATGCTTCCATTTGGTTAAGCAGCACCCTGTCTTCCACAAAGTCCAGAATCAGTAGCGAAGAGTCTGGTCAACAGAAACCTCCCCCTGATACTCCTTCCTTCCACCATGGAGAGTCTTGGCAAACAAGTGATCCCACACTCGGATCTTCCGAGGAGCTCTTTTCATCGCCATTCCTTGATTTGGGCCTCTCGCCAAGCCTGCTTAAAGAGGGACATGAGGAGATCTTGTGCACTGATTCCAAAACTCTGGAGCATCCACAGTCAGAAGAAGATGACGGTGGGGAACGGCAATTAGTGTTTCACGAGGTGGATGATGATGATGAGACACAGTTGTCAATAAGTCAACGGAAATTAGTGTCTCAGGAGGTTGATGATGAGGATGAGACACAGTTGTCAATAAGTGAGGTTCTTGTTAGGTCAACAAGTCAGGAGGATGACCAGAGTGAGGAAGTGGAAGAGGAAGTGGTGGACGATGAAATCACTGACCTAACCTGGGAAGGTGGCAAGTCAAGCGAGGACAGCAGTACAGAGGGGGAGGGACAAGCTGAAAGAGTCAGTGGGGTGGCAAAACGGAAAATGCGGGCCACACCAAACAGGCCCACAACTGTTTCCTGGAGCACCCCTTGCAGCAATCTCCATTGCCAAGGGGTAGGTGTTTCGCAGTCTGGCGCTTTTTGGGGGAAAATGCGGACAATAAAAGAATTGTCATTTGCAACCTGTGCTGTACCAAAGTAAGCAGGGTGTGAACACTAGCAACCTAACCACCACCAGCATGATCCACCACATGGCATCAGAGCACCCTAATAGAACGCTTGGGTCCACAACCAGTGTCTGCGGGTCACACCACTGCCTTCTCTTCCCCTGTCTTAAGTGCTGGCCAATCCCATGTCCAAGATGCAGGCCCGGAACAGGATGAGAGTCATCCTCCTGATGAGGACAGCGAAGTCTTGTCTGTTGGGACTCTGGCACACCTGGCTGACTTTATGTTATGCTGCCTTTCCTGTGACCCTCGCATTATACACAATTTGGCCAACAACGATTACTGGTTGTTCACCCTTCCGTTACAAAGAGAACTTCTCATCTCTCATTCCTGAGGTGAAGAGGACTTACTCCAAAACTTTCTAGCTGACAACGCTGGGAGTACGTAGTTCCTTGGGCAACCGAGGAAGGGAGACGAGGGGAACACTCAGCAGTTCCAACAGAGGCAGGGCAACACTCTCCAAGGCCTGGGACAGTTTCATGACAACCCACCAGCACCCTCACCCTGATGTGCGGCCTAGTGTCACAAGGAGGGAAAAGTTTTGGAAGATGGTGAAGGAGTACGTAGCAGACCATGTCAGCGTCAGTGATCCCTCTGTGCCTTACAACTACTGGGTGTCCAAGCTGGACACGTGGCACGAACTGGCGCTCTACGCCTTGGAGGTGCTGGTCTGCCCTGCCGCCAGCGTTTTGTCAGAGTGGGCATTTAGTGCTGCTGGGGGCATAACTGATAAGTGCATTCGCCTGTGAACTGAAAATGCTGACAGGTTGACTCTTATAAAAATGAACAAGGCCTGGATTGCCCCTGACTTTTGTACTCCACCAGAGTCACACATCCGTATGTTTTGCAAATGCAGATGTGGACAGCACATTCCGGCCTCATTTAAAATAAATGGGTCTGCATTTGTTCCGCAAAATTGCAGGACCGGATGCGGACTCATTTTGCGGATGTGTGAGTGGACCCTTAGGCGGCCCTCGCTCCTAATGTTTTAGAGGGTCAGATCAGCAGCAGCAACACTAGTACTGATGGCATAGCCAAGCATTGTGAAAGCTATGTAATGTGCAGTATACAGCCAAGGAAACAAAGCCAGACCAGGAATGGTGCAGTGCTGGAGCACAGGGTGTATAAACTGGTATTTTTCAATTATAATTTTAACCCTTTCCCTGCCATTTAGTGATTATTATTTTTTTTATTTAACTTGGACAACCCAATAAAAGGGGTTTCCTATTTTTCTATACCCTTGGGATAGATCACCAGTATCTGATTGGTGGGAGTCCGACACCCGGCACCCCCACTGATCAGCTCTTTGAAGTGGAAGCAAGGCTAGTCCGAGCGCTACTTCCTTTTCAAGATTACATTGCACCTCGCCTCGAAAAGTCTCGGCGGTGCAGTGCAATTACAAGTGCTTAATCCATTCACTTGAACAGTTGAGCACGTGTAAATTACACCGCAAGCGTAACGGATCCGTCTGCCGACAGGACTGTGTTTTCCGTCCTGCATAACGGAAACCAGAGGGATCCGTTTTACGGCCCATAGACTTCTATTATGCCTTTTTTAAAGGCTTCCGTTTTGCATTCCATCTGGGAATTCCGTTATAAACGGAACCTATAACAGAATGCCATAACGCAAGTGCGAACCCACGCTAAACAGTGCGGTCTCATTCGTTTAACAAGAGCCAGCTGCGGCCCGTATGGCAGTGTGGTCATACCCAGTCCTGGGTTGCCAACCGTCCAGAAATTTCTGGACAGTCTATAAGAGTAGGCGGCTTTTGTCCTGTGTTCGTGATTGTTTTGAGGTACTTGACTAGATGATTTTGGTGGTAATTCTCATCATTTTACAGTTCTTATCAGTATACTGAGCTATAGTCATATATTACTTCTAATCTTCATCATTCATGATGGTTTTCCAATTTTTCCGTAAAAAATGTTGGCTTGTCTGTGATTTTGGGATAAGTCGCCCAGAAAAAAGAAAAATTCTGGTTGGCAACCCTGACCCTCGTCAGTGAGGCTGGATACTTTCATCAGATCACATTCCCGCCACCCGGCATTCACTGACTCCAGATGCTGCTCACTCTCTAGGAAAATACTGATGTCATCAAAAGACCGGATTCGCCCTTGTGCAGAAAGGTCTCCTTTATTCCCAGCTTCTGCGCTGGCAGCAAAGTACAGGGCGGTGCAGAACTCAGCCAGCGCTGCAGGCCGTCCCAGCCACATGTACCTGCTCTCTACAGAGCATTCAGACACAATGATATAATCTTATATGGTCATCGACATTGGTGGATGCCCTGCGTATTTCTGTGCGGACATGCTTTGGATTTTCCAGCAGAATTCACCTTCTGCTCTGCCGAAGGCGAAATCTGCAGCAGATATCAGCAATGCAAATGGATATAATGCGGATTTAAAATGTAAAAAGTTCTGTGTGGACACTGCAGCGTGAGGGTCAGGTTTGTTTAAAAAAAAAAAAGAACTCATCCTCTTCGCTGCCACTGTAAATGCTGTGCACACAATTAGGGATTGTTCACACGACCGTAGGGCTTTTTCAGTGTTTTGCGGTCCGTTTTTAACAGATCAGTTTTTCCGTTTTTTGTTTCAGTAGCGTTTCCGGCTCTATTCCATTTTTCTGTTCAGTTTTTCTGTATGGCATATACAGTATACAGTAATTACATAGAAAAAAATTGGGCTGGGCATAACATTTTCAATAGATGGTTCCGCAAAAACGGAACGGATACCGAAGACATACGGAGTATATTCCATATGTGTTCAGTTTTTTTTATGCGGACCCATTGACTTGAATGGAGCCACGCAGCGTGATTTGCGGGAAATAATAGGACATGTTCTATCTTTGAACGGAACGGAAAAACGGAAATACGGAAACAGATTGCATACGGAGTACATTCAGTTTTTTTTCGCGGAACCATTGAAATGAAAACGGCACGTATACGGAATGCATAAACGTTCGTGTGAACGAGCCCTTACATTGTGGAAAATCTGTAGTATTTACGCTAGGGGTGGCCAAAGCCTTAAAGGGGTTGTCCAAGTTATATTTATTGATGACCTATCCTCAGGATAGGTCATCAATATCAGATCAGCGGGGGTCCGACACCCGGCACCCCCTCCGATCAGCTGTTTGAAGAGGAGACGCGCACGGTGTCAGCGCTGCCTCCTCTTCACTGTCCCATTCACTTCAATAGGAAGGCTTGGGTGTAATTCCACCTGCTCACCACTGCAGATGCAACGGCTAGAAGGTAAACAGTGAAGAGGAGGCAGCGCTGACACCGCGCACGCCTTCTCTTCAAACAGCTGATCGGAAGGGGTGCCGGGTGTCGGACCCCCGCCGATCTGATGTTGATGACCTATCCTGAGGATAGGTCATCAATAAATATCACTTGGACAACCCCTTTAAGGCTCATGCACACAAACATATTTTTTATTTCTGCATCCCATTCACTTCAATGGGTCCGTAAATAACGGAAATGACTCCGTGTGCATTCCATTTCTGTATGTCTGTTCCATAAAAAATATAGAACGTGTCCTATTCTTGTCCGTTTTGCAGACAAAGATAGGCATTGTTACAATGGATCCGCAAAAATAACGGTTGCCATACGGATGTCACACGGACGTCATCCTTTTTTTTTGCAGATCTGTGTTTTTTGGACCCTTAGATACATATGGTTGTGTGCATGAGCCCTTATACCATGAACAAATGCTTGTGACATTTAGATCTCTTTCACACGAGCGACACGGATTGTGTCAGGATCTGTGCAGGGAAAAACAGAAGTTTTTTCTGCGATTGCGTTATGTTTCTGTTTTTTTCCCGTTTGGATTGTATAAGTTTCTCGCGCGCATGAAGAAAAACTGAAGAATAACTATATCTCCTATCAACCATCAGTGAAAAATGCATTGCATCCGGATGCCTTCCGTTTTTCACGCAAGCCCCATTCACTTCTATGGACCCAGAGCTGTGTGGAAAAAGCAGAACACAGAACACGCTGCGATTCTTCCTGAACGCAGGGAAGACGCGTGAAAAAATAATTCAGTCCGAATGTTATGCATTCACTACACGCATTGCATCCGGATGCAAAACTCGTATGTGTAAAAGAGGCTCTAAAGGTGTTATCCTATGACTAATGTAAAAAACTTAAATCGGCCATCACATAGTACATGAAAATCTCTTTATAATAAATCTAGAACCAGCCCTGCACCTCACATGGATCCAGAGATCTCCCCATTCATTGCTCTGCTAGATTTATATCAAGCTGACAGCTCAGGGGAGTGTCTTTGACTCTTTTCTGCTGCAGCTCAGGGGGCGTGTCTCAGCTCTCCCTATCACAGCTCAGGGGGCGTGTCTCAGCTCTCCCTATCACAGCTCAGGGGGCAATTGAAGGATGAAACTGAGCATGTGCGGCCATCTCAGTGAGCAGGTCAAAGAAATAAGAAAAAGAAACAGGTGGCGCTATACAGATACATTTTATTGAATAACTCAGAGGCTATCCTAAATTTTTAATTCCATGCAATTAGAAAAGTATTCAGATCCAGGTGCTGGTTTGAAAACTGTAGAATGTTTTTTTGTGGGACAACTCCTTTAAAGTCAGAGTGCACCCAGTGGCTGAATATCTTTACTGTACCAGTACTAACAGCTAAGGGTACTTTCACACTTGCGGCATAGGATTCCGGCAGGCAGTTCCGTCGCCGGAACTGCCTGCCGGATCCGGCAATCCGGACGCAAAAGGGTGCATTTGTGAGACGGATCCAGATGCGGATCTGTCTCACAAATGCATTGCAATACCGGATCCGTCTTTCCAGTTGTCGTCTGGAAAAACGGATCCAGTATTTATTTTTTTCTCATTTTTAAAAGCCTGGGCATGCGCAGACCGCAAAACCGGTTCTGTTTTGCCGGAACACTTGGGGCCGGATCCGGCATTAATACACTTCAATGGAAACACTTCCGGCAAGTGGTCAGGATTTTTGGCCGGAGAGAAAACTGTAGCATGCTGCTGTATTTTCTCCGGCCAAAAAAACGTAAGAGGGACTGAACTGATGCATCCTGAACGGATTGCTCTCCATTCCGAATGCATTAGGATAAAACTGATCTTTTGTTTTCCGGAATTGAGCCCCAAGGACGGAACTCAATACGGGAAAACTTTAACGCTAGTGTGAAAGTACCCTTAGACACTGCCTCTATGAACACGAATAAAGATATGAATCAGTAGGAGAGTTCTCATAGTCGCTCTTTGTATACCCATTACTCGCTGTTATATGGTATTCATATTCGCTATTCAAAACGCCCATGAATTGTGGTAAAATTAAGTTTAAATTTAGTTACTTTGGAGCAACCTCAATTTTTGATGATCTTGCTCTGCAACCTTTTCCACCCATATGGAAACATAGGGGTCACTGCAACTCATGGATGACTTCATCTTGCCAAGGAATCCTCACTGACATCATGGAGAAGCTTTGGCTGGGCTTGTGCTTAAAGGAGTTTTCCAGGGATTATAATAAGAAGATGGGTCCCAAGGGGTTAAAAATGAAAAGAATCATTACTCTAACCTAGGGGTGTAGCTGTAGCAGTTGCTAGGAGCCTGAGGGGCCCAAAGACCCTGGTGCTACATAAGTAGACACTGGTATTATAGAAAGTGCATGCAGGTCAAGTTACACCTCTGACTGGAGGGAAGGGGGTCTCAATTTTTGCCTCAGGCAGCACGACGGCTAGGTGCTTCCTTGCCCCTGGCCACAAAGCACTGAGGGAAGGGGCCCTAAGCTGAACTCTTACACCAGGGCCCATGAGTCTTTAGCTGCGCCCCTCCATTGCTCCAGCCGTTTCCAGCATGTTAATCTGGGACCAGTACGTGAAGAGCAGTGAGGACTGGAGCAGTGTTGAGACAGCAGGGCTAGGGGGATTGGTGGTGGTCGATTATGTTTTTTTTTTTTTAACTCCTTCAGGCCCATATTCTTAAAAAAAATCTCACTGCAAAGCCCCTTTAAGGGGACCTGTCTCCTGGTTTGCAGCCACTAGACCACTAACATGCCGTCCTGCAGCTGCGGTTTAATGTCCTGATCCTGCCCCTGACGAACCCATCTATCCCCACAAAGGATAGCAAATTAAATTCAAAATTACCTCAGGAAGAGTCCTGGACTCTTATCCAGCAGCATTGGGCGCATGCGCACTGCACCCAGGACAATACACCTCATTGCACCGAACATCAGGCACATGTACAGTCCTCGGCTTCATCACTGCAGTGAGCATGTACCCGATACCGCAAGGGCTCATTCAGACGGCCGTATACTATCCGCAAAAATGCAGATACTTTTTTTGCGGTCTAGATGCTGACCCATTCACTTCTATGGGGCCTTTTTCTATTCCACGGTTCCGCAAAACAAATGAAACATGTCCTATACTTAACCGTGAAAAATCAGGACATGGCCCCATTGAAGTCTATGGGTCCTCAAAAATACTGAATGCTATCAATTTTTTTGCGGATCTGCAAAAAAACGGATAGCATTCAGTATTTTTGGGGACAGCATACGACCGTCTGAATGAGCCTCAAGAGAGGAGTCCGAGACTCTTCACTAGCTTTTGCAGGGATGGACGGGTTTGTTATGGGCATGCTGGTAGTGGCCCCAAACCAGATGACAGGTTCCGTTTAAACACATCATGAAAAGTTGCACAGAGCGTTTATATCCATGGATTGGCGCAATTCCCATCAGTGCCCCATTTTGTCCAGCATGCTGCAGTTTTCTCTCCGGCCAAAAATACTGAACACTTGCCGGAATGCCGGATCTGGCATTAATTAAGTGTTACGGCAAAACTGATCCGTTCTTCCGGTCCGCGCATGGGCAGACCTTTAAATCTGTGAAAATAAATAAATACCGGATCAGTTTTTCCGGATGACACCAGAGAGACGGATCCGGTATTTCAATGCCTTTGTCGGACGGATCCGCATCTGGATCCGTCTGACAAATGCCATCCGTTTGCGTCCGGATTGCCGGATCAGGCAAAAAACACGGATGACGTCCATGTGCATTCCGTATTTTGCAGAACGGAACAGCTGGCCCCTAATAGAACAGTCCTATCCTTGTCTGTAATATGGACAATAATAGGACATGTTCTATTTTTTTACGGAATGGAAATATGGAAATGAGATGCACACAGAATAACTTCCTTTTTTTTGTGGACCCACTGAAATGAATGGTTCCGCATACGGTCCGTATAAAAACCGTAACGGACACGGAAAGAAAATACGTTTGTGTGCATGAGCCCTTAGCCTGTCATCCTGCAAGTTGATCCAGAGGAAGGCAAAAAAAAAACCTGTGAGGTAGAAGCCATTTTTTCCCACGACCGTTGTTGTGTCCCCTGTCCGCTGTTCCGTTTTCCGTAATTTTCTGCGAACCCATTGACTTTCAATGGGTCCGTGGAAAACTCGGCTAATGCACCGTTTGTCATCCATGTCCGTGATCCGTGTTTCCAGTCTGTGAAAAAAATTAGACCTGTCCTATATTTTTCACGGACAACGGTTAGCGGACCCATTCAAGTCAATGGGTCTGTGAAAAAACACGGAGGCACACAAGATTGTCGTCCGCGTATGTTTTTTTCCTATCATTTGCATGGATATCCGGAAACAAAAACGGACACAGATCACGGAACCCCTTTTTGCGGACCGCAAAAAAATACTGTTGTGTGCATGAGGCCTAAGGGGAATAAAAAATTCCTTCCCGACTCCAATCAGGCAATCAGAATAACTCCCTGGATCAATGACCCCTCTCTAGTAGCTATAGCCTGTAATATTATTACACTCCAGAAATACATCCAGGCCCCTCTTGGACTATTTTAGTGAACTCACCATCACCACCTCCTCAGGCAGAGAGTTCCATAGTCTCACTGCTCTTACCGTAAAGAATCCTCTTCTATGTTTGTGTACAAACCTTCTTTCCTCCAGACACAGAGGATGTCCCCTCGTCACAGTCACAGTCCTGGGGATAAATAGATGATGGGATAGATCTCTGTACTGACCCCTGATATATTTATACATAGTAATTAGTTCTCCCCTCAGTCGTCTTTTTTATAAAGTGAATAACCCTAATTTTGATAATCTTTCAGGGTACTGTAGTCCGCCCATTCCAGTTATTACTTTAGTTGCCCTCCTCTGGACCCTCTCCATTAGGTCATCTATATCAGATCTGTGGGGGTCTGACCGGTATCCCCACCAATTAGCTGTTCACAGAGCTCCGGCTTCTTCTTAGCCCATGTGATGTCACCTCCACCGGTCACATTGCCTAGTTGTAGCTCAGCCCCATTAAAGTCAATAGGGCTGAGCTGCAGTACCAAACAAAACCACTATACGATGTACGGCGCCGTCCTTGGAAAGCCGCCAGGGCCCTTCATCGGGCTATTCTCGGAACTGCCTGCTCCCGGTGACTGCATTTGATTTCAGACCGGCTCCCGGCACAGGTAAAGGCTTACCTGTGCATCGCCGGACGGGTGAGTCTACCTTACTAAAGATGGCAGCCCGCATGTGTTCGCTGGCCGGAGACCGACAGCGGTCTCAGCGGTCCCCTGTAACAGCTAATCAGGGTGGGGGTGCCAGGACGTGGACCCCCACCAATGTGATAATTTGTAGTTTTTCCCCCCTTGAGGTGCAGTTTTGGGTCAGCACTCTCAGAATATCCATGCATGCTCTGGGTCTGGCGTTTTTTCCAATACTTTTTTTTTTTTTTTACCCTGCTTGAAAAAATGTGGTGTGTTTTTAATGGCATTTTTTGTACCAATGTGTTGTCCCCAAACTGCTCTCAACGAATTCCATTACAATGCCAGGTGGCTGGGGTCACATCAGAAAAAAAAAAAAACGGATCCTGTTTTGTTTTCCGTTCTTCTGATCCGTCAGAATAACAAAAAAACAATCCTGTATTTTCAGCTTCCGTTGCTCTCATTTTGCATCTGTTTTATCTCAAATGACAAAAACGGATGCAAAATGAGCGAAACGGAAGCTGAAAATACAGGATTGTTTTTTCTTTTTTTCTTTCTGCTCTTCTGACCGATCAGAAGAACGGAAAACAAAGCGGTGATGTGAGCCCGGCCTAAACGGCAACGTGTTTTAAGACATGAAGATTGTGCGCCGTCCCATCTGATGATCGGCGTCTCAGTGCGACGCGACAATCGCGAAAAATTGCTGGATTTTTGGTCGCAGGGCGAAAGACACGCGAGACTTTGCTATGGTTGGCCACAATGCAAGGACTGTGACTTACCTGTGACCTACCTGTGACTTTGGTTGTGTTTTTACAGCCAAACCACAGCTCTAAAATAGCCCTGCCACTGCCGGGTGCTTTCTGTGGCCCCAGCTTTTCTAGACTCCTGAATGGCAGCTGTGGTGGACAATAGTGGCACTGGGCAGGGGTGCAGTTTAACCATTCAGTGACCAGTCTCCAGGACCCGGGGCTGAGGATGACAGCTCTGGAGGAGCACCTGATGTATGCGGCCGCTGATAGGCCGCCCGGATCACCCCAGCCTCCTCCCCACTACTGCTCAGTCACTTCCAGCATGGGTGCAGGCACACAGCCTCCCGCCCACAGCATGCCCCGCCGCCCAGCACCCACGTCTCACAGCCCCGCAGCGCGCTCACTGTGACACCGCGGACTGGAGGAGCCTCCATTACAATGCAGGCCAGAGACGTGTAGTCGGCGCTGTGCCCGCCGGCCGGCCGGATCCCCCCTAGTGCCCCCCCCACTGCTGCTGCTGCCGGCCGCCGAGTACCCGGTGTGGGGCCCCACTGCAGGGATAGGGGGGCTGCCGGGGGGCGTCCTAACTGGATCACTTCACTGGACACTGCTCATCAGCCGTAAGTAATGGCTGCTCTGCATTCACTTCATGTGCAGTATATAGAGGTGACATGTTTACAGGCTAGGCTCGTTGTGGATGTGATACGTTGTGAGCTGTATAGTATCTATCTATCCTCATATCTATCTATCTATCTATCTATCTATCTATCTATCTATCTATCCTCATATCTATGTACAGTATCTATCCTCATATCTATGTATTATCTAATATATATCTATTCATCCTTATATCTATCATCTATCTATCTATGTGCAGTATATAGAGGTGACATGTTTACAGGCTAGGCTCGTTGTGGATGTGATACATTGTGAGTTGTATAGTATCTATCTATCCTCATATCTATTCATCATCATCTTTCTATGTACAATATCTATCTATCCTCATCTATCATCTATCTATGTACAGTATCTATCCTCATATCTATGTATTATCTAATATCTATCTATTCATCCTCATATCTATGTGCAGTATATAGAGGTGACATGTTTACAGGCTAGGCTTGTTGATGTGATACATTGTGAGTTGTATAGTATCTATATAATATCTATCTATCCTCATATCTATGTACAGTATCTAATATCCATTCATCCTCATATCTATCTGTCTGTTTATCTATCTATCTATCTATCTATCTATCTATCTATCTATCTACAAGTAGAGATGAGCGAACTTCTGTTTTAAGTTCGGCGTCTAAAGTTCGGGGGCGGGTTAGCGGAGAATCCCGATCTGGAACCGGATATGGATTCCGACTTCCGTTGTGGTCCGTGGTAGCGGAATCAATAATGGCCGATTATTGATTCCGCTACCACGGACCACAACGGAAGTCGGAATCCATATCCGGTTCCAGATCGGGATTCTCCGCTAACCCGCCCCCGAACTTTAGACGCCGAACTTAAAACAGAAGTTCGCTCATCTCTATCTACAAGTGCAAGGCTACTTTCACACTGGCGTTTTGGCTTTCCCTTTGTGGGATCCGTTCAGGGCTCTCACACGCGGTCCAAAACGGATCAGTTTTGCCCTAATGCATTCTGAATGGATAAGGATCCGCTCAGAATGCGTCAGTTTGCCTCTGATCGGTCGCCATTCCGCCTGACGGAGCGGAGCCAAACGGATCCGTCCTGGCACACAAAGTCAATGGGGACGGATCCGTTTTCTCTGGCACAATAGAAAACGGATCCGTCCTCCATTGACTTTCAATGGTGTTCAAGACGGATCCGCACCAAACGCGAGTGTGAAGGTATGAGGAGCCAGCGGCAGCTGCTGATCGGGGTATGGGGGACGTGGTTGCTGCAAAGTATCGGTTGTGCAGCACAGTCTGCATTGTGACCTGGATCCGCTTATCAGAATGGTTACCGGTGTTGGGATCTCTCGGATCTCGCTGTCTTTACCTCCCGAGGGTGGGGAGGATCCGGAGGAGGTCTCTTCTGAGTCCTGTCATGTGTATATTTTCCTTCAAAGTGAGAGTTGTTTTCTAGGCCTGGGCCGCCATTGGCTGTGCGGGGAGAGGTGGCGCCCTCTCGCTGGTGGGAAGGGCTCCCCTGGTGTATTTTGGGTGCTCTGACAACTGATGATCTGGAGCTGTACATGATACTGAGATCTTATCCTCCTCCAAGACTATGTAAGTTATAGCAAACCTACATTTTACTACTTTCTCCCAGCAGCGCCGATTAGCAGGGACGGGCCCATGTTTAACCCTTCACCGTGAACGTCCCTGGTCCTCGGTGTTATTTGTATCTATTGCCCTGGGGATATCCAGCTCCTAAGCTCATGTGTATAGAATTTGTAGATTTCTGTGCTGCTTGTAACATTGCATTTTTTTTCCTTTTTTTTGTAATGAAATGCACAATATAGCGGCTCATGAATGGGTCATTAAGACACCAGGTCTGGGTGTGGGGAACCCTTTGGATCCCTAAGGACCCTGGGGCTTGGATAAAAGCCGGTGGCTCTAGTTGGCTTAGATCAGGGATCAGCAACCTTCGGCACTCCAGCTGTTGTGAAACTACAATTCCCAGCATGCTCCATTCATTTCTATGTGAGTTCTTAGATGAGCAGAGTAAGTATGCATGCTGGGAGTTGTAGTTTCACAACAGCTGGAGTGCCGGAGGTTGCCTACCCCTGGCTTAGATCATGCATGCTTAACCTGCAGCCCTCCAGCTGTTGCAATACTACAACTCCCATCATTCCCGGACAGCAAAGCTATTAGCTAGTGTTGAGCGAACTTGTGTTTTAAGTTCGGAGTCTAAAGTTCGGGTTATCGAAGAATCGCGTTATGGATTCTAAATTCCGTTATGGTCCGTGGTAGCGGAATCCATTACGGGATTCTTCGATAACCCGAACTTTAGACTCCGAACTTAAAACACAAGTTCGCTCAACACTACTATCAGCCTACAGAAGGGCATGGTGGGAGTTGTAGTTTTACAACAACTGGAGGGCCGCAGGCTTAGATGATAAATGGCCTTCAAATCTGCATCGAAATCTACACAAGGTCACTCTGCTACTGGCAGTGAATCCACATCAAAGCACCTAGAGGACCCCTTTATACTGGGGCTCTATGGTGGAATAATGAATACAAAGTTTGCGGAAAGATCAAAATTCCACAGCAAATTTGATATATATTTTTTTGGGGGGTATGTGTGCATGCATGTCACGTGTCCGCAATTGCAAAAAATAAAAAAATAAAAATCTAATTTGCAATGGAATTTGATCAGCAAGCATTGTTAGCGATGTTACGTGATGTGAACGCCTCCATTTCTCGTAGGAAACCTTTACCCTAAGTTCACACCTGAGCGTTTTACAGCGCGTTCAAACGCACTGTAAAACGCTCAAGACATGAAAACCAATGCTTCCCTATGGGAATGGTTCACACCTGGGCGTTTTACAGCGCGTACGAACGCGCTGTAAAACGCCCGACGCTCAAACAAGTACTTGAGCTTCTTTGGGGCGTTTTGACGCGCGTTTGTGGCCATAGGACACTGCAGTCAATCACACAAACGCGCGTCAAACGCGCGTTTACTATTACAAAAAACGTGCATAAAAACACGCAACAAAAACGCGCGTAAAACGCGCGTTTGAGAAACGCTCAGGTGTGAAAGCAGGGTTACTGTTCCTTTACTTTCTGAACCTCTGATGTTGGATGCGCCATGTTTGATTCTCTTGTAACTAGGGCTGAAGTGATTACTCGAATCAATGGAGTAACACGACATAAAAAAAAATCCTCAATGAAAATGTTTTGCATTGAGGATTCGTTTGTACCATGTGACCACAGATGGAAGCGCTTTCTATTACTCACCGCTCCGTGGTCTCCCGCTGGCCAGCGATGTGCTGCGCTGCCCTCCTGACGTTCACACGTGGTCAGGATGTAGTGCGCGTAAGCGCGTACGTCGGGAGGACAGTGCAGCGCGTGAAGAAGACGATGCAACTGCCGAGTGTCGATGGCGCCCCTACAGGAAAGGTAAGTATTTCATTTCACTGGCGCTGGGGAATGAGAGTATGGGGGAGCTGATGGCACGGGGGGGGGGGGGGGGGGGGGGGGGGGGGGCTGAAAACTGATGGCAGGAGGGTCTGATCATGGCATGGGGGGCTGATGAGTTTTTTATAAAGGAAAACATTCTTTTAATTATTTTTTTCTGATTAGAGTACTCTATTAATCATTGGATTAAATGGTAAAGTACTTGATTACTGAAATAATCGATAGCTGCAACCACCTCTGAGACTCCCACCTATTTAGAAAATGGGGGTCCCTTAAACATACTGTTTCCATAACTCCCGTCAACTTGAATGGAGAAAGCCGCAGTGGGTCGTCCACTGTCTGTTCAGTCTGTTCCTGGTCAGGGGACCGCAGTTCTCCTCATACGTGGCGGTCCCAGGGGTGGTTATGCCATAAATGTCTGATGTATTAAAAAAACTAAAAAACTTTTTTTAGTCTACATCCACATGTGCCGTATATACTCCATTATGGAATTGTGTCCAAAAAATCTGCCGATAAGATTGTAACCGACATCCTCCACTCACTGTGGAAAGTTTCAGCAACTAAATCCATACTTAATGTGTCCTGCGGTGCAGATCCTAAATCCTTAGCACATCAATCTGCACTGAAGATTTCTGCCAAGGATTTCACGGTTTGCAAAGTAGAGGATGAACCAGCAGCTGTTCCGCAGTGAATTCCGCCGCAAAATCCTTCTGCTGCTGCAAGATTGCGTCAGGAACGCTGCAGAAAATCCACGGTTGACCATAACCTTTAGGCCTCATGCACACGACCGTATCTGCTTTGCAGTCTGCAAAACACGGATCTACAAAACCAGATCCATACATTGTGTAGTTCTGGCACCGGCATACTACAATTCAGTTCCCTTTCACTTGAATAGGAGCTGAGCTGCAGTACCCAGATATGGCCACTGCACAGTGTATGGCGCTGTCTGCCTTCAGCTCCATATACTGTAGAGTTTCAGGCGCTGCTGATCGGTGGGGGTGTTAGGTGTTGGATAGGGCTTCAACGATTACTCGATACAAAAAAATCTGCGATGCAAAACATTAGTTTGATTAGTTTGTGTCATGTGACCATGGAGCGTGAGTGAAGCGCTTGCTATTACTTGCGCTGCGTGGTCACCGGCCGGCCGGCACCGCGCTGCACTGGATCCTGAGACCTCTTCAGGACTAGAGATGAGTGAATTTCCACTTAGGAAATTCGTTCACACTTCGTTTGTTAGTAAAAGGCGAATTGTGTTATGGCTTTTGTTACCACAAACTATAACGCAATTGTATAACGGAATGCCCTTAGAGGCATTCTGTCATAATAGAAGTGTATAGGCTAAAAAAACGGATCCGTCCCGTTTCCGTTATGCAGGGGAGTCAAAATATGAAATTCGCTCATCACTAGTCAGGACGTATGGCTGCGCTATAACCTGATGCTGTGTGAACGCAGGGCAACAGTGCAGCGCGTGGAGAAGAGGACGGACGAGCTGTGAAGTGTCTGCGGCGCCCCTACAGGAGAGGTAAGTAATAAACTGGTGCTGGGGACTGATGGCATTGGGTGAGGGGGGGGATTGATGTCATAGGGGTGATGGCGCAGACTACGTATGGCACTGGGGGGAAGCTGATGGCACTGGGGGAAGCTGAAGGCGCAGAGGACTGATGGCGCAGAGGACTGATGGCACTGGGGGGGAGCTGATGGCGCAGAGGACTGATGGCACTGGGGGGGAGCTGATGGCGCAGAGGACTGATGGCACTGGGGGGGAGTTGATGGCGCAGAGGACTGATGGCACTGGGGGGGAGTTGATGGCGCAGAGGACTGATGGCACTGGGGGGGAGTTGATGGCGCAGAGGACTGATGGCACTGGGGGGAGGTGATGGCGCAGAGGACTGATGGCACTGGGGGGGAGTTGATGGCGCAGAGGACTGATGGCACTGGGGGGGAGCTGATGGCGCAGAGGACTGATGGCACTGGGGGGAGCTGATGGCGCAGAGGACTGATGGCCCTGGGGGGGGAGCTGATGGCGCAGAGGACTGATGGCACTGGGGGGGGAGCTGATGGCGCAGAGGACTGATGGCACTGGGGGGGAGCTGATGGCGCAGAGGACTGATGGCACTGGGGGGGGAGCTGATGGCGCAGAGGACTGATGGCACTGGGGGGGGAGCTGATGGCGCAGAGGACTGATGGCACTGGGGGGAGCTGATGGCGCAGAGGACTGATGGCACTGGGGGGAGCTGATGGCGCAGAGGACTGATGGCACTGGGGGGGAGTTGATGGCGCAGAGGACTGATGGCACTGGGGGGGAGCTGATGGTGCAGAGGACTGATGGCACTGGGGGGGAGCTGATTGCGCAGAGGACTGATGGCACTGGGGGGGAGCTGATTGCGCAGAGGACTGATGGCACTGGGGGGGAGCTGATTGCGCAGAGGACTGATGGCACTGGGGGGGAGCTGATTGCGCAGAGGACTGATGGCACTGGGGGGGAGCTGATTGCGCAGAGGACTGATGGCACTGGGGGGGAGCTGATGGCGCAGAGGACTGATGGCACTGGGGGGGAGCTGATGGCGCAGAGGACTGATGGCACTGGGGGGGAGCTGATGGTGCAGAGGACTGATGGCACTGGGGGGAGCTGATTGCGCAGAGGACTGATGGCACTGGGGGGGAGCTGATTGCGCAGAGGACTGATGGCACTGGGGGGGAGCTGATTGCGCAGAGGACTGATGGCACTGGGGGGGAGCTGATTGCGCAGAGGACTGATGGCACTGGGGGGGAGCTGATTGCGCAGAGGACTGATGGCACTGGGGGGGAGCTGATGGCGCAGAGGACTGATGGCACTGGGGGGGAGCTGATGGCGCAGAGGACTGATGGCACTGGGGGGGAGCTGATGGCGCAGAGGACTGATGGCACTGGGGGGGAGCTGATGGTGCAGAGGACTGATGGCACTGGGGGGGAGCTGATGGTGCAGAGGACTGATGGCACTGGGGGGGAGCTGATGGTGCAGAGGACTGATGGCACTGGGGGGGAGCTGATTGCGCAGAGGACTGATGGCACTGGGGGGGAGCTGATGGCGCAGAGGACTGATGGCACTGGGGGGGGGGCTGATGGCGCAGAGGACTGATGGCAGGGGGGTCTGATGAGTTTTTATAAATGAAAATGTTCTTTTAATTAGTTTTTTTTCTTATTAGAGTACTTTATTAATCATTGGATTAATCGATAGAATACTTGATTACTAAAATAATCGATAGCTGTAGCCCAAGTGTCGGATCCCCACAGATCAGAGATCGGGGAGCTATACTGAGAGAACCCTCTTTATGTGTGAACAGGGACGTAAATGAATTTTGTAAAGTAATTTGAGTTTCTCATGGGGTAGATGCGCTGCAGATTTTCCACCATTGGAGATGTGGTTTTCCCCACAGACTTCGATGGAGTTGTTACCTTAAGCAGAAAATCTGCACGAAAATCTGCAACAAAAACGGCATAAAAAACATTTTAAAACATCAAAACCACGATAAATAGTGCAGATTTATATGCGTTTTTATGCGTTTTCCCTGCATAGAAATCTTCTCCATATGCGGGTACCCTTAAAGGGGTCCTCTCACTTCAGCAAATGGCATTTATCATGTAGAGAAAGTTACTACAAGGCACTTACTAATGTATTGTGATTGTCCATATTGCCTCCTTTGCCGGCTGGATTTATTTTTCCATCACGTTATACACTGCTCGTTTCCATGGTTACGACCACCCTGCAATCCATCAGTGGTGGTCGTGCTTGCACAATATAGGAAAAAGTGTCGGCCTCTCTGGTAGCCAGGACTGTGGGAGCGCGCATAGGCTGGTGCTTTTTCCTATAGTGTGCAAGCACGACCGCGACTGCTGGATTGCAGGGTGGTCATAACTATGGAAACGAGAAGTGCATAATGTGAGGGGAAAATTAATCCAGCCAGCAAAGGAGGCAATATGGACAATCACAGTACATTAGTAAGTGCCTTGTATTCACTTCCTCTACATGATAAATGCCATTTGATGTAGTGACACAACAGTGAGTGTGTTTCAACAGCTGTTTTGGGGGTTCTTGCCCCTCATAGGATCAGAGCAGGGTACTGGTTAGCTGGATGAGATGTGATCTAAAACCTGTACCTCTCCAGTCAGTGCAAAACTACAACTCCTGTCATGCTCTGATAACCTTAGGACTGTCAGGAAATGATGGGATTTGTAGTTTGACAACCACTGGAGAGCCACAGGTTCACGAATATTGCCTTAGCTCAGGGATCAGCAACCTTCGGCACTACAGCTGTTGTGAAACTACGACTCCCAGTATGCACAATTGCTTGGCTGTTCTCAGACCTGTCATCGAAGGGAATAGAGCATGCTGGGAGTTGTAATTCCACCACAGCTGGCGTGCTAGAGGTTGCTGATCTCTGCTTTAGGGCTCATGCACACAAAAGTTTTTTGCGTTCCGTATATGGACCATATTTTGGTTCCGTATACGGAACCATTCATTTCAATGGGCCCGCAAAAGATGTCCCGTTTTGTGGACAAGAATAGGCATCTCTATAATGGGACTCCTGTGCGAAAGGCACACTGGTGGCATCCGTTTTTTGCGGATTCGCAATTTGCGGACCGCAAAAAAACGGCACGGTCGTCAGCATGAGCCCTTAGAGCCAGCAATGTGCAAGTCTTCTACTCACTGGTTGGCAGGTTATCGCCCCTAGGGAAATGTGCTGCCAACATAATGCAACAGAATGGGGGATGAATGATCACCCCGATGCACTTTCCATTGGGTTGTGAAACAGGACTTTTACACAAGCGCCGATTTAGCTTGTTTTATCGCCAGTTGCCGATCGTAGCTCAGAATCTGGCCATATCTTTCAGGCCATGGGAAGATGTATGCAGATTGGATCTCCTGATGAGCTGCGGCTTAAGATATTAGTGACTCCTGATGGCACCAGACCAGCAGGGGAAGTAGCATAAGGCCGCACGTTCAGACGCTGGGTTTTCAGAGTGTTCTGATACGTTGCATCTTAAAAAGCAGATATTTTGGGAATGAGAAGTGGGTATTGTTACCCCAGAGGGGTGGGAGCCTGGAGGAAACGATGCCAAGATCCTGTTTACTAGGAATGGCTGTTGTGCCTCCCTGTGTTTGTCTCTAGCTTTATCCAGACTTCAGGCCATCAACATTTAAGGCACGTGAGTAAAATCCTGCGGGGGACATGAGGTGAGGTAGTTGGCATGGGAATGCCGGTGGAATTTGTGCTAATGACATCAGTCTGCCATTCACGCCTCTTAGATGGCAAGCCTTTTGTCTCCATTATTGCACTTTACATGCTCGGCACTTGCCCATGATGTATTGCGGTTTTATCGGGGATCTTGGCAGGTGTTAATCCTGTATTACACAGCCCGATGTGGCAGACGATTATCGGGAAGGAAGCGTTCCCTCCCGGCAATCACCTGCTCGCTACATGCAGCGATCTCCTCCACAGTATGGGGAGGAACAATCGCTATGCTATCGCTCGTCCCCATGCTGTATAGTGGTTTGCCACCTGCAGACGAAATTTTCCTTACATTTGGGTTGCCCGATGCTCGTTAATCGGGCAATCGGCGGCAGTATTTCACCGCCAGGTGATCATTAAAGAGCATTCATGTGAACGCTCATTAGTGATTATCTGCCGCAAAATCGGGCAGTGTATTACAGGCTTTAGTCGGGGCTGGGGCAAGGGATAGACCTACATACATAGACTCCATGTCTGATTGCATTTTACTAAAACCAACCTTCAGATATAGACTGCAAGTACATCCATGCATAGTGCTGGCGTTTTTTCGGTTGGTATAATGACAAAATAACTGCATGTGTTATTTTAGGGTACTTTTGCAATTTTTATTTGCTGTGCTTTTTTTATTTTTTAAAAATTTTTTTTGAGGGGGGGGGGGGAGGGGAGGTGGGTTCCCATTGTAAAGAAGTTTATGTAAAAACACCATTCTGCTATTCCAAGTGGTGTATATGAAGAAAAGGGTTAATTTGTAGGGCCCTGATTCAGTTGCTAGGTGTGGGCTGGTCCCACCCTTCTGATCTGGGAGCAGTGGGGAGTCTGTGAAATGTAGCTGAATGGTAAGGAGCTGTTTTCGGTGTGTAGAGTTGCAAGGAGAAGCAGCAGGCAGGAGTATACCAGCCCTGTGAACTGAGAGCAGCTATAAAAGTGGCTCTAAGACGAGCCTGCCTCTGAGGGAAACGAGCATTGAACTTTACAGGAGGTTGAGGGCCGTTTCAAGGGACAGTGCATAGACAAAACGTTAGTGAAGAAAACGCATGTATATGGGTTGTGGACTTCACTACATCTTAAGGGCTTATTGTTAGAGTGGATTTGCAACTGTAAAGACACTCAGAGAGGTAATCATTGTAGGCCTAAATCCCCATATACAGCTTTGGGAAAACTGTGCATGTAAGGCTACTTTCACACTAGCGTTCGGGGCTCCGCTTGTGAGCTCCGTTTGAAGGGGCTCACAAGCGGACCCGAACGCATCCGTCCAGCCCTAATGCATTCTGAGTGGACGCGGATCCACTCAGAATGCATCAGTCTGGCGGCGTTCAGCCTCCGCTCAGCAGGCGGACACCTGAACGCTGCTTGCAGCGTCCGGGTGTCCGCCTGGCCGTGCGGAGGTGTGCGGATCCGTCCAGACTTACAATGTAAGTCAATGGGGACGGATCCGTTTGAAGATGACACAATATGGCTCAATCTTCAAACGGATCCGTCCCCCATTGACTTTCAATGTAAAGTCTGGACGGATCCGTCTGAGGCTACTTTCACACTTAGAAATTTTTTAACAATATAATGCAGACGGATCCGCTCTGAACGCAAGTGTGAAAGTAGCCTTAACTGGAAAAACTTAACTTACTTGTGCCATCTGACCAAATTGTACAGTGGACTTATTACCCCAAAACCAACCTTTTATTGCCCCTTCCCAGCCTTGTACCCCTAAAACTCACTGACACCAAGGACACCCCACCTGCCACCAGGCAGAAGTCTCCCAACGTAAGGACTGCACAGCTGAGGGAGTACCAGATCGAGGGCTGCTACAGTGACCATGACTACTACTTCCATCATTGCCATTTCCCACTCTTGTCCTCTCGCTCTCATTGTATTATTTGCACCTGCCTTCCTAAAGCACAAACTGTGTTATTTTGGATGCATGCCCTGGGTACTCGGGCTATTGGACCAGTGCCAGCTGTTGTACCTTGTGACTGCACTAGTTGCACGCCTCTTTAGGCCAAAACAACACGCAAAACTGTGGATCTCTTGCAGACTTACTTTACATAAATCCACAGCCTATCCGTCCGTCTGGATGTACCCTTACTGGGATTGTATTTGTACTTTTATCAAGAAGGATCCTGGTAATAAATGAAGCAATTACTCTATAGAACGCGTTGGATGGTGGCTAGATGAGCCATCGTATATGTTTTCGATTGGAGTGCTACCTTGTGTACCACCCTATTTTTAGTTGGACAAACACAGATCATTGCCCACCATGGAGATGTCTGCAAAACCATGCTCCAAATATCCACCGTGTCATCTGTCCTGGCAGCGGTGGAGTAGACCGGGCAATAGACCCTCCGTGTATCAAGCCACCCTGCATGTCTGCACTAACTTAGCGTCAATAAGCTGGAAATTTTATGTTGAATTATTTTTTTTCTGTAGACATATGAAGCAGATGTGGAATTTATTTTAAACTGGCCCTTTCTAAATTTAGGACCTCAATGTGGCTCCGTCCTCTGAGGTAAAGTCACATCTTTCACCTTACACAAGGAGCATCTGAAGAGCATCTACTGTTCATGCAGATGACTGTAGGATACTGAGTCATTTCTCTCAAGACACAGTCTCAATTTGGCTTTGTACGGTTTGCGGCTGTCAGAAAGATTTGGGTAATTTAGCATTTGTGGTCACTTTACTTGTGGCAGGATAATTGCAGATATGGAAGCTCTTACGCAGTTCCTCATTCTCTGGAATTCTTCCCCATCTTGAAGCCTTAAAGTGGGTGTCCACCTTTTTATCATCCTGTCAATTTTAGTTCCTGAAGCCCCCTATGAAAATGAAATGGTGGTGCACATACAGTTGCAAGAAAAAGTATGTGAATCCTTGGAATGATATGGATTTCTGCACAAATTGGTCATAAAATGTGATCTGATCTTCATCTAAGTCACAACAATAGACAATCACAGTCTGCTTAAAGTAATAACACACAAAGAATTAAATGTTACCATGTTTTTATTGAACACACCATGTAAACATTCACAGTGCAGGTGGAAAAAGTATGTGAACCCTTGGATTTAATAACTGGTTGAACCTCCTTTGGCAGCAATAACTTCAGCCAAACGTTTCCTGTAGTTGCAGATCAGACGTGCACAACGGTGAGGAGTAATTCTTGACCATTCCTCTTTACAGAACTGTTTCAGTTCAGCAATATTCTTGGGATGTCTGGTGTGAATCGCTTTCTTGAGGTCATGCCACAGCATCTCAATCGGGTTGAGGTCAGGACTCTGACTGGGCCACTCCAGAAGGTGTATTTTCTTCTGTTTAAGCCATTCTGTTGTTGATTTACTTCTATGCTTTGGGTCGTTGTCCTGTTGCAACACCCATCTTCTGTTGAGCTTCAGCTGGTGGACAGATGGCCTTAAGTTCTCCTGCAAAATGTCTTGATAAACTTGGGAATTCATTTTTCCTTCGATGATAGCAATCCGTCCAGGCCCTGCCGCAGCAAAGCAGCCCCAAACCATGATGCCCCCACCACCATACTTCACAGTTGGGATGAGGTTTTGATGTTGGTGTGCTGTGCCTCTTTTTCTCCACACATAGTGTTGTGTGTTTCTTCCAAACAACTCAACTTTGGTTTCATCTGTCCACAGAATATTTTGCCAGTACTGCTGTAGAACCTTCAGGTGCTCTTGTGCAAACTGTAAACTTGTAGCAATGTTTTTTCTTTTGGACAGCAGTGGCTTCCTCTGTGGTATCTGCAACACGCCAGACCTGCAGGGTATGCCGAAGTGAGGTCACAGTTATGGGCAATCGAGGGTACTCACTATATTTGAAGAACCCTGGGCAGGCGCGTGGCAGTGAAGGAGAGGTAGACACAGTTCCTCTGGGGCACGCTCTGTAGATAGGGACCAGGCCTGATGGTGGTTGAGGTGCCCTGGATGTAACAGGTATTTTATGTGCCTGGGGCAAGGTCCCTGTGGTATTCGTGACGCCAGTGCCTTTGGACGGTGGCATGCCGGTTGGTGGTTGGAAAGATGAAGGTACACAAGTATGCAGTGAACCAAACGGAAACTTTACTGGACAATCCAACTTTGTACAGCAGGGAGTAGTATAGTCTCTGTATTACAGTTCCACAAAAGGGGCTTATTCACAAATATGGCAGGCAATAGTCATGCAAGTTACACTGAGGGTAAATTCCACAAGCACTCAGCAGCAGGTTGTACTTTTCCCAGAATCACTGTACCGTGTCCTCTATAGAACTCCTGCTCTGGCTTTACATCTCCCAAGGCCCGGATGCCTAAAAGGGTGGCTTATATCCTTGGTTACTTCCTTCCTCAGGTATTAAACTGCTTGCTATGGTTCCTAAGTTCCTCTGCCTATCAGGGGCACTTGGCTTACCCTGGGTCGCCTCCTCCTATCAGGTGGGTAACTGTTGGTTTCTCCCAGGAGGTTGAATCCTGCAACTGGGGTATCTCTTCAGAGCTAACTTAGGCTCTCTTGTTCTCAGACAGGCTGGAGTTTCTCAACAGCCTCCTGGACATAACTAGCAGCCAGGGCTATCCAGCTGCATGTCAGGAGCAGGCTTCTTAACCTCTGTCTTCTCAGACTCCTGACTCTACACACCCTCTCCCTGTCTGGGCCTGGACATTTATACTAGGGGCTCCCTATCTCCCTCTAGTGTCTGGGATGTCTAACTACACCCAACTAGGCCTGCTGCTGCATTAGACAGGGGTACATTGCATATAACAACACATTAAAACATACATTAAATGCAGAATTAAATATGACATTTCTGTTCCTTGTGAGTAGGAGTAACGCGCACACCAATTGACCCTTGTGTAGTGCCCACCCATACCTAGTGGGACACTACATATCCTCCCATGAAATCCATTCTTGTTTAGTGTTTTATGTATCGTAAATTCGCTAACAGGGATGTTAGCATATGCCAGAGACTTTTGTAAGTCTTTAGCTGACACTCTAGGATTCTACTTCACCTCATTGAGCAGTCTGCGCTGTGCTCTTTCAGTCATCTTTACAGGACGGCCACTCCTAGGGAGAGTAGCAGCAGTGCTGAACTTTCTCCATTTATAGACAATTTTGTCTTACCGTGGACTGATGAACAGCAAGGCTGCCAAGAGTTGTAGTTCCGCAACAGCTGGAGAGTCACAGTTTGCCTATCACTGGTCTAAGGCCCCTTTCACACGGGCGAGTTTTCCGTGCGGGTGCGATCCGTGCGGCGAACGTATGGCACCCGCACTAAATCCTGACCCATTCATTTCTATGGGGCTGTGCACATGAGCGTTGTTTTTAACGCATCACTTGTGCGTTCAGTTGAAATCGCAGCATGCTCTATATTGTCCGATTTCGACGTGACGCAGGCCCCATAGAAATGAATGGGGTGTGTGAAAATCGGATGGCATCCGCAAGCAAGTACGGATGCCATGCGATTTGCACGCACGGTTGCTAGGAGACGATCGGGATGGAGACCCGATCATTATTATTTTCCCTTATAACATGGTTATAAGGGAAAATAATAGCATTCTGAATACAGAATGCATAGCAAACCAGCGCTAGAGGGGTTAAAAAAAATAATAATAATAATTTAACTCACCTTAGTCCACTTGATCGCGAAGCCCGGCATCTCCTTGTGTCTCCTCTGCGCTGAGCGGCTGAACAGGACCTGGGCTGAGCTGCTCCATTAAATATCGCTTAAGGACCTTCGATGACGTCACTCCGGTCATCACATGGTCTTTTACCATGGTGAATCACCATGGTAAAAGATCATGTGACGTACCATGTGATGACCGGAGTGACGTCATCGAAGGTCCTTAACCTGTATTTAATGGAGCAGCTCACCCCAGGTCCTGTTCAGCCGCTCAGCGCAGAGGAGACACAAGGAGATGCCAGCTTCGCGATCAAGTGGACTAAGGTGAGTTAATTTTTATTTATTTTTTTTAACCCCTCTAGCGCTGGTTTACTATGCATTCTGTATTCAGAATGCTATTATTTTCCCTTATAACCATGTTATAAGGGAAAATAATACAATCTTCAGAACATCAATCCCAAGCCCGAACTTCTATGAAGAAGTTCGGGTTTGGGTACCAAACATGCGCGATTTTTCTCACGCGAGTGCAACGCATGACAATGTTTTGCACTCGCGCGGGAAAATCGCGCATTTTCCCGCAACGCACCCGGCTCTTATCCGGGCAAAAAAACTGACGCCCGTGTGAAAGAGGCCTAAGGGTTCACATACTTTTTCCACCTGCACTGTGAATGTTTACATGGTGTGTTCAATACAAACATGGTAACATTTCATTCTTTGTGTGTTATTAGTTTAAGCAGACTGTGATTGTCTATTGTGACTTAGATGAAGATCAGATCACATTTTATGACCAATTTGTGCAGAAATCCATATCATTCCAAAGAGTTCACATACTTTTTCTTGCAACTGTACATGATGATCCATCATTCTGGAGATCCTGAAGCCTCCTATGAAAATGAAATAGTGGTGTAATACATGATGATCACCACCCTTCTCTCTTCTGTGGCACTGCTATAGTTCTGAGCTCTGTACTTTACTAACTATAGTAGTAAATGGAACCGTAGTCACACCTGCATCCCACCACTCTATTTTTATAAGGGTCTCCAGGACCTTTTGTTTTCCAAGCAGTCAATCACCCCCAGTGATCAGATCTTTTGCACCTACTCTGTGAAAAACCCTTTACATGCTAAGTAATACGCTTGGCTGCCACCACTTGAGAGGGCTTCCTAGTCCTGGCAACATTGGGCTGAAAATGGGTGAAACATATATAGACCCAACCTATAGGTAGGTGTTCCTGGCTCGGATATTGGGGAAAGGGTTAACGGGCTGGGGCTTAAGTGCCCTAAATTTGCCAAGAAGCATGTTGGCCAGTTTGCAGATTCTGCAGTGGCGAGGTTGCCGTCTGTTGGTTTGGGTTGTCCAGGCTGCAGCTCTGATACCATAATCAGTGGTCTGCTTCATAAAAGCACCACTTATTTGTGGATGGGTGCATCTCAATGTTTAATCCAAATGCAGGAATGTCTTCTGGGGTCCTCAGGAGATCACTTCCTCCAGAGTGGGTTCTGCCAAACCATGTGCCTCCACAGCTGAAGTTCATGTGAATATTATACTTGTCGGATGTGTCTTGGCATTCATTCGGCTTGCCTGCTTTATGTGTTTCTCCATGTTTGTGTGCACGGGTGTATTTCAGTCCACGTGCTGGGACACGTAAATGCTAGCGCCGCCTACACTGAGTTGTAGGGCTTTCTAGGACAAGCAGGTCATTTTGTATTCTGTAGTAGGATCTTGGGATGTAGGGCTGAAGGTAGCAGCAGGAGCTTCTCTTACCAGAGTACATCTATTTAGTTGGTAATGTCAGAGGCTGAGATGGCGTTCCCTGAAGGTATGTCATTAATGATTAACTTTTCCCTGGAGCGCTAGGAATCTTGAATGGGATTCATAAAATGTGCCCGCTATTTATGTGAAATGTGAAGAAAACGCTAAGCACAAACAAAGTCCATGTGAAGAACAACTGTTCCCTCTTTTCTGAACCAAAATCCTAATGTTGTTCCGGAACCTGTCTTCAAAATAATGACCTATTGTTCAAATCTATTTTGGCGGCATCATCCTGCAGTTTTCATACTAAGCCTACTAATAGGCTGACCCTTCCTTTTCTGAAGCCATCTCATTGTCATCACAGGCAGGATTACAATGACAGATAACGCAGGAGCCACCATTCACAATAGATTTTGAAAGCTTATCTGCATCCTCCTGAGCTCTGCAGAGGTCACAAAACTCCTGAGTCCCCCCTCCCCCCAAGTGTTGGTGTATCAAGTCCTTGAGGCTCCTTCCAGTTGTCAGTACATATTCCTGACAACCTCGTGTATTCCTGACAACCTTTAGGCCTCGTTCACACGTCAGTGATTTCCATCAGTGATTTGTGAGCCAAAACCAGAAGTGGAGCCTCCACAGACATGAGGTAGAAGGGAAAGATCTGCTCCTGTTCTGTGTTTAGAGTTGCACCTGGTTTTGGCTCACAAATCACTGATGGAAATCACTGACCAAACACTGAAGTGTGAATGAGGCCTTAGAATAGTTGTTTGGATTATTCTCCCTTCTGTATATCGCCATTTAATGTGCAGAGCCCTAGTAAGTCAATAACAAGAAATCTGACATTGCTCCTCTGCCTCTATGCGCCGCCTGCTGAGGGTTATACTCCTGTCTTCTGTCAGAGCTGAACAAGCTGTTTATTTGCTCGGTCTGTGGAGCGCGTGAGCCGGGTTTTTCAATGATTGCTTTTCATGCGATTCACTAACAAAGACAAGCCCTGAAGTATGGATGGTGAATGTAAACAAGGGCGGCTCACGCAAGAGGGTATTAGTGCACACATAGCTCTGCTCTGCCTCATCCACCTGTAGCTCATGGCCAACTTCTGAGAAGTGTTTCTGAAGGGGCGCAAGATTTTTGACTGCATGCATCCCCCATTTATATAGAAAACAACCCAAACCTATGACATTTACGTTAAAATGGTGCCCTCACAACCCAAAATGAATAGACACTAGACCCCCTAAAGTATTACAGACTCGCCCAGAGGGCCCCTAAACAAATACATATCCCAGACCTCCTAAATAAATACAGACCCCCCCCCCCCCCCCCCGAGCCCTGAACTAATAAAGGCCCAAATTTTAGTTTCCACCTTTAATGCAGGGCCCAGATCAGGCGCCGCCTTAATGCAGAGCCCAGATCAGGCGCCGCCTTAATGCAGGGGCCAGATCAGGCGCCGCCTTAATGCAGGGGCCAGATCAGGCGCCGCCTTAATGCAGGGGCCAGATCAGGCGCCGCCTTAATGCAGGGGCCAGATCAGGCGCCGCCTTAATGCAGGGGCCAGATCAGGCGCCGCCTTAATGCAGGGGCCAGATCAGGCGCCGCCTTAATGCAGGGGCCAGATCAGGCGCCGCCTTAATGCAGGGGCCAGATCAGGCGCCGCCTTATCATCAGTTGTGCATTGTAGTGCCACATTGAGAGTGAGGGCTACTGGCCAATGGTCGCAGGTGCCCTCCAAAACTCAACTGTATCACTGTCCTCAGGACAGTGATACTGTTGAATAATGCGGCAAAGGTGGAAATAGTTTGTGCCACGCTGTGATATTTGGTCGTGCATTTTTTTTTTTTTTGTGTTGCACTAGGGTTTTGCAGGCTTGCCCACTAGTGTTTCCCCATTTCTGTCAGTTTGGACCCACCTACAACATAGGGGCCACTTTTAGTTTAAGTTCCCAAGTCCACCCTTTAATACAGAACCTGAGGGGAAGATCAGATTGTCAGGAAATGTTATTACGTGAAAGAGTAGTTGAGGCTTGGAACAAACTCCCATCCGGAAATCTCCAGTAAGTGGATGTAAAACTACCTGGGATAAACACACATCTATCCTGAGAATAAATAAGAAATAATATATGTTCAGACTAGAGGGACCATGGAGACTTTTTCTGCCGCCAATCTTCTATGTTTCTAGACCGGACTTCACACTAATATATATACAGACCCCAGACCAGACTCCCCCATCGTTCCTATAGAAGTAAATGAAGCAGTTTACTGACATGAGCTTCCTTCGGAGAATGGATTCACGGAGCCCTTATTCTCTGGATTGAGTGGTCCCAGGGATCCAGCCCACCCCGATACCCCTCATCTGATATTATCATCTATGCAGTGGCTAGGCCAAAAATACTTTCTATAGGAGAACCCCTTTAAGGGAACCTGAGTTGTGTTCTTTATATAACACCAGGAAAAAAAATCTCTTTTTATGGGTCCTGAAAATGATGTCATTGCTTGGCTCGTTCATTATCTTTTCAGTTTGGTTTGAAGTGAGGTACTTCTGTGTCAACGGAGCTGCTCCTCTTCCTGTGTGTTTATGACCGTGTGACTAAAGCAGAAGTGGTAGTGTGCCACAAGAAGCAGCTTCCCCGATCATCTTTGAGATTGTGTCTTTTCCTCGAAAACAAAAGAGTTGCAATCTTTGTGTAGAGTTTTTAATTTTTTATCTAAATAGTGTTTCCTGATTAATTTCTAAATGCACTGTATATATTTATAGCAGTCAGATCACCAGTTTTCTGATGCACAGTACCAAATCTTCTTCCCTCTAGCTGCCACTAGGGGGCATGTAGGAGCTTGCTGCTATACATTGAACTCTGTATACAGCATGTCCTCTTTTGAATCTATGTCTATGCAGGGTGTTCGGACCTTTATATCGATCTATTAAGAAATGAGTGCAGAACTTTGAAACCTAAAAAGTTTTTTCAATTTGCTAAAGGTCCTGTTCAGCTCTTCTGTGTCATGTTTGTTAGTGGAAAATCTGGGTTGCAACCAAGTTTGTCAGCTGGCTTTCCTTGACCGATCCCGAATCGCTGCACAACTGCCCTGTATAAGCTTCTCTTGGCGTTATATAGTTCTTGGTATAATAAAGGTCTGTTCACACTAAGTATGCAGTGTTCATGCGGTATATGTGTCAGGAAAGTCCCAGATGCTGAATGTATCCATAGTGCCCCATTGACCGGGTAGGGATTGAGCTGATCTAGGAAGGTTCAACTGCTTAGAATAAGGAAGTTGTCACATAATGTAAAAATCTAAAAGTACTTCTACTCGCCTAACTGTCATTACAATGGTGTCCGGGTCCCCACTTCCGACACGGCAGGAAATGGCGATGACCCACCTCTGCCAGTGACTGGTGGAATTCCTAACCGATCCCTGCCATGTCAGGACGTCAGCAGTAAGTAGAGAGCAGTGGGGATCCGGGCACCATTAGAACAGCAACAACGGAGGATCAGTAAGGTGAGCATGATTTTATTTTATTTATTTTTTTGACACAATTTGTATCCCACTGCAGACCCTTGTTTGTCCGGGATTTTGATATTGATGGCCTCTCCTCAGGGTAGGCCATCAATGGCTCATTGGTGGGGTCCGACTCCTGACACCAGTTTGAAGAGGTTGCTGTGTTCTGGTGAGCACCTCGGCCTCCTCACAGACTACCAAGCACAGTGCCGGACATTGTATAGTGGCGGTGCTTGGTATTACAGCTCAGGCCCATGCCCTTAAATGACACGGAGCTGCTCCTAGGCCATGTGACCAATGAATGTGACATCACCAACTGAGGAAGAGGCCTGGAGTGCTGTGACGTCTTCAAATAGCTGATCGGCAGATGTGCCGGTACTTGGACTCCACCGTTCGGATATTGATGACCTGTCCTGTGGATAAGGTCATCAGTATCGAACGCCTGGAAAGCAGAAACGGATGACTGACGTAAGGACTTCTAGACCTGCAGTCTGAGAAGCGGTAAGATACTAAAATAATGTAGAACATGGAGATCTTCAGATACGAGGAACAGCCGGGAAGATTGAGGATGTTTATGTTCAGTGTGAGGAGAAAGGCCTCCTGGGAAATAGAATTTGCCATTTTTATCAACAACACATGGATGATCTCTCTGAGGATGCTTTTCATCCAAGAAAAGGCTTTGGTTGCACAAAGAAGTCATTGTGGGAACTGTGTCTGAAGGCTGTACATAATCCGTATCTGTTTAATAGTGAGGCTACTTCAGCCCCCATCGCGTCTAGACATGTAGGAATTTGTAATTGCGTTGCTATGCTTGAAAAACTGATGTATTTTTTATTTTTTTCCTGATTTACCTATTTTTGCTATTTTTTTATCCTCAGGCTCAAACAATGAATTACGTGGGGCAGCTAGCTGGACAAGTCTTTGTTACGGTGAAGGAGCTGTACAGAGGACTGAATCCCGCCACTCTGTCCGGCTGCATAGACATTATTGTGGTTCGTCAGCCCAATGGTAATCTACAATGTTCACCGTTCCATGTGCGCTTTGGGAAGATGGGAGTTCTGCGCTCCAGGGAGAAGGTGGTGAGTACAGTGATCATCCAAAATTCATGGGTCTATAGAATATTTTCAGTGAGGCCAGCACAAGCCTAAAGATGGAGCGGGCCTTATGGTTGTGTGACCACCTCCTTGCTGAAGGAGGACGATCGACCCATTTGGCGTTTACATTCCCTGATCCCAAACAATGCTGGAATATATGGAAAGGAAGCTCACGTAGGATGCTGCCACTTCACCTATTTTTTGATGGGGCAGTCTTATGTTGGCTATGTAGGGTTGGGTGTCCATACAAGGTACTTGCATGAGATGCCAACCAACTTCTTGAAATGGTCAAATATAAACTCATCTGGTCAGAATTATGAGGTGAGTTCTGAGTTCAACTGGGTAAGGCCGTGGATCCTGGAACTAGAGGAACATGTGTGTAGTTGGGCTAATAACTGGCTATCGACAAATCTTTTTATTCAGGGTCCTAATTCACGTAGTGTCAGGCATAGACTTATACGGGACAAAAAATATGTAATGTTTGGGCATCTCTAGGCAGATAATAAAAAAATTCATTATGAACCCAGAAAACCTCATAAACACAGAGTAGGATAATATTATACTAACATAGTTTATAAGGCTGAAAAAAGACATCTGTCCATCCAGTTCAGCCTCTTATCCTGCAAGTTGATCCAGAGGAAGGCAAAAAAGAAAAATTTTGAGGTAGAAGCCAATTTTCCTCATTTAAGGGGAAAAATTCCTTCCCGTCTCCAATCGGGCAATCTGAATAACTCCCTGGATCAACGACCCCTCTCTAGTAGCTATAGCCTGTAATATTATTACACTCCAGAAATACATCCAGGCCCCTCTTGAATTCCTTTATTGTACTCACCATCACCACCTCCTCCTCAGGCAGAGAGTTCCATAGTCTCACTGCTCTTACCGTAAAGAATCCTCTTCTATGTTTGTGTACAAACCTTCTTTCCTCCAGACGCAGAGGATGTCCCCTCGTCACAGTCACAGTCCTGGGGATAAATAGATGATGGGAGATCTCTGTACTGACCCCTGATATATTTATACATACCGTAGTAATTAGATCTCCCCTCGGGCGTCTTTTTTCTAAAGTGAATAACCCTAATGTTGATAATCTTTCAGGGTACTGTAGTTGCCCCATTCCAGTTATTACTTTAGTTGCCCTCCTCTGGACCCTCTCCAGCTCTTTGTCTGCCTTGTTCACTGGAGCCCAGAACTGTACACAGTACCCCATGTGTGGTCTGACTAGTGATGTGTAAAGTGGCAGGACTATGTCCTCATCACAGGCATCTATGCCCCTTTTGATGCAACCCATTATCTTACTCTTGCTGAGATGGACTTAGAAATATTGGAATTTTGAACAGAGAAGTTGTGGGGATAAAACACTTGGGAGGAAGAAATAAATGTCAGCATTGCACATGATCTGGTAAAAGACTGGATAAATTGGTGGCATATAAATGATGCTCTCCTCTTCACCCACCTTATCTGACTTGTCAGAAAAAGTGGATTGGGTGCTTCATAAATATGATATGTATTCTGAATATCGTAATTCTTTGTGCATTTATCACACAACTGGCATATATACATTAATAAATCTTCCCATACAGCCCTGTGGCTTCCCTAAGAGAATGTATTAGAAAACTGTCTGGCAAAAGCCACCACTAGAGGGAGCACAGTGCATAGGATTTCCCATTGTCTACATTGAATGCTGTAAATATCTCTGTGCAGTGTGCTCCCCCTAGTGGAAAATACGTGAAAATTCAGTGAAGGAGATCAGCTCTGCCCTCCCCCATCCTTCCCAGGCCTCATAGCAGTGGTCTGCCTTCATAGAAGGTACGCCTCAGGCCTCGGCCAGCCAGATGGGCACTTCAGGGGAAGTTTAATATTACCCGGTGGCTTAATTTCACCACAGTGAGGACTACTGCGGGTTATCCTGTATCTGTTGTGGCTCATAAAATGGGGTTCTGAACGAGGGACCCCCTCCCATATGACATTCATGTGCCCTGAATATTTCAATAGCTTTCTTCTTTGGGGGGAAAAAAAATAAAAAGGTTAAACCTTCAAATCAAGAACCTGCTTAAAGGGGTTGTCTCTTTATGGACAATTGGGGCATATCGCTAGGATATGCCCCCATTGTCTTATAGGTGCAGGTCCCACCGCTGGGACCCGCACCTATATCGAGAATGGAGCCCCGCAAGTGAAGGAGGGCGCACTGCGCATGCGCTTCCGCCCTCTATTCATTTTCTATGGGACCGTCGCTCCCATTCACTTATACGGGGATCCAGCTTGATGGTATAGTAGCAGTATGCAGTCAGGTGTCACAGGGTATACAAGCAACCAGTGTGCCTCCACAGTCCTTAAGTGTAAGGACAATCAGAAACCTAGAAGGTCTTACCATAAATGCTCTGCCACACCTGGTACTTGGTTGAGAAACTGCTGCGTCCTCTCCTCCACCACCAGCTACAGTGGCCACCCAACAACAGTAAGACTGTTCTGTGTTTGTGATTGTCCATGGTACTATGGAAGTTTGTGATACCTTTGCCTGCATGCTGGGATTATGGTATATGCCTGGTTTATCTCTGAGCTATGAACAGATTTGGAGTATTTTTCATCCATCTAATTAATGTTACTTATCGTTACACGATTAGTCAGGCGGGGTGATAGGTAGGGCACATACTGTAGTCGGGGACTGTAAGCTTCTGTATCTTCAGCTCTCAGTAGGACTGAAGACAGACTCTCCTTAGTAATGCTCAGTTAGAACTTTACCAAGAAGACTCCGTGTACACAGTTTTCTAGTACAAAGAAACATCTGTCACTAATAAAGTGTATTACAAAAATGTTTTTATATCCCTGTCCTTACACTATATAAAAATAAACCAAAACAGTGACATTTTAAGTTAATAAAAACATGCTTTACTATTGTAGGTTGATATTGAAATCAATGGAGAATGTGTGGACCTGCACATGAAACTTGGAGACAATGGAGAAGCTTTCTTCGTGGAGGAGACTGAGAATAATGAGGTAAATAAGAACGGTATTTTTGTACTTCTACATAAAGGATTGGTCCTCAGCTGCTGCCAAAATTGTCAAAAGCTCATTGACCATTGGGCATGAGTGGCTGTAGAGTGATCTACTGCATGGTCCAAGAGCTATAGTTTTACAACAGCTGGAGATCCAGAGTTGCGTATAGGGAGGAACCTGTCAGCCAAGCAAAACTGAGTGAGTTTTTGACTGATTTTATTTTTTTTTTTTTTTTTACAACCTTACAATTATTTTTTCTGAAATGCAACATTAAGCAGTTTTCTAAATAGTCTACATTAAAAATGTCCCACCATGTTGCTGCTGTAGAGTCTGTGCAACTCCTGTGTGTGACGGACTCTGCTGCTTCTCAGATGGATCCAGCAGCACATGGCTCCCGGCTGCGGTTTTGTTCAGGGCTGATATCATCTGTTCTTTCTGCTCCATTCCTCCTTTCTCTCAGTGTTAGTTACCAACAGAAAGGGGAAGTGAGGAGGTTGTATACGGGGAAAGGGGGAGAGATCACACAGACAGCATCAGTGTGGAGAGAGTAGAGAACCCATGTCTGTATCTGCAAGGGGAAGGGGTGAAGGATTACTCACACAGGCAGCATCAGTGTACAGAGAGAAGATAAACCAAATTAGAATCGGCAGGGGAAGAGGTTAAGGATTACACAAGGCAGGCAGCATGAGTGTACAGAGAGAAGAGCTTCACTTATGCATTATTCCTGTAAAAATAACTAAAAGAAAAAGCAAATGAACCGAAAAAGTAACAATTATATAAGAAATAAATGAAATCTGACCTTCTTTAATTAAATCACGGAGCAGTGGCGAAAAATTAAACAATGTAACCACCAACAACTTGAATTTATTAGCAAAAAAGTAAATTACCTCCCAATGGATCCGGAACTGTAAATAGATTTATAATACAAATAAATAATAAAAAAACTAAAAATTATTGTTCTATAAAACATCAAAATTATAAAAACAGCCTGTAAACCAAAATTATTACAATTCAAAAAAATAGAGAACAAAGGGCATAAACATTCTAGGGAAAAAACAACAACAAAAAAACAAAACATACATATCACAGCATTAAATAACAAAGATCATCACTATAGTAAAAATTATTAAAAAGAAAAGATAAATCAAAAGAAATAGTATATTAATAAATAATGCATCTTTATTCATCAATATAAAAATAAATATATATATATATATATATATATATATATATAAATAGATGAATTTAGTTAAGCACAGAATATAATTATCAAAGCGGAGCATCTGAGCCAGCGCAAGATCAACAAATAAGAAATAAATAATAAACAATAAATAAGAAATAAAAGGTATTCTATGTATAAACTGGCAAAATCTATAAGTTTAATAGACATATGCAGAACCTATAATTATGCTAAATAAATAAATAAATATATATATATATATATATATATATATATATAAATAATAATAACCAAACAGAATAATGAAATCAGCGCAAGAATCAGATGAACTCCCTAGTTAGTAAATACACCACTTGTAGAGCGATAGTTCAATATAAACCTATAATGTAATCGCAATAAGATCGCAAACGCCTTAGAATTGTAATGAGTCAGGTCACAAGCTGAAAGCAGGATCCTAGATCTAAGTCCAAAGACATGCACGTGATTAGAAGCAACATCGCGTGAAGACACACGTCAGGACAAGCTGGACCAAATGGCAACTCAGAGCGAGGGTATCAGGAACCCATCATATAACGAGCTCAGTGGTTGGTCAGCACACCAATACATCACCAAACAGGAGGTTATAAATAATACAGCCACGTCCGAACTCCGTGCAGACTGCCCGATCCCCTGAAGACGCCATCTATATGGCGAAACATGTCGGGGGGCAGCAATTAGATTTTTAGACTTCAGGGCACCCAGTCAAAAGTGTGCAAGTCTCTGGCTAGTTAATAGGCAGCTAAGGAAGCCAATGTGCCGCCATAATAAATGACACAAGTCAATAGAATTAGCAGATAGCTGACCGAACACAGGCAGCAAGCGCAGGAGATGAACCGCTGCCGATAACAGTCAGAGGAAACGGCAACATTGTCACAGTACTAGTGATAGTTAATAAATCACCAGCAGGTAGCAGACAAAGAAATAGCAGAGCCACAAGAAGAGTAGCAGCATATATAATCATATGTAACTAGATAGTCATGAGGAATTGAGTATTACAACTATATGGCCACAGTTATAAAAGCCAGATAAACCGTAGTAAGCAGGCAGCTGTATAAGTAACCAAACTGCTTTAGAATTCCAACACTAGCCTTAAAATGACTAACAGTTCATAGTAAAAGGTCACAAATGCAGCACCTATAGAGCCATCAAAAATGGTTATCAACGGCCAGCTACAAGAGAGCCACTGCAATCAATATACTGCTACTGTAATAATGGTGTGAAAAGGGAACAAACCAATATAAGAATTGCACACCCTGGTGCTCTGGAGATAGTTTTAATTTAGTAGGTTAGACATGATAAAAACGTTCACAATTTATTATTAAAAAAGTAAATAATAAAAGTTACATTTTAAATTATTATAAAAAACATAATATGCACCTGTCAAGAGCAGGCAATCAGTAGTCTATGACTAAATGTAAATACAATACAGAGAGAAGAGAACCCATGTCCATATCTGCCGGGGTAGGGGTGAAGGATTACACCCGCAGGTTAGATCAGTGCAGAAAGAGGGGAGAACCCATGTCAGAATTTGCGGCAGTAAAGATTACACTTGGGCAGCATTGTTGTCTATGTTGGTACAGGCAGAAGAGGATAGACAGAATTGTGTTAGAAGAAATCGGACCAGGAATGAAGCTGTGCTGATACATGAGAGCTAGTGAAGATACCAGTATCCTGGATACACAAATCCTACATCCAGTATGTATTACTTGGAGGAACACATCCACATGAGAGAAGTCTGAAGAGCAGGTTCTAAACTGAATATCAGCAGTCTGAAAATGAATAAAAATTGACAATAGCAGACTGAAACTTAGTGCAACTTTTTTTAATGCACGTTAATCACTAAAATATGTACAGATCATGTTAAGTAAATAAGTCTAAGCCAACTTGTCGTCCTCACCAAGTAGGTAGGACTTTCTGTAATATCAACAGATTCATCACTGCAGAATAAAGTCCTTCTTCATTTCTTCTCATGTGGCAGGAGAGCCCGGTTCTAGATCAGAGAAAGTACTGGAGGTTATGTTTTGTGAGACGGTGACATAACAGAAGCTCGTCAGACTCTATTTGTATAATGTCAGAGAGCAGGGACATTAGACAGGACACAAGTGGCATACCACAGTGACAGAGCCAGCTATGGACAGACATGGTTTTCTTGGGCACTTCCATGATTAAATCTTGTAGCGGCCAGACCAGAGCTCTGACATGCTGTCCTGTAAGCGCCTTGTGCTTGTTCTCATGTATTGACCCTGTAGATGACAGTACTCAGATAAATTAATGCTTTGTTACCCTCTACTGACTCCTCCTGATCATAGTGAGAAGGTCTGTTAAAGGCATTTCTGAAAATGATCTGAGTGACCTTGTACCGACCTTAAAGTTCTTCTTTATATAACTCGAGCGTCTTATTCTGGGACAAAGAGAGGCTCCTGTGTAATACGAGGGAGAACCTAGAAAATTTATATTGCCTTTAGACAGAATTGCTACCTGACGCTCCTGGGCCCCAGTGTGCCGTCTGTTGCAGGACCCCCACATCTTCCGTGTGCTGTTTATGGCATTGGTGGCGTCTGATGTTGAGTGATTTGCAGCTTCTGCAGCCCCCTTTAGACGCATCCCTTGTACTGCTTTATTCCAATGTAGCAGTGAGATTCTTGGCCCCCCCACTATTTCCAAAACCTTACTGTCAGTGAATGGAAACACTCTTGCTTACAAGTAAAAGATGAACTTCTGTTGAGACCTAAGGGTACTTTCACACTTGCGTTTTTCTTTTCCGGCATAGAGTTCCGTCACAGGGGCTCTATACCAGAAAAGAACTGATCAGGCATATCCCCATGCATTCTGAATGGAGAGCAATCCGTTCAGGATGCATCAGGATGTCTTCAGTTCAGTCGTTTTGACTGATCAGGCAAAAGAGAAAACCGTAGCATGCTACGGTTTTATCTCCGGCGAAAAAAAACTGAAGACTTGCCTGAATGCCGGATCCGGCATTTTTTTCCATAGGAATGTATTAGTGCCGGATCCGGCATTCAAAATACCGGAATGCCGGATCCGTCCTTCTGGTCTGCGCATGCGCAGACCTTTAAAAATGAAAAATAAAAATAAACGGATCCGTTTTGCCTGATGACACCGGAAAAACGGATCCGGTATTGCAATGCATTTTTCTGACTGATCAGGCGTTTTTCTGACTTGATTCCGGAACTGCCTGCCGGAATCAAGCAACGCAAGTGTGAAAGTACCCTTAGAGCTTTTCTACGTAACTTCAGTTTGTTACAGTGCATCAGTGTAGCTAAGGCTCTGAGGCCTCCCATAGTAAAGTGGTGAATCTCCCGTACACTGCCATAGTAAATCATTGCAGTCTATGGGAGAAGTGAGCAGACAATTGCATGTTCAACTATGGACTAAAATATGTATAAAAATAAGAAATGTAACAAAAAAATCCAAACAATTTAATAATAAATAATTATAAAATAAAGATTATTAGTATCCCCATGTCTCAAATGCTCAAAAGTATTAAAATATATTTCAAAAAAATAATCCTGTATGGTAAATGGCGTCACATAAATAAAATCAGGAGGAATAACAGAGGGGCAAAGGAATGCAGAATTATAGTATTTTCCGAAATAGACTTGTCGGGATTGCAGACAGGTGGTTTTCAAATTTAAAGGAACATGAAGATTTACTCACCATGCATTTCCCTAGATTTAGATTGCAGTGTGAACACTTCTCCACTCACAGCCAGAGCTGCATTCAAGCTTTAACTACCAGCACAGCAGGGCGGTGGTCGTCCTAGAGTCACTGAGGTGTATGACAATATAACCATTTCAGAGAGGAGAGCCTGAGGTTCTCTGTACTTTTTCGTGTTGGAATTAGGACTATTACCTAATTAAATCAAATGCCTAATTATTGAAATGTCCTCCCCAGGAATACGTCCCATCCCACCTGGCAACGTCTCCCATCTTGCTGGATGGAGCTTCTCTTATGGAGGTGCAATTGAAGAGGAATTCAATGGAATGGACGAGAAATTTGGATCCGTCCGCCTCGACCCATGCCCTTGGCAACATTCACCTGGCTCAGGGCGGCACAGAGGGCGCCACTAGTGGCTCTGTGAAGAAGAGACGGAAACGGAGGAGGAAGTCAAAGCTCGATAACTTAAAGAGAGACGACAAAGGGGACACGACGGAGGATGAAGATATGTTTACCATAGAGATGACTTCTGAGGAGGAGGTCGAGCCTCTCGAAACAGCCAGGTTTGGTTCTGAGCTTGTTTTTTTGTCATCGTTTTTAGTCTGTTTATTGATTAGCGTGTTATTAGTATGTAAGCAGACATTAAACAAAAAAACAACTTTATAATCGGCCAAATCCTCAATTCCTTTCAACGGAACCATTTCCAGAATACAATTAAAGCATTGCGTCACTTTATTTTTATTTTTTAGATCAGATCGTTTTTATTGTAATTTTCAGCTCAATAAAGTACAGTTGGTACCTCCAGTACAAGTAGTGTGTCCATGTGTCCACTGTACACACAGAATAGAACCTCTATTACAAGCAATATGAGCAATTACAAATGTAATGAAGACAATTAATCCTACCCCCCCTTCCCAAAACTCCCTCCCCTACTATAAGTATAACCCCCCCCCCCCCCCCACGCCAGCATTGGCAGACCCGTTAGTAATGATCTAGGAAGACCAACGTTTCCTATCCAAAGACTCCATAGCCTATCGAACCTATGAGGGCAACCACGCTTCAAGAATACTGCTTTCCCATACATCAGCATAGTATTAACCTTACTTAGAAATTCCTCCACCCTTGGGGGACACGATTGAATCCAATGAAAAGCAATTAGCTTCCTGGCTACATATATAATAGCCTTCCTATTGCGATCCTACCCACCTCGTCTGCACCAGCCTCAGCCATATATCCCAAAACGCATACTTTAGGCTCACGAGGAACCCGTATTGAGAAGACTCCTTGAATTATTTCCAATATACTCGTCCAAAACTCATCCAACCTTGGGCATTGCCGCAGCATATGTAGTAAGTCAGCTGGATCCATATGACATCTTGGACATTTAGCATCTGCTCGGACACCGACACGATGTAAAAACACTGGGGCTTTGTAGACCCTGTGTATGATAAACAGCTGTGATGGTCTCCTGCTTTCCTTTAAGAACGATTTCGGTACTGCCTCTAAAATGTCCTCCCATTGTTCCTTCGTCATCTCTCCCAGGCTCTCATTCTGGATAGTGGGTGTGATTCCAGAAATGTATCCAGAAGCATTTGGTATATTGTGGATATTATTCCTTTGTTGTCCCCTCCCGAGATCATTACATTACCAGTATTGGACATAGAGATATATGCGTGCCTTATTTGCAAGTATTGCTAGAGATTCCCTCTTGGTATGTTGTAGACCTCCTGTATGTTAGTATTTGTTATAAGTACCCCCTTGTCTAATAAGTTGCCTTTTCTAGTCACTCCTTTCTTTTGCCAAAGTTGGAACCCCTTTTAGGCTCCATTCACACGTCCGCAACGTGTTTTGCGGATCCACAGAGCCGCGGATCCGCAAAAAGCGGAAAGTGGCAATATGCGTTCCGCATTTTGCGGACCGCACATTGCCGGCACTAATAGAATATGCCTGTTCTTGTCCGCAATTGCGGACAAGAATAGGACATGTTTTCTATTTTTTTGCGGAACAGAAGTGCGGACCCGGAAGTGCGGATCTGCAATTCCGTGTCCGGGCAGCACATTGTGCTGCCCCATAGGAATGAATGGGTCCGCAAATCCATTCCGCAAAATGCGGAACGAAATTGCGGACATGTGAATGGAGCCTTAAAGGTACAAATTCAGGAAGCATGCGATTTATGCCATAGGGGAGTATACGCAGTAATACCTGTAACGCCTCTCAATTGTTTGGCCTTTTCCCATACATTGCTCATGAGCCGTGTAAGCGGGTTCCGTTCATCCACTAATGGCACTCCCGCCCCGTCTAGTACCCACATCAGTTTTTGTCGCAGAATCTGACAAGTCATGTCACTTGTGTCTGGGTCTATCCAACCCCTGAAATGCTGGCATTGTGCCGCCAGGTAATAAATCCACGGGTTAGGCAGAGCCAGGCCCCCTGCCGATTTTGCATATTGTAGAGTTTCCAGCTTAATTTTGGGGTGACCCTTCTGCCATACCATAGTATTTATCTTCTGGAACTTGTCTAATATCCATACCGGGGCATTATTTTCTATAGCAATCACTGAGGAAGTCTGTCCGTTCAAAAATGTATGCCAATTCATAGTCAGACCGGACATTTTCCCAAAGCGGCCAATCAGAGACATGGCTTCCGACAGACGCTGACGTGTCCCCTAGAAACGGCAGGGTGTCATCTGCATACAAGGCCACTTTGTTGTGTATCTGGCCATACTGGAAGGCTTTTATTATTGAGGAGCTACGCGCTGCTGCTGCTAGCGGTTCAATCGCTATTGCGAAAAGCAAAGGGGACAGTGGGCATCCCTGCCGGGTCCCCCTAGCTAACCTAAAAATCGAGGATACCCCTCCATTAGCTCTAATACCCGCTCTTGGGTCTGAGTATAGTACTTGAACCCATTTGATAAAATGTTGGCCAAAGCCCATTGTGCGTAGTGTACACCACAAATACTTCCACTCCACACTATCGAAGGCCTTTGCTCTATCGCCCCTATTATCCGCCTCAATCTGCAGACTGGTAAAAACTCTGCGTATGTTAATGGAGGTGGATTTTTGGGGCATAAAGCCAGCCTGGTCTGGATGTATTATGGTTGAAATCACCTTAGACAATCTCATCGCTAGGGCCTTGGCCAGTATTTTAACGTCAACCGTGAGCAGCGAAATAGGCCTATATGAGTCCGGCAGTGTGGGGTCTTTACCAGGCTTCGGTATTACCACTATAAGCGCTTCCTGCATCGATTCAGGGGGAGTGCCCGTCTCTAATGAGTATTGGAAAACCTTCAGCAGCTCACGTAGTAACACCACTTGGAACCTTTTGTAGATCTCCACAGGGAGACCACCCGCACCTGGAGCTTTGTCATTGGCCATGGTTTTTAATGCTGCCTCAAGTTCTTCTAAACTCAACGGGGCTTCTAGTGAGGCCTTCGCTTCCGGTGTTAATTTGGGCAAAGTAATCCCTTCCAGGAAGTTCACTATCTCGAACTCTGAGCATGAGATCTTAGATGTATATAAAGACTCCTAGAACTCCTCCAGGATATCCATAGTACCTGTCCTTGAGAGTCTACTAGCTCTGTAATGCAAGTTGACCCCTGAAATGACCGATAATAAATGCCCCACCCTTTCTCTTTCTACAAATAGGCGCTGCTTAATAAATTATCTTTTATATCTGCCACTTGAAGCAGGTGGCATCTCAAATTTTCTTGGGCATCTTCTAACTGTGTCCTTGACCGCAAAGGGGGAGCTAAAACATATGCTGACTCTGCTTCCTTAACCTTCTCGTGCACACGAGTGTCCGCCTTCTTCGATTTTGGATTTTAGCCTACACAATGGATTTGAATTAATATCCCCCTTAAAAATCTTTTCATGGCATCCCATGTCGTGTGCACAGAGGACGCCCCTTCATTAAAAAGAAAATATCCCCTCAATGCTGCCTCAACGTCTTTCATATCTCCCAAGACCTGCAACCAAAAAGCGTTACATCTTCACATCATCATAGGTCCCGGCCTAGTACTTACAGACAGGGAAAGTTCCACCTCCTAGGGGAGAATGATCCGATAAAGATCTGGGTAAGTATTCCCACGATTGTATTAATGGATACATACTGTTAATAGCTAGGGCCAGATCAATTCTCCATAGGGAAGAGCTACGTGACCGCTCTGCCGGATGCTGTAACCTCCAGACATCCAACAGCCCTACTTCTGTCATTAGATTGTTTACAGAGGAAGGCCCTGCATGCGCTCTATAAATGAATAAATTATTACTAATTATAATGATAATCAGTCACATGACCGTAATTTATACTTCTGGAAGATTCTCGTAATTGACGCCGTCATATGTTTTTGGATCCTGAGTAAACCTCTTGGGGAAAAGCATGAGAGAGGTTTATTTCACTAGTGAAATATGGCGCAGCTCTGAATTATAAATGCAGTCATAACAGTTTAGCGCCTCGGTGCTGTATTCCGTGACCTGAAGAGTGTCATAGTCCGCCTTTGACTGACCCACGAGAAATATGGAGAAGGGTGTTGGGAAATAAGAAAGGTCATGTCATACAGAATCCAAGGGTATAGGCGTTTTGCAATGTTGTTTAGTGGTGGGGAATAATATAAGTGTTTGGCGACATCTAGTGGAGAAATGGTGGTAATGCACATGTGGTTGTGGATTTATAAATGTTAAATTACGATCATATGCTATAATCTGCAGTACTAGGAAAATAATGCAGCATGCTGCGCTATTCTGGCAGCCAAAGATCAATGGAAACCTGATGCAAAATGCCCAATGCAAGTGTGAACAGACTCTAACATCATCTCCTTCCTTAACCCTATTGAAAGTTTTCTATATGTGTATATTATGGACATTTACTTTATTTTCCCCGTCTTCTCCCTGATCCTGATGGGGTTGTCTAGGACTTGTCTAGGTAAAATGTCCTCTCCCCAGCAGAACCTGTGAAGAGAACTATACTAACCAGCTCCCTGCTCCGTTTTCACTGTCTTTACCGGACTTCCAGTCCCTGCATGTAAATTGCCTTCATAGAGTGGGCCACGTGTGCTGCTGCAGCCAGTGACTGGCCTCAGCGGTGAAGAGTCCCCAAGTGGCATGTGACGCAGCAGTGACACATACCTCTACTTCACATATCCCTGCTGAGGCCAGTCATGACCCTGTCCATGAAGGAAGTTTACATTGGGGAAGTGGAAAACCAGTAAAGACAGCCCAGGAGCCCGAATGGAGTGACTGCGAGCAGGTACAGTAAGTATAGCTCTCTTCGCAGGTCCTGCTGGGAGGTTTGGACAATGTCTAATCATTAAGTGTCTCTTGACAATAAGCACAACACAGTGTCCTCTGCTGGAACCTCCACAATCAGCTATAATCTTTGTGGAAATCTGGCAGAAAGTGTTTGATTTTCCTGCAGTGCCACCACAGGGCGAAATTAAGCATTACACAGTGACCACTTAGAGGGGTTGTCTCACTTTAGCAAATGGCATTTATCATGTTGAGGAAGTTACTACAAGGCACTTACTAATGTATTGTGATTGTCCATATTGCTTCCTTTGCTGTCTGGATTCATTTTTCCTTCACATTTATACACTGCTCGTGTCCATGGTTATGACCAGCCTACAATACAGCAGCGGTGGTCCTGCTTGCTCACTATAGGAAAAAGCGCCAGCCTCTCTGGTGGCCGGGACCGTGGGAGCTCACATAGGCTGGTGCTTTTTTTTTTTTTTTTTATAGAATGCAAGCACGACCTTCGCTGCTGGATTGCAGGGTGGCCGTAACCATGGAAACAAGCAGCATATAATGTGATTGAAAAATGAATCCAGCCAGCAAAGGAGGCAATATGGACAATCCCAATACATTAGTAAGTGCCTTGTATTAACTTTGTCTACATGATAAATGCCATTTGCTGAAGTGAGACAACTGCTTTAAGGCTACTTTCACACTAGCGGCAGGACGGATCCGACAGGCTGTTCACCCTGTCTGATCCATCCTGCCACTCTTTCGCCCTGCCGCCGGACAGCTGCTCTGTCCCCATTGGCTATAATGGGGATGGGGGAGCTGAGCTCTGGCGCAGCACAGAGAAAGGCTGCCGGACTAAAAGTACTGCATGACCGACTTTTTAGTCCGGCGGCCTCTCACCGCGCACTGCCGTGCTGCGCCAGAGCTCCGCCCCCGTCCCCATTATGGTCAATGAGGATGGCGCGGCAGGACGGATCCGACAGGGTGAACAGCCTGTTAGATTCGTCATGCCGCTAGTGTGAAAAGTACCCTAAGTCAATGGATGTCTGTGTATTGCAGGATAGGATGGGTCCTCTGAAACAAAAGATGCTCTCTGCAACCGATCTCACCCTAGCCAAGAGATGAAAGCTTTGAGGACAGCATCTGTACTAGTCTTGCTACTTGTTTTTGCCTTATGTTATATACTTAAAGGGAACCTGTCATCAACTTTATGCTGACCTCACTGTGCATGTGCGGCGCGCTCTCGTTCACTTTGGGAGCTCCATTCTAGCGAGAGGTCCGGGTTCCACCTCTGTGTGAGACAACCCCTTTAAACCAGGTACTATCTCTGTAGCACACCCTCAGTAGTAGCAGCAGTAATGGAGGACCTTATACAGCAGTACAGAGCAGTTTAGAAGGAAATTCAGTGGTGAATTAGAAAGCAAATCACTTCCAATCCAGCAGCAGTCTCTTTGTCAGTCTCTTTCTCTGCCTGTCTACAGCAGCCCCTCCCATCTCCATAGATTTCTATGTAGTGTGATCCTTCATTTCCTTGAGCAGGCAACCCGTCTTAAGATGGATCTGAGCAGTGAATTAAGAGATAGTGAACAGGAGGGGGAGCAGGAAAGGATCTCGTGAAGAGGGGAAGGAAACCTCTTTCTCTGATAAGATATATTACAAAGTTTCTTTTATCCCCCGGAATACTAGGTCAATCCACAATTTCTCCACCTTCAAACATTCCTTAAAAACACATCTTTTCAGGCAGGCTTATCAAGCTACCTAAAATGACTTTTCCCAGACTAAACCGCTCCCCCCACCAACTCCTCTGGCCTAAACTCGATCCTCTAGTAGTCCCAATCCCGAAGCAGATCAGCCGGCACCACTCCTGTCAGTTCAATAATGGCTCAAATCCTACAATCAACTACCTTATATGTCACCCCCAATTCCTCATAGTTTGTAAGCTCTTGCGAGCAGGGCCCTGACTCCTAGTGTTTCAGTTGCATATTAGCCAGTTACTTTTGTTTTATATATATATGAACCATCTGAATTTGTAAAGCGCTGCGGAATATAGTGGCGCTAAATAAATACTTATTATTATTATTATTATTATTATTATTATTATTATCCGCTTGTACCATTAATTGGGGGGGGGGGGGGAAGAAATGACAGTTCCTTTTAATAATCGATCATTATGTCTCGTATCATTATTTACAGACCTTCAGTTCAGAGCAGCTTCAGTGATAGAGTCCAGCTGCAGAGTGGAGTCTTCTCTAAATCTGACACTTACCCCCACTCTGATGGAGAGTGGACCTCGGGACAAAGGTATGTACCTTAGGCTCGTCCTATTGTGATTATGACGCCATTTATTTGGTAGTAGAGGATGGAAGGATCAGAATACAGAGAGTTTCTTTAAGGTCTGTAACCATGGAGACGCATAGCTCCGCAAAGGAGCTGGAAACATGACATGGAAGACTATTTTCAAAGCCTGACATTTAATTCTTAGATGCACTGGAGCAGTTGAAGAGCAGACTGGAAAAGTGTACATGCCCTTTGGGTATTGTTCTTGTATGTGTGTATATTAGATGTGCTGTCCTGCCATTATAACCTTGTCTGCAGAGCTCGTGTACACATTCTGTGCTATGCCCTGAGTAATTGTAAGATAGAGGAATGGCTTTATCTCTATTTTATTTACTTTACTCCGTTTTCTCCATAGGGCGATCTATCTTCAGGATACGTAATCAATATTAGATAAGCGGGGTCTGACACCCAGCACCATGACCTCCTCACAGCGCCGTACATTGTATAGTGGCGGTGCTTGGTATTGCAGCTCAGCCCCATTCACTTGAATGATACTGAGCTGCTCCTAGGCCAGGTGACCTATGAACGTGATGTCGCATTGGGCTAGGAAGGTGCTGCAGTCCCCATCAAACAGCCGATCGGCAGGAGCCCTGGGTGGCAGACCCCTGCCAATCTGATATCGATGACCTATCCTGAGTATTGCTCATCAGTATCAGAATCATGGAAAACCCCTTTAACATCCAGAGCTGCATTCACAACTCGGTAGACATTTTTTACAGCAGAACTCCACGGCAGATGTATGCAACTGTATATGTCTGGTCTATACATGCAGAGATATTATAGATGGAGTCGGATCTCCTCTATAAACAGGGGTGCACCACCAATGAGGCCAGGTGAGGCGGTCGCCTCAGGCGGCAAGAGGAGGGCAGCGGAAGGGCCATGGGCAATGAGTGCTTTCATTGTGGCAAAAGGGTTAGGTTAAGAAATTAGCATGGGGGGGGCACCGTTTCAGTTTTCGCCTCAGGCAGCAGAAAGGCTAGGTGCCACCCCTGCATTTAAATATTCGGGCCCAAAGCGTCAAAGGAAATGGAAGGTCCATTGCACAAGGGGGAAAAAAAAACCCGGGTAACAATGTAAGGGCGGGTTCGCATTGGCGTTTTTGAATTCCGTTATAGGTTCCGTTATAACAGGACTTTTTTTCTGTCATGTGTAACGGAACCGTTATGTGTCCCCATAGACACGTATTGGGACGAAGCATTCCGTCCTAGAATTCCGTCATATTCCATTATAACTCTGTTATAACAGAACCTATAACGGAATTCAGTAACACCAATGCTAAGCCCGCCCTAAGAATGAAATAGAGTCCCAGAACCGGCAAAAAATACAAATCTAATTTTCTTCATAGGTGTGCTTTGACAAACAGATGACATGGCTTACGCGTTTCGAGCCCTATATGCTTTTAATGGGCTCTTAGTCATCACATAGTATTCTAGCTATTTATAGACCTGCACAGACCAGGCGGTACCATGTTGTGAATGGTACAGACCATACAGAGTTAAATCTGTGTACAGATTGCGTCCCACCCAACACGTGCATGGTATTTTACCAGAAGAGCATGGTATGGTCTACAAACTGTCAAGGCAGGAGAGCTGCTTCTTGATGTGATGTGTGTCCTGCACACAGACGCCAGTGTGCGCCATGCATTATCTAGGCATCTTACATAGTTGGGCCTGACTGGTTCCCCCATTCTTTAGGTGACGGGTATTCTCTCTAGTTCAGCAGATCTGTGGCTCTCCGGGTGTAATGTACAAGATGAAAACACTTATTGCACAGAGTGTATGAAACCCATTAATGAATGAGGATCTGTCCTCCTCCTGGAAAAATAACGTTGCTTCCTTCTCCAACTCCATTGTGCGAGAAACTTGATTCATAGAGAATTCCGAGCACATTCCGGGAGATAAATCAGCCTGGGATTGGATTAGTGAGGGTCACTACATCCATAAAACCTCTGTGAGCGGCTCCCATGGAGATTTACTCTACACTTCTATAGAGAGAAACATCACATACACAACAGATATATTGCCGGCCGCGGCCCGTCCAGTCACCGAGGCCGGGATTAATGGAGACGCTTCTCGGGAGGGAAACTGCACTTCACACAATACTTACACTGGAACTGTCAAGTCTGTCTGTGTGTCTGTCGGTCTACCTATCTGTCTGTCTGTCTGTCTGGTCTACCTATCTATCGGTCTGTCTGGTCTACCTATCTATCGGGCTGTCTGGTCTACCTATCTATCGGCTGTCTGGTCTACCTATCTATCGGGCTGTCTGGTCTACCTATCTATCGGGCTGTCTGGTCTACCTATCTATCGGGCTGTCTGGTCTACCTATCTATCGGGCTGTCTGGTCTACCTATCTCCTATCGGGCTATCTATCGGGCGTCTGGTCTACCTATCTATCGGGCTGTCTGGTCTACCTATCTATCGGGCGTCTGGTCTACCTATCTATCGGGCTGTTGGTCTACCTATCGGGCTGTCTGGTCTACCTATCTATCGGGCTGTCTGGTCTACCTATCTATCGGGCTGTCTGGTCTACCTATCTATCGGGCTGTCTGGTCTACCTATCTATCGGGCTGTCTGGTCTACCTATCTATCGGGCTGTCTGGTCTACTATCTATCGGGCTGTCTGGTCTACCTATCTATCGGGCTGTCTGGTCTACCTATCATCGGGCTGTCTGGTCTACCTATCTATCGGGCTGTCTGGTCTACCATCTATCGGGCTGTGGTCTACCTATCTATCGGGCTGTCTGGTCTACCTATCTATCGGGCTGTCTGGTCTACCTATCTATCGGGCTGTCTGGTCTACCTATCTATCGGGCTGTCTGGTCTACCTATCTATCGGGCTGTCTGGTCTCCTATCTATCGGGCGGGGCTGTCTGGTCTACCTATCTATCGGGCTGTCTGGTCTACCTATCTATCGGGCTGTCTGGTCTACCTATCTATCGGCTGTCTGGTCTAACCTATCTATCGGGCTGTCTGGTCTACCTATCTATCGGGCTGTCTGGTCTACCTATCTATCGGGCTGTCTGGTCTACCTATCTATCGGGCTGTCTGGTCTACCTATCTATCGGGCTGTCTGGTCTACCTATCTATCGGGCTGTCTGGTCTACCTATCTATCGGGCTGTCTGGTCTACCTATCTATCGGGCTGTCTGGTCTACCTATCCAATCTCTCTCATATCTAATCTAGTATCTATCTCAAATCTATGTATTGATCCATCCATCATAGACAGACTTGAGCGACATTAAATACGCACATGGTCTCAATCTGCTGCAGTCATTTATATTTTTTTTACTTTGTTTTTTTTTCTCAGTCGTCTAAGTTCACGTCCTGCAACTCCTAAAAGTGACTCTGAATTGGTCAGCAAACCATTGGCCCCTAGTGAGCTTCCTATGCACTGGGCCTGGGGAGAATTACCTCAGGCTACCAAGGTAAATCCAAGTCATATACACACAGCATTTCATAGTGTTTCTTGTAAGCACCATCAGGGGGCGCCAAACCCCAGGGCCTGATTGAGACTATCCGTAACCTGAACAAACAAGTCTGATCTTTTTTTTGTTGCAGTAAATAAATTGCTATGGTCACTGATTCTTTTGGGATTTTCCGAGCCGCCAGGTGGGGAAGGGGAATCCACCTGTAAAGTAAGGGACAGTAGCGGACACTGGATTGGTATACTGCTCCTGTTCAAATATTAAACCGAACAAGGCATAATTTTATGTTAAAATTCCCTTAATATGGCAACCAAACTACCCAGCTTGTGCCGGATGATGAGACTTCCTTGATTACTGGACAGAAAATATCAGACTTTTGCTTCTGACCCCGTGAGAATGCATATTATCTTGCAGTTCACCTCTGGAAATAGACCAACAGAATTTCAGACCCTGGGTTAAAGGAACACTCCATCTAGAGCATATACACTGTGTTATGTCCAGTGCATGACTCAAGTGTTCAAAGAGAGATTCCCTGTGTCATGCTCCGCCCCTTCAAGTGACCGCTTTGCCTGGACTGTTCCTTTAAAGAGGACCTATCCCCTCTCCTTTTTTTTTGCCCCTGAAATAACAATTCTGGATTATCTTTTCTTAAAATTCAGTCTTGTGCCATTCCTCTGTAATCTCTCCTGGAAATGGGGGGAAACTGGGAGTTACCATTATTCTTGGTAGCCCATTCTTCACAATGCCAGCCCTGATTGGACAGTGTCAGCACGTGCGGACAAACCCGCAACTGGTAACACCCAGTTGGCAATTTATCCCTACATTTGTAGGAGGAATAACAGAGGAACTGCACAATGTAGACTTCTAAGAAAAGACTCTCCAGGATACAAGTGTTTTACTAAAACGGACATGACAAGGGCTTTTGCTGTATATGGCGGTGTATATATATAGTGTGTATATGTGTGCCTGTTCTTACCCATGATGCCATGTCTCTTTTCTGCCTCAGTCTTCTCCGCATAAAGTGAAAGAACAAACTGTTGTGACCATCAGTCCTTCAGAAAGCACTCACTTCAGGATCATCCTGAACCCAAATGAGGAAGAGATTTCCCCGTCGGAGATGATGGGGGAACAGTCGACGTCACTGACTGTAGAAGATGTCGGTCCTGAAAGTAGCGCCCCAAGGACATGTGAGCCTGATATGGAATCCTTGGGATCTGCAGCCCCCGCTTTTCCCATTTATGAAGAGGCGACCCCTACATTATCACCTCCACCGCCGAGTAAGACTGACTCCCCTTCCAAGAAGAAAGGTACGTGCATTCGGGGTCGCAAAAAGGACATATAAGGCATGGCTTAGAGGCCTTCATGGGCAGAGTCGAGTGTTATTTAAAGGGTTTCTCCGCTTTAGAAGACTATCCTCCTACCCAAAGTCTCTAGTGATCAGCTGTCTTGCAGTAAATGCTTAGTTTGGCTGCAGCGCCACCACAGGAAAAGCTAAGCATTACATAGTGTCCATTCAAATCTATGGTTTGTTTGTGTTATTCAGGACAGGACAGGTCCTCCAGAGTGAGAGACGCTCTTTGTAGCCAAGAGAGGAGGATCCTGAACAGAGGATGACCTCAGAAATAATTATAGGTGAAATTGCGTTTTCTAACCCAGAGAACCCCTTTAACTGTAATCATCGGGGCTTTCTGATATCTCTCCAAGTTGAGGTAATGCAGATTCACGTGCAGTCCCATGTAAAACTAAAGATTACCATTGTACTGCCGTGGGACCATTATGAGTTCAATCATATAACAAACATGGCACTGCCACATCTCTTCAGATGTAGCAGAGATAAACCTGTTGATGATTTGGGGATGCATGTGTGTGTCATGATATGTAGGTTTATCTACATTCCTATGGAAACTGTCAGTTAACCTGTTGTCCTATTGCAATGCTCAGTGCCAAATGACAAACCCGTTCCTGCTACATCAATAGATGACTCCCCCCCCCCCCCCTCCAGTTACATGTGAACTGCATCATGTAACGTTTAAGTGGTACGTCCAGCACTACAACGTCTCCAGCTTTATATTAGTGGAGGTAAAATACAATGCTGACACGTTTCGGGCTAGCCTTTTTTGTCAAAGCATGCTACAAGATGGGGTTAGTGTAGCCTGAAACGCGTCAGCCTTACTTGTATTTTTTCCCCTGCTATAATAAAGTTCTTGTTTTATGGAGACATCGCAGTGCTGGAGGTATCATTTGGAACTCCAACTTGTTCTGACCCACGCTGCCCTCTAATCTGAACGAGCCGAACTGCAGTGTAAAGCATGAGGAGACAGACCAGCAGCAAGAACCACAGTTCGGAGGTGCAGTGACTGCCCATAGCTGTGTCCTAATGGAAGAGCACGACTTAAGGATCATACTCTGACCTTCAGTGTGAAACTGCAGTGTAAAGCTTTAAACTCATGCTTTACACTGCAGTTTCTGTTCATTGTTGAATGTCTGGTCTCGGGAAACCCGCAGCATCAGAGCTATGCAAATGTCGGCTCCCGAAACCATCTCATTGTATTCCAAAGGCAGCAATGCAAATGACAGGAGAAGTAAACCTTCAGCGAGCGCCAGATGAGGGGACGTGCTCATGCATGGCTAAGGCCAGAGGCTGGATCCTCCCCCGCCCCTCGGTACCGCACACCACCGCGCTTTGCACCCAGACCATTTCAGCTGCACGCGTCGTAGTTGCTTCGAGCTCTATCTGCACACTTCAGTGTCCGGCACTCGGAGCTGATCCCAGTTGATAGATGGAAAACCTTATACAAAGTCTAGAGATTTTCTAGTCCCCCGGTAAATATAGGTACAAGCTTTCCTCCAATCCGGATTTGAGAAAGCAAATGTTACCAAACTAGTGGAGAAATCCCCAAATACCTCCTGCATTAAAGGGGTTGTGTCCCTTCAGCAAGTAGCATTTATCATGTAGAGAAAGTTAATACCAGGCACTGACTAATGTATTGTGATTGTCCATATTGCCTCCTTTGCTGACTTTTTCCATCATGTTATACACTGTTAGTTTCCATGGTTATGACCACCCTGCAGCGGTGGTCGTGCTAGCACACTATGCGAGCTCCCGCGGTCCCGAACACCAAAGAGGCCGGCACTTTTTCCTATAGTGTGCAAGCACGGCTACCACTAATGGACCTCGCCAATACTAATGATCAGCTCTCGACCGGGCACCAGGGGCAGACTGGCCATAGACCCCACAGAAAAATTTCCCGGGCCCAAGCCCTCCTCATGGCCACCAGCCAGGGACATAAAGTTCTGATGCTCTCTGCGTTCCTTAATGTAGGAACATCAGATACTTATGCACCTGGCCTATGGCTGCCCTCCTGAATTCAACCGTATTGCAGTCCTCAGGACAATGATACAGTTCCGTACTGTGGCACGGGTGGCAGTATTATGTATTTGGTTCTACTGGAGCGGTATTTTGTTCTGCAATACAATATTGCTGGGCCAGCCTACTTCTGTTGGCCCCGCCTTCTGTCAATTTGGACCCACCTACAACATGGGGCTACTTTTAGGTTTTCCTCAGGGCAACTTTGAATTCGCAGTCCACCCATGCCGGGCTCCATCTTCCGCTATACGTGTACGGCAGATGTTGGGAAGAGGTTAAAGACGTTTTCCGGTTTGGATCTGCTTCATTTAAAATAACCCTTTTATGAAGTTCGCTGTAATTCTGTAATTGTGTGTGTGTGTGTATGTATGTATGTGTATATATATATATATATATATATATATATATATATATATATATATATATATATATATTACCTTTTTATTGCTCCTATCTCTCGTTCTGGGCTGTGGTCACATGACCATGTCCATGCAGCTCTTTCTTATTTCCTTTGATGTCATGTCCATGGGCGGGGCAGTGATAGGGGAGTGTCTGTATAAATAGCTGAGTGGGAGGAGCTATAAACTAGCTGGGTGTTGTTGGGGGCAGTGATAGGAGAGTGTCTGTGTAAATAGCTGGGTGGGAGGAGCTATAAACTAGCTGGGTGGTGTTGGGGGCAGTGATAGGGAAGTGTCTATGTAACTAGCTGGTGGGAGGAGCTATAAACTAGCTGGGTGATAGGGGAGTGTCTGTGTAAATAGCTGGTGGGAGGAGCTATAAACTAGCTGGGTGTTGTTGGGGGCAGTGATAGGAGAGTGTCTGTGTAAATAGCTGGGTGGGAGGAGCTATAAACTAGCTGGGTGGTGTTGGGGGCAGTGATAGGGAAGTGTCTATGTAACTAGCTGGTGGGAGGAGCTATAAACTAGCTGGGTGATAGGGGAGTGTCTGTGTAAATAGCTGGTGGGAGGAGCTATAAACTAGCTGAGTGTTAGGGGCGTTGCTGGAGGTGTGGCAGAGGAAGGAGAAGTGCATCATGGGTTTGGTTGGAGACAGCAACAGGACGTGCTACATACAGGATGGAAACAAACCAGAGGGATTGGTTTACATGGTGAAAACTGGTCAGGAGATTTCAGACTAAAAACAAAGCATAAGGAAGGTGTTTATGAGATAAACAACTACATGAGCAGATCTGTTAAATGCCATCGTAATACCGGAAAGCTCCTTTAAGACATAAATTATAAGTGTGTGTAGTTGAAGCTCCCCACAAAAGGTTCAGCAGTAGCCAATCTCTTTTGGAGTTAAATGGGTTATCCAATTTCAAGAAACCCCCCACATGTCGGGCCCCTCAACGGTAATACACTTACCCCGCTCCTGGCGCCGCTCCTGGTCCCCGCACTGCTGCTTCTCCCTGCACACGGATGAAAACATTTGGTGTCGGAGGGGGCGGGGGGGTGCGAGCCTTCCTAGCATTGCGGGTGACACTAGGGAGGCTTGTCCCCGCCTGCCATTGGCGGCTCCCCCCGACACCGGATGTTTTCATCCGGGTCCAGGGAGAAGCAGCAACGGCAGTGCGGGGACCAGGAGCAGTGCCGGGAGCGGGGTAAGTATATGTGTTGGGGTTTTCTTGAAATTGGATAACACCTTTAACTTTGAAGTCAGTGGTGGTCATTTATCAAAATTGGTGTTAAAGAAAACTGACTTAGTTGTCGATAGCAACCAACCAGATTCCAGCTTTCATTTTCCAAAAGAGCTCTGAAAAATGATAGGTGGAATCTGATTGGTTGTGTTGGGCAGGTAAGCCAGTTTTCCTTTCCACCAGTTTTGACCATATAGTATTGGTCCTCTCAATCGTTTGCAACCCTGGAGGGCATACTGGAGAAACTCTATGCAAATGAAATGAAAATGGCCAAAAGGGAGCAGTCCAGACACCCCAATTACTTTAGATATTTCGCTAGTATTATTTTATTTCTTAGATTTTTCAGGGCGTCTATAGAATTGGGGCCACAATGTGAACCTGTAACATCAAGCGAGCACAATACCAGGTAACTGAAGTGTTGATCTTTCTTCTCCCCCTTGTGCTTACAGATAAAAGAAGCAGACATCTTGGGACAGATGGTGTCTATTTAGATGATATCAACTGCATGGATCCTGATATTGCTGCCTTATACTTTCCCAAAAGGTTGGTAAATGTCACTATTATGATGTTACATTCCTTTATCTGTCCTGTCTTGTAGCCAAGAGAACATTTGAGCATCAAACCCAATTAATACTAAAGGGGTTCTCTGCTCCCCTAAAAAAGACATGTCATCCATGTGCTGTACACATTTGTGTCTATTCTGGAAAAAGTAGAACATGTCCTATTCTTGGTCATAAATTTGGACCACAGACCCATTGAAGTCAATGGGTCCTCCCAAAAAACAAACAAAAAAAAACAGATGCAACCCAGATGTCATACGTATTTTGCAGATCCGCAGTTTACGGATCACAATATACATACGGTCATGTGAATATGTGAATGCACCCTAGCAGTGGGTACACATGGGGTGGGAAAGGGAGGGATACTGCCAGATGTGCTTGAAGAAACAACTGTTCAGCTTGTCCCCTCTGAGGGTCGGGGCCTACATGGAGAGTCATACATATGATTGAGGTGGAGTGTCATGGCGTCGCAGGAAGTGCTAGACACTGGTCATGTGATCGGGAGAATGTGGTGTTCGGAAACAATGGGGCAGAACTACTATTTCTCGCTCGCATCATTGGAGGACACAGGAGACCGTGGGTATAGCTGCTGCTCACTCCTCGGGTGGAGTAATTACCACTGGATGCCTCACACTCTGTAGCATTGCCCCCCTCTCTTAGGTGGTGTAAATGCACTACCGCTGCATACTGTACAGCCTGTCGCATTACCCCGCTCCATAGGCGGCGTAATTGCATGACCACTGGATACGGCTCAGCCGGTCACATTACCCCCTTCCTTAGGCGGAGTAATTGCTCTATCACTGGATAGTATATCCTGCGTTACCTACTCCCACAAGTTATCACATGAACGGGTGAAGTAATTGCATCACCATTGGATACTATGTCTACTACGCCACAGCACCAGATACTATATTTTCTATCATAGTCTTCCTCTTCCACTGGGGGTGTATACCAAGAGAGGGTACCTACTATTACTAGGTCCTCCCCCACAAGCGGGATACACAGCTTCTACCGCAATATCCTCTTCATTTTTGGTTGTTGGTTTTGAGCGCCGACATGGCAGTCTCTGTCCTCCCAGGGTGTATTGCCACAACACCGCACCGGTGGGACGCCACACTACATGATTGGTCATGATACTCAACACTTTCAATAGGTGGTGTATTTGCCCTAGAAGAGAATACAGTGGTTACTACCAAGCTAATGGAGTATTACACTGCCTCTGGATACTGTATCCACGTCTCCTTTTCAGGTGGCGTATTTAGGCTAGCGCTCCATTCCATGGCTACCACTGTATGTCCTCTTCCGCTGGTAAAGTATTCATGCTAGCACTAGAGATCGTAGCTACCACTGTAGGGCCTCCTTCCCAGGCGGTGCGTCTACCCTGACTTTGGCTTCTCGGTGTTCCAAGCAAAAAACCTGAAAAATTTAGGAGCCAAATAAAAAAAATTGTCGCCAAATTTAAAATACATTATAATATGGCTGGCATGCTTAGGAGCATGGGGTTTTCTAAGCTACAGCCCATGCAGTTAAAGGGGCTGTGCACTCATTTCCATGACCTGTCAGACTCACCAGATTTGCGTTGGTAATCCCTAGGTGCTGGGTCCTGGCTCATTCGCTTCCAGGCCTCCGCTGCTTGTCTGCTTTTTCGAGAATCTCATCCCAAAAAAAACCTTTCCTTGACAGAGTAAGGGCTCATGCACACGAGCATATTTTCTTTCGGTGTCCTTTCAGTTTTTTTGTGTGGACCGTATGAGGAACCATTCACTTCAATGGGTCCGCAAAAAAAAGGAAGTTACTCCGTGTGCATTCGGTTTCATATGTCCGTATTTCTGTTCCGTAAAAAAATAGAACATGTCCTATTATTGTCCGCATTACGGGCAGTACTGTTCTATTAGGGGCCAGCTGTTACGTTCCGCAAAATACAGAATGCACACGAATGTCAGCCTTATTTTTTGCGGACTGCAAAATGCATACGGTCCTGTGCATGAGCCCTAAAGCGCATAACCCTCAACCAGGAGTACAGCACCAAGCTACACTGACGCATTGTAACACACCCACAGCTCTGTCACCAGGATGGGTTTTCAGCCTCTGTACATATGCGTTTAGTCACTGTGTGTTCTGCCTGCAGCGTTTTGCTGTCCGCTTGACGAAACTGACGAAACTGAGCCAAACGGATCCGTCCTGGCACACAATGTAAGTCAACAGGGACGGATCAGTTTGGCTCAGTTTCGTCAAGCGGACAGCAAAACGCTGCAGGCAGAGCGGATCCTTTTCCATTCAGAATGCATCACGGCAAAACTGATCTGTTTTGGACCGCGTGTGAGATCCCTGATCGGATCTCAAAAACGGAAAGCCAAAACGCGAGTGTAAAAAGTAGCCTAAGCTATGGCAGGTCACATTCCTTTCCAGCTAAACCATGCTCCCTTGCACACAAGTCAAAAACAGTATCTAAAATCCTTAATAAAAGTGTTACAAAGCACGTTCTACAGCTTTTTTTTCTTCTTCAAAATTTGCACTAGAATTCTGCCACATTTTGATTAGTAAATCTCCCCCATTAAAACTTTTTTTTTTTTTGGTAAGCAGACTTACTTAAAGGGTTTGCCCCATTACAACACCTTAAGGGTCCATTCACACGTCCGTTGTTTCCTTCCTGATCTGTTCCGTTTTTTGCTGAACAGATCTGGACCAGATCTGGACCCATTCATTTTCAATGGGTCCTGAAAAAAAATCTGACATTTTGCTGTCCGTTTTTTTTCAGGACCCATTGAAAATGAATGGGTCCAGATCTGGTCCAGATCTGTTCCGCAAAAAACTGAACAGATCAGGAAAGAAACAACGGACGTGTGAATGGAGCCTTACCCCTATTCGTGGAATATAATTAGTGTCTCACCAGCAGGGGTCTCTTGAATTGAGAGGAGAACATGCATGGAACATCATCACACCAGTACTTACCCCTCCGTCACCCCACCGATTCTGAGATCTGGGTGGTCCTAACTTGACCCCTGACTCTGGCTGTGGCCTTTTACAAAGACGTGTCAACTGGATCTCAGTGCTCCTGTTCAGCTGTGTGTACAAAAATATACATGTATTTGTTCTCCAGAGTTCTAGTCTTGGCTTCACCTGCTAGGACAGGAAGTAGCTGGCTGACCTCTATAGCTTCCCTAGGACCACCAAAGAAAAACTCTCCCGCTTTGTCAATTTGTGACTAATAAAGGAACATAGAAATTCAGTATCTCAGACCTGGGGATATCATCTGCAGTTACTGTATATAGTTTTGTATTGTTATGTATTTTATATTGTATTGTTCATGTTTTGGCCATATCTACCAGTAAGGTAATGGCTAAGGTTGGCAAGGAACTGGGCTAACCACCCTGTTCCTCCTCTCATGGTAGGAGTGGGCTGCCAGGAGGGGGAGCTCCTGTCCAGAGAGTGGAGACGAAGCACACTCTGCAGAGCTCCTGCCAAAGATTCTCCACAGAGAACAACTAAAATGAAGTGCTCAAGTAAATCCTTGAAGTCAGACAGCTGCACCTTTCCCCAGGGAGCAACGAGCCTGAGAGAGTACATTGTGACACAAAACTTCATCAGGGCCACCACCACTCCTATCCTCTGCATCGGCTCCTCAGGGACTCCCTTCAGACAAGTTTCGATTCTTATGTTGCCGGAGCAGTGTAGCAGACTACGCTATCCTGTGTGTCCAAAATGACATCAATCTGGTGGATTGGAAAGTAATTTAAGACATTAACAGAATACTTCAATGTGAGCAGAGCCTTACTGCCGTGCTTATTGTCACTCCCTGTCCCATGTACGTTAAAGGGGCAGTAGTTTAAAGGAAACATGGCTGCCTTCTACCAAGAGCTTCTCCACCCTTGTCCATAGGCTGTGTGTGGTATTGTAGCATGGCCCTGTTCACTTGAATATCGACCCATAGATAAATGAGGTGCCGTTACTGGAGGCAAACAAACTACCCCTTGTAGGAGTGTTGTAGTTGACTTTTGTGCTCTGGGCACCCTTGGGTGCTCCTTTTAAGTAACCTTGCATGTAGGTTTTATCATCCTTCAGCCTTCTCCTTGTGTAGCAGTTCTCCTCCACAGATATAGGGTATATGCAGTATATATTGAAAGTTGAGGTCTGCTCTTCTGCAGTCTTAACTTGTATAATGTTTGTTTCTAGTGGAGATGCAGCCACCGCATCGAAGAGCACAGGAGAAAATGGGGCCCGTTCTGCTAACCAGTCACCGCAGTCGGTAGGAAGCTCTGGAGTCGACAGTGGAGTAGAGAGTATCTCTGATGGTTTACGGGATCTACCATCCATTGCTATATCGTTGTGTGGAGGCCTCAATGACAATAAGGAACTGACAAAAGGTATAATACTCAATGTATTCACCAGAGAGCTTCCAAACATAATGGTGGACTGTTCTGAAAAATCTATGGGTCCTGATTTGCTAGTTAAAGGCTATGGACACCTTTGAGCTTGTTTTTTTTTTTTTATGATCTGCATTTTACTCATTTTGGGCTAAAAATGTTTTTTCAATTTGTCTTTTAGAAATGTTCAGCCATTTGTAAGATACAGGGGTTAAAACGTGCAAACTTTCTTTGAATCCCGTCATCTGAGGGCTCATGTGTAGCTCTTATCTCTGATCTCCTGACCTCATAAACAATCATTGTAGCTCAATTCTTATCAAACTGATAAGAACATGGCTAACAGGCCCTTTGCAAGGGCCGAGAATTGCATAGCTCATCGCCAACGAGTGTTCATAGTAACGCTGGTTAGTGATGATCTGGCAGTGTAAATGTACCGCCGATTACCCAATGAACGAGCAAAATGCTGGTTCATCAGGTAATTGGATAGTCTGTGCGAACACAAAAATCCTTGTTTCCCGACAGCAGATCCTGCTGGCGGAGATTGCTGCATGTAAATACAACAGTCTCCTCCACTAGCGAGCAGCAGATTGTCTGGAATCTGCTGTAATATCGGCCCATGTAAAGGGACCTTTAAATAAGTGTTTATGAGGTCAAGATCATATATAAGAGCTGCACATGAGCTGTCAGATGATGGTATTCAAAGAGAACAGCAAGTGACAGCTTGCAAAAATACACATTTTTAACCCCTGTATCTCAGAAACGGCTGAGCATTTTCAATAAAGACCTATAGAATTTTTTTTTTTTTTAGCTGAAAATGAGTAAAATGCAATCATAAGAAACGATGCCCCCGAAGATGTACATAGCCTTTAAAGGGTGTTTTTTCTCAGGACTGTCCCTTCGACAATCAGACATTGATGACCTATCCTAAGGATCGGCCATGAATAGAAAAGTTCAGGAAAACCTATTTAAGACCGTGCAGTGTTGCTCATTAATATGACCACAGATGCTGTGCACTGGAGATCGCAATTTTTGGCCATGTTGCTGCCGAGATACACCCCCGATGTGCCCAAAACTGCGTTGATCTGTACTTTTCAAGCTGACGGCAGCTAAAATCTGTGTGATTGTTAATGAGCATAGTTTTTTTTTCCAGATCTATGGTTACAATGCCTGTCCAAAACGGACAAGAATAGGACATGTTCTATTTTGTTGCGGAATGGACTTGCGGACATACGGTTACTGAATACACACAGTGTAATTTCCGTTTTTTTTGCGGCCCCATTGAAATGAATGGTTTCGCATACAAGCTGCAAAAAAACCCGGAAAGGACACGGACAAAAAATAAGTTTGTGTGCGTGAGCCCTAAGTCTGCTATACTGTTTGGAAGTTGAAGTTTCATGTATTCTGCTGTATCTGTCACCCCTGTGCTGTCCACATTTTTTTGCAGACAGCAAGCCTACCCCTTCATTTTTACAGGGTCATGCACACATCTGCATTTTTTTGTGGACCTGTGTGGCTGTTCCTCAATTTATAGAGCAGGTTCTATTCTGATCTGTGGCTTAGAATAGTTCTTTCTATTGAAGGGAGTGAGAAAAATATGTAATGCATGCAGAAGTTATCTGTATCTTGTAGATCCGTTTTTCGCTGACTGAAATACAGGCGCAACCAGGTGCATGAGGCTTGATTAATGCTAAAATTCCTAAGCACTGAGCTCCCCCTAGTGGTGGCTGCAGGCAGCCAGTTTTATAACTGTGTGAAGGGAAGTAGGAGATTTAAAATGCATTTATGCCAGCTGTGTGACGTGATACATTGAGAAATAAGCAATTCAGAGTGAGCGCCATATTTTTATACCATCCGTTCCACTTTTTCCAACATAGAAGTCAACTTAAGTGAGCGAGGCCAGCGGCAACTTTTTTTATATAAAAATGTTTTAATTAAAATTTCTTCCTATTAATAAAAAATCATAAATTTGTTCAGAAATTTGGGGCATTTTGCTTCACCTTCTGCATTGTTGGGGAATGAGAGACGCACATGTACTGTGAAATTGTGTGGGTCAGGGGGGCCCATACTAAGTTTTGTTATAGGACCCTATGAGATCTATACCATGATTTACTTCCTATATAGCAGCATCATGTGTGGGGTGTAGCCCAGCAGTAATGGGGTGCTGCCAGTCACCCTGAATTTTCCTTACTCAGTCTGACCATTTTCCCCGTTCTGCCGCTGACAGGTTCACCCCCAGCTGTCGTTATTTGTTTGCCCCTGGAATAGTTGCACATAAAACCATGTTCGTCCCTGGCAGACCGCCAGCTGCATTTTTATGTTGTTTTAGATTGCACAAACATAAAACGGTCCCTTGTATATATGCGATTTGTCATCTTGACCTCGAGGAAAAGCGGCTTCCAGAGAACAAAGGGAATAAAATGCCAGAGAAATGAACAACCTGTTCTGCTGGAAAAACAAAACTCTGCATTCATTTAAAAATTCAAGTTGATCGGCAATTTAGAGGATGCTGCCAATTCTGAAACGCTGAGCAATTATTCCGGAAAGTTAGACAGCTTTCACATTCGCACTAACGATTTTCATGGTCCGGTTTTATTATAGGAGCAGAACAGTGAAAGTAATGGAATGCTACATAACTGAACCTAGTCAAGCCAGACAGACCCAGGGTCTAATTGGCCATAAACCATACAGGGAAACTTCTCAGTGGGCCGGTGGCTGACTAAGCCCTCTTCACTGCCGCTGGCGGACATCTGATGGCTCCTTGCCCTATTGTTCACCCAATAAGCCATAGGCCACTATGTAAGCCAGTGTACGAATGGCGCAGGAAGAGGCCTGTGACCTGCTAATGGAGTTGGCACCTTGGAATGGGATTTTTTTTTGTTTTTTGTTCTTTCCTTGGCCTTTCGAGGAGAATACTACTGGGGGTACTATAGGGGTCATTACTATGGGAAGTCCAGGTAGCATGCTGAAGGTAGGGCTGGCATCTCCTTAGAGAAAATTGGAGGAGGAGGGAACAACATGGCAGCTATTGATGGCAGCTCCAGAGGGGCAGATTCTGGGATGGTGTTTTATGCCTAATGGTTGTATTTGGTTCTGCTCGGATGGTATTTAGAGCTGCAACGTGGTATTCCTGACCAAGCCTACTTGTATTGACCCATCTACTTTTGCTGGCCTTGCCTACTTATGTCAATTTGGTCCCGCCTACAACATGGGGCCACTTTTAGTTTTTATCCAGTGCCACTTTAAGTTCCCAGTCCGCTGCTGGACTGACCCTGTTGACGATGATGGAGTTCCTGTTTGGGAGTCCTTCATTTTAACATGCATGCAGAACTTATTTGTCTGATATTTCTGGCAGAATCTGCGCCAAACTCCCCGGACAAAGCCTCCGATGTGAACTGAGCCTAATTCTGGCATAAATAGAACTACATTTTATCTTGTGCTTCTAAATACCAAATATATCTGTCTCATATATGTCTAATCTATATACACACCCAGGGACAGTTTTAGTTGTGTGTGATCGGTATGGCAGCACAGGGGGCGCCTCAGTCACCCTGATGGGTGCACAGCAGTTGACCTGGTACCTGAGGAGGCTTGTGACCACCATAATATCATTGTACAGTGCGTTTATTAGATTAGTTTATGTATGGGGTTGTTATTTGAGCACTGTGCAGTGTCCCACTCCGTGTTGGAAGTGGGCCCCTCAAATCTCATGTATGTCATTTTATGCCATTGTATTTTCTATGTATTAGGCTGCAAATTCCCTACAACAGGCTGCTAGTTGCATTACATCCATTCACCCCTTGTTGGTGCTGGCTCTTAGGGTGTGTCAGTTCTGGGTAGAAGGAAGTTAGCTGAGGAGTAAGGACTCAGGAGAGAGGTAGTGAAGTGTGAGGAGCAGGAGAAGCAAAGTCCAATATGTAGCTGCTATCTTAGCCCCTTGGCCCTGGCTAAGCTGAGGGAGTATGGAGAACATCCTTACAGCTACCTAACATAGACCAGAGTAAACTGTGGAGATAGGAGCAGCATTAGCTTTTGGATCCACAGCACCAGTGACCGGGAGAAGCCTAAAAGCACCTGGACACAGCCGGACGACTAGGCGCAAGGTTGTCCATTACCACATACCTCCTATGGATATTGTGGACCAGAGTTTTTGAAAGCAACCAGTGCAAACAATGAAGCGGAGGATTCATGCCTTCCATTAGGGAGACCAGCCTGTGGGTTGCCAAACACAAGTAAGAGTCATTATTATATCCAGTATCTGGCGGCTAGAGTGAGGACATAGTGAGGACAGTTAGAAAGGAACTCCATCATACCAGCCAAAGGAAAATCTCAATGCACCTATTGTCAAGCCTGTTACTAGGATTGCAGATAAGCCAATCGTGTATGCGTCATATGGGTTGTCATCCTTGCCATGTAATTGTACTGAACTACCTCAAGGCAATTGATTAAGTAAAAAGTTCTGTTGTTTACAACCATTGACTCCTCATCCTTTCGACCACCTTCCTTTGCACCTAATGGTGCTGGTGTCACGAACACCAGGGACCCTGCCTCCACGGCACCTTAAACCATTCCACCAAGGGCACCTCAACCACCATCTGGCGGGGGTCCCTGGACAGCAGAGTGTGCCCCGAAGGAACTGGTGCTGTCCTTCCATTCACTGCACACCGGCCCAGGGAGCTCTAAAGAACAGGGAGTAAACAACTACTACCCCCATCGGCCTACCGACACTCACATATTGCCCCTGTGGGCCGGTCACTGCAACTGTATTGTAGCATTGTTTGGCATTGGTACTTAAAGAGTTGCCTAAGTTATCCTAAAATCCACCCATCGCCCCTAAATGCCTTGAAATAAAAAGAAAATAAGAAAATTGTCCTCGTCCTGCTTTTTGTATATAAGGCTGTATCGGGGGCATAGAGGTATATGGCATGTGACTGCTGCAGCCAATCGCTTTCCTCAGGGCTTGGTCCATCCTGGCCCTGTTGTCTGCCAGTGAAGAATATTTACTGCACCACTGAAAGCATTAAAGTATGTGATGTCAGCACCAAGATACGGTGATGTCACCAGTTCCAGCCTGGAGGAGCCCAGGGCCCTGTCAGTCCTCCTAGTCCACGAGTAGACATTGCTGTAGAAACCACTGATCCTCATTTTTTTTCCCCACAAATGTATGACTTCAATATTTATGCTGATCTGTTCCAGCATGCTCGACAAATTTCATTAAAACATCCTCTGCAGGAATAAAGCAAACAGCTCCGCAGCCAGAGGCTTGCGTGCCATCTGCTTGGATTCGAGATGTCTGTTTTAACACCACAGACTTGATGCTGTAATAAAGAGATGCTGAATCCATGGACATTTTGCTCTGGGTGACACCTGCAGTAGTCCAGAGCTCATTTCTTCAGGAACCGTGCTACACATCTCCTGCTTAGCCATAAAGACAGATGATAAAGATCTGTCTGCTTTCAGTCACCACTAGGGGGAGCATAGGAGCTTACTGTATGCAGATAATAAAGATCTGTCTGCTTATAGTCACCACTAGGGGGAGCATAGGAGCTTACTGCATGCAGATAATAAAGATCTGTCTGCTTTCAGTCACCACTAGGGGGAGCATAGGAGCTTACTGTATGCAGATAATAAAGATCTGTCTGCTTTCAGTTACTGCATGCAGATTTAGTTTTTAAAGGGCTGTCCCAGAATGAAAATTATTGATTGATTGTGGGGGAACAACCGCTGGAAAACCTACTGATCTCGAGAAGTGGGGTCCAGTGTCCTACATTTGACTGGAACGGCAGTTGGATATTTGCACTGTTACTTCATTCCAAGTCTGTGGGACAAGTTGACCGCTATTAGACGGTACTTTATATTCTGATGTATATGAGGTCTATTAGACATACGGTGGAGTTACAATATGTTCAACATTACTATACATCACAATACAATGTCCACCATATACTGTCAATCTGTCGCATGTGTAAATGTCTGAAGGATCCCACCATGCTTGTGCAACCGTCTCTTTCGAAGCCTAAGTGAGTCAGCGACATATCTATCGGCACATGTACACGAACATTATTATTTTTATTTTTTTCTGTGTCCGTTCTGTTTTTTTGCGGCCTGTATGCGGAACCATTCACTTCAGTGGGGCAGAAAATAAAAACAAAACGGAAATGACTGTGTGCATTCCGTTTGCGTACATCCGCATGGCCATTTCGCAAAAAAAATAGTACTATTATTACTATGTCCTATTATTGTCCGCATTACGGACAAGGATAGGCTGTTTAGTTCCACAAAATACGGAATGCACACGGCCGGTATCCTATCTCTATTATTACTATAGAAGTCGGTGGAGACCAGGTGCATGTTCAGAGACCTCTCCTACAAATATGTGACTGCTATAAACGGAACATTTGGGATTGGGGCCCAACCAACCGTAATCCAGCCCTGACCTGCATACCCTTTACAGCCTCGCCTATTACCACGTGACATACTTTTGGATGGGATGGGGTGAAAGAGCGCGTCGAAAATATTTTTTTCTAGCCTCACCTAGAAAAGGGGGGCTTCATTTAAGGAGAAAGCTAGAAAGCTGCCCCCCATGCTGTTCCTGAGAGACTTGCTAGGACTTCTGTGGAGTACAGGGCCCCTGCTCTCTTGATTGGTGGGGGGTCGAACCACTAACCGATTTTAATAGTTATCCGCTGTGGATAGGGGATAACTTATTACAACTGGAATACCCCTTTATGTCATAAGGTCAGTCAACAGCAGATACCTTTTTTTTTTCAACAAGCAAGCCAATATGTTTTTATCTCTAGAAATAAACGGAGGTTGATGAAATCCTCTTGTTTTTTTCCACTGTGCTGATCGGTGGCTTTAATCTTAGCTCATGTGGATAGTTTGGTAATAATGAAGACGAGAGGGCAGCTACAGGCGCAAAATGAACTCACTGGGCATTTATACAGCACAAAGGTTAAAATTACAAAACTTTTGTATTAAACAATAAAATTTTAAAAGTTTTCTGAAACGGCGCCATGTTTCTCTGTGATCTTTGTATGATATTGCAGCCCAGGTCCATTTAATTACATGGGGCTGAGCTGCAGTACCAGACATAGCCTGTGGAAAAGTGTGGTGCTGTTTCTGTAAAACAAAACAAAAAACACTATTTAATTTCTAATCCGAAGTGAACACTTTGGGGGCACATTTATTAAGACCGGTGTTTTAGACGGCAGTATTAATAAAGCCCCTGTGCTGGCAAGGGATCCGCCGGGTTTATGAAGAGGCTCTGGCCTCTACATACCTTCAGTGCATCCAGAGCTACTTCTAAATGTAAGACCGCTTCTGAGCTGTCTTGTAATTTAGACCCATTTCTACAGGCGTAGAAAATGTAGAATGAGACGGGCCTACCGGCCTGTCCACGCCCACAATTTTAGACCTGGCGTGAGTGGGGTGAAGTCGCAGGTTGCAACTAACAGTTGCGCCGCCATCTGTGCCTGAATTATAGACGTATTTCAGTATAATAAATGACCACCTTCATATCTGGAATATTTGTATTTGGTTGTTGGCCTGAAATCTAAAATGCAGGAACAGTGTCCATTGGAAGCTCAGTGCTCCAGAGTTCCTCTGCCTTTGTTACAGGAAGTAGCTATCTGCCGTTGTCAGCCATATTGGAATCACTTGGTCACCCAGATACAACCCTGCCATTATGCCAAAAGAGGCTATGTTCAGTCTACACCCTGAAACGGTGACCATATTTTCTGCTTCTACCTCTATGAGCATGCTATTAATGTTCATATTTTGTCTCTACAGAGCAGTTTTTAGAACAAGTAGTGACGTACCAGCAGTTTGTGGACAATCCGGCCATCATTGATGATCCAAACCTGGTTGTAAAAATTGGAAATAAGTAAGTATTGATCCATTTAGGACGTTAGTTAAATGGTTGTCCAGTCATCAAAAAAATTGCATAAAATAATAAAAATACTTACTACCTTACCGATCCCGTGCCACTTCCTTTTCTGCACTTTCTGGTTCCTCTGTGGTCTTTTGGAGGAGGTGGAACAGGAGTGGTTGGGTTTTCTTTTATTACGGTATGTTACATCATTCCAAGTTGTTTTTGCATATTTTTTGGTAGCAGGACAATCCCTTTATTATAGTAGACTGTATATTATTTGAGTGGTTGTTTCAGATCCTGGTCCCCTGTGTGATATGAGCAGAAGAAGGCAACTTCCATTAGCTCATCACTTGGGGTGATCAGAAAATGGTCACAGTGGCTCTCATATTGAAGGGATGTGATGACATAAGCTCTTCATAAAGGTTTATTTGTGTACAAAGCTACAAAAGGAAGAAATTCAGCTGTAGATACATTCACGACACGGCAGTAGTCCCTCCGCCCGGTCATCCATGACCGGCTTTGCTTGGTTGTTAGCAGAAATTATTTGAGGGCAAAAATATATAATCCGCTAAAGGGCAAACTGCTCTGTATTCTATAGCCAAGCCATCCATATACCCATGAACCGTGACCGGTATAATCCATTCTCATATTTCTAGCATAGATGAAGAGACGTCCTGTGGTTGCTATGGAAACAGTATCGTTATGTGGGAGTTTAAAGGGGTTTTCCACTGCCAAAAAATTTCAGCAACATGAATTGTACTCTTGGGACAACTTACATGGAGATGGTCACTTCTGTGATTAGATGCCTCGTTCTACCGTTTTCACTGCTGGTCATGTGACTATAGCACTCGGTTCCTCACTGTAAGGGCTCATGCACATGACCATATCGGTTTTTCACATTTTGTTTTCACTTCAATAGAAATGTCCTATCCTTGTCCACAAAACCTTTTTTGCAGGGCAGCGTAATGGAAAACGCGGCTGTGTACTGATAAAGAGATGGATCTGATCATTCCTGGTATGTCACTTTTTTTCCCCTTAGTGCAGCCCAAACCCCTCTTTTCCCTCCATCCAGGCTGCTCAAACCCCTCCATTGTTTTTTTTACCTCTGAGGTGTGGCATCACCTATCCAGTTATTTCAGTGTCCAGCCATGGTCAGTGTTTTCTACTCTCGCCAGTCCACTTTTACTTATGAGGTCTCATGTGGTGTCTGTTATATGGTCTGATCTGGGGTCTGATTTCCCACTTCTACTGAGTAGGCTGATTGGGGCATGCGCTGTATGCACCTGAACTGCATATGCATAGCACAAGTGTTGGAGATAGGACAGAGAAGCCAGGAGGGGTAGGTATTTTGGTCACATGATACTGCGACGTGCCATCTATTGGAGTCATTGCAACTGACAACAAATGAACACGCGGCGCAGATGGTGATGTGACAGGCAGGGAAACTGCAGAATGCAGATAATTAATTAGTGGATCAACCAATAGCTTCTAGCTGTTAGAAAAAATTTAAATTTCCTGGAAAACCAATTTAAAAGATGTCTATTAATTTTCTGTGCCCTGATCTATGTCCTTGCCATACAGTATATACAGCTCTAAATTGCTGATGCGTGTTAGCACTGTCTTCTGCTGACAGAAGTATATGTGTAGAAGTGGGATAAATCCCCTCAGTGGGAGAGTGCTGCCTACATTCATACCCTGAACTCAATAAGAACATATCGGCCAACATATACTAATGTGAGTACACCTAAATTTAGGCGTAATTTACACCAAAAATTGACAGTTTGGCACGCCATGGTTTAGAGGATCATGTCCCAGGTTTTAGGAATGCTGAGTGGTGGTGTGGTCTCAATAGTTTTTTTTGTCACGGTGCTCGTACCTGGATACCGTCGTTCCATGGGGTTAGGCTCCATAGCATTCAAAGGAGCTATAGTTGGAGGAATAAGTCGAGTCCAGACTTGGTAAAGTTCAACCGTTTTATTTGCACCCAGACTATAGTTGATCTTTCTTTTGGCTCCAGTAGGTTTTAGGATGCATTGGCTGGTAAACTTGAATACCTTGCTTTATCTTTCTCTGCTGTGCTAATCTCTGGCTTCAATCTGGTTAGTGGACTTTCTGGCAGTCCTGGTACCTTTTGACTTGGGTGCCTTTGGCCGTTGACCCCTCATAATACTGTGTCTGTGAACTGCCTGGAGATGGAGTGCTCTACGAGCTGCTTCCCCCTGTTGTCTCGTCTCCTTCCAACTCTCGACTCCACTTCTCAACGTCTCCACTCATGACTCAACTATACCTTCCTACAACCACTCCCTTGGTAGGAAACCGGACTAGCCAGTCTATTCTGGTGATCTGGAATATTGTATCAGAAAAAAAAGATGGCTGCTATAAAGATGCACTAAGAAATTAATCGGCGCTGCATTTTAAACCGATTTAAATAGAAAAAAGAACCCACAAAATTATATTTACGATCTGTATTAGATCCCAGGCATGGTTTTAAAGGGGGTTGTCCAAGTTATATAAAAAGTCAGGCAACCCCCATAAATATCCTAAAATAACAAATTAATAGATGGATACTACCCTGTCCTCTCCTCTGCTTCTTTCTGCACTGAGCTCCAGGCATCACCCTGCTCTTTGTTTTCCTGGCTGCAGCAGTGAGGTTCTATGCACACAGGTCACCACTACAGCCAATCACTGGCCTCAGAAGAGACGTCCCATACACTACTGAGGCCAGTGATTGGCTACCTGTGTCCATGGAACATCACCACCACAGCCAGCAAGATGACGGCAGCAGGAGGACTGGAACTCAGTGCTGGAAAAAGCAGGGTTGAAAACGGGTGAGTATCCATTTATTCATGTGATATTTTAGGCTATTTATGGGGGTTGCCTGAGTTTTTATATAACGCTGATAATCCCTGTAAAAGAAGTTTCCCATAATGGCTCATGTACACAAATGTATTTTCTATCCGTGTCCGTTCTATATATTATTTTTTTATTTATTTATTTTTTTACAGCCTGTATGTAGAACCATTCATTTCAATGGTGTCCGTATTTCCGTTCCTATCTATAGAGGTTTGACTGCTGGTGGACCTAGAGTCCCCATGGGAATGGAGTGTCGGTGCGTTTGCAAGACCACAGCTCCATTCACGTCTGTGCGACTGATGGAGATAGAACGGGACTGTTTTCATGACAGTCCCATAGAAGTGAATGGAGCGATGGTCACACTTGGACACCGTCGTTCCATTCACTCAGGGGACTCCCCAATCTCATGGACGGTGAGAGTCCCAAAATTCGGATCCCTAGCAGTTATACATTTCTCATCTATCCTGTAGCTATGTGAAAAGTTTTTTCTATGAGACCCCCCGTGGTTTCAATAGGGCCATTTATACCACCTCAGTGAAATATGGCAGTATATGGAAATTTTGGTATGCAAAGTCCACAAAAAATGCATTTGTTTTTGCTCTGTGATACAGAATCTTGTGTCTATTCTATATATTGCCTAGCATATTGTAAGGGCATACACACATACTATACAAGTGAAGAGCCACAGTGCTCTGTTTCCACCACTAGGGGGCCGATCTGTATTCTGCTGTATGTCTTCTATTGACCTGCATAGGAGCTGCGTACAGACTGGCTCCCTAGCTGTTCTTTTCATGGGTTGGGACTGAAATCCAGTGCTCTGTACCACAGTAGAACCCCTTAGTCCTATCCACAAGGTTATGCTGCTGGTTTCTCCAAAAGAGTTGTAAATGTTAGGTACGCTATAGGCCATATTTATGCAAAGTATTCTGCCACAGATGTACGTTAGAGGAGTCTCTCACTGGCTGTGAGTGGTAATCTATGTACAAGCAATGGTAGACAGCTGAACTCGCTAAAATTCCTAGGTCGTGGTACCAGTTGTATGTGAAGCTCCAGTGAGGAGGATGCAATGGAAATGCTATGGTAATTTATTAAGTTTACCTTGAGCAAAGACATATAGACAACATTAGAGGTCAAAACGAAATGCTCTCACCAGCTCTGAGTCTGCTGCAAAAAAGCACACAGGAACAGCACAAACAGGATATGATGTCACCGAAAGGGAGGAGTAGACAGAGAGCAAAGGCAATGGGATTTACATAATACATTCAGAAACCTATGACAAGAATGACCACAGGGTGGCAGCATTACACAACATGGTAATGATATGATAACACGAGTACAGCAATTAATCTTAAATGGAAGAAATAAATGCTGGGACAGCACACAGTCATGGACTCTGTTACGTACGACTATACAGCAAGTATTTTGAGAGTTGCAGAAGCTATTTCTTACTTATTCTTATAATTTATTCGTCACTTGATTATAGATATTAGTAGTTTCCATAGCAACCGTATAAAAATGCTGAATTAGAGCTGTCGATGTCTGTTAAAAAAAATAGGATGCTAAAAAGTCTGTCTTGCCTGCCTTGTTTGCATATATGTAAACTAGCATTGAATAATTCATAGGACAGAGCATTTATCCTGCTGAGGATTGACTTGACGTGACCCCTGCCACTTTTTTTGGGGGGTAGTCTTTCTATATTAAGTGGTGTCTTTTTTATTTTTTTTTATAATTTCCCTTGCAAATGTTTCCATTTAAATAATGTACAAGTAATAATTGCCTCCTGACAGATTGCAGATCTTGATTTTTCCTTTTACTGTATGAGTGGTTTAACCCCCGTGGTTTCTTTCTCAGATACTACAATTGGCCAACAGCTGCCCCCGTTCTCCTGGCCATGCAGGCCTTCCAAAAACCATTGCCTAAGGTAGGTATAAGTGAAACAGCAGCTCAGAACGCTGTATTATATGTGGTTGATATGTATAACATTGGTTACTCTTACTTTGTGGTGGTCTTGAGGTTGGATGGGGTGATGGCCCACTGCCAAATCACCATAACTAACATATTTCCATACTAACATACTTTTTAGGAAATGCCATTAAATTATTTTTTGCCTAATGTGTGTGTGTGTCTATATGTATATATATGTGTGTGTGTGTGTGTATATAATATGCTTTTGTATATGCCTTGTGTACACCTGTTTTATATGATCTGCCATTTTGTTTCCTTCTTCTCCTTTGATATGTTTTACTACTAAAGCCTACATTTCGTGTCATGCCTGGCTTTGCAAAGACAGAGGGGCAGAGTCTCACCACACTGCTCTGTGTAAGAGCAGCCTTGAGTGACACAGCTGCTGTCCCCTCACACTGAAGGGTCTCGATGTTTTCCTATGCAGCTTGAGCCTGTTTCCCCTCTCTAGTCTGTTGTCATTCTCTCCCCTGCCACCTCTTACATGAAGGAGATCTTTGTGAAGCTATGACTCATAGATCTACTGTACATTGGAGAGTCAGAACACACAGATAGTACAGGCAGGAGGGTTATATAACTGCAGCTATATGTTTGCAAGTAGGGAGGAAAATGAAGGGTGGGGAAGGAAGGGGCCTGAGAGCTGCCAGAAGGGATTTTATTGGTAATGATGTCATCCTATAGTTCACAGAAAGTCAGCCACATGGGAGAGACCAAGTTCCTGTTTACACATTAGAGCAAGCTCTGGGCTGCTGGTCAGACCTGAGGTCACATGACCTGGTTCCCATAATGAAAAGGTTCAAAATGTATGTCTGCAACTGAGTTAGGGTGTAATAAACGACACTGTTGGAATACTAGTAGTGATTTAATAATATATGCAAAAAAATAAAATAAAAATGGAGTGCCTTTTTAAGTTTAACCCCTTAAAGCCCAGCGCCGTACATGTACAGCGCGCTGATCGGGCGGATGCGGGAGCTGTACCCGCAGGCATCCGGCAGTCACTGATAGTCGGACCCCTGCTGTATGCGCTGCTGTGATGGGGACCCGATGGCAGGGAAGGCAGCCCGATGCCTTCCTTAGGCATCATGGCTGCCTTCCAGGAGAGCCTGTGAGATCTAGCCCCCTGGATCTCACAGGCAAACAGGCTGTAAGTGTATTGCAGACTGGTAATACACTTACAGCCAATGCATCACAATACAGAAGTATTGTAATGCATTGTAAAGGGGATCAGACCCCCAAAAGTTGAAGTCCCAAAGTTTTAAGAAAAAAAAAAAGCGTCCTTTTCCCAAAATAAAGTAAAATAAATAAATTGTATAAATAGTGAAAAAAAAAAAAGTAGACATATAAGGTATCGACCGGCTCTATAAAAATATCACATGACCTAACCCCTCAGGTAAACACTGTCAAAAAAATAAAATAAAAACTGTGCTAAACTTTTTTTGTCACCTTACATCACTAAAAGTGCAACACCAAGCGATCAAAATGGCGTATGCCCCCCAAAGTAGTACCAATCTAACCGCCACCTCATCCCGCAAAAAATGAGCCCCTACCTAAGACAATCTCCCAAAAAATAAAAAAAATATGGCTCTAAGACTATGGAGACACTAAAACATGATTTTGTTTTTTTTTGTTTTAAAAAAAAAATGCATTTATTGTGTTAAATGTAAAAAAATAATTCAAACAGTAGACATATTAGTTATCGCTGCATTCAAAACAACCTGCTCTATAAAAATACCACATGACCTAATCCCTCGGGTGAACATCGTAAATAAAATAAAATAAAAATGGTGTAAAAAAAATTTTTTTTGTCACCTTATATCACAAAAAGTGTAATACCAAGCGATCAAAAAGTCATATGCACCTCAAAATAGTACCAATCAAACCGTCATCTCATCCCGCAAAAATGATACCCTACCTAAGACAATCGCCCCAAAACTGGAAAAACTATGGCTCTCAGACTATGGAGACACTAATACACGATTTTTTTAAATACAAAAATGCTGTTATTGTGTAAAACATAAGTAAATTTAAAAAAGTATACATATTGGGTATTGTTGCGTCCGTAACAATCTGCTCCATAAAAATATCACATGATCTAACCTGTCAGATGAACACTGTAAATAACAAAAAATAAAAACTGTGCCAAAACAGCTATGTTTTGTTAACTTGCCTCACAAAAAGTGTAATATAGAGCAACCAAAAATCATATGTACCCCAAAATAGTACCAACAAAACTGCCACCTTATCCCGTAGTTTCCAAAATGTATTTTTTTATTTTTTTGGAGTTTCTACTCTAGGGGGGCATCAGGGGGGCTTCAAATGTGACATGGCAGCTTAAAATAATCCCAGTGAAATCTGCCTTCCAAAAACCATATGGCGTTCCTTTCCTTCTGTGCCCTGCCGTGTTCCCATACAACAGTTGATGACTACACATGGGGTGTTTCTGTAAACTACAGAATCAGGGTAAGGCCTCTTTCACACGAGCGTTGCGGGAAAATGTGCGGGTGCGTTGCGGGAACACGAATTTTTCCGCGCGAGTGCAAAACATTGTAATGAGTTTTGCACTCGCGTGTGAAAAATCCCGCATGCTTGGTACCCAAACCCGAACTTCTTCACGGAAGTTCGGGCTTGGGATCGGTGTTCTGTAGATTGTATTATTTTCCCTTATAACATGGTTATAAGGGAAAATAATAGCATTCTGAATACAGAATGCATAGTAAAATAGCGCTGGAGGGGTTAAAAAAAAAAAAGTTTAAAAAAATGTAACTCTCCTTAATCCACTTGCTCGCGCAGCAGGCATCTCCTTCTGTCTTCATCTTAGCTGTGTGGAGGAACAGGACCTGTAGTGACGTCACTCCGGTCATCACATGATCCATCACCATGGTAAAAGATCATGTGATGGATCATGTGATGACCGGAGTGATGTCACCACAGGTCCTGTTCCTCCACACAGCTAAGATGAAGACAGAAGGAGATGCCGGCTGCGCGAACAAGTGGATTAAGGTGAGTTAAATTGTTTTATATATTTTTTTAACCCCTCCAGCGATATTTTACTATGCATTCTGTCTCCATCCCGATCGTCTCCTAGCAACCGTGCGTAAAAATCGCACCACATCCGCACTTGCTTACAGTGTAAGACACTAACAGTTCAATACAGCACAATACAGATGTATTGAAACAAGGATCAGACCCTGTAATGTTAAAGTCCCATAGTGGGACAAAAAATTAAGTGAAAAAAATGTTAATAAAATTAAAGTTTTACAAAAAAAAAGCTTAATTTTCCAAAAATAAAGTAAAAAAAAAAATAGGGAAAAGACTATAGACATATTGCGTCCGCATCGACCAGCTCTATCAACATGACCTAACCCCTCAGATGAACATCGTAAAAAATAAAAACTGTGCTAAATAAACCATTTTTTTGTCACCTTACATCACAAAAAGTACAACAGCAAGCCATCAAAAAGGCGTACGCCCATCAAAATAGTACCAATCTAACTGTCACCTCATCCCGCAAAACATTAGCCCCTACTTAAGACAATTGCCCAGAAAATAAAAAAAACGATGTCTCAGAATATGGAGACACTAAAACATCATTTTTTTTTTTTTAAAAAAAGCTGTTATTGTGTAAAACTTACATTAAATAAAAAAGTATACATATTAGGTATCAACGCGTCCGTATCGACCGGCTCTATAAAAATATAACATGACCTAACCCCTCAGGTGAACACCGTAAAAAATAAAAACTGTGCTATATAAACCAGCAAGCGATCAAAAAGTCAACTCATCCCGCAAAAAATGAGACCCTACCTTAGCTAATTGCCCAAAAACTGAAAAAACTATGGCTCTCAGACTATGGAGACACTAAAACATGATTTATTTGTTTCAAAAATGAAATCATTGTGTAAAACTTACATAAATAAAAAAAATTGTATACGTATTAGGTATCGCCGCATCCGTGACAACCTGCTCTATAAAAATACCACATGATCTAACCCGTCAGATGAATGTTGTAAATAACAACAAAAAAACGGTGCCAAAAAAGCTATTTCTTGTTACCTTTCCTCACAAAAAGTGTAATATAGAGCAACCAAAAATCATATGTACCATAAACTAGTACCAACAAAACTTCCACCCTATCCCGTAGTTTCTAAAATGGGGTCACTTTTTTGGCGTTTCTACTCTAGGGGTGCATCAGGGGGGCTTCAAATGGGACATGATGTAAAAAAAAAAAACAGTCTAGCAAAATCTGCCTTCCAAAAACCGTATGGCATTCCTTTCCTTCTGCGCCCTGCCGTGTGCCAGTACAGCAGTTTACGACCACATATGGGGTGTTTCTGTAAACTACAGAATCAGGGCATAAATATTTAGTTTTGTTTGGCTGTTAACCCTTGCTTTTTTACTGGTAAAAATGGATTAAAATGGAAAATTTTCCAAAAAATTGAAATTCAGAAATGTCATCTCTATTTTTCCATTAATTCTTGTGGAACACCTAAAGGGTTAATGACGTTTTTAAAATCAGTTTTGAATACCTTGAGGGGTGTAGTTTCTAGAATGGGGTCGCTTTTGGGTGGTTTCTATCATGTAAGCTTCACAAAGTGACTTCAGACCTGAACTGGTCCTTAAAAAGTTGGTTTTTGAAAATTTCTGAGAAATTTCAAGATTTACTTCTAAAATTCTAAGCCTTGTAACATCCGCAAAAAATAAAATATCATTCCCAAAATGACCCAAACATGAAGTAGACATATGGGGAATGTAAAGTAAGAACTATTTTTGTAGGTATTACTATGTATTATAGAAGTAGAGAAATTGAAACTTAAAAATTTGCAAATTTTTCAACATTTTTGGTAAATTTGGTATTTTTTTTATAAATAAAAATGATTTTTTTTTTACTCCATTTACCAGTGTCATGAAGTACATTATGTGACGAAAAAACAATCTCAGAATCGCCTGGATAAGTCAAAGCGTTTTAAAGTTATCACCACATAAAGTGACACTGGTCAGATTTGCAAAAAATGGCTTGGTCCTTAAGGTGAAAATTAGCCCGTTCCTTAAGGAGTTAAAGTTATTACCACATAAAGTGACACATGTCAGATTTGCTAAAAATGGCCTGGGCAGAAAGGTGAAAAATGGATTAATCCTAAAAGGGTTAAAGGCTGTGGACACCTTGAAAAAATTATTTTTACATACAGTCCAGTATGTTGGTGGTCTCTGTAAACACAAAAGTTTCATTCTACAATCTGCATTCCTTCATTCAATTTCAGACCCTTTATTTTCAGGTTGCTACCTGCCTCTAGTTTCAGACGTTTCTCAGACGTGTCCCTCCCAGTAAACATGCTGGATCTGTGTGTCCAAGATGCTGATGTCTTCCGCCTGCAGGGCTTGTGTGTGCTTTCTACAGCCTGTTTGACTTGCCCTCTCCGGATAATTTTTCCCTCTCCACTCTCTGATCTGCTCAGTAAAACTTGCACCTCCTCACTTCTGCTATCTCTATGGCCTCGTGCACACGACCGTATGTATTTTGCGGTCTGTAAAAAACAGATCGGCAAAAAATACGGATGATGTCCGTGTGCATTCTGTATTTTGCGTAACGGAACAGCTGTCCCCTAATAGAACAGTCCTGTCCTTGTCTGTAATGTGGACAATAATAGGGCATGTTTTTTTTTTGTGGAACGGAAATACTGACATACGCAAACGGAATGCACATGGAGTACCTTCCATTTTTTTTGTGGACCTCATTGAAATGAATGGTTCCTTATACGGTCCGCAAAAAAATGGAACCGACGCGGAAAGAAAATGCGTTAGTGTGCATGAGCCCCAACACTGAGAGAAGGGAGGGAGAGATCAGAAAGACGGGCAGAGCTCTGATAGTGTTAAGGTCTAGGTGAATGACTGAAGGAAAAATGCTAAGACATTGTAGTGAAGTGCAATGGCGTCTATAGCTTTTATTGTGAAAGTGGAGCTCCTCTACTCAGCAACCCATATGATGTTTATTATATATGCGATCAGCAACCATATATAAATATTCTATTAGGCCAGAAACAACCCTAAATGCACTTTTCATTATCTTGAACTTCGAGACCATGATGCTTTGCAGTAAGATGTGGTCTCGTAGCTAAGTGCATAGTTGAAAGCTGTTAGGACCCACTGCAGAATTTGTATGAAGGTGATCAGATGTCGACTGGGTCTCCGTATGACCACAGCTTTCCTTACTGCTATACCGCTGCTTGTATCCTTGGTACTCATTTTAAGATATAAGTTCTTAATACTATATTACTTCACTTTGTATAAGTAGAACTGCTGTAGCTCATAGCTAATGTCCCGGTGTATGGTACAGAGGCAGGAATAATCCGGTCTAAAGGATAGACCTTAGTGATGTGCTATACAAAGAATACTGGTTCAGAGGATGGAAAAGCTCCTCCGTGTGAGACTTTAGTACACGTATGCGCCTTTGTTTTTTGGGAGGGGCTTTACCAAAGGGGTGTGGCTGAGTGACCTGTACCAGACAAAGCAGTGGGGAGGAGCTTCTGCTGCTGTTAGTTGCCTTACAGACAGAGAGAGCTTTTTATCTTAGTTTAACAAGAAAAAAAAATGGCAACCAGAATTTCTGTAATTCTTTCTTCATTTAGTGTTCCTAAAAAGGGTATTGCCATCTCCCCAGGTCTGGGACCCGCACAGAGAACAAAGCAGGGAAGTTGGTGGCCACCTCTCCCATGCATTTCTATGGGGCCGACAGATATAGCTGAGCCAGAGCTCTGCTATTTTTAGCGGCCCCATAGAAATGAATGGAGGGCAGCTGCGCATGTGCAGTGTGCCCTCCACAGCTTTTAGGGATACGTTCTCGATGTAGGTGCGGGTCCCACACCTATCTGACAATGAGGGCATATCCTAGTGATATGCTTCCATTGTGTGAGATGGGAGTACCCCTTTTAAAGGGGTTTTCAAGTACCCTAGATACTGATGACCAATCCTGAGGACACACCGCCGGTGCCAGAAACTATACAGCAGAGGCTCCATCAACAGTGTAGTTTCCGGCACCGGAGTACTGCAGCTCAGTTCCCATTCTTCTCATGAACAGAAACTGAGCTGTAGTACCCCAGCACAGCCACTACACAGTGGACGACACTTCTGACTCCATCAACTATATAGTTTACTGTATAGTTACAGATCAGACCCCCACCAATTAGATATTGATGATGACCCATCCTGAGGCTAGACCATCAGTGGCCAAGTCCTGGAAAACCCCTTTAAAAGTTTTCAAAAACTTTTGCATATGACTGTTGTGTACATTTGCAGTTGTAGCATATTTTCACATTCAGAATTTAATATCCTTCCTTTTAAACCACCCATCCGGCCACCCCACCTCCAGTCCTGCAATGGATGTTCACTTTCTCGATCATAATGGGAATGGTACCCTCTCATTCGGACTTGCATTAAATTCCTGGCTGCTTTAATGTCCCCGAGCTTTACTACTCAGGGCCGGGGAGCTTGGCTGATACGAGGCTAGAGACAAAATATTATTGCCGGAATGAAAAGCTTTTTGCTGCGGTCTATGTTCGGTTGCCATGGGCAACTCATTATTCATATTTAAACATAATTGAGGTGTCCTATTGTCAGACGATTTTTCATAGGAACAGGTTGGTCGTGCAGCAACATTTTCCATTAGAACTTGTTTTGTTTATCCGGAGAATAATAAGACATGAATCATGTAATTACCCATTATGGCTGAGCGCTATTCTATCAGGGTGGTTAGAAATAGAATGATTTGTTTGCGAATGCTCCATTTTTCCCCGGCACAATGGTTGATTATCTAATCTTCGGGCTACGGCTATTCAAACAAGTTTAGTATTTATTCAGAGGCTGTTTACCGAAGCTGGATGTATCCTATCGAGTAAGTTCTCTCTCCCAGGGTGTAGTTGGGATCACAAATTATAAGCTGAACTATTAGAATATTGCAGGAGGTTGGGCAAAATGAGATGTTTAATAGTAAAAAGCGCCAAACAGATGGGTGTTTTAAAGGAGCACTCCATAAAAGTGTTATGTTGAGGGCAGGGCCTTGCAGTGCATGACACGGGATTCAGACGAGCGATGTAAAAGTTGTCCGTGTTTCAGCCACTAGAAAGGAAGAATTTTTTTAATTCATACCATTTTGAGATGTAGGGGAACCTGTTTTAGACATAGGTGCTGGTCACAGAAAGGGGGCCCATGACTAGCAGACATATATGGCATTTTTTTGGGCATATCTCTGTGATGAGAATAGCCCTTTAATATGGGCGAGGCAACCTTGGCAGGGGTAGGTTCATGTGTGGATTGGAACCAGAAAATAAGCTATTGCTGGACAGTCGCCCATAGATGCCAATTGCCAAATTCCACATTTATTTATAAGGTTTGTTGGAATTTTGATCCACGGTGGTTGGCCACTTATGGTTAGATCGGCTGAGCAGTGGTTTTTAGCATATGTTTTTGTATGTGATTGTATTTAACGATGTATGCTTGTAAATTGTGATGCAGTATCAGCCAAAAGTGCAGGGAGAGGACCTACCCATCTGCCGGCCACTAGACCTCTCTTGTCTATGGTTAGCTGTTGCAGGAAAACTGTGCGTCCACCTTGACCTTTACTTGGTGTTGGTTATGGACTCCAATTTCTCACAAAACAAAAGCAACACAGTATTTCAAAATGCTAGCAAAACCGTTGACAGGCTGCAATTCATATGAGAAACCACTGGATGGACATACAGACACATACTTCACTAAGAGATGCTGTATCGTGACATAATGTTTTTTTTTAAACATTTCAGGATCTGTTCAGCCAAGACCAAACATGTAGAGTAAAAGTGTTGGGGTAAAATGCAATTTTGGGTTTTTAGGGAAATTCTAGGACATATTTTCAGTTATTCCTTTTTGAAAAGGCACTTGAAGCTTTTTTTTTTTTTTTTTGTAGCTGGGGGCCGGGCATGGTACAAAAGTAAAAAAAAAAATACAGACTCCAGCACAGAGCTTTGTCTCTGCTGCGTCTGGTCCTCACTGGACTGTAAGTGTGATGTGCCATCTACGCCTTAGCGGTAACCTGTGCAAGCACAACACATGACTGCTAAGGCCGTTAATTGGATGGCACACCCCACCCTTCCGATCCAGAGGGGACCATAAGCGACAGAGATGGGAGGCTTCTTTTTTATATATATATATATATATTTATATATATATATATATATATATATATATATATAAACCTTTACATCATTTCTGGCTCCTGACCTGGTCTTGAAGAACCCCTGGAAGGCAACTAGAGCTGACTTTGGGAATGAGACCATTCTCAACTGACATGAACTAAACCAGCAGTATAGTATGTCATCCCTTCATTCCAGATGTCTACATAATATGGCTTATTTTTTATATATAGACCTTTATACCATCATTGCATCCCGTTCAACCCATATTATCCCACCAATATATGTCATAGAAGAAAAAGATGGTAGACATGCTTAGGTTCCACTATGAAGCTCTGCCTGCAGCTTTCATCCATTTTTCATCTTGAATCAAAAACATAAAAGAAACACAAATTTTGATGAAATGTAAAAGCGTTATGGCGTTAGAAACTGTTTCCATGTGTTGTTACCTAACCAAATGTTGAAAGGTATTTTTGGAGGAAATAATAAAAATATGGTGCTAACATGACTATTTCAAATTCTGGAGTCATGTAATTGCCCCGTGCCTATCAAAGTCCACATCCCCTTGACTTTGTCACCAGAACTCCCATGTGTATATCCTGAGGCCACCTTGTAAGGTCATAACTATTCTGTGTATGTGTCCACATGTACTAACTCCAAATACTAACAGACTTTTATATTTTCTTTTTCTCATTTTCTTTCAAGTACTCTTGCTTTGGTTACGTCTGTGCAGTGATAGATTCCATTAGATTTTGTTTTTCTAGTCTCTGTGGCCAGCAGACAGTATGTATGTTTCTCATACGCTTGCTTGCTTGCTAGTGCTTCACTGCTTTCTACGTTTTATTTTTTTATTTTTTTCACATTATCATTTTATTCATTTAGATGTTTCTGTTTTGCTTTCTTTTACGTTACTCTGGTCACCGTGCATTTATCGCAGGTTACTGTGGATACTCTGATGAGAGAAAAGATGCCCAAAAAGGGGGGAAGATGGTGGTTCTCTTGGCGTGGAAGGAACAATAATATAAAAGTGGTAAGCAACTGTCAACTGTAAAACATACTACTGGTGTAAATTGTGGTTTCTGCTATTCAGAGATAATGCATCTCCTACAATAAGCAGATTTTTGCTCTCAGTGACCTATAGTTTCTGTACTCTATATGGTTCTTGACCATATTTAGAAAAGTTAAAGGTTTTTTACAATATTGATAACCTATCCTCAGGATAGGTGGGATTCCAACTCCTGGCAGCACCACCCATCTCCAGTGAGCGCTGTGGCCTCTTCACAGCATGCCAAGAACATCACTGTCCAATGTATAGTGTGTAGTGCTTGGTATTGTAGACCAGAATAAGCTGATTCTAGCCCATGTGACCAACATGACACCTCTGGCCTAGGAAGAGGACATGGCCTCTTCAAACATCTTATCGCCAGGCGTGCCGGGAGTTGGACCCTCACCTATGAGATGTTGATTACCACTCTGAGGATAGGCCATCAATATTGAACTCTTGGAAAATCTCTTTAAATGGGAAGGAGGGGCAGGTCCTTCATCTTTTGGCCAGAGTAGAGACTGGCTACATAGACTGTCTTTTGGTCTAGAGAACCCAGCATGCACGTGCATTACAAGACCGTCATATTGAATTTAAATAAGAACTGTAATGCTTAATTTCTCCATGGGTGGTGCTGTAGGGAAACTGAGTACATATTGCTTTACAGATTACAGATGATCGCTGGTAGTCATAGCATCGAGAGACCCTGTGATCAGTTTATTGTTGAAGGACTCTTCTAACAGCAGGATTTTACAAAGTGTGCAACCCCCTTAAAGGGAAAGCCTTAAAAGTCACCTTTTAGATTTCTTCTTGAAGTACCCAGGAGATTTTTCATGTACAGAGTTACTGGAAGAATGGCAGAGATCCCAGAAGAGAGATTCTGAAGCTATCAGGGCTGGGTTCAAATGCTCCCATATTGTATTATTATGCAGAAATTCTATTTTTCATGAGATATGTTTTTCTGCCAGGGAACTTGGTATGTAGCTTTCCAGGTCACTTCTCAGTAAAGAATTTTATGAACAGCAAAGATTAAAAAATTTAAAACGGAGACAGCACGTCCAAACTTGTGGAATTTTAATCCAGATGCAACGTTTCGGCTTAGAAAGCCTTTGTCAAGCTTGACAAAGTCTTTCTAAGCTGAAACGTTGCATATGGATTAAAATTCCACAAGTTTGGACGTGCTGTCTCCGTTTTTTTTATTTTTTCATCTTTGCTGTTCATACTATATTTTTTGGGGGGAATTTACCACCCCACTGGGAGACAAGCACCCACTGCATTCATACCAAGCTTGACAAAGGCTTTCTAAGCCGAAACGTTGCATCTGGATTAAAATTCCACAAGTTTGGACATGCTGTCTCCGTTTTTAATTTTTTAATCTTTGCTGTTCATAAAATTCTTTACTGAGAAGGGACCTGGAAAGCTACATACCAAGTTCCCTGGCAGAAAAACATATCTCATGAAAAATAGAATTTCTGCATAATAATACAATATGGGAGCATTTGAACTGTGCTGTTCAGCCTTGATTATTGTAAAGGGAATTTTAGTCTGGACCGACTCTCCAGATTTTTATATATTTTTTTTATTTTTTTCCCATTGTATGTATCCACTGTGTAATTTACAGATCTGTTACAAGTGGTAAAATCTTAGAGATCTGGATTTTTCATAATGTAAGAAATATCTTAAAAATGGGTGACTTGCATTTTTTGCCTGCTTTACAATAAGTGGCTTAACACATTACTTTCATTAGGAGTCAAAGGCAGAGCAAGGCTTAAGTGGAAATAGACCTTATCCTGGTGAACAAACCATGGGCAATGGCATTGAACAGAGGTAGGTACTGTAAGCTTGCATCATACTGATTATGCATTCAGCTTATGCTTTGGGACAGGTTTACTAATTCAAATTAGTGCCAAAATCGGGCACAGATCGGTAATCGGGCACAAATCGGGTCAGGCAGCAGAGAATCTACACAGACAAAAGATTAAACCGCACATCTTTGCAGGAATGAGCAAGCTAGAATTACTTATTGCTCAGACACCCTCCCACAAGGGAAGGTGCCTAAAGTACCCTACAATGACCAGCCATTGGCTGGAAAAAATAAGGGAGTGCGCACATCCTATGGGCAAACTGGAGGAGCCTAGCTGGCAAGCATAGGCCATGACCTGCAGAAGATCCCAATGGCTGGACCCGCTGCAAGGAAGCTGTGGGAGGTAAGTAGGTCCAAGTCACTTGGAGACCATGTTGAGTAGAGCCGATGCCCACCTAGGAGATCAGGGAAGTGGGGAGCATGGGCCTCTGACATATTATAGTATGCTGTAACCTCCTAAGCTCCCTATAGTGGCAGCTGCAGGAGTAGAATATTATCCTGTACGCGGGATGTTTATTGTAAGGGGAAGTCAGTTTTGCTCGAGAGAAATGTATCAAACATTGCATGTTTCATTAATTTGGCACATCTTTAAAAACTGCTCGTTTGTCTAGAGATGTTACTTTAGTTTTTTTACACCATCTTTGCACTAGAGTAAGACTGCAGTTTTTTTTCCCTGGAAATGTTTACAAATTGGCAATTGAAAAATCTGGTGCACGCTTCTTGGTGGTGTACAATCATAAAATCAAAAGTAGCTTTGCGCAGAATTTTTGCATCTTTTGGTGGCACATTTTTAGTGCAGTAGATTGATTATTTTCCGGGGAATTTGGAATGGTGCTTTAATTTTAAAAAATAAAAATTAAGCTCCAAGCATTATAAAGATATTTAAGGAAATTAATCATCACAAAAATCTGAACATAAAAGTAACGTGTTAAATAGTGTGAAAAGGTGGCGATTTTGCTTTAAGACCTCAACTAGATTCATCCTTAAAGAGGTTGTCCTATGAAAAATACCGTACATTTTTCAAATCAGCACCTGGATCTGAATAAATCCTATAAAATGTATCTATATAGCGCCACCTTCTGTTTGTTTTTTCCCTTACTTATCCGTCCACCTTAGTAACATCAATGACACGGTCACACACACTCAGTTCCATCCTTCAACTGCTACCAGCGATATCTACTCTTAGAAGCTGTGACAGTTACAGGGAGAGAGCTGCAGCAGAAAGGACACCAAACACCCCCTCCTCCCCTCCGGCATTGACTGGGAGAGGTACAGGTTTGGTTCAGGGCTGTAAAAGATTATCATGTATTATATGATGCCTGATTTTTCATTTTATACATTACTCATGGTTAGAGGTCGCAATAAAACCTGTACAAGCACCATAGACGCCTGTACAAGCACTTTTGCGATTTGAAAAAAAGTCTCATACATATCAATATGCATGATGTTTTCATAGGGCAGCTTCTTCCCTGTTTTTCTCTCGGATGCCCTGCCTCCAACTGACTGGCTTCGAATTAGGGCTTGGAGCCTTGGGTTGTTCACTGTGTTCTGTCGGCACTGTGCCCTGTGTTATCCTGTGAGGGTCTCGGTCAGCTCAGGGGCAGCACACCCTATCGGCTCTGGCGCCCTGTCAGACATGGGAGACACTGGCAGTGAATGCAGCCACCCCCCACACTGACCCTGAATATTCTGGTGGTAAGAGTCCTGGGCACAGTGCCCTGATACTGTACTGGGAGCAAGGGGGCACACCTAACCCTACAGAGGCCTTTAAACCTACATACTGTGCCATCCTGACCCTACAGAGTGCTCTGTTTCTTTTTAGACCCAAATGATATAAACCTATATATTGTGCCGTCCCAAATCTACATGACATCATACTGTGTCACCCGGAACCTGCAGAGCCCTCAGTGCTACTGTGAACCTACATAGCTTCATACTCTGCCACCCTAAACCTGTATAGTGTCCTTTCTGACACTGCTGTGGAGGGGGAAGCTTACAGGCCCACGGCGCTGGTGCTCAGAATTTTGTACAGAGTTGCAAAATGGATCGGCCCCTGACCTCCTTTGACACAGAGTGTGACGTTGTTTCTAGATTTAGGCGACGGAGGAATGACTTTAATAGCGAGTCTACTGCTCGCATCTATACAGACAAGAACTAATCGCACTGTTATAGAAGCCACACCTATGGCTGTTATTGGGTATTGCTATGGGAGCAATGTGTATGGCTTCACTATGGTGGCACTGTTATGGAAGCACTGTGTATGGCTCTGCTATAGGGGCACTGTTATGGTGGCACTGTTTGGTTTTGTTATGGTCTTATGTTTAGCTTATGATATTGGATAAATAAAATGTTTTCTAAATGAGTGATTTACGCTTATAAAGTAAACTAGTAATAGTTTCCCTGCATAAATAGCCACCTCTTAACGTTATCTGCCTGCATATTATCTACCATATTTCTCTCCCTATAAGATGCACTTTTTTCCCCCTCGAAGTGAGAGGAAATGTCAGTGCATCTTATGGAGCGAATACTAAGGAGCTCTTCCATTATGGTAGCTCTCATTAGTACAGGAGGACCGGGGAGCGGTGATTGCAGCACTCTCTGGGCTCTGCACTCACCGCTTCCTGGTCCTCGGCCACTTGCTGTGCTATCTGTGCACTGTGACTTCACGCCGTAGTCAGGTCACAGTACAGCGTGCAGAAGGAAGTGATGGCAGAGCAGGAGTTTGATACTCAAAGCGGCGGCAGCAGCGTCCAGAGCAGAATAGGAAAGTTGATTTATTGTTTTTGTCTGATCTGAGGTCTGAATTGGGTATTAATATTGGGGGTCTGATCTGAGGTCTGAATGGGGTCCTAACATTAGGAGCCTGATCTGAGGTCTGATTGGGGGTCTTATTAACATTGGGGGTCAGATTGGGGCTCTGAGTTGAGGTCTGATAAAATATATTTTTTTCTTATTTTCCTCCTCTAAAACCTAGATGCGTCTTATAGGGCGGAAAAATATTTGAATTACTGCAATTTTTGTACTTCTTCTCAGTTAAAACTGCTCCTCATGAATGCTCAGAGGAGTATTTTTACTCTTCCGAAAAAAATGTAGTATGACCTCTGCCCATGGGATATCCCCTTTAACCCTTTCACGCATTATCACGTACATGTATGTGGGGGAATGTGGTGCATTACCGCATTCCCATGTGCATGTACGTGATGGGATTGGGCGGGTGCAGGAGCTGCAACCGCCCAATACGCAGCATTGACCAGGCTATTACTGATAGCCGGGCCCCTGCTGCATCAGCTGGCATCGCTGTATGAGATGATGCTGGCGGATGAACCTTTTCACATGCCGTGGTCAGCGCTGACTGTGGCACGTGCGGGTTTTACAGAGGAAGGGGGCTCCCTCTGACTCCATCGCCCCCCCGCGCTGCGCTGGAAGTGGGCTGATGGTTGCCATGGCAGCCCCGAAGCCTTACACAGGCTTCGGAGCCTGCCAGCTACGGAAGCCCAGGAGATCCCGGAGTCTCCTAGGCAACTGTCAGCGTCTTACTGTGTAACACGCTGACAGTTCAATTCAGTACAATACTGAATTGAAAAATATCACATGACCTAACCCTTCAGGTGAACACCGTAAAAATAAAAAGTGTGTCAAAAAAGATATTTTTGTCACCTTACATCACAAAAAGTGTAATACCAAGTGATCAAAAAGTCATATGCACCCTAAAATAGTACCTATCAAACCGTCATCTCATACCGAAAAAAATTAGCCGCTACACAGTTGCCAGAAAAAAAAATATATATGGCTTTCAGAATATGGAGACACTAAAAATATTTTTTTTTTCAAAAATGCTTTATTATGTAAAACTGAAACAAACAACCAAAAAAAGTCATATTTTGTATTGTCGTGTCCGTAACAACTTGCTTTATAAAAATACCACATGATCTAACATGTCTGAACATTGTAAATAACAAAAAATAAAAACGGCGCCAAAACTGCTATTTTTTGTTACCTTGCCTCACAAAAAGTGTAATATAGAGCAACCAAAAATCATATGTACCCTAAAATAGTACCAACAAAACTGCAACCTTATCCCGTAATTTCCAAAATGGGGTAATTTTTTGGGGGGTTTCTATTTTAGGGGTGCATCAGGGGGTCTTCAAATGTGACATGGCAACTTAAAATTATCCCTGTGAAATCTGCCTTCCAAAAGCGATATGGCGTTCCTTTCCTTCTGCGCCCTGCCGTGTGCAGTTGACCCTTTGTTACTGGAAAAAAATTATTAAAATGGAAAATCTGCCCAAAAAGTGAAATTCTGAAATTTCATCTACATTTTCCTTTAATTCTTGTGCAACACCTAAAGGGTTAACAAAGTTTGTAAAATCAGTTTTGAATACCTTGAGGGGTGTAGTTTCTAAAATGGGGTGATTTATGGGTGGTTTCTAATATATAAGGCCCACAAAGTGACTTCAGATCTGAACTGGTCCTGAAAAAATTGGGTTTTGGAAATTTTCTTAAAGATTTGCTTCTAAACTTCTACGCCTTCTAACGTCCCAAAAAAATAAAATGTAATTTTCAAAATGATCCAGACATGAAGTAGACATACGGGGAATGTAAAGTAATAACTCTTTTTGGAGGTATTACTATCTATTATAAAAGTAGAGAAATTGACATTTTTTCATTTGGTATCTTTAAAAACTAAGATTTCGACTCAATTTTGCCACTGTCATGAAGTACAATATGTGACGCGAAAACAATCTCAGAATGGCCTGGATAAGTAAAAGCGTTTTAGGGCTACTTTCACACTAGCGTTTTTCTTTTCCGGCATAGAGTTCCGTCATAGGGGCTCTATACCGGAAAATAACTGATCAGTTTTATCCCTATGCATTCTGAATGGAGAGCAATCCGTTCAGGATGCATCACGATGTCTTCAGTTCAGTCTTTTTGACTTTTCAGGACGGAGATAATACCGCAGCATGCTACGGTTTCATCTCCGGCCCAAAAAACTGAACACTTGCCTGAATGCCGGATCCAGCATTTTTTTCCATAGGAATGTATTAGTGCCGGATCTGGCATTAAAAATACTGGAATGCCGGATCCATCCTTCTGGTCTGCGCATGTGCAGACCGGTAAAAATGTGAAAAAAAATATAGAAACTGATCTGTCTACAAATGCTGTCCGTTTGCACGCAGATTGCTGGATCCGGCAGGCAGTTCCGGTGACGGAACTGCCTGCCGGATCACTCTGCCGCAAGTTTGAAAGTACCCTTAAAGTTATTACCACATAAAGCGACACATGTCAGATTTGCAAAATTAGGCTGCGTCCTGAAGGCGAAAAATTGTTGTGTCCTGAATGGGTTTAGGGGTTATTTTAAATGCAATAAACGGATTTCTTATCACTTTGCAGTAGCCTCCTGTTAGGCCTGGCAGAATCATTAAACTATAATGCTATGTAATCTGATTACCATAAAGACAGAGTTATTTTTACTTTATATGATTCATAACCTATCACATCTGAGTGCTAGGTATTATAGGAAACCTTATTCTCAATGGAAGGAGTCTGCTGTGAATGAAGGATCAAGTACGGCTAGCTCATTGACAGTTTAACATGCAGGTTTTTGGTATCTTCCCCGGAGACGTCGCTTGCAATAGACAATCAATTAATGCACTCAATGAGTCAGAGCAAATGTATTTTTTGAGCGCACAGCCAAATGCATTTTCCGGTTCATCACGTCATCTTTCTGTATTTGTTCCAGAATAAAAGATGAGTCGTCTTCCAGCGACGAGGACCCCAGAGTAGCCAAGCAGAATATAGGCTCTCTGCAATCGAACCAAAGCCACCTCACATCATCTGGTATTACATATAAGAAGACGCTACGGCTGACCTCTGACCAGCTTGTGAGTGCCACGTACATGTCTGCTCCCATGTAACTGAGAATAGATAGTAGTGGAAGGTATTATTGCAGGCTGTGTACTGGAAACGGTCATTATGTGTCTGGGCATTCTCACGGATCAATTTTCTCATATTATGTGTAACATTGGGTTGATTAAAGTATGCAATCTGCTCCATATATTTATAGCTTGGCTCGATGACCCCTTAATGGGACAATCTGACATAGTCTGACACAATATTCTGCAAACGAACATGTCGGGGTAAGAGGATATGAGAATCAGAGGGTGTCTAGAATAGAAAGCAATACAGTTAATAAATACATTCATTTTTAGATAGGTGTGGGCTGAATGCTCGCTGCAGAAAAATGCCTCTTTCTGCACGTCAGCTCCTGTCCATCTCCCTGCCGCTACCACTGATCACTCATCCTCAGTTCATTGTTAAAATTCGCGCAGGAGGGAGAGAGGGGACAGATTTTCAGCCTCAGTGATCAGGTTACAGTTGCTGCCCCATAGAAATACGGGTACATATGTTAGGATAGGGGGAGGAGGAAGAGGGAGCAGCTGCAGAATGATAGAGGCGCAGACCCACAGAGAGAGTGCTTCTAGTACATGTTCTATGTCACACAAGTGCAGGGCTGGCCAACCTGCGGCTCTCCAGCTGTTGCAAAACTACAACTCCCAGCATGCCCAGTCTGCCTACAGCTATTAGCCTACAGCAGGGGATTGTGGGAGTTGTAGTTTTACAACAGCTGGAGAGCCGCAGGTTGGCCAGCCCTGCACTAGTGCTATAGTAGCCCACACACCACTCAGTACCTCTGTGTAATGTCCTCCATGCTGCTTCTGCATGTGAGAGACGAGGGGAGCAGGATCTCCAGTTTTCTGTGTGTTGTGTATGGGAGACATTATAGCAGCTAGACTCCATCCATTACACCTTATATGTAGCTGTAAAAGAAATTTAAACAATTTTATGTGCTGTCTCTACTTTACAAATGATTTCTATGTAAATCCAAGGCAGGAGGATTAAAGGGAAATGTGCAGAACCTACAGAAATGCTGCCATCCACCCTTTGGTGTTTGTGCCCCTCCATAGGCAGCTTATATTCTGCAACCGGGCAACTGCTTTCCAGAAAACGGACCAAAAAATAAATGTAATATTTCTGATATTGCAAACTTAACATTGGCTCTACAGTAGAATAAAAAATGGTGACTATGCTTCGGGAAGTTTTGCTTTATCCTCTCAGTAAAAACCAGCTGTATTACAAACCGCAAGACGGGAACATAGAAATGGAGCCATTATCCTAGAAGCAGTGCGCTCTTGTTAGTGGAGGCTCACACTTTGTGACTAGCGTGCAGAGTCTACATATAATTGGTCTGATGTCAGATGGGAGTGCATTAGGGATGTCCATTAGATATAACAGTGTAAAGTACAGGAAGTAAATTGGTATGTCTGGTGAATGGGGCCGCAGCCAGTAATGAGTCACAATCGAATAATATGTATCCTCGGAGAAAGGAGATTTACAAGAAATGTTTGATGTGTGAGAGAATGAAAGATTTATGAAGAGTTAGTCTTCACGCACTGTGCACATAACAAGCGCCCTTGGTTTGGCTTCACATAATTATGTTAGGTTTTGACTGATGAATATTGCTTCTTGTATTGAAAATGGCCACCGTAAACAGAATAATTTCATAGGTACTGTCGAAAGCCTTCAGGATTTTCCCCTACTTTCGCAAAATTTAAAGGGTTTGTCACCTTAAAAAATGGGTATTAAGCTGGCTGACATTAGCGATGTGCTAATATCAGCTGAACAGAACTATATTAGCGCCATCTCACTGCCTAAAGCTAATAGGAGCGTTCAACCTGCTCCTAGAGGCTCTGTTTGCCCACCTCTTTTCTCGCCGCCCTTTTCTTGATTGACAGGGCCAGGCAGCGCTGCTCTCCTCCCGCCAGCCGTGTCTGCAGTGTAAATCTCGTGCTGCTCAGTATATGGCGTAGGCGCAGTGAGGGAAGGACGCTCGGCGGCTGCTGGCTTCCTCACTGCGCCTGTGCCGAATACTGAACGGCGCGAGATTTACACTGCAGGCTAATTAGCATATTTAAAAAGTTTTTTTTTTTTCTCAATAAAGGCTTTAGGCAGTGGGATGGCTCTAATATAGTTCGCTAACATCGTTAATGTCAGCCAGCTTAATACCCATTTTCAGGTGACAGAAACCCTTTAAAGGGGTTGTGCAGTGCAAAGATATTGAGGACCTATCCTCATGATTAGGTCCTGAATATCAGATCGGCAGGGGTTCCGATTTCCGGCACCCCTGCCGATCAGCCGTTTGAAGGGGTAGCGGTGCAACATTCACTTGAATGGGACAAGCCATTGTAATGACACTGCACCCCCTCTACAAGTAAGACGACGTACAGGTAATTTAGTAGTAGTAACAGCACTAGCACCAACGACCATTGCTGCCTCTTCAAACCGCTGATCGCCAAGACCCCTATGCCGATCGGAAACTGATGACCTATACTTAGGATAGGTCATCAGTATCTTTGCATGGCACAACCCATTGGACAGCGTAGGCCATGTCCGGATAAAGCTGCCTACAATATGGTAGCTAACATCTTCCTCGTGCTTTCTTGTTGCAATTCTCCTCTAGGCAGTGGGGTATATCCTAGTATCTCCACTTTGACAGGACCAGGCAGTGTAAACGTCATCACACCTGGCCCTGTCAATCAGAGAGCAGAGGGTGCAGCAAAGACGGCAGAGCCTCTATGTGTAATGGCAACGCCCCCATTGCTCCTAGAGGTTCATTTGCATATATTAAAACATCATGTTTCTTAGCAATATGGACACATATGAACATGGTCCCAACACTTATGCCTTAGGCTGCCAAGCGAATGTGCAACAGGTCGGCCAGTGTCATAGATCCAAATCTGCTGACAGATGCCCTTTAAATCTGTGCACTGCTTACAGTGTGGGTATCCTATTTTGCCCAGAGTAATCTATTGGATGGAAAGTAATTGCTGTTTAGATATGATGTTCACTGCATGTATTAAAGCTTTAAATATGGCGTTTGTGGGATCCTGATAATGTGCTTTCTATCAGCCTGATTTCCATTGTTATTTTCTAAAACCGTGGCTGTATATACTCAATACAAAAAGAAAATGTGTCAAAACCATACATGATATCTATCCAACCAGTTTGCTATTTTCTGATGGGATGGATCATGGAATGTGTTCTGTACACCTCCGCTGACTGCAATTATGTTCTGTTTCAGAAAAGTCTGAAGCTGAAAAATGGCCCAAATGACGTTGTTTTCAGCGTTACCACTCAATACCAGGGAACGTGCCGCTGCGAGGGCACCATTTACTTGTGGAACTGGGATGATAAAATCGTCATTTCTGATATTGATGGAACAATTACCAGGTAAGTTCTTTGTGAAGTGTGGAGTTACTTGCAGAATGTGCTGCTTCTGTTACTGTTCTTCCTTTAATTGCCTTTTCAGAAAGTGTCTTGTGCCAGCTTCTGTTCATTTCTAGAATTGATTATTTTTCTTACAGTTCCTTGTCTGCGGTGCCTAAACACATATCTAAATGGCCATAACAAAAAACATTCACAATACGTGATCGGTTTAAGGTCTCTCCACTGGAGATGAGGTCATTCTGTATCGGAGGATTTTTCAGAATTTGTTATTGTACTTGTTATGATACTATAAAGTATGCTACCATAAGTATACAGTAATAACCCCAGATTGTTTATGGGAAAAAGGAGCAATTGCCTCTGGACCTCCGTCACTCTGCCCCTGATCTAAAAGTACTGTCCCAGTCGTGGTATTATTTAGGAGCGGTATGATAGTGTTATTTGGATGCTACATAACCCTCTTTTTTTACTCTATATGGTGCTCTTCTGTGTTAAGCTGGAATTATATGGTGCTCTAGTTTTGGTACTAAATTACATTGTTATTAGACTTCTATTATAGAAGTATTATGCCTCCTATGTCTCTGGTCAGAGACCTCCACGGACCTTCCTCTGGCCCTGTATGTACTATTGCATTGCAGCAACATGATAAATGACGGATCACAGGATCACGAGGCGGTCCCCAAGTCCCTTCTCTGATTGGACTGGTAGTGCACATGTGGGTTCACCTGTCCTTTCACTCCTTTGGGACTGAATTGACGGTGCTGGAGTGGTGGACCAACATGTGCATTGCCACTTCATTTAGAGAGAGGTCTCATAGACCCCTTGTTCTCAGAATCGTAGGAGTCCCAGTAGTTGCATACCCCATGATCCCTTATTTATCACCTATCCTGTGGATCTTTGGGACCCTCTTGATAGGGGATAAGTTTTATAGTAGAAAAACTCCTTTAAGGTAGCGCAGCACATGAACCAGCCCAGTCCAGCGTTGTGTGTATATTTCTGTTTAATGAACGCACTTTTACACATTTCCTACGAGTATGTTAATGTGTTGTATGTTATTCACTTTCAGATCAGATACATTAGGTCATATTTTACCAACCTTAGGAAAAGACTGGACTCATCAGGGTATTGCAAAACTATATCACAAAGTTAGCCAGTGAGTATTCCAGCAGTATTCTTCTGTCTTTCTATAGTTCGCGAGAGCTTAAATTCACATGTATTTGTAGAAATGTAGAGCCGCCATATTTATGACGTCCCATGTTGGGACATTGGGGTCTATAAGACATGTTGTTACACTTCTGGGGCTTGTCCACAACACTGTAATGGCAAATCAAATGTGTCTCTCATCAACCATTCCTGATTCTTACCAGATCATGGAGTCATATATGGTCCTTTTTTAAGTCTGTTTTCGACATGTATATTACCGTGAATTCTGAGATACAAGAATAAATAGGCTTAAAGGGAACCTGTCACCGGGATTCTGGGTATAGAGCTGAGGACATGGGTTGCTAGATGGCCGCTAGCACATCCGCAATACCCAGTCCCCATAGCTCTGTGTGCTTTTATTGTGTAAAAAAACGATTTGATACATATGCAATATTAACCTGAAATGAGTCACATCTTGAAAATATGACTCTTCTCTGGTCACACAAGTAAGATATGACTCTTTTATGTTAATTAGATTATGTATCAAATCGTTTTTTTACACAATAAAAGCACACAGAGCTATGGGGACTGGGTATAGCGGATGTGCTAGCAACCATCTAGCAGCCCATGTCCTCAGCTCTATGCACAAAATCCCGGTGACAGGTTCCCTTTAACACTGCTTAAGCGCATAAGTAGTAAAGTAAGTAACAGTCACCAAAGCCATGGACAAATAAGTGAGCTCCCCATCAACCAGTTCTCAACATGGCACCTGGCTGACACCCATATGATACAAAGAGACACATCTTAGACCCGTCTTACCCTTTGTTACATAGCTCAATGTTTTCTACCTGGCCCCTCCTAAAGGTCTTTCGTGTGCAGTAAGCATGTACAGTTACTTAAAGGGAACCTGTCACCAGTTTTATGGGGTCCTAACTAAGGGCAACATAAATAAGTGACTGATTCTCTTAGCAAAATGCTGGGTCACTTTCTTTAATTTACCCAGTCAATCTGCCAACATCTTGTATTGAAAAGCTCCAGCTGATAATGATGAGCCCTGAATATTCATGAGCTACTGACTCTCCCCGCCCACCTGCTGCTGATTGACAGTTATTTTCCATATGAATCAGCAGCAGGTGGGCAGGGGAGGGGCTATAGCTCTGAATTAAATATACGCTGGACTCAATGACATCACGCTGGACTCAAATCAGCTCATTAGCATGCGGCATATTTGTGTGTATATTATGAGGTAACCATCTGTCACACCAGTAAGTGAATACATCTGAGGCACTTTTTAGTAGTTAATGATTGTATATAATTAGTTAGATTATAAGCAAATATCCACATGACAGGTTCCCTTTAAGACCTGTTATGTGGTACGGCTAATGAACTACATTACAAAGAATTAAAGGGAAAGAATCACTGAATACCTTGCCACACAACATGTCAGAAGATCTTTTAGATTCTAAATTTGCTACTTAAAATTGACCTTCCATTGTAACTTTTATTCTCCTGAAACAGAAACGGTTATAAATTCCTCTACTGCTCCGCGCGGGCTATTGGAATGGCAGACATGACCCGAGGATACCTGCACTGGGTTAATGAACGTGGCACAGTGTTACCGCAAGGACCTGTCCTACTGAGCCCCAGTAGCTTGTTCTCTGCACTGCACAGGTGATGGCGCCAGATGTCAACTTTATAATGACTTGAAAAAAAACTATTTTTTCTTGCGTTTTATTTTCTATATTAGCCTGATGCTTCTAATATAAGAACTCATGAACATGGCAAAATGACGGATCTGTATGACCTCTGAGCTGTAGAAAGCTATTATACGTAACGTGTGTAACCAGGGAATCCAGCTCACCTGTTGTTGCTGTCCTGGAATTTTACGCCTTGGTGCACGGAAAGTGTTGGTAAGGCCTCAAAGCTTGTAATAAAGAAAGTGGATCCAGCACCTTAAAAAGTTCTTGAGTGAAGATTTCTTTATTTCCAGCAGTGAATATTACAGTGGCAATAAAACACGTCCTCCTCAAATCCCACTTTAGTCTACGCGTTTCAAACAAACCATGACGATTGAACCTACTCCATAATCAACATATATAAAGATTTATTCCTCCCTCCCACATGAACAGGGGGAGGAGCAAAAAAATGATTATTATTCAGGTGTATATACCGATTTAGTTCATTAAGGGTCGGTCGCTTGACTAACTTTTTCAGAGAACAGATGCATAGAACTTTATAAAATTGTATATACATGACATATAGCCTGAACGTGTATGGGGGGTAACAGACACTGGCATAATAAACATAACGTGGCTGAACTCTGAGTGCCAAAATCTTCAAAATTAAAAAGAGACAGCCAACAGTTATTCATTGTCTGAACCTCCACCAATACTGCCAGGTTGCCTTGGGTATGACAAAATTAATTTAAAAACAAGAATAGAACAGTTCTATCTTTGTTTTTACATTTATTTTTTACATGTCATACCCAGCCACATTATATTTATTATGCCCTCCCCCCCCCCTCCCATACACGTTCAGGCTATATGTCATGTATATACAATTCTATAAAGTTCTATGCATCTGTTCTCTGATAACAAAGTTAGTCAAGCGACCCACCCTTAATGAACTAAATCGGTATATACACCTGAATTATTTTTTTGCTCCTCCCCCTGTTCATGTGGGAGGGAGGAATAAATCTTTATATATGTTGATTATGGAGTAGGTTCGATCGTCATGGTTTGTTCCAAAACGCGTAGACTAAAGCGGGATTTGAGGAGGACGTGTTTTATTGCCAATTGCCTGTAATATTCACTGCTGGAAATAAAGAAATCTTCACTCAAGAACTTTTTAAGGTGCTGGATCCACTTTCTTTGTTACAAGCTTTGAGATATTATACGTAACCATTTAAAGTGTATGGAACCTCCAGTATGCTCCGATTCATATGCAATGTCTGCAATAATGAAGTGCATTACAGAGGCATCCTATGGCGGCATGCAGTGTCCACCAAACAGGCTTCATTACATAACTAAACCAAAAACAAATACATGGTGGTCCGTAGAAGATGGAGCCACATTTGATGGTTGCAGTCTACGGTTATGATAGAGCAGGCATCCTCAAATTGCAGCACTCCAGCTGTTGCAAAACTACAACTCCCAGCATGCCCAAACAGCCTACAGGTATCAGCCTACAGCAGGGCATGGTGGGAGTTGTAGTTTTACAACAGCTGGAGGGCCGCCATTTGAGGATGCCTGTGATAGAGCTTTGGAAAAGTTCTGTATTTATACCTCTGTTGTCCAAATTTATTTCATTGTCTTTTTTTTTTTTTTTTTCCTTTTTTTTTTTATTACAGGGAAGTAATAGAAAAGAAGCCAGAGAAATTCAAGATTGAGTGCTTGACAGATATTAAAAATCTCTTTCTCCCAAACACCGAGCCCTTCTATGCTGCTTTTGGAAATCGACCTACTGTAAGTGCCTAGTCATTGGTCGATATGGTCATACAGTAATGTGACATCCCCCGTATGGACGTCATGTCATCTTCAGATAAGACATTATGAGAAGTCTGCATTAATGCCATTTTACAGGATTTAAAAATAGGGTAAGGGTGGGTTCACATCTGCGTTCTGGATTCTGTTATGGCTTTCCGTTATAAAATGGTTATTACGGAAAATAACGGAATCCATAAGATGCAAGTCAAAATGGAAGCCTTTAGAGAGGCATTCCGTTTTGATCCGTCTTAATAGAAGTCTACAGGGAATCATAACGGATCCGTCTGATTCCTGTTATGCAAGACGGAAAACAAAGTCCTGTCAACGGGACTTTTGTCTCCGTTCTGCAAAATGGAAACCAGACGGATCCGTTATGATTCCCATAGACTTCTATTAAGACGGAAAGCAAAACGGAATGCCTCTAAAGGCTTCCGTTTTGCATTCCTTCATAATACAAGTCTATGGACAGCATAATGGATCCGTCCTTCCGTCTTATGGATTCTGTTATTTTTCGTTATAACCATTTTATAACGGAAAGCCATAACGGAATCCAGAACGCAGATGTGAACCCACCCCAAGAGGGTTTTTTTTTAAGTTCCTGAACCAACGCTGCTCTTCTCCATGGGCTGTGCTTGCAGCCACATTCACCAGGAACTTGCTGATATATTGGGTGCTTGAATTTGGACGCCTACTCCCTGCTGCTCCTGAGACTCGGTATACAATATGGTCATGGTGATGATCACATCATACAGCACTGGAGTTATAGGAAGATGGGGACATTAACATGATATCATAAAGATGTCATGCCACTGGGGTGGTTTGTTGTTGATACCACTTCATGGATTTGGGGAGTTGGACATACAATATATTAGTAAGTTACTTAAGTTTTGTTAAAGGGGTTGTCTGGGATTTTGATATTGATGGCCTAGCTTTGGGATAGGTCATCAATACCACATCAGCGGGGGTACATCTCCTGGCAACACCGCCTGTCAGCTATTTGAAGAGGAAAATCTCAGGGGTTGGCAGCACCACTATCCCACAAAATAGGGTACAAACCAGTATATAGGCTTCGAGCCGGATGGTGCACGCAGATAGGGATCCTGACTGGGGGGTCCCAATTCTTCCAGACACTCCAATAATCCACAGCACTCACCAGTAGTTGGTGAAAGAATGTTGATTTATTCACTCAGACAGCCAGGTTACAGCAACGTTTCGACCGGTTGGTCTTGATAACCGGTCGAAACGTCGCTGTAACCTGGCTGTCTGAGTGAATAAATCAACATTCTTTCACCAACTACTGGCGAGTGCTGCGGATTATTGGAGTGTCCAGCTATTTGAAGAGGCCACTGAGCTTACCAGAACTCACTTGAATGGGACTGACATTTGACAGCTAATCGGTGAGGGTGCCCGGACTCAGACCCCTGCCTATCCTGCCTATTCTTTTCTCAAGGCAAACCCTTTTAAAATAGAATCGGGCCTGGCGATCAGCTGATCATCTCTGATTTGGTTTTAGAAACCCCCATCGATCACCAGGAAAGTCACAGCTGTCAATGCATTTCCCTGTGTAGTGGCCAGTCACATGAATAGCCAACCGAGTAGTAACTGTTCTGTCTGGGAAGGGAGTTCTCCTTAACTAGTGTGAATGGGAGGAGGTTGCTTTCACAAAACACAATTTTCATTGATGAAATAAAAAATTTTGATGCAGTGACCCTAAAGGCTCAAATCATATCTTTTATTTTGTATTTATTTTTTGCATACTGTGGGTGTATAGGTTGAAATGTAGACCTGAAAAATTGGCCAAAACTTGACCATAAGCGTATTTTTCTGACATATACAGTACAGACCAAAAGTTTGGAGACACCTTCTCATTCAAAGAGTTTTCTTTATTTTCATGACTATGAAAATTGTAGATTCACACTGAAGGAATCAAAACTATGAATTAACACATGTGGAATTTTATATACATAACAAAACAGTGTGAAACAACTGAAAATATGTCATATTCTAGGTTCTTCAAAGTAGCCACCTTTTGCTTTGATTACTGCTTTGCACACTCTTGGCATTCTCTTTATGAGCTTCAAGAGGTAGTCACCTGAAATGGTTTTCAAACAGCCGATCAGTGGGGAGCAGAGGAGTGTGTGGTTCAGAGAAGTAGAGCTAGTATGTGGGTTGCATCACCCCCAGATCAGTGGGGTCACTAAAACCAGACCAGAGAGCCACAGACTGCAGGGAGCAGCCAGTCTGTGGGAGATGCAACAAAACAACTGGTGACCTATGTCTGCAGAGGTCTTCGGCAAAAAGCAGGAGGCACCTGATGAACCAACAGTATGGCTAACTAAGACCTCAGAGATGGTGGTGCTATAATGGAGTGCAGAGAATGTGTTGTGTTAACTCCAGAGACTGTTATAGGAGTCAAGCACCTGTGCATCCTGGTACATACCTAAGAAAGTGCTTCTAGCCCCTCATTTTAGTTTGGTGGGGGTCTGAGAACTCCGGAACACACACTGCTTGGTACCTTTGATATGTCACTATGAGATATCTATGAAGTTGCAGGTGTTCTGGGATGGGATTTTTCAGAGGAAGACATGGTCAGCCAGACATTTTCCTTGCTGCAGTGGAAATGTAGCGGCCATTCTTACAGAGCTTATCTCCGTTTTGACTCACAGATGGGGTTCCACGCAGCAAAAGTTTTCTCTATGATATCCATATGGCCTAACAGAGCATGTAGACAGGAGGGTTTTCTCCATTAGACAACATCACGAAGAGCCAAGACCTAAAAACACTGATGAATGACCTGCATTCACCCCTTTCACCTAACAAATAATAACTAGGATATATCTCAACACCTGCCATGGGGAGAATAGCAACAAGGAAGCATCAGGAAGATGTTAGATACCATATTGTAGACATTGTCATCTGGACATGACCTACTCCGTCCAATCGGCTGCTCTGTGCAAAGATATTGATCAATTTCAGATCGGCGTGGGGTCTTGGCGATCAGCTGTCTGACAGGGCAGCGGCGCTCATTCGTGCTGGAGCCGTTTCTGCTTCAGAATTACCTGTGTTCTCTTGTATTGGCAGCTTGTCCCATTCAAGTGAATGTGGCACCACTACCCCTTCAAATCAGCAGGGGTCCATGGAGTCAGACCCTCACCGATTTAGATATTGATGGCCTATCCTGAGGGTAGGTCTTCTGCCTGCACAACCCGTTTAAGGTGGCCATACACAGCAGACAGCAGTTGGTGGATGGTGGAACAGCAGTTGAACAATCATCTGGGGAACAATGGTTTTGCAGACACGGCTATACCTATTTTTGTCCATATTGGCTATTGTTCAAACTAGCCCTACATGTTTTTGGAAACCCACTACTCTCTCTTGACCTCTGCACAGGTCACAGACTATGCCTAGAAAAGTCTCCCATAGAAGTCCATGGGTTTATCTCCTGTCCATTGTGTCTATGGCCCAAGTCGCTGCTCTCAAAAGACAGGATGTCTTAAAGGGGTTATCCAACCCTTATAATGCTCAGGCCCCTCATACAGGTTATACTTACCCGGCACCCGCGTCGCACCTGATGCCCACATGACCACCGCTGCATCTCCAAGTCGTGTGGATCAAAATATCAGATGATAGGGGGGTGGGGTAGAAGGGTAGCCAATAGCAGGCCACAACAGGAATGATTCTCCCTAACATCACAGGTGACGCTAGGGAGGCTCATCCCTGCTGCTGACTGCTATAGCCTCCCCCCATCAGGTTCTGGGGAGCGGGGTAAGTATAGCCTGTATGAGAGGGGACGTTGGATAACCCCTTTAATGTATTTTAGGCCTAGTAGCCAGTGTGAAAATTGCTTTTAATATAGAATGGAAACAAATATTTAAAATAAAAATGTGATTTAAAATATAGGGCATATTCTGATGTCATATTACCTTTAAAATTTCACCCGTGAACAATCATTTTGGTTTAAATTGATTTTTTTTTTTTATCAACTTTAATGTGTATGGCCATTTTTAGTTTCCTTTTTTAAGTCGAATCCAGTATAATTCAGGTTTCTTACTGCACGTACTGTGGTTAATCTCTGCGCAGCACAGCGGGGTCGTCCTCGGTAGGAAAATGAAGCAGTATTTCTTATGTGAAGCCACGAGCCCATGTGCATGTTAATATTTTATGCATCCACCTCCTATAAAACTCAGTTACATCCACACAGCTTATCGCTCCCCGCGGTAACGAGATCGGGGGCTCTTGGCAGGATTAGATCTCGCTGAATAGGACAGAGATTAAAACACTTGTATTAATCCAATAAGACCCGTCTGTGAATTTACGACACTGTCCAAATAAAATCCAAGCACTTGCGCAGACTTAGAGAATATTTATCGAGTAATCCACGGAACCTTTTTATTGGACTTTTTCTCATTCTGTGTTTTTATCTGCTTACACAGAGGACTTCTCTTTATGACGTGATAAATCAGTAGAAATGCTCTGAACTTGCTGGAGTTGACGCCATTATTGCTCCGTAAAACTGTCAGCTCCGTAAACTAATATGCGTTTATCTTTTATGATTTACACAGGATGTTTATTCATATAAGCAAGTGGGAGTTTCTTTAAACAGAATCTTTACCGTCAATCCCAAAGGAGAACTCATTCAGGAGCACGCAAAGACCAACATCTCCTCGTGAGTATCTGTTCCATGAGAACATGGAAAGTATGGTGATGGTGAATGCCATATTTATGAAGCCTCTAAACCCCTCTTTCCCAAATATAAAAATCTGTTGGGAAAAGTGGGTGGAGCTTTAGTGCGCCGCCTAGCCCGATTTATCTCGCCAACTTTTCAAAGACTTTTCCTCTTGGCACATTAATAAATGTCTTCCGTGAGGAAGTGAAGTGTCTCTAAATTATGTCACAAAAATATGGCATTTACCAGATTTGCAGGTATGTCCACCACTTACCTTAGCTTGAAATTAAAGGGGTTTTCTGGATTGCATTAATAACCATTAACATAATCCTTTATGAAGGTCCATGGGCGGGGCAGTGATAGGGGAGTGTCTATGTAACTAGCTGGGTGGGAGGAGCTATAAACTAGCTGGGCGTTGTTGGGAGCAGTGATAGGGGAGTGTCCATGTAAGTAGCTGGGTGGGAGGAGCTATAAACTAGCTGGGCGTTGTTTGGGGCAGTGTCATAAAAAACATGAGAAAGATGTACATGAGGTAAGAAACTACATGAGAATATCTGTTATAAACCATAGTAATCCCAGAAAACCCTTTTGAAGGCAATTGACACCTTCTATGATTTTTTATGATTGCATTTGGCTAATTTTGGGTTAATCATTTTTTTACTCGTCTTTATTAAAAAAATTCTGCAGTTTTTGGTGATACAAAAATTGTTCTATTTGCACACTGTCCTTCCTGAGTTCTGTCAGCTGACAGCTCATGTGAAGCCTCATCTCTGACCCCTTGACTTCACAAACACTCATTATAGCCAGGCTACTTTCACTCGCATTTGGTGCGGATCCGTCATGGATCTGCACAAACTCATCTGTTCAGATAATACAACCGCATGCATTCATTCAAAGAGCATCCGTTTGTATTATCTTTAACATTGCCAAAACGGATTCGTCTTGAACACCACTTAAAGTCAATGGCGGACGGATCCTTTTTCTATTGTGCCAGATTGTGTCAGTGAAAACAAATCCGTCCCCATTGACTTACGTTGTGCGCCAGGGCGGATCAGTTTGGCTCAGTTTCGTCAGATGGACACCAAAGCGCTGCAAGCAGCGTTTTGGTGTCCACCTCCAAAGTGTAATGGAGGTGTAATGGAGCCAAACTTATGTATTCTGAGCGGATCCTTATCCATTCAGAATGCATTAAGGGCAAAACTGATCCGTTTTGGATCCCTGAACGGATCTCGCAAACGGAAACCAAAATGCCAGGTGAAAGTAGCCTGAACTCTAAACTGATAAGAATATGGCTAAAGTGAGTGTTTATGACGTCAGGAGATCAGAGATAAGGCTTCACATGAGCTGACAGAACTCGGAAGAGACAGTGTGCTAAAAGACAGATTTTTCACCACATGTATAAAAAAGACTGCTGAAAATTTAAAAGGCAAATAATAAAAAAATGATTTTTTATCCCAAAATGAGCAAAATGCAATCATAAAAAATGATTGCTTCGAAGGTGTTCATAGTCTTTAAAAGGGTTTTCCAGGCTTTTAATTGATGAACCTATCCTCAGGATAGGTCATCAATGTCAGATCAGCAGGGGGGGGCGACTCCCGGCACCCCAGCCAATGAGCTGTATGAAGAGAAGGCATGTGCTGTGCACGCATGCCGCCTCTTGTCTCTCTTCCTGCTCGCTGTCGATATAACATCGGTGAGCAGGAATGGAGACAGCAGACTGCACGGGAAAACCCCCTTAAGGACTCCAATTTCTTATGAAACAAACTTGATTGGCTGCACTGCACAGCACACCCAGTATACAGTGTCACATAGGATAGATATCTTGTGACAGAATATCACCAAGTTGGTTGAGTAGGGGGGGATTTAAGACTAAACGCACAAAGAAATAAATGCAATCAGCTCACTGCCTTTGTTAGTCCTCTGTGCACGGATCCTCAGGAGAAGCAAATCCACTGTAGAAACAACGTACCGGGTCCAGCACTCTGGTCTGGAATAAAACCATGAATTTTTAATTTTAAAAAGTCAAAAAATGGCACACAGCAGGACATCTCCCCAAGCCAGTCAGACTGGACCCACTACTTTGTTTCTACAGTGAAAAGACTAAACACGTAGACCTCATTTTCTGCCCTCTCCGCAGCCTAAAGAGGCATCAAATTTAATAAACGGCACGCGCATCTTAATACATTTTGTGCAGTTTACTCCATTAGATTTCTAAGACTGCCATGAAAAATGCCAGTCTTAATAAATCTGCCCCATTATGTCTCTTCTACACACTCCAGTTACTGAAATGTGAAATAATCTACATGATACATTCCCTTTTTAATAGATTTTTTTTAGATTTGTATTTGGTTTTTTCCTGAACACATATGATTTTGTTTTTAGCCATTTATGGAAAAAAAAATTGAACAGTCTTCCACAGACAAAATTCTATAAAAAAAATAAAAAAGTTTTTGGACCAATATTTAATCAACTCTCATAAAACCTTGATTTGGTCAATTGTCAAAGTAAAGCAAAAATAGTAGGAATCTAATTAGCACATAACTTGATTAATCACTTTTAGATTTTCCAGAGTATCTTTCTTCAGTAATTATCTTCCCTATGTTATTAGACTATGCTAATCCTGCTGATAATAACGCTCAGTGCTCCCAGTAATTATGTGATGATATATTCCTCTGAAAAATATGTTTAATATAATGCGCTAATCTCCTGTAACGTATACTTAACATTACTTCATTGTGTTTAACCTTTTTAAGGGGTTTTGACTTTTGACATTTCATCGGCTGTAGATTTAAAGTGACAGTGATGGAATTGAATATGGTACATAGCCTCGTATGTCGCCTTAAGGCTACTTTTACACTGGCGTTTTGGCTCTGTTTGTGAGATCCGTCATGGGCTCTCACACGCGGTCCAAAACGGATCAGTTTTGCCCTAATGCATTCTGAATGGAAAAGGATCCGCTCAGAATGCGTCAGTTTGCCTCCGATCAGTCTCCATTCCGCTCTGGAGGCGGACACCAAAACGTTGCCTGCAGCGTTTTACTCTCTGCTTGACGAAACTGAGCCAAACGGATCCGTCCTGGCACACAATGTTTTCTTTGACACAATCTGGCACAATAGAAAACGGATCCGTCCTCCACTGACTTTCAATGGTGTTCAAGAATGATCCGTCTTGGCTATGTTAAAGATAATATAAACGGATCCGTTCATGACGCATGCATGCGGTTGTATTATTGTAACGGATCCGTTTTTGCAGATCCATCACGGATCCGCCCAAACCGCAAGTGTGAAAATAGCCTAAGTTTGCATAAGGCTACTACCTGCACACGATGCAGATTACATACTTTTTTCAGCACAGATTCTCATGCGGGGAAAAAAAAGCAGTATAATACAGTACCAGCAGCATTAATGAGATCTGACGGCTCTCGTGTACACTTGACTTATATTTTCCGTGTAACCTTCACCACCTCATCTTCCCCCGTCTCCACCCCCCCTCCCCCAAGCATTGATTGACAGGGCCAGGTATCCTTTCTGTTCGGACGCCTGGCCCTGAAATCTCACACGTGTGCGAACGAGAGTATAGTAGGCACATGTGCAGGTCATGTAATACATTGCTCTGGAGCTGAATTTCGCATGCACTGATTTTACTTTAGCCGGAGCAAACGCGAGAATTCAGTGCCAGGCATCTGTCCAGGCTCCGTACACATTTTACTTTTGGGACTGACAAATGCCACTAACGGCTAATTGGTGCGGGTGCCACGAGTTGGACCTCCACCGATCTCCTATTCATGACCTATCCTACAATCTCAGTGCCAGAACCTAATCCCTTAAAGCTGGGATGCTTAACCTGCAGCCCTCCAGCTATTACAAAACTACACCTGCCAGCATACCTTGACAGCCTACAGCTATCAGCCTTCAGCAGGGCATGATGGGAGTTGTAGTTTTACAACAGCTGGAGGACCGCAGGTTGGGCATCCCTGCCTTTTATAGGATTTGTCTGGTGAGGTATTTAAAAAAAAAATATAAGGAACAGACTGGGTTAATAAAATATAGGCATTACTCACCTCACCGATGCCCTGCTTCTGCCATTCCAAAGCTTAGTGGGTTCCTGCTGGTCTTGACAGGCAGGATATGTCAGAAGATGCCTGCTCAGCCAATCGCTGGCTGAGACAGGTCTCCACTGCAGCCAGTGATTGGCTGAGCAGGCATCTCCTGCCACATATCTGTGTATTGACTCAGGATGAGGAAGCGAAGACGAGCAGACCCTGTAACTATTGGAACAGTGGTGGTGGGGGATCAGTGAGGTGAGTAATGCTTCTGTTTAACACATTTTTCCCTTTGTACGATAAAAACAAATCCCACTGACAATCACCTTTAAATAATTCAGGTTGCATGCAGCCACCATTAGAGGGAGTGCATGAAGCACGTGGACCGCATCTGTATTTTTTGTGTGAATGTCCCCTTGGTATAACAATCTTCTGATGTAGCAATCTGGGGTATAATATCAGAGGTCTACAATATTTACTATATTCTCTGGTCTCCGGATACGCTGCTGTTGGGGATGCTCGTCCTTGGGACTACTGTGTATATATAGCTCTCACCTCTATGGTTTCTTGTCTTTTCAGCTATGTTCGGCTCTGTGAGGTGGTGGATCACGTCTTCCCGCTCTTAAAACGAAGCCATTCCTCGGATTTTCCTTGCTCAGACACTTACAGTGATTTCACATATTGGAGAGAACCTTTACTCCCATTTGAAAACCAAGATATGCACCCTACAGCTTCTTAAGGGAAAAAAAAAAATCTTTACTACATCTGCTACATTTCACCATCCTGAACTTCATCGGCTGCACAAGTCGGGTGGGAAAATAATTATTTTTAATTCCAGCTGGGATTGCTGCTTCTTCTACGGTTTTCCGGGAGGTTTCTTATAGAATTGCGTTCTTCAGAGAAATCTATTGATTGACATGAGTAATATGCGCTTTCTCTGTACATGACTGGAGGGCTGTGTGCTGTACAGTAATACAAGACTGAACCCCCCCCCCCCCACCACCCCTCCTCCTAACACACAAGACTTCTGTGGCATCAGCTCCCAACTGAGATGGGAATCTAGGCAATGAAATCCTGCAATGTGAAGAAAGATGCTATTGAGATTATCCAGCCATTGTTATCGCTGTATTTCATTAGGTGGAAGGACAGGCTTATTTGTCCAGGCCACCATCAGCCTGACGTCCTTGGGTGGAAAGCTAAACCGTATTTCTGAAGAGCTTTGTTAACCCCTTCCATATCTGTAGGGCTGGTTTTCCGTAAAGATTTGCGGTTGATAGACCGCCCAGTTGAAGCCGGTGCCAGCAGAGATGTGGCCTAGGACAACCAATCAGAATCAAGATTCAATTAGTCATCTTGGCAGCAATCCCATCTGTTTACATATCTGAAGCCAAAAGGACCTACCTTTAGGCAGTTCTTTTTTATGAACAGATTAAAAAGTTCACCTTCTCGACCACTGTTCAGTCAAACTCCTCGCCGAGGCTGGGGAAAAAGGAAACTGAGGTGCACCGTTTTAGATTGGGTTCCTACCTGTTGGATCCACACCGATCAGACATTTTTTTACCTTTCTAGTGGACCTTCTGTGTAAATCCAATTCAGCAATAATGAATATTGCTTGTTATAATGATATTTTCATGGCCCACACTTATTTCACCTACTGGTCCACCTTGCACTTAATGGGTTCTCCGAGAATGTTTTAAAATGGCCGACAGCAACCTGTCCTAGAATGTGAGTAGGACTGGTTGCAGAAAGGACATGACCTGTAAGCTAAACAGCTTGAAATAAGTCTAGTAGAACAATTGGCGCAAAGAATGTGGATCCATGTGAGGTACAGTGCTGGTTCTAGCTTTGTTAGAAAGAGGTTGTTATGCACTATATGATTTCTATTTTTAATTTTTTACATTATTAATGGGATAGCCCCTTTAATGGGTGTTTTCCAGGAGCCAATGGGTCCCGCAAACCCACCTTAATTGCACATAACACGCCTGTAGAAGAAAGTTTGTAATATTTTGACCGTTCCAAAGTTATGTGGATCGGCTGCTCGTAAATCGGGTCATGTGACTCTTCTGAATATCCTGCTTCCGCCGACATCACGTCTTTTACTAGGTTTCCAGCATGGACGGGGCTTCACTTCCATTGTGCATGGGGCCAGAACTATTCCCCCTCTCTGGTACATGCTTAAACTCCTGGATTCATCTCATCTGCGCATTCGCCAGGGAGAGGAATAGGTCCGGCCCCATCCATAGCCCAGGCAGGAAACCTGGTTAAGGGCGTGACATCAGCCGAAGCAGGATTTTTGGAAGGGAAGCATCACATGACCAGGTTTCCGAGTGGTCAATCCACACAACTTCGGGACAGTAACTATATTTCAAAGGCAATGAAGATGAGTTTACAGGACTGGCAGGGTCCCGGAACCCCCCTTTAATGCTGAGGGCTGTTTTGTCAGACAGTTTTGATAAATGAGGCCCAATTTAATCTATTGTTACTGTAATGGGAAGAAAACTATGACTATAAGGTGTGTTATAGCTACACTATACACTATAATTTATAATCTAGATGCCTTAGGTGGGCTTGGATTGCAAATGCACATAGCCTAGAGGTGTGGGTTCACATCACGTTTTATGCCTGTATCCTGCACAGTCCGGTAAAAAAAAAAAGTATACGTTTTTTACAATGGTAAAAAAAAATTTTTACCAAAAAGTATGGTTCGTGGTAGCGGAATCCATAACTGAATTCTTAGATAACCTGAGCCTTGTATGCCAAACTTGAAAACACAAGTTCGCTCATTCCTAGTCGTCAGTCTGAGGCATCCGTTTAACGTAAAAAAAAATTGCATATGTTAGAAGGATGGGAAAAATGTGACGTGAACCCAGCCTAAGACACAATTTGCCCATGGAAAAACTCTCCACTGATTTTATTACAAACCAATAGATATTTACGGTATATGGTTTGAGCGAAGGGTTATGGCCTCAGGATAAAAAAAAAGGTTGTTCATAAAGACCCCTTCAGACTTCATATTAGACAACATTAGACTACATTAGATGTAGCAGAGCTGAACCTGTCACTTATCAGAGTATATATAATACCATGCTGGGGGAGATTTATAAAATTGTCTAGTTGTGTCGCCCACATCAACCAATCACAGCTCAGCTATCATTTCGTATTCTGCTTTTGGATAATGAAAGCTGCACTGTGATTGGTTACTATGGGCAGCAAAGACAGTTTTCATAATTCACGTACATGGCACGGTATAAAGGATACCTGGCGTCCCTTTGGCTCTGTACTGTGGAGCTGTAAGCACTTTGGGAGAGAATTAGGAATAGTTGATGCCACAGTAGTGGCGTCAGAAAGTTACAGATTATGGCACACACCATATTTGCACCATAAGTGTAAAACTTTTTGAGGTTGCCACTTTTTCAAAGTGGCAATAAAAGGGGTGTAGCTTGGGGGAGGGGCGGGGCTGTAATTTAGGATTGTAGCTGAAATTTACACCATCTCTTAGCTAGCGTACATTTCCATTTCCAGCACCCGAAAAGCCAGAAGATGCGCCAAATTTAGTAAGAAGCCTGTGCCTTTTAATAAGTTTAGCGCATCTTACTCCAGCACACTCTGTATGAAATTGGAGGTACAGGAGGATCCCTTAGATTTCTATGAGCACCATGTTATGGCTCAGTAGGTTGACCTGCAGTCCTATGTAAAAATACAGAGGGGGGGGGAATATATTTTGCAGTGTTTTTGTGTCAGTTTTAGGTCTGACTTCTATAATATTTATGAAATGGCGCACAGTAATTATGAATCTGGCGCAAGTGCAATGTGGTTTACGCCTTTATCGTTTTAAGTACACCTGGGGCTTGCCTGGCGTAGAGTTGTCGACATTTTTGCTAATGTTTTGTGATTGTCGCAGAGGATAAATGAGATTAAAAACTGATCTAATCTGCAAATTTGGCCTTAATTTAACCCACTATTGAAAGTGGTGCGGGGAGGTGAAGGAGGCCAAAAGTAGCAAAATTTTTCACAAAAAGTTGCGTGCGCCATCACATGCAACATTTTAACACTAGAAAACTGGCGTATCAGATTTCATAAATGCCCCCCACAGATATATCCAATGATACTATGAGTTATGCCAAGTGGCACACTAAGCTCTGCTATATCTGTGTAAATATATATATATATGTATGTATATTTACAGATTTAAATATTCTTAATATACTGTATTTGTTGCTCCATAAGACACATCAGACCATAAGATGCAACTTGGATATGGAGGATATAAATAAGAAAAAATATTTTTCATCAGACCTCCATTCCTCCTCCGAGCCGACCCCTATTAAACCTCCAAGCTCCATCAGACTTCAGATCAGACCCCCATTCCTCCTCAGATCCAAACCCCTGTCAGACCCCCATTCCTCCTCCGATCTCAGATCACACCTCCATTCCTGCTCCATCATACCTTAGATCAGACCCCCATGCTTCATCAGACCTCTGCATCAGACCGCCATTTCTCCTAACATCTTAGATCAGACCCCTATTTCTCAGACCTCAGATCACACGCCTATTCCACCTCAAATCAGAACCCCATCATGCTCCCATTTCTCGTCTGACCTCTGTATTAGACCCCCATTCTTCCTCAGATCAGACCCTCCATTCCTCCTCAGACCCCCCCAAGCTCCATCAGACAAGATAAAAATGCTTACCTCTCCTGTGCACGTGCACTGCGGAGCCTGGAAGAAAACCAGGGAACGGTGAGTACAGCCAGCGCAGCGATACACTCACCACTCCTCTTGCCTCCTGCATATTTATGGAAGTCATTAGTATTCGCTCCATAAGGTAATACAAGTGCGTCTCATGGTGCAAAAAATATGGTAGTTATTATTTTCACCAGTTCAGTATAGCCAAGTGTTTTTCTATGCTGAGCTTGGTTGGAGTTCTTAACTTTTTGTAATGTAGGTAAATAGTATTGCTCTAATGTTTAGTTAGTTACGTACTTTCATTCACTTAGTCAGTTTAGCCTTTCAGTAGCTCTAAGCTGCTGTAGAGATTTTGACTGTTAGGGCTCATGCACACGACCGTATGCCCTCTGAGACATGCGGGCCATATGTCCCGGAGGAGAATACATAGTGCGCACGAGAGCGCACAGCATCATAGGTTACTATGATGCTGTTACGCATCGGGCCGCCCGCGGACGGCTATTGTACCGCACTCATAATATCATATGAGTACAGGACAATAGTCCCGCGGGTGGCCCGATGCGCACAGCATCATTGTAATCTATGATGCTGTGTGCTCCCGTGCGCACGATGTATTCCACTCCGGGACATATGGCCCGCTCACGGACTGTATGTCTCGGAGGGCATACGGTCGTGTACATGAGCCCTAATCAGTCTGCTGTTCTGAGGAATGCTTTTACATTACCTTAAAACCAGCCATACACCTCATGATGTTGGCAACACTACTAGAAATCTAAAATAGGACGGAAATTCCTACATGAGGTGGAAATCTAGATTACATCAGCGACGGGAGGGATCATGTCTGACGTGTTTCAATAAAATTCATATTTGCTTAGTGGAAATTTTTGAAATTTTAGCAAAAACACAGCAAATTTGCTATGTGGGGAAGCATGAAGTGGAAGTAATAGGGACTAAGAATAATGTCCAGAAAGTATCCTCCACCGTTGACCATCTCTTACTTGGTTGTGGTGCAAAATTTAAGGAGCAAATGGTTATTTTTGGACTCTGGTGGTACCTATTTGACTCATTTAGGGTACTTTCACACTAGCGTTTTTCTTTTCCGCCATATAGTTTCGTCCTAGGGGCTCTATACCGGAAAAGAACTGATCAGTTTTACCCCCATGCATTCTGAATGGAGAGAAATCCGTTGAGGATGCCTTCAGTTCAGTCATTTTGACTGATCAGGCAAAAGATAAAACCGCAGCGTGCTACGGTTTTATCTCTGGCGAAAAAAACTGAATACTTGCCTGAATAGGAATGTATTAGTGCCGGATACGGCATGCAAAATACCGGAATACCGGGTCCGTCCTTCCGGCTTGCACATGCGCAGACCGGTAAAAATGTGAATAAAAAATGCAAGACGGATCTGTCTGTCCACATGACAAGCAGAGAGACGGATCTGTTCTTGCAATGCATTTGTGGGACCAATCCGCATCCGGATCAGTCTCACAAATGCTTTCAGTCACATCCAAATCGGCGGGTCCGGCAGGCAGTTCTGACGACGGAACGGCCCACCGGATCACACTGCCGCAAGTGTGAAAGTAGCCTAAAGGGGTTTTCTGGGAGTAGAATATTAATGACCTGTCCTTAGGATAGGTCACCAGTATTGGAACGGTGGGGTTCCAACACCCAAGACTGTCACTGATCAGCACAATGGCCTCCTCACAGCCTACCAAGCACAGCGCCATACACTGTATAGTGGCCATGTTCAGTATTGCAGCCCAGGTCCTTTTCCTTGAGTTGGACTGAGCTGCACCTAGGCCATGTGACCTATGGACGTTGCTTTGCTGGCCTAGGACGATGCCGTGGTGCTCACCGGAGAGAGACGGTCTCTTTACACAGCTGATTGATGGGGGTGCCAGAAGTCTGACCCCCACTGATCTATCTTGAGGATAGGTCATCAATATTTTACTCCCGGAAAACCCCTTTAATGAGTATTATTCTGATGACTGTAGATAGTGAGTACTTGTGGCTTATCTGTAGAAACATACTCCAGGTCCCTTTGAAATAGAATATTGTGATTGTGTATACAGCTCCTGTGCAGATCTGTGTGTCTTTGGTCACGGACTGGAAAATAAAGGTTGGATCCTGCAGTCTTCTGTTACTCCATTCCATCATTCTCTTCATCACCTGTATGTTGGACCGATGAAAGGGAGTTGCATACCATAAAATGGGTGTTTTTATTCAAAACTATTTGCAAAGCTTTTTTTTTTGATGATTTTGAAGTAATAAAATGGTTGCTAAAGTATACATACCCTTAATGATATATATAAAAAAATCTGTAAATTGAATTTAAGATCATTTTATTTATTGAGATTATTTTTCCAAAGACCATAAAATCTTAGATGCAACATCAAGTTTAAAAACTTTACATGGGCAAAGTCAATTTCGTTTGTCCCTTTGTCGCCCATGTGATTTATCTTGGATAATGAGTCTCTGACTTTATAAAGTCACTTTCTGCCACCTGTTCATAGTGATCAGTGGGGATCATGTTGGAAGAAGAAGAATATACTGTAATAAATGACAGTTGGTTGAAAGATTCCGTCTTGTGTCTTATTCCTTCAGTCTTGTGCAAGTTACCGGAGAATTTATGTATAACATTAGGAAAATATCCACAAACGGCGCCGCTCTTCTCCTTTGTTAGTGTCGCAGCCCAGCCCCATTCATTTGAATGTGTGATACTGTACCCTACACAACCCTCGGGCAAGAATGCCATGGAAATTGGGGCCCCACCCTGAGAATTTCCTAAACTATATGGAACCTTCCACTTGTGGGCAGGGCTTACATACCCTGTACCCAATGTTCTAAATTATATGGGACCACCCACTTATGGGCAGGGCTTACATAAGCCACACCCAAAATCCTAACCCACATGGGACCACCCACTTACGTAAAGCCTTACATAAACCACACCCATTTCAGCCCGGTGACCGCGCAAATTTTATGGGACTGTCTCTGAAAAATAGGGACAGTTCCTGCAAGTTTGGGACATTTGGCAATTATGTAATTACTGATGCAAATCTAGACCCAACCGCAAGTGTTATAGCCCAAATTTACAGCATCAGATTTGAGCTTGTGATACCAAAATTGCTCCCATATTATGCTTGCCGGCAACTGACCTCTTCTCACTGTGCAACCTTATAAAGGGGCTTTTGTCACCTGTGACAATGGGGACATATTCCTAGGATATGCCCCCATTGTCTGATAGGTGCAGATGCCACCGCTGGGATCCGCACCTTTCTCCTAAACTGAGCTCTGAAAGTGGTGGCGGATGCACTGCGCATGCGCAGCCACCCTCCATTCATTTCTATGGGGCTGCCGAAAATAGCCGAGCACTGGCTCGGCTATTTCAGTCTGGTCCATATAAGTGAAAAGGAACGGTGGCCGGTCATGCGCGGTGCGCTCCCATTCACTTCTACGCGGAGAGCACTTGGTGGCGGCCGAACCAGAGTCCTCCAGCCACCAATTTGCCTGCTCCGTTCTCGATATAGCTGGGACCTGCACCTATAAGATAATGGGGGCATATCCTAGCGATATGCCCCCATTGTCTCAGATGAGACAACCCCTGACAAGTTTCCATAATGGCATACCAGAACCTTCCCTCGAATTCACAACCTGAAAGTCGTCACCACTTATACCCTGACACTTTATTATATTCTGACATATTGATATCCCGCAGCCCGTGTACTTGGTTATCACCCGCCATTGTGGTGTTATGCCTTCATCCTCCGCACCCCTGTCGAGTAAACAATGTGCATTCACGGTATGGAATTTAATATCCTCAACGCTTCACTGACAAATGGCTTCATATACTGTGGTTGAAAAGGGCCATACATAATTTACCAAGCAAAATGAAAGTCTCTACCCCTGCGTCCTGTGATATGAATATTGCAGGATGGCATATTTGTGCTGCTCCTCCATACCAGCGGCACACGGGCAAGACGATGAAAAATAGATTGTAGAGGAGATGAATGAGGAATAAACAGCGTGCTGAAAGCTGTAAATAGGAATAATTATGAGATGACGCCAGTAATAATTCAAGATTGTGTGTGGGTATGGCTATAAATACAGTATATCGCAGTGTGCCATGAGACATGCCGTACTCGGCTCTGCTCTATCTATTGTATCTATCCATCTACTGATCTATCATATCTATCTACTGATCTATCTACTTATCTATCATATCTATCTGTCTACTGTATCGATCTATCCATCCTGAGCTTTCCATTTTAAATCTCCAATGCTCAACTGTGCATCATACTAAAGGGGTTTTCTGGCAGTAAAATATTGGTGGCTTATCCTCAGTACAGGTCGTCAATATCGGATTTGGTGGAGCCCTACTCCCGACACCCCTACCAAACAGCTGTTTGAAAAGGCCCTGGCTCTCCAGTGAGTGCTGTGGTCTCTGAACAGCGCCATACATTGTATAGTGGCTGTGCTTGGTATTGCAGAACAGGCCTTTCACTGGAACGGAACTGAGTTGCACTAAGGCCATGTGGCCAATGAATATGATGTCACTGGCCTGTCACCGGCCAGATGACCAGCACCAATCAGATATTGATCACCTATCCTGAGGATAGGACATCAATATCCCAGTCCCACGACAGGATCTGACCACTGCTGGAGACAGTTGTCTCCAAGTGAGGTCTATGTTCCCTGAGAGACAGGGAGCAAAGTATTGCATACCTCGAATTTCTCCGCATGGACCCTGAGGTTAAGCATGGTCTTCTGTGGGTCAGTGTGCAGTCCGGCGCACACACATACGACAAATACAGCCGTCTGAAACCGGCCTTATACAGTAGTTTTCCCTGCAGTCCTATGTAAAGCCTTAGATAACACACGCCAGTATTACAAACGCTTGAAGCTCTGCTAGATTTGTGTCCACATATAGTATGTGTGTAGCAGAGCTGAGCCACTTTTCATGTTTTCATTAAAGCCTGGTGAATGAACCTATATTGGGTTGTTTTGAGATGCCGGAGGAGGGTCCTTTGTTCAGCTAGATAGGAGACCTGCTACAAACGGCACCTCTCAATGTGGAGGACCTAACATGTCTACATTACAAAAACAGCCCATTGATGTTAATGATATTGTTCAATGCTTCATTTTTCCTGTGGTGGCGCTGCAGGGGAATTGAACACCTGCTGCCATATTCCCCTGCAGATGCAAGTGCAGTACCTCAGTACAGGGGGTATCTTCAATTGCTTGTTATATTTTACATTAACGTCATGTGTATCTTCTGTGTCCTTTAGCAATGATAATTTGGGTTGCCATTAGGAATGGAACTTTCCATTCTATTCCTCCCCATTTAGTGGGAGTGGACTGGGGGGGGGGGGGGGGGGGTGAGCGAGCTCTAGAGAGTTTCTCACTTATTCTTTAGTCTAAGAATGAGTGAGGAAGCCCGAACATCTGCTCCCTCACCAAGGGTCTTTAGGGCCTCAGGATCAGCTCAACTGTGAGGAATACTGCTGCAGGAAAACTGAAGATCCAAGACCATAAATATTCTTCGCAGCTACTGTGCTGCATTCAGCTTGGTGACCAGCAACTAAAGCTTTAAAAACCCTGCTGCAGGTGAGGGAAAACACATTAAGACACCCATCACCATAGCCTATATTTGTCAAGTGGACACGTACAGCCACAAGTGGCAGTTCATAGCCAAAGAGAAATCAGGAGAGTACTACTCTAGAGTACTATTGTCTGCCAACATACCTCTTCAGCTGGGGAAAGAGACATTGCACCTTGTACAGCTGGATATACTGTAACTCATCCTTTGCAGTCAGTAAAGAGAAACTTTTGATGTTATTCTACGTCTGCCTGATCCATGCACACCACCTTTTCACTGCACTGAACCCCAGGGAGCGACAGCTTGAGGTTGTACACCATGACTCAACATCTCATCAAGGTGGGGGGCCACTACCATTTTCATCCTCTGCATCGACTCCTCAGGGGCTCGCTGTAAAAGCTGATTGTTAAAGGGGTTGTGCAGCCAGTAATACTGATGACCTAACCTCATCTGATCGGTGGGGATCCAACTCCCAACACCCCTGCTGATCAGCTGTTTGAAGAGGAGGCACCGTGTAATTACAAGTGCTTGTTCTATTCAAGTGAATGGAACAAACACTTGTAATTACACTGTTCCGCCAAGATTTCCCAGATGATGCGCAATGTAATTTGGAAGAGGGAGCAGCACTTGCACAATTTACATAATGCAGTATCTTTATGTGTCCTATGTAAAACCAGAGATGACATAACAGGGGTCCTCCAGAAATGTATGAAGATGGCCTCCAGCAACCTGTCCTAGAGTGTGACTACGACTGGTTCCAGTGATCATCCCCCTCCATTTCTTGAGGACCTCCTTAACGCTGCACATATTGATTGAATAATACAGTGTAGCTCACCAATACTTTGTCTAGAAAATTGACCGGAATTATTTGCACCTACTGGCACACTAAGCTGGTACAAATTAAAAACCCACATTATGTTGTTTCCAAAAGACAAACTCGGTTCTGCTACATCTGTAGCTATATTAATCAAATGCAAGAAGCACAAGGCAATCCATGGAATGCCAGAATCTATTTATCGACATAGGAAATCCAATGTGCCTTGCATTGCCTTTAATGAGTTTTACAAGCGAGCGGCCTCTTCCTGTGACTCATTCTGTTTTCTGAACCGGAGATTGTGGTTTTATGTTTCACATTGGAAATCAACCACCACGTCTGTATTATTTTTCTTCTCTCTCTCTCTGCGCGGTAATCAGGCACAGAGAGCCGAAAATAAAAATCCATCTCCTCGTCAGGGAGATTTCAGATAAACACATGATTATGTCTGCTGTGCATATCCCATGCTCCAGTCTCCGAAGATTCAAGGTCAAACTTCCATCCTCTCCATTCACAAGGGCAGACAATGCGGCGGGTCGCAGCTTCCTCTTGTGTCAGTTCTTACAGGAAAACAAGATTATAACACGAAAAAAAAAAAATCCCTGAAAGTAAAAAAATGTTCCCGAGTGTATAGAAGAAAGCAAGACAAAATACAGATGTAGCAATTGTTTACCTGGCACTTGATGAGTTAAATACACTGGGTATTCGAAATGTTCTAAGATGGGAAAGTATCCCCTATCCATAGCATTGGGATAAGTATCTGATCGTAGGGGGTCCAACCGCTGGGACTTAGGCTGGGTTCACACCTGAGCGTATTCGATAAGCTCTGTTTACCGGCGTTTTTATCGGGCATATTTTTGGGTGTTTTTGTATTTTGGAAACGCGCATCGTTCGTGCGTTCTTGCTATTGAACACAGAAGAGTACAATGAAAAACAGGTGTGACGCGCGACAATACGCCCCAAAGAAGCTCCTGTACTTCTTGGGGCGTAGGGTGTTTTACAGTGCGTTCGTACGCGCTGTAAAACGCTCAGGTGAGAACCATGCCCATAGGGAAACATTGGTTTTTGCCTGTTAAGCGTTTTACAGCGCGTAGGAACGCGCTGTAAAACGCTCAGGTGTGGACCTAGCACTAGAGATGAGTGGATTGATTCGTATACAGGTCCTTCTAAAAAAATTAGCATATTGTGATAAAGTTCATTATTTTCTGTAATGTACTGATAAACATTAGACTTTCATATATTTTAGATTCATTACATACCAACTGAAGTAGTTCAAGCCTTTTATTGTTTTAATATTGATGATTTTGGCATACAGCTCATGAAAACCCAAATTTCCCATCTAAAAAAATTAGCATATCATGAAAAGGTTCTCTAAACAAGCTATTAACCTAATCATCTGAATCAATAATTCAGACACAGAAAGAAATTTCTGAACGAATAGGCTGTTCCCAGAGTGCTGTATCAAGGCACCTCAGTGGGAAGTCTGTGGGAAGGAAAAAGTGTGGCAGAAAACGCTGCACAACGAGAAGAGGTGACTGGAACCTGAGGAAGATTGTGGAGAAGGACCGATTCCAGACCTTGGGGGACCTGCGGAAGCAGTGGACTGAGTCTGGAGTAGAAACATCCAGAGCCACCGTGTACAGGCGTGTGCAGGAAATGGGCTACAGGTGCCGCATTCCCCAGGTCAAGCCACTTTTGAACCAGAAACAGCGGCAGAAGCGCCTGACCTGGGCTACAGAGAAGCAGCACTGGACTGTTGCTCAGTGGTCCAAAGTACTTTTTTCGGATGAAAGCAAATTTTGCATGTCATTCGGAAATCAAGGTGCCAGAGTCTGGAGGAAGACTGGGGAGAGGGAAATGCCAAAATGCCTGAAGTCCAGTGTCAAGTACCCACAGTCACTGATGGTCTGGGGTGCCATGCCAGCTGCTGGTGTTGGTCCACTGTGTTTTATCAAGGGCAGGGTCAATGCAGCTAGCTATCAGGAGATTTTGGAGCACTTCATGCCTCCATCTGCTGAAAAGCTTTATGGAGATGAAGATTTCATTTTTCAGCACGACCTGGCACCTGCTCACAGTGCCAAAACCACTGGTAAATGGTTTACTGACCATGGTATTACTGTGCTCAATTGGCCTGCCAACTCTCCTGACCTGAACCCCATAGAGAATCTGTGGGATATTGGGAAGAGAAAGTTGAGAGACGCAAGACCCAACACTCTGGATGAGCTTAAGGCCGCTATCGAAGCATCCTGGGCCTCCATAACACCTCAGCAGTGCCACAGGCTGATTGCCTCCATGCCATGCCGCATTGAAGCAGTCATTTCTGCAAAAGGATTCCCGACCAAGTATTGAGTGCATAACTGAACATAATTATTTGAAGGTTAACTTTTTTTGTATTAAAAACACTTTTCTTTTATTGGTCGGATGAAATATGCTAATTTTTTGAGATAGGAAATTTGGTTTTTCATGAGCTGTATGCCAAAATCATCAATATTAAAACAATAAAAGGCTTGAACTACTTCAGTTGTGTGTAATGAATCTAAAATATATGAAAGTCTAATGTTTATCAGTACATTACAGAAAATAATGAACTTTATCACAATATGTTAATTTTTTTAGAAGGACCTGTATATCAGAATGAGTCCTAGAGCTGCGAGGGGCTGTCCACGATGCTTGACGGGTTCTGACATCGCGCCCGGCTTTGACAATCTTGCGTCTGCGCTGCTGCTCAGAGTAGTGGCAGAGGACGAAGCGGCGTCGGTGCATGAGTCACTGCCTAGAATTGGCGACAGTGGCGCAAGATTGCCAGGGCTAGCCGATATGTCCAATCTTGTCGGTCAAGCAGCAGGGGGGAGCTTCGTCAGTAGCGTGGACAGCTCCTCGCAGGTGTAGAACTCGTAATGATGAATCGATTTGTACAAATCGATTCGCTAATCTCCACTGGGACTCCTATCATTATGAAAACAGGGGTCCGGTGTTCTCCTATGAATGGAGCAGCAGACTGCACGTGTTCACTGCCGCTCCATTCATCCTCTATAGGACTGCTGGAAATAGCTGAGCGCTGCATTCAGATACAGTCTCTCTGTCAGTCCTACAGAGAATAAATGGAGGAGCAGCAGCAGACATGTGTGACCTGCAGCTTTTTGCATACTGGTGCATGGGGCCCCAGTGGTCGAATCTGCAATGTGCCGTGGAGAATAGGAGTGGTAGTGGTTCTGGCTGTCTCAGACAATCACAGCAGCTTTCCTTACACCACTGCTCCCTAGCGCTGTGCATTGAAAGGAAAGCGCACCCAAGGACAGATTAGGAACTTAAAGTGGCCCTGTAAAAAAAAAAACTGAAAGTGGCCACCAATTGTTGAATTCAGGAGGCCACCTGAGGTTGCTGGCCAGGAGCATAAGTACCTGATGCTCCCAGGATTTATTAATGCTGGGAGCATCATATCGTTCTGTACCTGGCCAGGGGCCACGAGAAGGGCTCGGGGCGGCCCCCTGAGCACCAGCCCACTGGGTAATTTCCCTGCAGGGTCTATGGCCAGTCTGCCCTTGGGCACACTCTTTCTTCTCTCAGGGCCCTCCCTGATTCTGGGGCTCCTGTCTGATGGTATTTGGGGTGCCCATGATATTGAGATGATATTCGCTGTTTGTATGGGTGCTAGGGAGGGCGTGTAGGGTGCAATGGCTGGTGTATGGTGCAGGAGTCAGTAACCAAACCAAATGTAGCACAATAAACATCTCTCTTTACTGTAGTGCAAACTGGGAGTTGTAGTACATCCAACAATAGCAAAACATAGATCCTGCAAATCTCCCCAGATGGTTTTGCATAGATTTGAGCAAGGATGGAAATGATCATATTCTATCTTCTTTATCTTTCTCAAGGCTCTTCCTTTAGAATCTAGAGCTGTAATTGTGCCTGTAATTCACAACTGAGATGTACAGGTTTTAGAAACATGACTGGCCAAGTTGTGTCCAAGTGCGAATCGTGTCTTAACAAGATTCCCCTCACTGCCGTAAAGTCCAGATGGCTTAGGTGGCAGAATGCCTTTCTGACTCTTATGCTCAGCCATGCAGATTTCATAACCCTTTTGTCTCTTTCATCTTTTCTGTAGATTACGGTATCTAGAGATTGTTGAGTCTCTGTAGCTTTAGTCCAGTCCTGGAAGGAAATAGCTGGAACTCACTAAACTCAGCAAGGGGCAGATCCAGGATCCACACCCAAACTTCCTCCAGGGGCTATGTCGGAGTAATTATGTCACTTCCATCCATAGCCATACTAGGTATACAGCATAAAATTACAGTAAATGACATGCATTAAACCGCAAACAATTTGCAAGTACCTCCCGATCTGGGATACTAAAGACCCACCCACCGTTCAGACACTTTTCCCACTTCCCAAGTATTAAGTTAAAGGGGACCCAAACCTTTGCTGAAATTACACATGTGCAGTGGCACTTTTCAGGTGGCTCTGCACCTTCGGGTTTAATTGATTCTGCTTGGCTTTCCCAGCATACAAAGTACGAGTCTCATATACTTTCTGTGCATCCATACTCTCCATATTTGAGAAGCCGAGCAGAGCCAATGAGACCCGAAGGTGCAGAGTCTTCTGAAAAGTGCCACTGCATTTGTGGTTTCAGCAAAGGTTTATAATTTGCTGCATCTGTAACTAGAGAGGGTCAAGTCGATTTCCAGTTTTGCTACTCAGCTTACTGTGGATGAAGAGGTTCACATAGCAGAATGCTAACTGCTTGAAATACATTTTGAAGATCTGTAATAGTAAATGACATCCTACATCCTCAGGACTCAAGAAGGGCCACGCTATCATAAAGTCTGGACTGTTGGGCTTTTTCAACATACACAAAATTACAGAAACCCCTCCCTCCCGTATTTACGACTTTTCACGAGCTGCACCTACTCTCTGAAATGCACTTCCTCGGACAATCAGGTTTAATTCCCAACTTCCTTATCTGCAAACATGCCTTAGAAACACAGGTGTTATGTTCCCTAAACTGACCCCTTCCACCTTATTCTGCTGACAGTAATCCCCTCACCCAAAGCACTAGCTCACGCAGTTCACCCTGCACCACTCCTTTTAGTACAAAGAAGGCCGGATCACTTCATATAACAATCAACCCTACCTTTTGTGTCACCCCCACTTCCTCATGAATTGTAAGCTCTTGCGAGCAAGGACCCCACTCCCAGTGTATCAGTTGTACATTAGCCTGTCATTGTGTACATGAACCCTCTGCATTGGGGACACGGTGGGACTATATAAATAAAGATTATTATTAATATAAAAATAAGCAACACAACCATACACTTAGACACAGATACTGTACATGTGTTTGCTGGTCCGAGGTGCCCCTGCAGCGATCAGGTTCTCTTCCGTAGGTCAATTCTCCACTTTGTTGACTCCTTGGAGGTTACTGGGGCTAATAACTCTTTTTTGAGCCTCTTGGCCCAGCAGGAAATCCTAAATGTTAAGCTATAAATAATTCTATGCTAAGGTCATTTCACTAAAACGAAAGGAACTTTTCAGCACTGGAAAAGGTCACTATCAAAGACCTAACGTAACAAGCTCATATCCGTAAAGAGTAAAAAAAACATACATTAAAATAAAATATAAAATAGTCACCAGTCTATCCGCATCTGTTGTTTAGTTCTGCGGCCCCGCAAAAAATATAGAGCATGTCCTATTCTTGTCCGCAAACGCAGAGAAGAATAAGCATTTCTATAATGTGGAACATTGCGGATGGCACACTGCGGTATACATGTTTTGCGGTGTCGCACTTTGCGGACCGAAAAAAAACCCGCTGCGGTCGTCTGAATGCGCCCTAATAGTGAAAAAAATCAGGGTCTCCTGCTCAGGACCCTAATCTATTAGCTAGAGCAGAGCAGCTACAAAGGGTGTATCTTGCTTTGTAGGACCTCAGTGCATGACATACAGGGGTACTCCCATTCCCGCTTTGATGGCATTGAATAGCACCCTCGGTTCACTGCTGAAGGAGTTCCGAAAATAGCTGGGCGCTAGCTCGGCTATTTCCAACCTCTGGGACCAGCTCCAATCTCCTGAACAGGGCCCCTGAAGTTAAGGAGGGCACAGTGCACATGCGTGGCATCCTCTCCATTCAATTACTATAGGAGTTCCAAAAAAAGAACGAGAGAGCATGCTTGTCCCATAGCGGTGGCCGTGCAGGCACATTGTGTTCTCCATTCGCTGCTGTGGAGCTCCCAAAAATAATGTAGCCCCCAGCTCTCTCATCTATTTTTGGAACTCCCATAGCAATGAATAAAGAGGATGCTGTACATGCGTAGTGTGCTCTCCTTCACTTCTGGGACCCCATTCTCGAGATAGGTACATTGATGGCATACCCTAGTGATATACTGTCAGTGTCTGAGATAGGAATACCCTGAAACTGTATCCCCTACCCAAAAAATGCTCCACCCTTGCTCCATTCAAATGGAGGGCATAGAACCTCCATTCTCAAGATCGTCAGGGGTCAGACCTACAGAAATCAGAAACCCCTTCAAAGGGGTATTCCGGTTGGTTAAAGTTATATATAAATATTAGATAGTGGGGGTCCTACCGCTGTGCTGTACTCTGCTATCTCTGGAACTCCCATAGAAATTAATAGAGTGGCCACACGCATGTTCAACTAGCTGCTCCGGTCATTTCGGGGGAGCTGCAGGGGGTACAGGGCCCCCATTGTTGTGATCAGTGGGGGTGCCAGCAGTAGGACCCCCACCAATTTAATAGTTATCCGCTATCCACAGGATAACTTTAACCAACCAGACTTGATTCCAGTAGGCATGGTGTAATGCGTCGCTTGACCTGTGGTGGCGCTGCAGGGAAATAGAATTTCTCAGAAGATTGTAGCCGATCACTGGGGATCTCTGCACTGGGATAAATTGTGATCATTGCATTATCTGTGGACCCTTCTAACACAATGAGAACGCACCCCTAATATTCCCCTAAATACCTGACAGCATGTTCCTGGATTTCACCCTGTCATATAAGGTCTTTTTATCTAGAAAAAAAGGAGATTATTTAAGTCCATCCATCTTCTGGTGCTCTATGAAATATTCACAAGTGCACGTATGAATTTGTCGGCGTTGGCTCGGGATGGCGGCTCACGCTGCACCAAATGATTCTTCTGATACATTTCATTAAACATTTCTTGAATTTATGACTCACAAAAGTGAGAGACGCAGTGTTTGCGGGCAGCACCTGGGGCAGATCTGCATGCGTTTGGTTAGGAAGAGATGGTTTTTTATTTTTTTTAATACTTTTTTGCTGACCTTGATTCTCTTTTTTAGTCATTTAATTAACTCTGCAATTCATGATATGAGTGGATTATGTTGATTCAACATTTCTTAAGTCATTTTTAGGCAATTTTCTCATTTTATATGCAGGAACTGAACAGAACTGTATTTTATCCTGCAGATTGTACAAAAAAAGGTCTGTAGTGAATTACAGTGATTTTAAAATTCTGGGTAATTATTACTATAACTTGCTATGCATTGGATTAAATATATGCTGGCTTATATATATTTAGTAAGACCTTTTTTTAAAGGCTGCTGTTATAAAAAGTGTAAAATGCATAGTACATCTATCTATCTATCTATCTATCTATCTATCTATCCAATCTCTCATCTATCTATCTATCTAATATCTATCTATCTATCTATCTATCTATCTAATATCTATCTATCTAATATCTATCTATCTAATATCTATCTATCTAATATCTATCTATCCTCATATCTATCTATCTATCTAATATCTATCTATCCTCATATCTATCTATCTAATATCTATCTATCTATCTATCTAATATCTATCTATCTAATATCTATCTCTCTATCTATCTATCTATCTAATATCTATCTAATATCTATCTATCTAATATCTATCTATCTATCTATCTATCTAATATCTATCTATCTATCTATCTATCTAATATTTATCTAATATCTATCTATCTATCTATCTATCTAATATCTATCTATCTATCTATCTAATATCTATCTATCCTCATATCTATCTATCTATCCAATCTCTTATCTATCTATCTATCTATCTATCTATCTATCTATCTAATATCTATCTAATATCTATCTATCTATCTATCTAATATCTATCTAATATCTATCTATCTATCTAATATCTATCTATCTATCTATCTATCTATCTAATATCTATCTATCTAATATCTATCTATCTATCCTCATATCTATCTATCTAATATCTATCTATCTATCTATCTAATATCTATCTATCTAATATCTATCTATCCTCATATCTATCTATCTATCTATCTATCTAATATCTATCTATCCTCATATCTATCTATCTATCCTCATATCTATCTATCTATCCTCATATCTATCTACTCTCTCCTCATAGCTATCTATCTATCTATCTCATATCTATATCTAATATCTATCTATCTAATATCTATCTATCTATCTATCTACTCTCTCCTCATATCTATCTATCTATCTCATATCTATATCTAATATCTATCTATCTATCCAATCTCTCATCTATCTATCTATCTATCTATCTATCTATCTATCTATCTAATATCTATCTAATATCTATCTAATATCTATCTATCTATCTATCTAATATCTATCTATCTATCTATCTATCTAATATCTATCTATCTATCTAATATCTATCTATCTATCCTCATATCTATCTATCTATCTATCTAATATCTATCTATCCTCATATCTATCTATCTATCTATCTATCTATCTATCTATCTATCCTCATATCTATCTATCTATCCTCATATCTATCTATCTACTCTCTCCTCATAGCTATCTATCTATCTATCTCATATCTATATCTAATATCTATCTATCTAATATCTATCTATCTATCTATCTATCTACTCTCTCCTCATATCTATCTATCTATCTCATATCTATATCTAATATCTATCTATCTATCTATCTATCTATCTATCTATCTAATATCTATCTATCCATCCATCTATCTAATCTATATATTCTATCTAGAGATGAACAAAGTTTTAAAAAATTAGATTTGTTACGAATTAGTTCTTTTTATTTCGTTTACGTTCCGTATAGGGACCGTTTACGGAACCATTCATTTCAATGGATCCGCCAAAAAACCGGAAGGTACTCTGTATGCCTTCCGTTTCCATATTTCTGTATTTCCGTTCAAAGACAGAACATGTCCTATATTTTTCCGCATAACGGACAAAGATAGTACTGTTCTATTAGGGGCCAGATGTTCCTTTCCGCAAAAAAATGCAATGCACACAGATGTCATCCGTATTTTTTGCAGATCCGTTTTTTGCAGACCGCAAAATACTGAAAAAGACATACAGTCGTGTGCAAGAGGTCTAAATTTGTCGCAAATCGCTATGTTAAAACCAAATTCAGTCTATTAATCAATGGGACTGATTTTAACCGCAGTGTAAACAGGAGTGCACCCATCTAACGGCCGTTGAAAACGGTAATCCACTAGTGCAATATGGCCTTTTGGATAAAAAAATAATAATAATCACTCGCCTCATCCATTTGTTCACACAGCGGCATTGTAAAGAAAATAAAAACTTTGTACAAAAAGCTATGGTGAAATTGTACTTTTCATACATTCTCCGTGATACATTTAGAAATGAAACATTAACTTATAGGTACTCATACATACAGTATTTTGGAAAATAAAATCTCCCACAAAAAAAAAAAAAAGCTACGTTGACATAAAACTGAGAAAGTACTGACTGACAGAATGCCGTGAGGCAAAAGTAAAGAATAAAAACTACTGTGGTCCTTAAGGCACAAATCGGCTTGCGTTTACTGACTCTTGGTCCTGAACGGGTTAATGCCATAAATCTATCTTGACAGCCTTTGTGCTGGTGGTCTATTTCTCCAATATTTCAACACAGGAAACATGAATCCCCCCCACACACCTGGTTAAATGGCTTGTGGCCAGCTGTTCTTCGTCTTATTTCGAAACCTCTGTGCAGATGACACCTCCCTATGTTCCTTTGCTCCTCTCTTCACGTGGTACAATTAGATAGGTCACACATAGCTCACAGAAGCCAATCACTAAATGTCACCCCATCCACTTTTTATCACCTCAGTCTTATAGTCAAACCTACCACATGGCTATGATGTTTATATTCTATAATTGCCGAAATGAGTTATGTATATAAATTCAACAGTGGCATCCAGGTCCATGTCCCACAATTGTCTGGATTGAGAAGAGATGAGGGACCATCAAGGAAATGGAGGCTGGTGATACATTGTGAAGAGTGTCTTACGGTGCTCCCATGGCAACCCAGAACCTCTTATTGAAATCAATCCTCTTGACCGGCCCCTGGTTCTCATGTAGCTGACACTTACAAGAGCTTCATTAGCTCCCATAAATGAGCATATTTCTGTAATAACTATTCTGCAGGGTTAATAACAATGGTGCACGTTACAGTGATTTATTCAGAAGATGTTTATTCTTGGAAGCAGTGGCTTATGGAGAAGAGATTGTGAAGTGTATGTGAAAAACTCTCAGCTTCATGTTTCTGGACTAGAGGGTACAAAGATTATGTCATCTAACAATGGATGAAATCCTGTTTTACTGTGCTCTGACTAGGTTTGCCACTTGGCCAATAAACCAGCAGCCTAGAAGGTATTATAGGCAGGCTTTTTTACTGGTCAATAAAAGTGCTGGTAATTTTTAGTAGCCAAGGAGGTATGAGAAACCTCCTTGCTGCTAACAGCTATATCTCAGGCTGTATAGCACCTAGAAATATGAAGAATCTCAGCTTTAAAACAAGACCATGATGGTTGAAGTTGCTATTGAGGCAGATCTCACTGACCCAATTTCTAAGCGCTATATCTCTGTCTGTATGGTGGCTAGCACCTTAGATTCTTAACTTTAAAACAAAACCTGGCTCATATCTCTAGCTGCTGTCTCCATAAACGAATGCTTTCAATTAATTTGGCAAAACAAACCAGTATGACAAACCATCTGTCTGTTCATCAATTCATCCATCCATCCAACCACCCATCTGTCTGTTCGTTCATCCGTCCACCCATCCATCCATCCATCCATCCAACCAACCAACCAACCAACCAACCATCCATCTATGCAGCGAGTCCCTGAGGAGCCAGTGCAGAGGATGAGATTGGTAGTGGTCCTGATGAAGTGTTGTGTCATGGTGTTCTCCCTCGGACCATTGCTCCTTGTGGATGGGCGCAATGGAAATGTAGTATTGAAGAACGAGGCCAGAATTAAACGTATAACAGTCTTCTTTACTGGCATAGTAGTAGTCTGGGTGATGGTGTCTTAACTGTAGTCTCTCGCCTCTCACCAGTTTCTTTAAATGCTGGATGTAGCTTTTCATCTGCTGTCTGTGTGCATTCGGCCTTAGGCAAAACCAAGTTATTGTCACTACAGAACCTCTTTAGTAGCAGGAGCTCAGAAGTGTGCTTCCTCTCTATACTAAGTATTGACAGGAATTCCCCCTCCTGGTAGGATGCAGGACCAGCCGACTCCTACCAATTCCTCTCTGGTAGTAATGGCCATAACACATATGAAAGTACATAACATTATATAACAAAATAACTATACAATTGTAGTATCAGCAGGTCTTGGTTACTACACATCCATCCAACCATCCATCCTTCCATCTATTCATCAATCTACACGTGCCCAATGTCCTGTCCTTTTTTCTATCCTCTGCATAGCATTACATGATATAGTTCTATCTACACTTTATATCCAGAACGCTATGATAAATATATTATCTCATAACTGTAACTAATAATCCATTCTTTCTTTTTTTAAAAGAGTTACCCTTTAAAAACAATGGAAGTAGCCTCCCTTTTTCAGCATGTGTCTTATTATTTCCGACTGTCCGTCGTCTTGGGCTGATAACCCGCATTATCATTTAACGACATCAATATTCTATAAATAATGAGAAAGTGCGATTTTTAAGATTTATAACCAGCGCCATAACTCAGTATGAGGAGAGCGCAGATGAAAGCTTTCTTTTCTCCCAAAGTATTTTCCACTGCATGAGCTTCTGCCCGCTCCAGTGAACACATCGGTGAAACATTTTAAATAATTTGTGAGCACTAACAGCATACAGCATCTAATTGCCAAAATATTATAATCCCAACAGCACTCCAGCCCATCATCTGAAATGCCAGAATAGAAGAACTCATTTAGTAAATGTCTCATGATGCTACTGGAAACGCAGTTCTGAGGCTTTGTGTCTCTGTGACTGGAATCCGGACATTCCGTTTTATTAGTAAGATACAGGCCTTCTGCACACCACCATATTCAATTTGCAGTCCGCATATCGCAAATCTGCAAAATACGGATGTGATCCGTGTGCCGTACGCATTTTATTTGCAGACCCATTGTTTTCAATGGGTCCGAGGTCCGCATTTTGCAGATATAGGGGCACATTTATTAAGATCGGTGTTTTAGACGCCGGTCTTAAAGGGAACCTGTCACCAGGATTTTGTGTATAGAGCTGAGGACATGGGTTGCTAGATGGCCGCTAGCACATCCGCAATACCCAGTCCCCATAGCTCTGTGTGCTTTTAGGCTAGGTCTACACGACGACATTTGTCGCGCGACATTTTGTTGCACCAATGTTGCGCAACAATTTTTATAATGGCAGTCTATGGTGTCGCACTGCAACATGCTGCGACTGCGAGGCGACAGTCGCAGAAAATCCATTCGAGATGGATTTTTCTGCGACTGTCGCGTCGCAGTCGCAGCATGTCGCATGTTGCAGTGCGACACCATAGACTGCCATTATAAAAATTGTCGTGCGACATTAGTGACAAATGTCGTCGTGTGGACCTAGCCTTATTGTGTAAAAAAAAAACGATTTGATACAAATGCTAATTAACTTGAGATGAGTCCTGTCCCTGACTCATCTCACATACAGGACTCCTCTCGGGTTAATTTGCATATGTATAAAATCGTTGTTTTTTTTTTTTACACAATAAAAGCACACAAAGCTATGGGGACTGGGTATTGCGGATGTGCTAGCGGCCATCTAGCAACCCATGTCCTCAGCTCTATACATAAAATCCCGGTGACAGGTTCCCTTTAATAACCCCTATACCTGGCGGTCGATCCGCCGGAGTTATAAGGAGGCATCGGCCTCTACATAACTTCAGCGGATCCTCCGCCACTTCTACATGTAAGACAGTTTCTTGGCAGTATTACATTTAGACCATTGTATACGCGTAAAACAGGCGTAGAAAATGGTAAATGAGACGGGCCTGCCGGGCTATCACCTTCCCAGCCCACACAACGCCCCCCTTTTTTTAGACCTGGCACCTTTACGCCGCAATCTGCGCCAGAAATACGCCTACCACTGATGCAGATCTTTCCATTATTCCTGATCTCTGAAGGCTTCTCTCCTGGTTTTGGCTCAGACTGACTGATGGAAATCACTATTTAAACAATGACCAAACGCTGAGTGTGTGAAAGCAGCCTAAGGATTCATTCACATTTACGTTTACCACAGACATGCTCTATCTGACCGTGGGTCATTGGAAAAATCACAGAGACATGCACTACTTTGGTCCGTAATGCACTGCAGATCAAACACGCTAATTGAAGTCTATGAGTCATGGAAAATCACTGACACATCATGGATAGCATCCGTATTCTGTTAGTGTTTCAAGGACCATTGGTAAGAGATGCTCTGGAAATGAATGTTCACTCTAACAGTGTCGGTGGAATACAGAGCAAAAAACGGACACACATAACAAACATGGATTCTTCATCGACATCTTCACAGATGAAACACGGAAGGATTTTCATACAAATGTGAACAAAGTCTAAGGCTCCTTCACTTCGGCGCCCCGTTCCTGGAGATTGGAGTGGTCGCAGAGGTGGGACCTGCATCTATTGATGGCATACCCTAGCAATTTTCAATCAGTATCAGAGATGGGTATTGCCCTTTAACAGTGCCCCTCATTTACCATGTGCCCTTTTAGGAATGACCACTATATAGCCGGCCTTCATTGTTAATGACTGCCCAGCACCTTTAATACCGCGCAGGCATAAACAATGAAGACCTGCTATACAGTGTGGCCTTCATTAGTTCAATAAAAGACAGCTGTGGCCTAATTGGCTGCATGGTTCTGGACCGCTAGCGGCTGCACCTGCAGCGGGCGCCTCCCCCCAGGGCCCTTTAAGAGGAAAAAAAGTACTTGCTTTTCGTGACGCCAGTTGCAGTGAAGCAACAAGGGCACATGGCCCCTTTTAAATGATGTAGTAGATGTTATCCAGGTGTAGAAATGCCAGAGTGGTGTAGGGTGGCCTAAATGTCCCTTAATGTTGGTGCACGTGTCACTGTCCTCCTACCTGGATACGCTGGACCCTAGGTGTTGGCCCCGAAGCAATGAAAAGGGGGTAGTTGAATGGTGGGATGAAGAATAAATCGAGTCCAGACCTTGTGATGAAGTTGAAAACAGCTTTACTTTCAATAAACATTTCTCCAAACGATTTACAGGCTTTATCTTGGTTCCCAGCAGGCTTTGGCATTAACCGTGGCAGGCAAACTTCTATCTGCTACATCTGTTACTCTCTGGCTCTGCTGTACTGACAGGATAGCTGTATAATTTAGCTTTAGCTGTAGGCTGCAACTAGTAGGCTGCGCTAGTCTTTTATTTCTCTAGATTTGTCCAGGTAAAACTCCTCCTGGTTTCTGAGGCTCCAAGCTGTGGCCTCCAGATCCAGCAGAGCTGAAGGTGCTCTAGCTGGCCTAGACAAGGACGTGCACCTGGGGGTAAGCTAGACTCTCCCCTAGAAGGGTGTAAGCGAAAACTCCCTTAACTAACACTCCACCGTCCATACAGCAAGCGGGACATGCCCACCCCACCACAGAGGTGGTTAGAATGGAAAGAGGGTTCCACTCTATGTAAATGTTGCTCTGCCATGCTTGCTGCCACTTACTGGTGAACAAGGCACATTATACGTGAACATAACAGTTGCAAAATAGGAAATGCACATTATATAAGACCTGGAGATAAATACATGTGATGACATTAGGTTAACCATAGGAGATAGTAGCAAGGTGCAAAGGTGGTAATGCCACTCTGGGGCATTACACCCCCCCTAGCGGCTCACGACCGTGCGCTGTGGTTATACCCTTATAATACTGGTTTCCGTATGACACCAGGGTCTAGGTCCTACTGCTACCTTTATAGCTATGTCAATGTTCTAACAAATTAAAAGGTAAATTAATATCCTGCAACAATACTTTCTAGAGAAACGCCAAGTTCTGGTAACATCACCGTTAGGCAGATAGATCCCTACAGACAACCGCACAGCCAAGTCTTTGACATAAGTAAATGCAAACTGCATAGATGGAAAATACAATGCTTTAATTCCTAGGTAAGATAAGGGCTTCCTACCCTAGAATAGGTCCCGTCGTTTCCTTTCTGCTGAATTAAGAGCTATATTTGGCAGAGATATGCAAAAATCAAACCGTTTTTAAGTACATGTAACGTGACAAGGGCTGAGCCTGCGGCTAAACACAGCTACTGTAGGGATGTGCCGCTGTAGCCAGGGACGTATCTCTTTCCATCAAATCACTGGCGAATAGGAAATCACCAGAATCAGATGGTTCTTTTCATGTCATTTGCATTTTGCATTCCGTCTGCATTTACTTCTTAAGACAAGTCAAGACATGGGATAGGAGAGAGACAATGGAGAGATTTACTAATAAAATATGCCAAAAATGTAAAGGCAAATTAAACAAAAATGGAGGACATGATGTGTGCTGTATTTAAAATTGCCTAGTGTAACCTGATGAGGTGGACACCCTAAGCTGATCATCCTCCAAGCACGGATATGCAACGTTGGTGTAGTAGACAAGGAGGGATCAGTGTAGGAGAACTGAAGGGACAATGTAGCAGAGCAAAAGGGACAATGTAGCAGAGCTGTAGGCCTCATGTAGCAGGGCTGGCTGAGGGCCAATGTAGTTAAGTTGAACTGAGGGTAGTAAAGTAGAACTGAGCCTTGAAGGAGCAAAGCTGAACAAAAGACCAACGTACCAGTGTTAAAATGGGGCCAGTTATCAGGCCAATGCAGCAGAGCTGAAATGAAGGTTGACGAATTAAGTTGTCCAGTCTAACGTTCTCACTTAGTGAGGTGTATTCACTAGGCTGTTTACGCAGCAACCCCCTGAGGAGCCGGAGAAGAGGATGGGAGTGGTAGTGGCTGTAGAAAGTCTATCACAGTGAATTTCCTCATGCCGTGCTGTGAACAGAGGGTGCACCCTTTCTTTCCTCAGGAACACCCTGGTTCTGGGGCTCTTGCTAGATGGTAGTTTGGCTGCCCATGATGCTAAGTATCTCCATGGAAGCAAGGCCGGGCGTGAGTGCAATGGCCAGTGTATAATATAGGAGTCAGTAACCAGGCCAGAATTAGCAGAATAGATGTCTCTCTTTACTGAAGTGCAAAATAGAAATTGTAGTACATACAATCATAGCAAAACACGGTTCCAACTGTACACAGTGCAATTCTTCTCACATAGCAATGTATGGAAGGAATGGCCCTCTTCCCTCACTACAGTATCTGTCTCAAATCTCTTCCAGTAGAGTCTATGGTGAGTAATAGTACTCTTTCGATGGTGGCTGTAATGTCTATTGAGGGATACAGGGTTTTAGAGATACGACTGGCCAGGTTGTGTCCAGGTGTGAAGGGTGTCTTACCAGTGTCCCTCACTACAGTAAAGGCTCTCCAGTTTTCTCCTTCATCTTATTCCTTCTCTCCTGTAGATTATGCACAGATCGGTGAGTCTCTGTAGCTCTTTGGGCCTAGAAAGAGGGAACACAAGTTACAGCCTCCTTTTCCCTTTAAACTCCAGTCTAGACTGACCAGCTGAGCTGAGGGATCAAGGGATCATCCAGGATTGCTAACCCTGGCTATACTTTCCATACATGGTTATACTGGGTACAGTACATGGCATGACAAAACATTATATTACATAAAATAAAGAAATAAACAATTTTCAGATACCCCCCCCCCCCCCCTCCCGGGATACTGTGCTTGTCAGTAGAGCAGATCAGCAGCACATATGGAACTACAAGAAACTTAGACCCTATCTGCGGCCCAGGATATATTCAATTGCACAACATCCAAAAGCCAAAGGCTTTCCAATTCCTGTTTCAGGTCATTTTTCTTGTACTTGCCATAAAACTTAACATTCATTTAATATTAATATTAATAAATGTTTATAATATTAATAGTAATAAAAGTTTTTGGGCAAATACAAGAAAAATGACCCTAAACAGAAATTGGAAAGCCTTTGGCTTTTGGATGTTGTACACATGGAACTAGGCACCACTATAGCAATGCAGGAGGACCAATGTAGCAGAGCTGTCGGCCTAATGTAACAGGGCTGATGAAGCAGAGTTAGGGCTCATTCAGACGACCGTACCCATTTTGCGTTCTACAAATTGCAGATCTGCAAAACATGGATACCAGCTGTGTGAGTCTCACATTTTGCGGAACAGAGTGGCCAGCGCTATGATAGAAATGCCTATTGTTGTCTGCAAAAACGGACAAGAACGAACTTGCACAACGGACACAGGCACAAATATACGGTCGTCTGAATGAGCCCTTAAACTGTTGGCCGATGTAGCAAAGTTGCAATGACGTACAGCAAAGTTGAACTGCGTATAGTAATAGCAGAGCGGGTTATATGGTGTGCAGGGATGCAGTTAGCAAACTTGAATAATCCTGCTGGCGAAGTTGGGTTTAAATAACTGGTTGTATGGCGTTATCAGTGGCACTGGAGAAAGAGGAAGCCAGACGGGGGGAGTGAGGCAGCACTGGGCGACGGATCCAGGACAGGTAAATAATATCTAGAAAAAGGAGTGAGTCTGAGGGAAGTCAAAATGTGCCAGATGTGTGCCAAATATATCATGTTTCCTGCAATATCCTGAAAAAATATGGAGCAATAAAGTTTGCCGACTCATAAATTCAGGCACAACAGGACTGATAAATCTTCCCAGTGCTCGGGTACAGACTAAACCTATTGGGGCAGATTTATCAACGGCATTACAGCAGTATGTGACTGTGTTAACCGATTCAGTCCCAGGGTATTTTTGGTCTTTTAGACACCATTTACCCACCTTTAGTACACTTTAGCTTAAATTCTAGAGCTTTTTTTATTTGTTGGCCTACCAACCTGAGTTTTGCTGCATTTTTACATCACTGGTGTAGTGGCTGGTACTAATATGGTGACACGGTGGCTGACACTTTTACAGAGATACTGCATTTGGACCATTTATTAAGGACATAGGGGGTCATTTACTATCAGAAATATGCTTATATTAAATGTATTTATGGCGCTGATTGTGGTGCAAAGGTTATTTGCGTCACAATCTGCAACTTTTCCCCACTCACGCTTGGTATAAAATAGTGGGCGTGATGTGGGGAAGGAAAGGGACGTACCGGCAGGCCTGTCTCATTCATCATTTTCTAGCAATGGAGCTGGCGTACACTTAGACAGGCGGTGGACATGCCGAAGTTATGTTTAAGCCAGCACCTCTTTACAGCTTCGGTGGATCCACTGCAAGCTACAGGGGTTAAGACTGGTGTCTACAACACCTGTCTTGTTAAATGACCCCCATAGTGACTGGCACTACTATATGGGCTCTATAACCAGTAGTATTGTATGGATGCTAAGGGAGAATTGCAGCGTGCCAGTCCACAGGAGTAGAACACGTGAGGCTCACGGTGGGCCGGACTGTACATACAGTTCATCGGTTACTCACAGTTTAGCAGACGCCTCCCTGGGCCAGCAGTGCAGTGAAGGGGAGAACAGCACTGGATTCTCCGGGGCACACTCTATTACAGAGGACACCGGCCAGGTGGTGATCGAGATGCCCTTGATGGTGATTGGATTTTCTGGGTGCTTGTGCGGCTGAGCCCCTGACTTAGGTATTGTCGTGACGCCAGCACCTTGGTGGTGCAAAATGTTGAAAGTGGTAGTGGTATGAATTTAGAAGAATGAGGCAGGTTTAAATCCAACTGTAAACGTTACTATAACCAGGTTCTTAATAACAGTTTACATCCAGCAATAAAGCAGTCTCTGATACACATGCTAGTTGGATGTGATGAATCCCAGTAACAGGCTGTGCTGGTGGTAATGTGTCAGGCTAGGGTAGTCAGTTATATACTCACTGATATTCAGCTCTTTAATCTGGTTCTGGTTCTCCAGCTCTTTAATGGTGAGGCTGCCAGAAGCCAATAATTCCTTCACCTTGAATACAAAGGTCCTTAAAGCCTGAATAAATGGATGTTTTCCTTTGTGTATTATTCCTCTCTGTTTCCCTTGAATTGCCTTGCATTAAACACAGCTAGCAGCTGCACTCTCACTCCTTCACTTCCTACTTCTCCTCTCCACTTACTAACTAGGCCTGAACTGCACTATATATATATATACACGTGGTGCTACCTCTATCTAGTGGTGGATGTATGTAGTGCACCTGACAGCCTGGTAAAAGGGATTTCACATGATAACACAATAAAGCAGGAAATTACAGTAGACAACAAAAAGCTTTTGCAGTTCCCACATTAGCTAGTGGGACGCTGCATACCCCCTTTGTTTAATATGTGTCGCCCTCGACACATTCTGGACGAAGTTTTCTGAAAGACACAAAAGAGGCAAGCATGCAAAACAAGCATGAAAATGCACATTATGAAAATACACTTAAGTATAATCTTGGTGACAAGGGGCCGTCATTCTCTTCCAAGACTGGTGAACTGGGGCGCTGACCTGGCACAGCGAACAGTCAAAACTAGGATAGTCCATAATAAAATTAACAATAATCCTTACAGGAGGCTCACAGGGCATGAGTCCGTCCCCTGAGCAAAATGTCAACAAAGGAATATCACGGAGACTCAGGTACTCTCACTCCTTCACTTCTTACTCTTTCTCTCAACTGACTAACTGAACTGCACTATATATACTGTGGTGCTACCCCCATCTAGTGGTGGATGTATGTGGTGCACCTGACAGCCTGGTAAAAAGGGATTTCACATCATAACACAATACAGCATGAAATTACAGAAGACAACGAAAAGCTTTTGCAGTTCCTTCATAAGCTAGTGGGACGCTGCAGAATTTTCTAACCCGAAGTATGTCAGATCTCTGGGGTATAAAAGTCACGCATTTTCTGCATGCCACATCTTGAACAAAAATTTGACTTTTTGTTATGACTTGGCCTCCCGCAGCCCGGCAGATCTAACATAATGTACTCTGGAAACTGGTGTAAATTAAGGTTTAGACCTGCTGATCTCAAGTGCAGATTTGCTTTCCTGGCGCTCGGACACCCTACAGATGTGTCAAATTTATTAAGAAACTGCATAATAATTTTGGCGCGTAAACAGCAATCTTAGAAAATCTCCATCTGTGATGTAATCATAAAGACAAAACTCGTGAATTCTCTTTGATTCAAGGTTGAAGAAAATTGACTGTGACACATTTCCTCGGGTCTATTCTCCTCTCTTTTAGATTTCGGCAATTGGATGCAGTGTTCTTTGTGACATTGTCTGTAGAGGACTGCCCATGGCCCGGATCCCTTGGAGAAAACCACAATTTAAATATCATGATTGTTACTGTTCAAGCTGTATTGTGGCTTCTCAGCAGTACTGCCATCACGTCCTTTGTTTTATGTACACAGGATATTTAGAGATCAGGCTGATGGCTATGATCCTCTGGAGTCCAGGCTTCATTCAGACTGATGGGGGCATTAATTGAAGAATCAATAAGCTGTAAAGTACAATTATTTTAACAAAGCTGCAGGAATGATAGCAGCAAGAGTAAAGCAAACAGTCCGGCCGACATCTCACAATGTGAACTAATACACTGCATTCTATGGAAGGAAAAGTTCTGCATGTAGTGTTTCGGGGATTTCATTGGAGACCTGCTTTCTGAAATATCCATCTGTCAGTTTGCAGTCATCTGTCAGGTTTGTGCTGTGTACAGGGTTGACCTCAAAGGGAACCTGTCAGCAGTTTTGACCATGCTAAAATAGGGGCTTTGGAGAACAGTAAAAACATACCATTTGTGTAGCTTTTACTATCAGGAGAAGTGTTAATATGAACTTTTATTCTGCCAGATTCTGCTCCCTAAAGGGGTTCTCCCTTAAATAATATTCAACAGTTTTCAGACCAGCACCTGGATATGAATACTTGTGTAATTGCTAATAATTAAAAATTTTGCATAGCCACTGAATTATTCAATGCAATGTATATGTATAGCGCCACCTGCTCTTTGTTTTTTTCTTATTTATTTGTCCTGCTCACTGAGATGGCCGCACATGCTCAGTTTCATCCTTCAGCTGCCTCCTGAGTTGTGATAGGGAGAGCATGGACACACCCCCTGAGCTGTGATAGGGAGAGCATGGACATGCCCCCTGAGCTGTGATAGGGATAGCATGGACACACCCCCTGAGCTGTGATAAGGAGATCATGGACACACCCCCTGAGCTGTGATAAGGAGATCATGGACACACACCCTGAGCTGCAGCAGAAAAGACACTCCCCTTGAGCTGTCAGCTTGATATAAATCTAGCAGAGCAATGAATGTGGAGATCTCTGGATCCATGTGAGGTACAGGGCCGGTTCTAGCTTTGTTAGAAAGAGATTGTCCTGTACTATATGATGTCTGGTTTTCATTTTTTACATTAGTCACTGGATAACCCCTTTAAGACCTAGGAGGTAAAGCTTCACTGTGAAGTACTCTCTGCATTGAGCTCATTCACAGCCCCACTTTTCTGCTCTGAATTACATCTGTAGTGGAGACAAAAAGACAGTACTTACTATCTATGCATATGGCATAGTCTTCATCCAGCCCCTGGGACCTGCACCCATTTGTCCCTCTAGTCACCATAGAAGAGGTGTCTGCCTCTTCACTAAAATCTTTAAGAGTTATGGATACAGCTATGAACTCCCTTTGGATTAAATCAAAACACCCATTACATTTTGTAATTTAGTACACTTCATGGTGATATGCTTTCTGTAGGACTGCACACAAACGTACCAGTAATAACCAATGGTACTGTTAGTTTTAGGAATGGTGGTGTACGGAAGGAGATCTTTTCCACCAGTGATTGCAGCAGTGACATGGGTCGATGGGGGCGTATCACTTTATACAAATAGTCGAAGTCTGGCAGGGACAGCGGTGCTGGAGCGGTGGGGGATGTAACAGGTGAGCGTTACTTCTTTTGTTACTTATTAATTTCCCTCCCTTTGGCCACATTTTGTATGACCTTGTAAGAACTATCTAAGGCTACATTCAGACTCAACAAAAACATTTCTGTTACTGATGAACGGATCTGGTTGTATAATAGCAAGGACAGATCCGTCATGAACACCATTGAAAGTCAATGGGGAACTGATCCGCTTTCTATTGTGTCAGAGAAAACGGATCCGTCCCCATTGACTTGCATTGTGGGTCATACCGGAACCATCCATGATGGAAAGAAAACCGCAGCTTGCTGTGGTTTGCTCTCCAGTATGGGAACGCAACCAAACAGAACGGAAGAAGAGCAATGGAGCGGGGTGCAGCCGTAGCATAATGCAGCTTGACTTAGGTGTAAGTAGTAATGAAGGAGTTGAACAGTTGAATAGGCCTAAAATGGGGATTGGTGGATGTGAGGATGGGGCAGTTGAGGTTGGCAGGCAGTATTTAAGTGGAGTGAGGGGAAGGGTGCAGCAGTTCCCACCCACTCGGTTTATGTACCGTTTGTAGGTATAGGGATTGTCGTAGCGGGGGACAGGCAGAACAATTTGGAATAGTTGCATGACTCTTTGGGGCATGCATCTTAGGAGGTTTGGTGAGTTGAAGGCCTGCAGGGGGCATGATGGTGATGTTTTGGTGCCCTTGGCTCGGTGAGTGCGGCCGAGGGTAAGGTAAGGTGGAATTACAAGTGGAGGCTGCAAATTGAGAATAATCTTAGGGCTGCCTTCTAGGATCCCTCACTATCAGGGGTTATTACGTTGTAATGTTTGGGCATTTCAAATATATGCAAGTTGTACAGGGAGTGCAGAATTATTAGGCAAGTTGTATTTTTGAGGATTAATTTTATTATTGAACAACAACCATGTTCTCAATGAACCCAAAAAACTCATTAAAATCAAAGCTGAATATTTTTGGAAGTAGTTTTTAGTTTGTTTTTAGTTTTAGCTATTTTAGGGGGATATCTGTGTGTGCAGGTGACTATTACTGTACTTATTAGGCAACTTAACAAAAAACAAATATATACCCATTTCAATTATTTATTTTTACCAGTGAAACCAATATAACATCTCAACATTCACAAATATACATTTCTGACATTCAAAAACAAAACAAAAACAAATCAGTGACCAATATAGCCACCTTTCTTTGCAAGGACACTCAAAAGCCTGCCATCCATGGATTCTGTCAGTGTTTTGATCTGTTCACCATCAACATTGCGTGCAGCAGCAACCACAGCCTCCCAGACACTGTTCAGAGAGGTGTACTGTTTTCCCTCCTTGTAAATCTCACATTTGATGATGGACCACAAGTTCTCAATGGGGTTCAGATCAGGTGAACAAGGAGGCCATGTCATTAGATTTTCTTCTTTTATACCCTTTCTTGCCAGCCACGTTGTGGAGTACTTGGACACGTGTGATGGAGCATTGTCCTGCATGAAAATCATGTTTTTCTTACCTTGCAGACTTCTTCCTGTACCACTGCTTGAAGAAGGTGTCTTCCAGAAACTGGCAGTAGGACTGGGAGTTGAGCTTGACTCCATCCTCAACCCGAAAAGGCCCCACAAGCTCATCTTTGATGATACCAGCCCAAACCAGTACTCCACCTCCACCTTGCTGGCGTCTGAGTCGGACTGGAGCTCTCTGCCCTTTACCAATCCAGCCATCTGGCCCATCAAGACTCACTCTCATTTCATCAGTCCATAAAACCTTAGAAAAATCAGTCTTGAGATATTTCTTGGCCCAGTCTTGACGTTTCAGCTTGTGTGTCTTGTTCAGTGGTGGTCGTCTTTCAGCCTTTCTTACCTTGGCCATGTCTCTGAGTATTGCACACCTTGTGCTTTTGGGCACTCCAGTGATGTTGCAGCTCTGAAATATGGCCAAACTGGTGGCAAGTGGCATCTTGGCAGCTGCACGCTTGACTTTTCTCAGTTCATGGGCAGTTATTTTGCGCCTTGGTTTTTCCACACGCTTCTTGCGACCCTGTTGACTATTTTGAATGAAACGCTTGATTGTTCGATGATCGCGCTTCAGAAGCTTTGCAATTTTAAGAGTGCTGCATCCCTCTGCAAGATATCTCACTATTTTTGACTTTTCTGAGCCTGTCAAGTCCTTCTTTTGACCCATTTTGCCAAAGGAAAGGAAGTTGCCTAATAATTATGCACACCTGATATAGGGTGTTGATGTCATTAGACCACACCCCTTCTCATTACAGAGATGCACATCAACTAATATGCTTAATTGGTAGTAGGCTTTCGAGCCTATACAGCTTGGAGTAAGACAACATGCATAAAGAGGATGATGTGGTCAAAATACTCATTTGCCTAATAATTCTGCACGTAGTGTATAAATGAACAATGTTATAATGGTTATTTTGTTAATAAAATTGGCCAGTACGGCTTTACACCAAAATTAGGTCTCCATGTGTTATTGAGGTAAAATGAGGGGGGGGGGGGGATGTTGGTGAGTGACAAACGTATCTTACATCCTATTGAGTCATGTATTTTGGAGCATTCTGTTCTGTTCAGTTACGTTTTGTCCCCATTGACAATAAATGGGGATAAAACTGAATCATTTTTCTCCAGTTTTGAGACCCTATGACAGATCTCAATACTGGAAAAGATAAACGCTAGTGTTAAAGTAGTCTAATAGACCTCTATTGCTTGAGCCACAGAGCAATTCAGGTAATGGCGGAGAACATGGGGGAAGTCAGATTCCCTGTAACTGCTTTACATAGGGCTTTAAACAGAATAAAAACACGTGTAATGATTATAATCTGTCAATGGAGAGAAAAGAAGGGATTATAAAATATGGCCATCATAACAGTCCCTGACTCTTCCCTTTAACTAACACTTAAAGGCTATGGGCACCTTTACTATCAATTTTATTTCAATTATTGCATTCTAATCATTTTGGGCTAAATATAATTATTTATGAAAACATTTCCACAGCTGATCTTCTACAGCTTTCAGTTTCAGGGGAATTGTGGACCAGCAGGCTCTCTGCTTCACACCGAATCCATCAGAGAGCTGCTCCGAGGGCTCGATCTGTACTTCCCTTACAGTTCATAAACAATCATTATCGCTTAACTTTCAAGTTTATAAGAATTTAATCTACATAAATGATCTGTCAGGAGTTCAAAGTTAAAGGTTACAGATGGAGCCGTGAGATATCTGATGGATCGAGTGTGAAGCAAAGAGCCTGCTAGTCTGCAAATGAACTGAAACTGAAAGCGGTGGAAGAAAAATTGTTGAACATTTTTAATAAAGACCAACTAAAAAAATTATTGCTTTGCCAATATCTTCCAGTCAGGAACATATCGGAGCCCCTCATGCACCACGTCACAGTGTCTTAGCACACATGGGGTCCTACCACTCAACTACCCGTGGTGTGTGAACAGGGTCTGAACCAACTCACAGCCAGACTCTCACAGGCCTCCATAGTGGTATCACCAATGCACTGTGAGGTAGGATAAAGCTGTGAGCCACACCCACAACAGACCATGTGACACAGAAGCCGCACCCACAACAGACCATGTGACACAGAAGCTACCAGGTGCAAAAGAATGTTACAAACCAAATATAGTGGCACATCCCATACACATAAGGCCTAAATGGGTGAAAATGCTCCAAACCCCGACACTGTAGTGTGTCTATAACCGGGGGAGCAATTTCGCAGACAGCGGCAATCCCCAGCAAAAAATGCGTACAATGGAGGATGCCGGGGCGGACCGCATGCACCACAAGGACATCTTACACAAAATGATACATTGTGCAGATGACAAAATATACATACACAATTCACTGCAAAAAAATGCACCAAAATGATACGCAACTGACAATACTAGCTAATTCCTCAGGCCGATGTTAAAAGCTGAGAACTTTGCCAATATCTTCCAGTCAGGAACATATCGGAGCCCCTCATGCACCTGGCTGTGAGTTGATTGCACTGTTCAGACCTTGCTCACACACCACGGGTAGTTTAGTAGTAGGACCCCATGCGTGCTGAGACACCGTGACGTGGTGCATGAGGGGCTCCGATATGTTCCTGACTGGAAGATATTGGCAAAGTTCTCATCTTTTAACATCGGCCTGAGGAATTAGCTAGTATTGTCAGTTGCGTATCATTTTGGTGCATTTTTTGCAGTGAATTGTGTATATATATTTTTTCATCTGCACAATGTATAATTTTGTGTAAGATGTTCTTGTGGTACATGCAGTCCGCCACGGCATCCTCAATTGTACGCATTTTTTGCTGGGGATTGCCGTTGTCTGCGGACCGCATGCGGAGGAATTGCTCCCCTGGTTATAGACGCGCTACAGTGTCTGGGTTTCGAGCATTTTCAAGCGTTTAGGCCAAAATAAGTAGAATTCATTAATACAAAGTTGCCCCCAAAGGTGTCCATCTCCTTTAAAGGGGTTCTCCACTCCTTTTATCTTGATAGCCTTTGCTCAGGATAGGCCACCAATATCTGATCAGTGGGGGTGTGATACCTTGCGTGCTGGAACTACACAGCTCCATTCATTGTGTGGTGGATGGAGCTGGTTACTGTATAGTGCTCCTCTCATTCACTGTGTAGTCCCGGCACTTCAGCTAGTGCAAAACAACTGATCAACAGTGGCGCAGGGTGTTGAACCCCTGCCTCAAAGATATTGATGGCCTATCTTGAGGATAAGCCATCAATATAAATGGAGTGGACAACCCATCTAAATTAGTTGTGTTCTCCATACATTTGGGGCATATTGCTAGGATATGGCCCCTATATCTGATAGGTGTGGGTCTCACCTCTGGGACCTGTACCTATCTCTAAAACTGTAAATATTCAGGAGGGCACTCAACTAACTGGCGTTGCATGGAAACACATTCAGCTTAGATCTGTAATACATTTCATTTATTGGAGCAAAAATATATATATCATAACATAAAAGAAAGTCAAATATATATAAAGTACCGTATATAAAATAACCCTAGATAAAATTAAAAATGAAAATAAAACTAAAAATCTTGAAAAATATCCGGATTTACTGGTGCAATAATAGCCATTGTTAATTAGATCTCGACATGTATAATATCCATAACCACATAATTAATATAGCATAATTGTGGCAATTAATATTTATATTTATTTTCCATACAGGAGCCAACTAATTGCAACTTATATGTTTTCATAAAACAATTGATAACTACATTTTCTGTATATGTTTGATATACATAATTATATTGTTATCATTATTTTGAAGATATGTCCTCAAGTTAATTGGTATATAAGGGTGATATTGCATCAACTTGAATATATTAATCCAGTTCAGGTTTTCTGTATGTACCTGGATCTAATCAAACAGCTTCCCCCATTAAAAGGTTATCTATAAAACCATTGACATGACAGTTCACTTCTAACCACTGAGGAAGGAATATGTAACTCCGAAATGCGTTTAATGAATGTTTAACTCCTAACAGGGAACATATCTGCAGCATAATAAAGATATCCATCTGGGGTCATCAGCATACCTAATCCTAGGAGGATAGACGAGACGGCAAGTAAGGATCCACTTTTACCCACCTCCCTACAGCAAATGGGCAAATTAACTCCAGCCATCTCCCGACACGGGGGACGCCACGTGGGACGCCACGTGGGACGCTGAGGCATCGTAACTAGCAGTGCTTAGCGAATGTGACTATATCACACAGCCGAGCCGTCCCTGCTGCATGTGGAAGTGGTAACGTAACAAAGTTTTATTACTAGCAATATGAATCATTAAGAACTGACCCCAAAAGGATAATCTGATACAACAATTGAGTGAGCCGCTTTTACACAATAATTCAATGTACTGATGCAACGGGCGCCTCCCTCTAGGGCCCTCTATGTAACACGACCCGGGTATAGGAATGCCGAGTGGTATAGTGCAGCTAAAATGTCCCTTTATGTGTCACGGTGCTCCTACCTGGATACGGCTGGACCCCAGGCTTTGGCTCCGAAGCAATAAATAGGGGGAATAATTGAGAGATTTGAACGAAAGATTGAGTCCAGACCTCATATGTAGTTGAACAGCAGCTTTTTACTTGAAATAAACGTTCATCAGAAACAATCTTCAAGTTTTGTCTTGGTCCCAGCAGGTTTTAGCATTAAACTGGAAGGCAAACTCATCTCTGCTACATCTGTTTCTCTCTGGCTCTGCTGTACTGACAGGCTGACTGTATGACTCAGATTCTTCTGTCTGCTGCACTTCTCTCTGTAGTCTGACTTTTAAGTTGTGCCAGGAAACTATGCTCCTGGCTTTTGAGGCTTTAAGCTTTGGCCTCCATGCCCAGCAGAGCTTAGGGTGCTCTGGTTGGCGTGGGCACGTTCAGCAGAGATGTGCCCTGCACACCTGTCCCCTAGCAGGAACTAGGCTAGACTCAGCCCACTCCTCCACAGAGGAGGGGGGTTACAATGGAATAGAAAGCTCCATTCTGCCTAAGTACAGCTCTGCCGTGTTTCCTGCCACCTGCTGGTGAGCCAGGTACATTAAATTTTAACATAACAGTTGCAAAACATTGGAAATGCACAGTCTAGTGGACCTGAACAAAATACATAAGATGACATTATATTAGACCATTAAGGACAGTAGCAGGGTGTAGGAGTCACTTTATTTTTTTAAGAATCAGTTAATCAGTCTTTATATGGGGGATTTATACTTATTGAATCAAACAAGGACAATACTCTTATAGTATTATCTAAACTGGACATAAGACTACTACCTATCTTTTTATAGAAGGATCATCGCTATTCTGATCTTAATTGGTCCCAATGTGAATAATATGACATTTATTTTTGGTACAATAGGTGATTAGGAATATATATGGAGTTACTAAGAAAACATATGGAACTAAAGTATGGTATATTGATTTATACATGTATTATTTATATATAAATATTCATTGCCACAATTATGCTATATTAATTATGTGGTTATGGATATTATACATGTCGAGATCTAATTAACAATTGCTATTATTGCACCAGTAAATCCGGATATCTTTCAAGATTTTTATTTTCATATTTATTTTTATCTAGGGTTATTTTATATACTTTATATATATTTTACTTTCTTTTATGTTATTATATATATTTTTGCTCCAATAAATAAAATGTTATTACAGATCTAAGCTGAATGTGTTTCCATGCAACAACAGTTAGTTGAGTGCACTCCTGAATATTTACTGGTTCAAATCACATATACTCATTCGGCAGTGGGTGTGCTGAGGAGTGTGCACCTTGACCATTTTTGCTCAGTGTGGTAGAGCTACTGTACATTTTTACTATCTCTAAAAGAGAGCCCCCAAATAGAGGGAGAGCAGACCATGCATGCGCTGCCACCCTCCATTCATTTCTATGGGACTGCTGAAAATAGCCGAGCACTGGCTCGGCTATTTCCATAAGCCCCATAAAGTGAATGAAGAGGTGGCCCCGCTTGTATGAAGTGCTTCCTATTTATTTCTATGGGACTTCCAAAAATAGCCAAGCACACCGCTTGAGAATTTTCTGCACTTCTTTATAATTTTGGCTGTTTGTACATTGGATACTGATTGTACATTGAACTCAATAATAAAACAGTATGCATTAAGCTATTAAGGGCCCCCTAGTGGCAGCAGCAGGCAGCCAAAACGTTATCATTTACCTCAACAGAAGATTTTGGAACTGTCTATTAGAAAAATTCAGCTACACTTATCATAAAGATATATTAACCAAGAATGGTCAATATTTATCTTAAAGAGAGTTACGGTAATTGGTTGAGAAAATCCTTGTCCTAGGTCCAGTTGGGACATATCAATGTAACTCATTTGAATCCCCTGCTCAGGACCAACGCAGTGATCTCCTACAAATTCTAACTCTAAATGACTGGCTAGGTTGTATTTGTGTCACATGGACTTCCATTGTTTTAGTGAAAAGAGAACTTTCTTCCCCTAATGAAAACAGCTAATAATCATTGAGAGGTCAGGATTGCTCTATGGGTCTGTTCAAATAGGACATGCTCTTTAAATTGTACCTGCGACCTGCTAACAAGGAGCTTGATTTTCCTGCTACTACTTCTCACCATCACTCTTTTTTTTTTTTGAATTTAAATATTTTATTTGTAATACAAAAATACATATCCATATAACATTTATGCTATTATAAGATCCTGAAGTCCGTAAGTTTCTGATTTATAAACATAGTTAATAATAATTTCACTCAATTACCCATACTTATGGGGATAATACAGATCAAGTGAAGATCTCACTTGCTAAGAGGAGAGCGGGGCTCCCCCGACATCAACAGCCCAATCGGGCAAACACATACAGCATCTAACTTAGCATGTTAGTGTCTATAAAGGGCAGAGATCGGGGGCCCGCGGCCCGGGCGGGGAACGGGCGTACACCCCACGCGTCCCCTCCCAAATATGGGTGAAGAAGGACAGGATTAACAATCTTAGGTCCATTCGCCTGGTACTCACATTAACCATGCATGGCGGGCTTACAGCGATCTTTGATCGAAAGCATTTCTTAAGGCAACCTAGGGGGTCCGGCAGTCTTCTAACCACAGTGAAGAAAGGAAAAAGACCCCACATACATATTTTGGTGCCTCATCCCCAGATAGTTAAAATTGAAAGTTAATGCCCAGCTTAGCCGTACCTCACATACAATCACACCAGTATCTCAGGTGCAAGGGGACTCAGGTCGAATATCACTCGGCGATCGCCGGCATTTTAAAAGTAATGTGGACAAAGGCCCCACCAAAGATCGGCCCTGTCCCCTAATAGCACCCATACAACATGTATCATATCACTGCCTACAGTCAAACCGCATACCAACAGAGAGAACCGCATTACGGGTCGCACCCCGCCCCCCGGGCCGCCCAGGGTCCCGAGCCCCGGATCCCCGCCCACAGAGCACACAGTGCCCTGATTTAACAAAAGCTTTAGCCATTGTTCAGTGCCGGCGAGTCCCGCTATCCTCCAGCGTTCCTAGAGCAACTTCACATCCTTCACCAATTACAATGCATACAGAAAAACCGGACTAATAAGATCATAATAGGTCGTTGAGCATCCGCTCTATCAGTCTAAAGTACTTATCTGTGATCCATACAGGCGAGTTACGCAGGACATAAAGGACCTGGGGCAGCACTACCATTTTTATTAAAGAGATTCTGTCCGCTCTTGCATATACAATTTTTTGCCATATCTTGATTTTAGCCCTCAGTTTTGTCAGCAGGGGGATCAAATTAAGTTGTAAATATTTCTGAGGTTTGGCAGAAACTGAAATCCCCAGGTACTTTATTGAGTCAGAAACTGTTAGCTGGTTATCCCCATCACCTCGCAACTCGTCTATAGGAAGAAGAACAGTCTTCTCCCAATTGATCTCCAATCCAGACGGTACAGAAAAGGAACCAACCAGATCCATTATGCGGGGGAGAGTGGTTTCTGTTTGATGAACAAAAACCAAGATATCATCTGCATAGAGGGATACACGGTCATGCTTCCCCATTATGCCAAAACCGGCCACCTGCAAATCCTGCCTTATGCTAGCTGCTAAGGGTTCAATGTAGATATTAAACAAGAGAGGGGAAAGGGGGCAGCCTTGGCGGGTACCTCTTCCTAAAGTGAAGCTCTCTGTGATCGTATCATTAATCCTAATCCTAGCAACTGGGGAGCTATATAATAACTGAACCATCGCCATAAATCTAGGGCCAAAGCCCATTTTTTTCATCACCTCCCACAGAAAGGTCCACTCCACCCTGTCGAAGGCTTTAGTAGCGTCCAACGACAGAATGGAGCGAGAACCACATCCCAGAGACTGAATATTCATAAATAACCTATGCAGGTTATGATGGGTACCCCTTTTTGGCATAAAGCCATTTTGGTATGGGTGAATAATAGTGGATATGACCCGTGAAAGCCTCCTAGCCAAAACTTTTGATAGTAACTTAGCGTCTGTATTTAATAATGAAATTGGTCTGTAAGAGCTCATTTCTGTCGGGTCTTTGTCCTTTTTAGGAATTAGAACAATAAGAGCCTCCATCATAGAGCAAGGTAGGCTCCCTTCCTGTACTGCCTGGGAAAAAACCTCTAGCAACTGAGGAAGAATCACATCACTATACTTACGGTAGACCTCATATGGAAGGCCATCCAGCCCTGGCGACGAATTCCCCGAGACAGATCCCAAAGCCTCCTGGAGCTCCGAAAGGGATAGCTCCTCTTCCAGATATTCTATTTGGGCTTAGTTTAAGGTAGAAAGTGGAATCCCCTCCAGGAACCGCGCCGCCAGGTCGGGTGACAAGCCAGAAGAGGGACTATATATCTGAGTAAAGTATTGTAAGAAGGTGTCCCTAATTCCTTCTGGGTCTATTATAATTTCTCCCGCTATATTGCGAATAGAGACAATAGATTGATTTTTCTTGTCTTGTTGTGTGATTATCCTAGCTAAAAGCCTACCAGGACGTCCAGATTCCGAAAAATATTTTAGGCCCTTAAAAAATACTCTATGATTAGCTTTCTCTATTATATAGTTCTTCAAGGAGCAGCTGGCCTTCTGCATCTCTTCCCTGTTATACTCAGTCGGTTGACTGGTAAATCGCTCAGTTGTATCTACAGCAGCCTTGGCCAGTTCCTCCTCTTTTTTTTTAAATGTTCTCTTTGCTGCCGCAATCTCGCTTATAAAGACCCCCCTCAGATATGCTTTCAAGGCATCCCATACTACATTGATGTTGGCAGAGGGACGGTTCACTTCCCAAAAGGAGGACATCAGGGATTTAATGGACTGAAGGTTATCCATAATAGTAAGCCAGTATGGATTCAACCTAAATCCTAACCCCCTATTATCCTTGTTCTTCCCAGTGCAAACCTCAACCAGTACGGGTGAATGGTCCGAAACTGTTCTTATCCCATATCGTATCTTTCGGATATTATTCAAATTACTCTCATTGGTAAGTGCTAAATCGATCCTAGACATTGCTCTACCACCCCTGCTAACACAAGAGTATACTCTCTTTCCTCCGCCAAGATATTCCCATATATCCACCAGTCCAACCTCCGAACAGAACTGTGACAGCGGGGAATTACATACATTCCTCACCCGTTCTGCATCTAGTGTGAATCTATCTTTATTGGGGTCCATGACCTCATTAAAGTCCCCCATCAGAACTAGCCGGCATTCTGATCTCCCTTCAGAAAAACGTGTTAGCTGGATCAGTAGATACATTGAGAAAGGCGGAGGTATATAAAAAAAAGCAAGGATGTAGCTGCAACCATGCAACTTACCATGCAAAAAAATAAACCTACCCTGGTCATCTATATAAGATTTTATGAGAGTAAAGTCCACAGAGTTATGAATCAGAACTGAAACACCCCTAGAGGAACTACTAAAAGTGGAGTGATAAGATTGGGAATACCATCCCGTTGTCAGGCGGAACACGGTTTCTTTAGTGAGATGAGTTTCTACCATGCAAATAATTGCTGGGAGGTATCTCTTTAGAGCATCCATAATAGCTTGTCTTTTGACCCTTTCCCCAAGCCCTCTGATATTCCAGGTTACAATTCTAGTGGACATCCTTCACTGCAAAAAACAAACAAAAAAAAACATAACCTCATAACTGCAAGGTGGGTCCCCCCCCCTTCCCTCCCACCCCCCCTCTCCATTGATCCGCCCGATCTAGTCAGCGAACCTCTAACCTCCGGCCGTTCTTCCCCATCCTAGCCCCACCTCCCGACCATCCCTTTGAGCATGATAATACACAATTTCAAATGCCCGTTTGGTCAATCCAGTCTGACGCTTGTTGTGGTGTCTCAAAAAAAAGGGAAATCCCGTTGTGGATCACTCTTAATTTTGCTGGATACTGTAAAGAATATTTGATCTCCTTTAACGCCAAACGCTTCTTTATCTCTATAAAATTTCGTCTTTTTTCCTGAGTCTGCCGCGCAAAGTCAGGAAAGAAGAGCAGCCTAGTGCCCTGATATTCAATGGGTGTACATTTTCTTGCTCTTCTTAATATCATATCTCTATCGGCGGACAATAATAATTTCATTAAAATTGTGCGCGGCGGCCTCCCTGGAGTAGGTTTTCCTCCTGGTATTCGGTGGGCTCTTTCTATTTGAAACATGGGAGAAAAATTGTCACTGCCTAGGTTGTGCATGACCACATCTTTGAGTTGCTCCTCTAGATGACGGCCTTCAACCCCTTCTGGAAAACCAATTATGCCGAACGTTGTTTCGCATTGACTTATTCTCAAGATCCTCTAGCTTGTGTTGTAATACTTGATTTTCTGAGGCGAGAAGCAAAGTTTTAGATTTTAAAGTGTCTATATCGGTTTTCAGGGAAGCAACAGTTTTTTCCACATTAAGGACTCGATCACGGATCTTTACTAAGTCTTCTCTAATTAAGGAGATGTCGCTCTGCACTGAACCCAGTTGGGTGGACATCCCCTGCACCAAAGTGCCATTATTTTCCACGGCACAAAGGATTTTATCCAAAACAGACGGATCGTATTCTGTTCGCATTTGTGCAGGGAGACCTTCCTCTACCACCTCCTGGTCTGCCTCCATTGATCCGTCCTCGGAGGGTTCCTCAGACTGGGGAGTTTTAGCATTTTTCTTCAAATTAGCAGAGAGTTTAGTTTTAACTGGATTCCTTTCATTAAGGAAGGGCGATTTCAAAAACTTGTCGATCTTATTCTCTGGTGTCTTAGACCCCAATTTAATTACAGAGGAGTCAACTGATCGTCGCTTTGGGGCCATTCTCTTCCCTTTTTTCCCCCCCGTTTTCTTCCTTTTTTATTAGTTAAAAGATGCAGCAGAGATAAAAGTCAACGAGGGCTGTATTCTCACGTGTCCGGAGGAGAAAAGGAAGACAGGAGCTCTCACTAATCACCAGGGTGTCACCAGGGTCACCAAAGTGACAGGCAATCCAAATTGCAAGCAGGCCGGAGAAGTAGCAGGCCAAAGAACCCGCCGCACGTCAGCTGGAGAGGAGCAGCAGGCGGAGCAGTAAAGCAGCCGGATCCAGAGCCAGAGACGAGAAAAGAGCCAGCAGCTAGGGCAGAGAGCAGGAGGTCCCCAGACAACGAAACAGCCGGAGGAGCCAGCAGCGCAGGAGGAAGACAGGAGGTCCCCAGAATGGCGAAACAGCTGAGTCCAGAGGCAGAGCAGGGGAGAGGAACCGGCAGCAGGGGGAGAAAGGCGGAAGGTCCTATGCGAGGTCCCATGCAGGACGCCCGACAGCCGCCGCAACAGCAGTCAGACACCCTGACACCCACGAGCGGCAAACAAGGCAGTCCAGGAGCCAAACCAAACCAAGCTGAGGTATAGCGCAGAGACACCGCTCAGTGCATCGGCGCTTCGGCGTCAGCTGTGCGGCATCAGCTATTCAGCTGTTCGGATGGAGCCGGGAGCTTGGAGGGAGACGGCCGGCCAGGGGAGAGCGAGACGTGCCCTGTTCACGTCATCACGCCGTCCACGCACGTGACACCCGCTCCCCATCACTCTAATGGCTGGTGACTGTGAAGTGGGGTGGGGTAGAAAATATATTAGGAAATTGTAGTATAATGAATCCATTATATCTTGTCGTTAGTGAGCCTCCTCTATAATGATTGCTCACTTCCCTCCTGAAATCTGTCATGTTACTGTCACGGTCCCTCCCATGACAGAGGTGAGAAGATCTGAGAGACTGGCGACACGTGAGGGTATCTGACAGCATTGCAGCGTTGTTGTTTTGTAATGACCACACCTCTTGTCAGGTGCAGCTTGTGGTCATTACTGAGGCTCTATTTAGTTCTGACTCACACTGCTTACCATGCGGTTGATATTTCCTGCTGGATTTGGTTGAGCTGGTGTGTTGTTCCTTTGGATCTCCTGCTCCTCCATTCTTCTTTAAGCTAAGTGCATTTTGTTTTGCATTCAGCGCCTCAGGGAGACACTGGTTTCTTCATCTGGGGAGGAACCAGTACTCTCATTCCCTGCCACCACTCCTACGGACTTCTAGGGTCTCCAGGGCTTAGCTTCCGGTGTATGAGTATTTCCACCTTCAGGGCCTACTCATACTGGCAGGAGTCAGGGAGAGGTCTAGGGATTCCTAGGAGGTCACCATCCCTCTCCCTTAGCTTTGAGGCTTAGACTCCAGTCTATTCCTTCTCTGTGTTATCTGGTGTTATCCCCTCCCCATTACCCATGATATTATCAACCGCCCTAAAACAGTCATTTTGTTTGTGTCAGTGCAGTGAAGTATACTGTTTCAGCACTGGTTGATCGTATGCAGTGACTGTCTTTGGAGGTGTCTGACCTCCGCACGGCTGTCTTGCAGTTTCAGAGACCACAGGCGTCGGCTTCCAGCAGCAGGAACCAGACCTGTCCTTAACCTAAGGTCGCTCTCCAGGATAGGTTTTCCAGGGGAAGTGACAACTTTATTCTGTTCAGGGAGTTGTGCAAATCATATTTTAGACTATGTCCTAACTCTTCCAGGGACGAGAGTCAAAGAGTGGCGATTATTATTTCAATGCTGAAAGGTGACGCTCAGTCTTGGGCTTTTTCCTTGCCGACCGGATCACAATCCCTCTGGTCGGTAGATTAATTTATCAGAACTATGGGGCTTATCTATGATGACCCAGATCGGGTCTCCCTGGCCGAGACTAAGTTTTGTGGCTTACGGCAGGGAGAGCGTTCTGCGGAGTCCTATTGCTCTTAATTTAGGAAATAGGCAACTGATACTGAGTGGAAAGACCCAGCCCTCCGTAGTTAATTCTGTCAAGGGTTATCCGAGAACCTGAAGGACGCCTTGGCATTTCACGAATATCCAGAGTCATTGGAGGCAGCAATGTCTCTGGCTGTATGTCTGATAGAGAGATCTAAGGTTCCTCTCGCTCGGGACACACTTTCATATGGGGAAGCGGCCTCTTCCACACTTTGAGTAGGGAGGCACTAGAGCTCATGTCTGATGATGAGCCAAGGCAGTTGGGGGAAGTCAATCCTGTACCTGGTGATAAAAACATTAGGGTTAAGAAAAGACTGCTTTTTCTGTGGTAAAGGGGGACATTTTGTTAACGTATGTCCTTATCTTAAACGTCAAGGTAAAAAAGAGAGAAATAAAACTAATGTGTTTAGTCATTTTCTCACTCTTGGTAGTCTGGGTGGGGAATCTGAGAATGTACTTTTTTTTATTTACCAGTAGTACCCAATTTATCCTGCCTGTAAGGGGCACCAGAATCCTAAACTGTGGGAATTGAAGTATTGTCACGGCGGACTGGATCTCAGATAGACAGACAACCAAATAAACAAGTATCTAGGCGAAATGCTGGGGAAAGGTCACCTCCTAGCAAATCCCTGACTTCTCTCACTACGCTGCTAAGCCCACATTCAGACCTTAAGGTAGGAATAATGTGTCCTCGTGCCTGGACTGCAAATACCCTAGAATCCCTGAGATGGTGAAAGGGGAGAAGGGGCAGAAGACACACAAACAGCCTAGACCGCAAATAACAGAAAACAGAAACCAAACTTATCTGAGCTGGAACAGAAAATCCTTCCTTCCTTGAATCCAAGGCCATACTGAATTCTATAACCCGCACGGCCCTCTGGGAGTGAAAGCAATTTAAGCCAATGACCCCACCCAGAGCACCTGAAGGAAGGCGGATCCAGCACGATTCCAAAACAAAACAAATGATTAGACCTGTGCTGCCAATCTGACAGACCTCTGCAGACCGTCCGAACAGGGCATGACAGTACCCCCCCTTCTACGGGTGACCTCCGGGCACCCCAGACCAACCTTAACCGGGTGGGCTCTGTGAAAAGCCCTAACCAGTCGGCTGGCACTGACATCCAGCGCCGGAACCCACATCCTCTCCTCAGGGCCGTATCCCCTCCAGTGTACCAGGTACTGAAGGAAACCCCAAAGAACTCTAGAGTCAAGAATCCTGGAGATCTCAAACTCTAAATTTCCATCGACCAGAACAGGAGGAGGGGGCAATGGCGATGGTTCCACCGGTCTCACATATTTTTTCAATAAAGATCTATGGAATACATCATGGATCCTCCCAGTCTGCGGAACATCCAGCCGAAACGCTACTGGATTGATCAGCGCAGATATTTTGTACGAGCCGATAAATCTTGGACCCAGTTTCCAAGATGGCACTCTCAATTTAATATTTTTAGTGGACAACCACACCAGATCACCCACACAGGTCCGGACCAGTCACACGTCTCCTGTCAGCCATTCGCTTATACCTCTCACCCATCGTCTCCAAATTCACTTGTATCCTCCGCCAGATAGAAGACAAGGTAGAGGAAAATCTTTCCTCCTCCGGCATTCCAGAGGAACTAGTCCCAGAAAAGGTACCAAACTGAGGATGAAAACCATATGCGCCAAAAGATGGTGACTTACCCGTGGACTCCTGCCTACGGTTATTCAAAGCAAACTCCGCTAGGGGCAAGAATGAAGACCAGTTCTCCTGATTCTTTGCCACAAAGCACCTCAAGTAGGTCTCCAGGTTCTGATTAGTGCAGCTCCGTCTGTCCATTCGACTGCGGATGGAAAGCCGAAGAGAACGAAAGTTGAATGCCAAGCCGAGAGCAGAACGCCCTCCAGAACCTGGAGACAAACTGCGTACCCCTATCAGAAACCACATCCGAAGGAATACCATGCAATTTCACGATATTATCAACAAAAATTTGCGCAAGAGTCTTGGCATTAGGCAGACTAGTTAACGATATAAAATGAGCCATCTTGCTAAAACGGTCAACTACCACCAAAATCACAGTTTTCCCGGAGGAACTCGGTAGATCCGTAATAAAGTCCATGGACAAGTGCGTCCAAGGACGAGACGGAATAGATAAAGGAAGGAGTGAACCAGCCGGTCGAGTATGAGCAACCTTAGATCGTGCACAGGTTTCACAAGCTGCCACGTAATCCTCAATGCTCCTACGTAACCCGGGCCACCAGAACCTCCGGGACACAAGGTCACAGGTGGACTTACCACCAGGATGTCCGGCAAGGACAGTATCGTGATGTTCCTTGAAAACCTTGTATCGCAGTTCTTCGGGAACAAACAACCTCCCTGGGGGACAAGAACCAGGAGCCCCCTCCTGGGCTCCCAACACCTCCATCTCCAATTCGGGATACAGGGCAGAAACCACAACCCCATCAGCCAAAATCGGAGCAGGATCCTCTGAATCACCTCCCCCAGGAAAACTGCGAGACAACGCATCTGCCTTGATGTTTTTAACCCCCGGACGAAAAGTAACAACAAAATTGAACCTGGTAAAAAACAGTGACCACCTGGCCTGCCTAGGGTTCAGACGCTTGGCAGATTGCAGGTAAGCCAAATTCTTATGATCCGTATAAACAGTAACGGGGTGAGAAGCCCCCTCCAACCAGTGACGCCATTCCTCAAAGGCCAACTTTATAGCCAGTAACTCTCTATCTCCCACATCATAGTTCCTCTCGGCGACCGAGAGCTTCTTGGAAAAAAATGCACACGGGACCCACTTGCCAGGAGAAGAACCCTGCGACAGCACCGCTCCCACCCCCACTTCTGATGCATCCACCTCCACCACGAATGGCTGAGACACATCGGGCTGCACCAGAATGGGAGCAGACGCAAAACACTCCTTAATAGTCGAAAAGGCCTGCAATGCCTCCTCCGACCAAACAGAGACGTCGGCGCCCTTCTTTGTCATATCAGTCAGAGGTTTAACAATGGTGGAATAGTTCAGAATACATTTTCTATAATAATTAGTAAACCCCAAAAACCGCATCAAAGCTTTCTGATTCTCTGGTCGGTCCCATTCCAGAACCGCCCGGACCTTTTCGGGGTCCATACGAAAACCAGAGTCGGAAAGCAGATATCCCAAAAACGGAAGCTCCTGCACAGAAAACACACATTTTTCCAATTTGGCATATAATTTATTCTCCCGAAGGATCGTCAAAACCTGTCTCACATGATCCTGATGGGTCTTCAGATCAGGAGAGTAAATTAAAATGTCATCTAAGTAAACTACCACGAACCTCCCCACCAAGTGATGAAAAATGTCATTGACGAATCGCTGAAATACCGCTGGCGCGTTCGTCAACCCAAAAGGCATAACCAGATTCTCAAAATGACCCTCGTGCGTATTGAAGGCCGTCTTCCACTCATCCCCTTCCTTGATTCTGATCAGATTGTAGGCCCCTCTTAAATCCAACTTGGAGAACACCCTGGCACCAACAATCTGATCAAAAAGGTCTGAGATCAAAGGAAGGGGATACGGATCCCGGACTGTAATACAGTTCAATTCCCGAAAATCCAAACACGGTCTCAGCGATCCATCCTTTTTCTTAACAAAGAAAAAAACCTACTGCCACCGGAGACTTAGATGGCCTAATATGACCTTTTGCCAAACTCTCGGCGATATACTTTCGCATGACCTCTCTTTCAGGTTGGGAAAGATTGTAAAGGCGAGACTTTGGCAACTTAGCCCCTGGGATGAGATTAACTGGATAATCATAGTCACGATGAGGGGGCAATTCCTGGGCCCCACCCTCCGAAAAGACATCCGCAAAGTCTGAGAGATACTGAGGTAGAACCGCAGTGGACACACCAGAGATAGATGTGCCAAGACAATTTTCCGAACAAAATTCTCCCCAACCAATAATTTGTCTTGCCTGCCAATCTATAATTGGATTATGTTTTGTCAACCATGGTAAACCTAAGACTATGGGAGCAGGAAAATCCCTCATGACAAAACAAGACATAAACTCTACATGTGAATAACCCACCCTCAACTGAATACCATGTGCAATATGAGTGAGACTCCTTTGAGAAAGAGGTGAAGAATCTATTGCAAACACCGGAATCTCTCTTTTTAAAGTGCACGTACTTAGACCCAGATTTTGAAGAAAAAGAAAGTCAATAAGGTTTACCCCAGCACCACAGTCAATGAATACCTCAACAAAAAAAATTCTTGTGTCTAGCGCCACTATAGCTGGAAGGAGAAAACGGACAAGCAAAAACAAAATGACCACTTTTTCCACAGTAGAAACATAGTTTATGTAATCTCCTAAAGTTTCTACTATCCGAATGGAAAGATATCTGACCCAATTGCATGGGTTCCTCCCCTAACCCAGAGCTATACGTAGTATCACCCTGGGCAGCAGGTGAGGCGAAGCCACTCGCAGAAGGGATCCCTTGCGCGGAGGGAGCCTTACTCCTCTCTCTGATACGTCTATCTAACCGTATAGCCAAAGACATAGCATTCTCTAAAGTATCCGGGTACTCATGAAAAGCCAGGGCATCTTTCAACCTCTCAGATAACCCCTGACAAAACTGACTACGTAACGCGGGGTCGTTCCACTCTGACTCAGTAGCCCATCTCCTAAACTCTACGCAGTAAACCTCTGCAGTATGTTCACCCTGTAATAAGTTACGCAATTTAGATTCTGCCATCGCAACTCGATCTGGATCATCGTAATTCAATCCCAGGGCTTTGAAAAATTCCTTTACCGACCGGAGGGCCAGAGAATCGGGCGGCAGAGAAAAAGCCCAGGATTGCGCGTCCCCTTTATGCAGAGACATAATTATACCAACCCTCTGACTTTCATCACCTGACGAGAATGGATGCAGTCGAAAATACAATTTGCATGATTCTTTAAAGCGGATAAAATCATCCGCGCCCCCAGTACATTTCTCGGGAAGAGCGACTTTAGGCTCCCCACCAATTTGACCTGCACCTGATGCCAGAACACTCTGACACCGTGTGACCGAACTACTTAGATCCGCAACCTCTAGGGATAATCCCTGCATGCGGTCAACCAGTGCATCAATTGACGCATCACAAAACCGCTGAGTAATGGCAGTCACAGTATGGCGGGTTATAATGTCACGGCGGACTGGATCTCAGATACACAGACAACCAAATAAACAAGTATCTAGGCGAAATGCTGGGGAAAGGTCACCTCCTAGCAAATTCCTGACTTCTCTCCCTACGCTGCTAAGCCCACATTCAGACCTTGAAGGTAGGAATAATGTGTCCTCATGCCTGGACTGCAAATACCCTAGAATCCCTGAGATGGTGAAAGGGGAGAAGGGGCAGAAGACACACAAACAGCCTAGACCGCAAATAACAAAAACAGAAACCAAACTTATCTGAGCTGGAACAGAAAATCCTTCCTTCCTTGAATCCAAGGCCAGACTGAAATCTATAACCCGCATGGCCCTCTGGGAGTGAAAGCAATTTAAGCCAATGACCCCACCCAGAGCACCTGAAGGAAGGCGGATCCAGCACGATACCAAAACAAAACAAATGATTAGACACGTGCTGCCAATCTGACAGACCTCCGCAGACCGTCCGAACAGGCATGACAAGTATTTATTGACAGTGGGGCAGGGGTTAACCTAGTGGATGGCCAATTCATCCGTATGCATGGTTTGACAACAAGCACATTAGACAAAAATATTTCGGTGTTTGCGATTGATTCCGCTCGCCTCTCACAAATGTATTTGTCACAAATGGTGCAGGACATTCTCCTAAAGGTGGGAGATTCTCATCAAGAATCCATTTCATGTTCTGTGCTGGAGGGTCTGCCTGCTCCTCTGGTGCTAGGCTTACCGTGGTTACCCAAACATAACCCTACCATCAATTGGCAAGCGAGACAGATTCTTGATTGGAGTGATTTTTGCATAGACAACTGTCTTAGCACGTCACTTTCTGTTGTAACCACTAAAATAGTACCTTCTTTTATTTCTGATTTTTCTGATGTATTTATGAAAGTAAAGACCAGGAGTTACCTCCACATCGGGCGTATGATTGCCCTGTCAACCTTATTCCCAGAGCTAGATTGCCAAAGTCTCGGTTGTATAATTTTTCTGAACATAAAAGAGTAGCAATGCGAGAATATATCACCGAGAGTTTGGCTAAAGGTCATATTAGACCATCCAAATCACCATTGGATGCAGGGTTCTTCTTTGTAAAAAAAAAAAGGACGGAATCCTTAGGCCATGTTTGGACTTCCGTGAGCTTAATCGCAATACTGTCCGTGATCCCTATACCCTTCCTTTGATCCCAGATTTGTTCAATCAGATTGTTGGAGCAAATGTGTTCTCTAAGTTGGATTTGAGGGGGGCATATAATCTGGTAAGGATCAAGGAGAGGGATGAATAGAAGACAGCCTTTTATACCCCTGAAGGTCATTTTGAGAATTTGGTCATGCCTTTTTGGTCGACCAATGTTCCTGCTGTTTTTCAACATTTCATCAATGACATCTTTCATCATCTGGTCGGCAGATGGTGGTGTATCTGGATAATATTTTAATTTATTCCCCTGACATGAAAAAGCATCAGAATCACGTAAGACAGGTCTTACAGATCCTAAGGGAGAATAAATTGCATGCTAAGATGGAGAAGTGTGTATTTGCGGTTCCGGAAGTACAATTTCTGGGTTACCTACTCTCATCTTCAGGTTTTCGTATGGATCCGGAAAAAGTCTGTGCTGTGTTGGACTGGGATCGACACAAAAATCTGAAAGCGCTTATGCGATTTTTGGGGTTCACCAACTACTACTGTAAATGTATATTGAATTACTCGACTGTTGCTAAACCATTAACAGATATGACTAAGAAAGGTGCGGATTTCTCAGTCTGGTCTGATGAGGCATTACATGCCTTTTGAGCGGCGAAGGAGTGTTTTGCTTCTGCTCCTATACTGGTGCAACCTGATGTGCCACAGCCATTCATTGTGGAAGTCGAAGCATCCAAGGTACGGGTTGGAGCAGGGTCCTTCTCCTAGAAAATGGCGCCCATGTGCTTTTTTAAAAAATTCTCTACTGCTGAAAGAAATTATGATGTAGGTAATAGAGAGTTGCTGGCCATTAAGTTGACTTTTGAGGAATGGCGTCATTGGTTGGAATTAGCGATTCATCCCATTACGGTAATTACTGATCACAAAAATCTGGCTTATCTGGAGTCGGCTAAACGTCTGAACCCAAGGCAGGCCAGATTTAATTTCATTGTCACCTATTGCCCTGGGGTTAAGAACGTCAAAGCCGATGCTTTGTCGCGTAGCTTTCCTGGGGGGGGGGGGATTCTGGCCCAATATTAGCTGATGGGGTGGTTGTATCTGTCCTTTATCCTGAACTTGAAGCAGAGGTGTTGGAGGCCCAGGGAGATGCACCTGATTCTTGTCCTCCAGGGAAGTTGTTTGTTCCTTCGGAACTACGGCACAAGGTGTTTCAAGAACATCACTGTATTGTTCTTACCGGACACCCTGGGAGAAGATCCACGGTTTATCTCATTTCCCGGAGATTCTGGTGGCTAGGATTGCGTAAATGTATTGAGGGCTATGTGTCAGCTTGTGAGACTTGTGCGCGTGCCAAGGTGACAAATACTCGACCTTCAGGATCTCTACTTCCCTTGTCTATCACGTTCCAACCGTGGACTCATTTGTCCATGGACTTTATCACAGATTTTCCTAATTCCTCAGGGAAAACTGTGATTCTGGTGGTTGTTGATCGCTTCAGCAAGTTGTCGCACTTTATTGCATTATCAGGTCTATATAATGCTAAAACTCTAGCACAAGTGTTTGTCGATAACATCGTGAAACTACACGGTATCCCCTCTGATGTGGTGTCTGATAGGGGGACTCAGTTTGTTTCCAGATTGTAGAAGGCGTTCTGTATTCACCTGGGGGTCCAATTGTCCTTCTTTTTGGCTTTTCATCCTCAGTCTAACGGACAGACTGAGCGCACTAACCAGAATCTGGAGACATATTTGAGATGTTTTGTCTCGGAGAATCAGGAGGAGTGGTCTTAATTTTTTTGTTGGTTGAGTTTGCCATAAATAACAGTAGGCAGGAGTCCACTGATAAGTTGCCGTTTTTCGGAGCATATGGGTTCCATCTGCAGTTTGGCACATTTTCTGGTACTGAGACTTCTGGTATACTGGAAAAGAAAAGATTTTTCCTCTTCGTTGTCATCTATTTGGCGGAAAATTCAAAACTATTTTAAAAAAATGGGCAAAAAGTATAAACGTATGAGTGGTCCGGACCTGAGAGTGCGTGATTCTGTGTGGCTGTCCACAAGAAACATTAAGTTGAAGGTACCTTCTTGGAACTTGGGGCCAAGGTTTATTGGGCCATATAAGATCTCTGCCATTATTAATCCTGTTACTTTTTGTCTTGAACTTCCGCAGGCTTTAAAAATTCATAATGTTGTAAGGGATCGTTTTACTTCAGGGGGTCGCGCTCACTGACTTTTTCACCAGACACCAAGTTTAGGGTCCAAAACTTCAGCCAATACAGGTATTGAAGTTGCAGCTTCACCTAAACACTTGTGACAACCACACAAAATAATAAACACTTGCCCGGCTAGGCTCTAACTAATACATATAACGTGTCTTTCTGACTCACCTACATAGCACAGTTCACATACTGTCTCAGGTGCGGCTTTCTCAGCCAATCGTCCAACAGCCTCCAGGCTGTCAATACACCACGCACAGTTCCCCACAGGGAAGAGATTTGGCTACACAGCCTCCTGGCCCCTCAGTCCTCCTGACTGAGACCACACACAGAGCCTCGGCAGGTATCTGTATCCCAAGTTAACTCTCTCCCCCAGACTGACATACTGGGAGGTGCTTTATGCCAGCCTGATTACAGCAGGCCTCACCTGCGATCACCTAAGGTACAAGGGAATACCCATCCTGGAAGGGTGTGGATTGGCAGATCCTACTTCCAGTCCTATCTGCCAATCCAAAAAAAAACTAGCCCAGAATTAATAAACAAAACTGTCTCAACAAACTACGCTTTGCTGAGACTACTGCCGCTCTCTGGATTTTAGTTGTCTCACCCAGCTGAGGTACCTGAGTGAGACATACACGCCTTCCAGCACTATTTCCATTACCACAATGTTTTTCACAAATCACTTCTGAAAAGATATGTCGAACCTGCTGAACTGTCCTCACCTCCTTCTCCTGTCTTGGTGGATGGTAATCTTGAATTTCAGGTTGCCAGGATAGTGAACTCACAAATGCTCTGTCGATCTCTTCAGTATCTCGTGCACTGGAAATGTTACGGTTCAGAGGAAAGAATGTGGGTTCCTGCGAGTCGCCTTGTGAGTACTGGCTGTGTGGTACATGTGACAACAATCTCTCGTATTCTTCATATGTCTGGGCTATGGGGTAGAGTGGCAAGGCGAAAGCCTTTTCTTACAAAGAAAAACATCCAAGCCAGGCTACATTTTTCAAAAACACACCTGAAGTCTCCCAAAAACATGTGGGAAAAGGTGTTATGGTCTGATAAAACCAAGGTTGAACTTTTTGGTCATAATTCCAAAAGATATGTTTGGCGCAAAAATAACACTGCACATTACTAAAAGAACACCATACCCACAGTGAAGCATAGTGGTGGCAGCATCACGCTTTGGAGCTGGTTTTCTTCAGATGGAACTGGGCGCTTAGTTAAGCAAGAGGGAATTATGAACAGTTCCAACTACCAGTCAATACTGGCACAAAACCTTCAGGCTTCTGCTAGAAAGCTGAACATGAAGAGGAACTTCATCTTTAGGCATAACAACGACCCAAAGCATACATCCAAATCAACAAAGGAATAGCTTCACCAGAAGAAGATTAAAGTTTTGGAATGGCCCAGCCAGAGCCCAGACCTGAATCCAATTGAAAATCTGTGGGGTGATCTGAAGAGGGCTGTGCAAAGGAGATGCCCTCGCAATCTGACAGATTTGGAGTGTTTTTGCAAAGAAGAGTGGGCAAATCTTGCTTAGTCAAAATGTGCCATGCTGATAGACTTATACCCAAAAAAGACTGAGTGCTGTAATATAATCAAAAGGTGCTTCAACAAAGTATTAGTTTAAGGGTGTGCACACATATGCAACCATATTATTTTATTTTTATATTTTTTCTTCCCTCCACCTAAAAGATTTCAGTTTGTTTTTCAATTGAGAGGTACAGTTTATAGGTCACATTAAAGGTGGAAAAAGTTCTGAAATGATTTATCTTTGTCTAATTTTTTTAAATCACAGAAACCTGACATTTGTAGACTTTTTATATCCACTGTATGTCCTTTTCTTTCCACTGCTATAGGAAACATAATGTGCAATTAGAATGCAAGGTATTAAAGCGGATTTCAAGAGGGAAGCTCGTCTCGTGATTACCACCAAACACATAGCAACAAAAGCTACTTCATTACACTTCTAGGGGTATGTGATCTGTGCCAAATCAATTTTTCATTAAAATGTCCTTTGCATGTGATAATCTACGGGGAGTGGGCATTGAATTGAATCCCTGGATCACAGCGTGTGTTACTGATCTTTCATTAAGCCCCGTATTTATGTTTTAATTGATTAGGCGTAATAATTTGCTTGAAGGGTATTCAAAGGGGATTTTTTGAATACACTAAGTGTACCTTAAAGAGGTTATGTCAAGTTTGCAATTTATCCCCTATCCACAGGATGGGGGTAAGTAACTGATCGCTGCGTTACAACGACTGGGACTCCCACCGATTCCAAGAATGGGGGTTCTGTTCCCTTGATTTATTTTTTAGCGGACTACCAGAGATAGCCCAGTGCTGTATTCAGCTATCTCTGGCAGTCCCATACAGAATAAATGGAGCAGAAGTGCGTATTCCAGACCTGTAGCTCCATCATATACAGAGCATGAGATCCCTCATTCTCGGGATCAGTGAATGGGGATGAACGCTATACCAAACACAGCTGCTCTACAATGTATGGCACTGTGCTTGGTAAGCAGGGAGAAGATGCTGCCTTCTCAAACAGCTGATCTGTCCTGGGTGTCGAACCCCCACCGATCAGATACCGATGAGCTTCCTGAGGATTGGTCATCAGTATCAAAATCTCTGAAAACCCTTTTAACTCCTCATGGAGATAAGGATCCCAAGGTTGATCAAGATCAGGTAAGTTGCAAACAATGTCAGGCAGAGAAATGCTGTTGAGCAGATGTGTATATCTGGATTGACAAGGTCCAACATCGCAAAGACTGATGGAGTTGAGAAGAAGTAGCAGGGATGATGCAAGGCATACTACAGTGGGATGCGAAAGTTTGGGCAGCCTTGTTAATCGTCATGATTTTCCTGTATAAATCGTTGGTTGTTACGATAAAAAAAGTCAGTTAAATATATCATAGAGGAGACACACACAGTGATATTTAAGAAGTGAAATTAAGTTTATTGGATTTACAGAAAGTGTGCTATAATTGTTTAAACAAAATTAGGCAGGTGCATACATTTGGGCACTGTTGTCATTTTATTGATTCCAAAACCTTTAGAACTAATTATTGGAACTCAAATTGGCTTGGCAAGCTCAGTGACCCCTGACCTACATACACAGGTGAATCCAATTATGAGAAAGAGTATTTAAGGGGGTCAATTGTAAGTTTCCCTCCTCTTTTAATTTTCTCTGAAGAGTAGAAACATGGGGGTCTCAAAACAACTCTCAAATGACCTGAAGACAAAGATTGTTCACCATCATGGTTTAGGGGAAGGATACAGAAAGGTGTCTCAGAGATTTCCGCTGTCTGTTTCCACAGTTAGGAACATATTGAGGAAATGGAAGACCACAGGCTCAGTTCAAGTTAAGGCTCGAAGTGGCAGACCAAGAAAAATCTCGGATAGACAGAAGCGACGAATGGTGAGAACAGTCAGAGTCACTCCACAGACCAGCACCAAAGATCTACAACATCATCTTGCTGCAGATGGAGTCACTGTGCATCGTTCAACCATTCAGCGCACTTTACACAAGGAGATGCTGTATGCGAGAGTGATGCAGAGGAAGCCTTTTCTCCGCCCACAGCACAAAAAGTGCCGCTTGAGATGGGCAAAAGCACATTTGGACAAGCCAGCTTCATTTTGGAATAAGGTGCTGTGGACGGATGAAACTAAAATTGAGTTATTTGGCCATAACAAGGGGCGTTATGCATGGAGGAAAAAGAACACAGCATTCCAAGAAAAACACCTGCTACCTACAGTAAAATTTGGTGGTGGTTCCATCATGCTGTGGGGCTGTGTGGCCAGTGCAGGGACTGGGAATCTTGTCAAAGTTGAGGGACACATGGATTCCACTCAGTATCAGCAGATTCTGGAGACCAATGTCCAGGAATCAGTGACAAAGCTGAAGCTGTGCCGGGTCTGGATCTTTCAACAAGACAACGACCCTAAACACTGCTCAAAATCCTTTAGTCATTTATGCAGAGGAACAAGTACAACGTTCTGGAATGGCCATCTCAGTCCCCAGACCTGAATATCATTGAAAATCTGTGGTGTGACTTAACGAGAGCTATCCATGCTCGGAAGCCACCAAACCTGAATGAACTAAAGATGTTTTGTAAAGAGGAATGGTCCAAAATACCTTCAACCAGAATCCAGACTCTCATTGGAACCTACAGGAAGCGTTTAGAGGCTGTAATTTCTGCAAAAGGAGGATCTACTAAATATTGATTTCATTTATTTTTTGTGGTGCCCAAATTTATGCACCTGCCTAATTTTGTTTAAACAATTATCGCACACTTTCTGTAAATCCAATAAACTTCATTTCACTTCTCAAATATCACTTTGTGTGTCTCCTATATGATATATTTAACTGACATTTTTTATTGTAACAACCAACGATTTATACAGGAAAATCATGACGATTAACAAGGTTGCCCAAACTTTCGCATCCCACTGTATATGAGGTAGAGATCGATAAGCTTGTGTTCACACTTCTTGTCCAACAACAGAAGTGTGAACAGACCCTAACAGATTTTTTTGATAGTGAATGGTATCAGGACTACATTCAAAGGTCAAGCCAGGACATAACAAAGTTGATTATCACACTCAACAGACACAAAGGAAATCATTAAAGCTCTCAGGGGTCAATATCTCGAGTTGTAGGTGAGGTCTGGAGAACGATGACCCTTTAAATGTGCCTCGATGCAACATTATGGGGTTGCACCGAGGGGTATGGCCAGGACTGGAAGGTGAAGGATTAATAGGATTGATACTGCTGACAGATGCTCTGTTAAGGGATGAATTGCTTATATTTTTTGCACATATTTTTTTGGGTGTTTGTGAGGTTGAGATGAGTAGGAGTGAATCAATTTAACATCTACCACAGCAACACAGCAGACTCAATCCCATCATGCATTTCCTAAACAACTCAATCCATTACTAGATAGAAATCTCACCAAGGTTATCTCCTGAATAATTAATATGGTGTCAAAACAACAGTACAATTTGAAAGGGGTGAGGAAAGAGATAGCTGGTGCATATGATTTGATATTAAGAGAAGTTGCTGTTCTTTCTTGACTTATGCATGCCAGTTTAAGGAGAAAAAAATGAAATATTTGTTTCCAAAGCAAAACTTTAACCCTGATCCCCATTATTGAGCTGTTATTTAAGGAGTCATCCAGTTTGGGCAATCCCTTCTTCTTAGAAGGGTCTCTTGAAATTAGCTTATCAGAAAGTATCTCTCAGCTGGAAACCCAGAGATCCGCTGTAATCTGTGAGGTAACCTGGCAGTAAGTGTTCAATTTCCCTGCAGTGCCACCACTGGAGAAATGAAGTATTACACAACAGACACTGAAATCAACTGGTTATTTGAGTAATTATTTTTTAAAATTTATTTTATGCATTTATATAACACTATGATATTTTGCATCATAGCTTTACAGACATTAGCATCAAGCTGTCCCCAATGGGGCTTACATTCTAAGTTCCCAATCAGTATGTCTTTGAAGTGTGGGAGGAAACTGGAGAAAACCCACACAAACATGGGGAGAACATACAAACTCCATGCAGATGTTGTCCTTGGTCGGATTGAAACCTAGGACCCCAGACCTGCAAGGCACCAGTGCTAACCACTGAGCCACCATGCTGCAGGACAAGGTCTTCCAGGGTGGGTTTCTTTGTCACTCTGACCAAGAGATGAGGATCCTAAACAGGTACCCCTCTATAACCTTTTCTTCTCTTATAAGGTGGGTTTTCTAAATTGGACAACCTCTTTAATCGGCCCTGGAAATTGAGAATTATTAGTTACTATTGCCAGGGCAGTGTTATATTTCTTTCAAAAATCATTATTATCTATATGAGGACTGTATATTATAACTACAAGTTCATAGTCCTATTGGCTAAAATTGAACAAAAAAACTGTTGTGCCATTGGCTAAAAGGGTCAATAAACTGATGCCATGGGTGGGTGCATATTAAACACTTGGGCATGAAGGGGAGGGGATTTTTGCTGCCCATGCTTCATACCAGATACCTGGTATCTGTCTTCTGATTGTATCACTGACAATCTCATACTGGATGTAGACTGCACTACTGAGGATTAGGAACCATATGCTGAATTTACCAACAGGTCCTGAATACTGAATGTCCCAGTGACGACCAAGAACCAAATGCTGAATATTCTCACAGACAAAGCCACTTCCACTTTAGAGGACATCTGTCATCAGATCCGTACCTATGAAACTGGCTGGCCTGTTACATGTGCTCTTGGCAGCTGAAGACATCTGTGTTGGTCCCATGTTCTTATATGCCCGCATTACTGAGAAATGTGATGTTTTCATATATGCAAATTAGCCTCTAGGAGCAATGGGGGCGTTGCCGTTACACCTAGAGGCTTTGCTGTCTCTGCACTTTAGTTGATAGGGCCAGGCAGTGTAAACCTCATCACACCTGGCCTGGTCAAGGGAATACAGCCAAGCCAAATGGATATTTGATCCCTTGTCAAATCCCAAAGCTTTTTACAATGTTGGATTTTGACTACTAATGGGCCACTTCCACAAGGTGGCACTAGCGAGATAGTTATCTTCCTCGGGATGCACCTTTTTGCAAGGTACTATATGGCATCATATAGAGTACAGAGCCACAAAGAATCTGTATAGCCGTAAAGGCTTTGCCATGTATATTAGGTGTAAGGAAGAGTTGGAGTTTTAGTAAATCAAAACAAATGAGTAAGGGGCACAGGAAATATTGTAAAACTTGGAGAAAGTCGTCTATAAGAACAGAGCCTTTGTTGGAACTTTAGTTAAAAAATTTCCATTACACAAAAAATGATTATGGATTTCAGGTCTGTCAAAGCTATGAAAAAGAGCCAAACAAGCCTGAAACGCGGAAACATTTTTTTCCCAGCATGTGTACTGAAAATGTTTTTAACTAAAGTTCTAATAAAGGCTCTGTTTTTATGGATACTGGACTTTCTCCAAGTTTTTACAATACTGTGAGTTCTACTTCCTACCCTGAAAGGTGCTATCTATTCCTACTAACGGAGCTGCTTGCCTTTGCAACCAGTTTTACTAAATCTCCCTCTATCCTGATATCATCCCCTTTATAATAACCTGACCTCTTTAATTTTGGAAAAACTTGCTAATATTATAGCCAAAGCTTTTGGAACTACAAACCTTTTGTTGCTTTATCTTCCAAATAAAACTTAAACGGGTTATCTCCTCTCTTTGTTACTAATGCGAGATGATACACAGTCCCAACCACCAGCCAACTGGGAAACAGCGGTGCATGAGAGCTACAGAAACAGCGTAGCACAGCAAGCCATGGTGTTTCTGAGTTAGGGATGCTATGAGGGGGCACAATGTGGGCATAACTACTGTGAAGGGATGAAATGGGCATAACTACTTTAAAGGGGTGCAATGAGAACATAACTACTGTAAAGGGGCGCAATAAGAGCAATACTACTGTGAGGGGGCACAAAGTGGGCATAACTACTATAAAAGGGCACAATGAGGGAATTACTACTGTGAGGGGGCACAATGAGGGCATGACTACTGTGAGGGGGCACAATGTGGGCATACCTACTGTGAAGGGGTGCATTGAGGGCATAACTATTGTGAAGAGGCACAATGGTCATAGCTACTGTGAGGGGTAACAATGTGAGCATAACTACTATGAAAGGGCACAATGAGGGCATGACTACTGTGAGGGGAAACAATGTGGGCATAACTATTATGAAAGGGCACAATGAGGGCATGACTACTGTGATGGGGCACAATGGTCATAACTACTGTCAGGGGGCACAATGTGGGCATAACTACTAAGAAAGGGCACAATAAGGACATAACTACTGTGAGGGGGCAGATTGTGGGCATAACTACTATGAAAGGTCACAATGAGGGCACCACTACTGTGAGGGGAAACAATGTGGGAATAACTACTATGAAAGGGCACAATGAGGGCATGACTACTGTGAGGGAGCACAATGAGGGCATGACTACTGAGAAAGGGCACAATGGTCATATCTACTGTGAGGGGACACAATGTGGGCATAACTACTGAGAAAGGGCACAATGAGGACATAACTACTGTGAGCGGGGCAGATTGTGGGCATAACTACTATGAAAGGGCACAATGAGGGCATGACTACTGTGAGGGAGCACAATGTGGGCATAACTACAGTGAGGGGACGCACAATGTGGGCATAACTACTGTGAGGGGGCAGATTGTAGGCATAACTACTATGAAAGGGCACAATGAGGGCATGACTACTGTGAGGGGGCACAATGTGGGCATAACTACAGTAAGGGGATGCGCAATGTCGGCATAACTACAGTGAGGGGGCATAATGTGGGCATACCTACTGTGGAGGGACGCACAATGTGGGCATAACTACTGTGAGAGGCAGATTATTGGCATAACTACTATGAAAGGGCACAATGATGAAATGACTACTGTGAAGGGGCACAATGTGGGCATAGCTACAGTGAGGGGATGCACAATGTGGGCATAACTACAGTGAGGGGGCATAATGTGGGCATAACTACTGTGGAGGGGCGCACAATGTGGGCATAACTACTATGAAGGGGTCCAATAAGGGCATTACTACTGTGAGGGGGGAAAATAAGTGTATACGGATGGAGCAGAGTTAACACTGTTTTCTGAGATTTCTGAGTTGTGTTATCTGATCTAAGCAAACACCTTCAATTGCTTTTCAATGGCTTTTGTCTCAAGATAACGCGATGAGTTAAGAAATTTGAGTTAAGAGCTGGAGTGCTAACCCTGCTCTATCTGTAACAACTGTGAGGGGGCACAATGTTTTAAAGTATGGGTGGGGTGTGCCAGAGAAAGAACCTGCCCGGTGTCAAATACCTTAGGCACACCACTGACTCCAATCTAAAACTAACCACAGATACACCTACAATGGTAAATTCCCCACTCTGTATCTATCCCCCCACTTCATCCTTACAATTTTTTTCCTTTATTCAAGGAGAGCTATAAATTACGGCAGAACATTTATAAAGGAACATAGCCGGACACACATTTCTTAGTGTCGTTTGGAAACACCACAACAATATATCCCTCCCATGGCCCGGAGCCGTAGCCACTTGTTCCTCTACTGCTAAACTATGCAAACTATAAATTGACTTGTGACACGGAGTTGGCACAAGATCTCAGACTGTGGTTCTCCATTACAGAGACCAGTTACTTAACCACAGGGCCACTCTCCTCTTACCACATCTCATTTCCTTCCTGAGGCTTTTGGTTTAGGTTCTGTTCAACTGCTGGGACAACATATGGCAAGTCCGCAGCTCTTCTCCCTCTCCTCCCCCCGGAGAGACAGAGCATTCCTGCTATTGTGAATGGAAGCAAATTGAAAACAGCTTGCATGCTTGCAAAAATATGCTGTTATCATATAAAGATGAGTATGGAGATATGATTGTCATAGAGCATAACATTACACCACACCACGAGCACATTCATGGCCTGAAGTCATCTGCAATGTATCAAAGAACGCAGAATTGTTACATTGTGTTTAATTTCTTAATTCTCTGCGTTTCTGCATGAACTTGACCTGAAATGTGTTCCCATTTTCATTATAAAAATTAAAAACAATTACACACAACATAATGCACGTTTTAAAGGGGTTATCCAATACTATAAAAATGTTCCCCATATGCTGGGCCCCTCACAGTGAATATACTTACACCGCTCCCTGCGCTGCTCCTCGTCCCCGCACCGCCGCTGCAGCTTCTCCCTGTGAGCGGATGAAAACATCCGGTGTCGGGGGGGGAGCAGTCAATTGCACGAGCCTCCATAGCAGGGGCGTAACTACCATACAACTACTATGGGGCCCAGTTGGGATCATCGCCTCTTCTACTGAGGGTGAAAACTTGATCAGGACTCTACCCTCTAAAGAAACAACTTTTAGCAAAGGAGGCAGTGGAAAAAATGGCCCAAGGGTCATTGAAAAGGATTTAGGCGGAAACCCTTTTGTCCAGTGTGGGGGAGCCTGGTTTGATCCTTGCTATGGCGCCCTTACTTCTCTATGTGCACCACTGCTCCCTAGCATCGCGGGTGACTCTAGGAAGGCTTTTCCCCATCACCGTCTGCCATTGGCTGCTCACCCTCCGACATCGGTTTTCATCTGCGCACGGGGAGAAGATGGGACCAGGAGTGGCGCAGGGAGCGGGGTAAGTACATTCACTGTCAGGAGCCCTGCATATAGGGGACATTTTTATAGTATTGGATATCCCCTTTAATTCACGAAGGGATCGGTTGGATACTGATTTACAATGTTGTGTGCCTCTGCTTGACTTTACTGATATAGCATCATAGTGACATAAAGCTGTCAGTGTGATCCTGTAGCAGTAAGGTCAAGCAGAGACACACAGCATTATAAATCATGATAATGTCCTGTGCTCCTGCAAGTCCAGAGCGGAGGATCGCACTCACACATGAAGTGTGATTCCCACAATGGACTTGCTTGTGTGAAACAGCCCTAAGGCTCCATGTGGGAGCATGATTTCCTGTGCTGAACTCTGCTCTTGTAACGGGACTTCACGGTATTATAATGGTTTCTAATGCTGTGTGTCCCTGCTGATATTAGCTGTAATGAACTGTACTGGTCAGTGGCCTAACTAGAACTGACTGGGCCCCACAGCAAATTTTTGAGCCCCCCCCCACCCCCCAGCAACTTCTTCACAACCCCCTCCTCCTATGCAACCTGCACTCCTGCAGCTAGTCAACATGGCTCTTTCAGAACGGGCCCAGCAGCCGTTACGTCTATTTTCTACACATATATACTGTAAGTTATGTTACTGTACATAGTGTTAGCGAATCGAAGTTCATTAAGTCGTCTTCGATCCGAATTTCAGGAAAAATTAGATTCTCTGCAAAGCCGAATTTCCTCGTGCTTTGTGATAATGAATCAATTTTCCCTAAAATGGTGGTAAAAAAATAATTATGTTCACCTCATCCATTTGCACACTAAGGGAGTCATTTATCAAACTGGTGTAAAGTAGAACTGGCTTAGTTGCCCATAGCAACCAATCAGATTCATTTTCCAAAGCAGCTGTCCAAAATGAAAGGTGGAATCTGATTGGTTGCTATGGGCAACAAAGCCAGTTCTACTTTCACCAGTTTGATAAATGATCCTCCTAAGAGTCGTAGCCATCTTGATTGAAGATCCTGCTCTAAATCAGCCAGCCTGATGACGTCATCATGCACTGCGTGAGATTTCGCTCTGGATCTTCAATCAAGATGGCCGCAACGGACTCTTTGCGATCAAATAGATAAGGTGAGTATATAATTTTTATTTTTTTTAACAGATTAACACCTGACAGCCCTCAATGATCATCTGAGATGAATGCGGCATTTGAGGGGTTCAATGACAGGGGGACGGAGTTGAGACAGCGCAATCATTGTTCCCGTTACTCACAAAGAAATGTGCTTCGTGACAAAGTTATTTGTCACAAAGTGAATTTCTTTCTGAAATTCGGCGAAGCAGCCGAATGGAATTTTTTTAGAACTTTGCTCATCTCTAGACATTGTATTATACTGTTGTGGGGACCCTGACAATAAAATCTAAAGTCCTCCGCCAGGGCGGCCCCTTCTGAGTTTGTACCACATAGCAGCTGCTTCCCTTGCATCTAGGGGCGGATTGGCCATAGACCCTACAGGGAACAGGGAAATTTCCCGGTGGGCCGATGCCCAGGAGGGCCAATCAAGCCCTCCTTACGGCCGCCAGCCAGGTTCATAATGATCTGATTCTCTCCTACTCACCTGGCCCTCTTGAATTCAACTGTATCAATGTCCTCAGGACAACGATACAGTTGAACACTGGGGAGCATGTGGCAGTATTTTCTGCTGAACTGTGGTATTTGGTGCAGCTGGGGCAGTACATTGCCCTGCACTAATGTATTGCTGGCCCTGCCTACTACTGTTGTCCCACCTTTTGTCAATTTGGACCTGCCTACAATATGGGGCCACTTTTACCTTTTTTTCCAGGGTCACTTTTAGTTCCCGGTCCACCCCTACTTGCACCAACCATAGCTACACCCCTGGTACTGGCATAATGCCGTCAACTATCATCAATACACCGTAATGTACCTACATATTTCTAGCTTTGACCAAGACCTGTGATGAAGCCGTCTTCTTCTTCTGTAATCTGCTTTGCCTGATATTAGGTTTTGAGGAGCCTAATTAAATTCTGTCTGGGGAAGGATAAGTGTGGAAAAGGAAAAGAAAACAAATTATAGAAGGTATTGTTATCCTTGGATCCGTGTCTGTTTGCTGACATGCTCATGATGAGTGTAGTGGAGCATGTTAATGAATTGAAATGTGATTCTTGCTTTTGATCCAGTGCAAGAGAAATAGCACAAGACAGATGTGTGGGGCGTGACCTCTGTGTCTCAATGATATTTCCCTTTGAGACATACGCTTTGTACTTGTCATTTAATTTTGAATGGAAAAGGATAATTCATAGAGGAAACCGTGTATTGATCAACAGCTTATATTTCCCCCCAAACAGCTCATACCTTTTTAATATATACTGAAAAGCGCACAGAAAAGAATTGGAGGACGTTCCAATTTCTGCCTGCTGTGTTACATTTCTGACAAAATGAAATATTTCTGATCTGTGAAAAAAAATTTTAGCGGACAATGCCACATGCCACAATAATTGAAATGTTACACTTAAAGGCTATGTACACCTTTGGAGGCAATTTTTTGTATGATTGCTAGTGTTGAGCGCGAATATTTGAATCATGCATTTTTATCGCGAATATCACTACTTCTAGAATTCGCGAATATTTAGAATATAGTGTTATATATTCGTATTCGCGAATAGTGTTGATCGCGAATATTCTAATCGCAAATTTATCGCGATATCGGCACTTAGCAACATCCTTAGCAAACAATAGGAAAGTTGCCTACCCCTTAGTGTTGATCGCTAATATTCTAATCGCAAATTTTTATTGCGAATACATTACATTGTCGATTTTCGCAATCAAGAAAATAATGACTGGAGATCACGAATTCTCGAATTTGCGAATTTAATGCGAATATTCGGCCAAAAATTGGGGAAATATCACGAATTCGAATATTGCCTATGCCGCTCATCACTAATGATTGCATGTTACTCATTTTTGGCTAAAAATATTTTTTTCAATTGGCCTTTATTAAAAATATTTCACTTTCACTTTGTGCCGGTCATCTAATAAACCTTATCTCTAATCTACTGAGAGGTCAGAAACACTTATTAAAGCCACGTTCTTATAAGTAAGATCAGAATGGAACTATGATGAGTGTTTAGGAGGTCAGAGAGCAGAGATAAGGAGTCCATCAGCTCCTGGTCTGACGTAAAAGACAGAAAATCCAAAGGGTGCTACTAGAGCATGTCAGCTCTGTACAGAAAGAAGGATGTCATATTTTTATAAAAACAATTAAAAAATATATATTTTTAGCTCAAAATGCAATGCAATAATGAAACAAAAATTACCCCCAAAGATGTACATAGCCTTTAAGTTACAGACTGCAAACAAGGCAATGAAAAATGCAACAATTTTGTAACCATTTAGTTTTAGTTTACATCTACTTGCCATTTTGTGTCCAAAGCACCTATGCAGGACTCTGTGTCTCCATGGTAACAGACAACAAACAAACCCTGTGTAGTCTGATCCTGCAGTCATTCTCACTTCTTTCTGTTCTCATACACATTTGCTTGGTAGGTATCAAAAAGTATAGGTCAAATGAAAGGGAGCATGACAGCAGGATCAGAATACACAGGGTTTGTTTTTTGTGTTCCGTAACCATTGTTGAGATCTTTATGTTTGGATGGGGTTGGCAATGACTCATGACACCAGTTTTCAAGAGTTAAAAGTCCAACACTGTTTATTGTTCTGGCCAAACAATAAGGAGAAAAATACGGTGACACAGCTGACAAGCTTCTTTAATTCAACCACCACAACCACCAGATATCCACCATACCTCTTCGTCCATGTACAGTGTTGTGGTGCCCTCTACAAATGTACAGTGTCCACAAAATAGAGACATAAACAGGGCAGTACTCACCACTGATCTACTTAATGTAGATCCATTAAAAGTACTTCTTTATTAGTGCAAGATACTTCAGTACAGCAGACCGGGGCGGTACGCATTCCTCCCACACATTCCTTACATACCAATCCAGCTAAGGGGTGTAATTGTTTCTGCCATGTCTGCAATTCCTAACTGCGAGGTGCAGACTCCAAAAACAGCCCTACAAGCTGCCAACTGATATGACTGTGAGCTAGAAACCTTTATACCCAATCAAATGCTATGAAGTCCAGTAGCTGTAGACTTGCTTTACCCTCACAGACTAAATTATGCACTGCCTCTTTCAGCTGCTCAACAATCTCAGGGGTTATTTATCTGCAAACCATCTCAGGGGTTCACTGGAGTCAAACTTGACTGAAGCCGACTGGCAGGATAGGAAGCTACTCTCAGCAGCCTTGTTTCAACCACAACCCACAGGAAGGAGAGCCAAGCCCAAGGGCTTATGCTCCATCTTTCCCCATGGAAACAGTATCTCAGGGGCAGGATTTAACCCATGGTTGGCTGACAGATTGTGCAGATGGTGTAAGACAGCGCAACACTTTAAGAATATGTCACATTACATAACATCTCATAAAATATTTTTTCACTCAGATTAGCTCCTTTACCTTGCCCTGTATTTAAATATATGCAGGGAGCCACTGAGGAGCCTCTGCAGAGGATGGGAGTGGTAGTAGCCCTGATGAAGTGCTGTGTCACGGTGTACTCCATAAGGCTGTCATTTATTGGTTTTTAGTGCAGTGAAAATATAGTTTAAAGAATCAAGCCAGAAGTGAACGTATAACAGTCTTTCTTTTTTTAGTGCAGAATGTAACTTGTGGCACATCCAGCTGTAGTAAATGCAAAGTATAGTTTCTGACACCAGATGAGGAGGTATGGTGTCTGGTTGAATGGCAATAGGTTGGCACTACCAAGCCCTTGTGGCTATAGGTCTCCACTGTAATACTGGCTTGATGTTAGCCTGGCTTTACAATGGTTTAGGTAGGTGGTGGTGTCTGAGCTGTAGTCCCTCACCTGGCAGTGGAGTCTGTATAATTGTATTTTGTCTTGAGACACTCATGCTTTCTGAAAGCAGTGTTTTGGATCCTGGAAATCTCACTGGAGTATTGGTCTCACAGGAGAATTCGATCTGGTTGCTTCCTCTCCCTTCTCTATCTGAACTGGAACTCTACCTCCTGGCAGGAAGCTGGACCAGCCCACTCCTACCAAGAGGGGAGGACCAGGGTGGTTAGCCCTATTCCTCCCAACCATACCTTTCTCTGCAGGAATGAACGGCCAATACATGAAAATACATAATAATGCATAATACAAATATCTTAAAACATTTGAAGCTACCCTCAGGTCTTGGCTACTGCATATACTGGCCAAAGTACAGTGGTATGTTGGGGCCCCTTGACATCTAACAACCTAGAGACATCTCCCACTTGACTTCCTCTAGCTATGCCTGTCAAATTTTTGTTTAAAGGGGTTTGCCCATCTCAGACATTGATGCTATATTGCAAGGATGTGTCCCACCTCTGGGACCTGCTCCTATCTCTAAAATGGGGCCCCTGAAGAGAAGGAGAGAACATCATGCATGAGCAGTGTGCTCTCCATTCACTGCTGTGGAAATTCAAAAAATATCCGAGCAAGAACGGTCAGCTAATTTCGGATTCGGCAAATGGAAAGTGCACAACGCATGCATGTCTAACTCTCCTTCGGGGGACCCGTTGTGGAGCTAGGAGTGGGTCCAAGAGGTGGGACCTGTACCTATCTGGCATTGATGCCACATTCTAGAGATGGGAATGCCCCTTTCATTTCCATGTATGGCTTACAGTACATAAAATGTGCATGCCTCGAAGTTGAATAAACACTCATGGCACTTAGTGGTTCAGTGCATATGTTAAATCTTTCTACCAGCAGATGGCATCCTTCTGTCAGGATCCACAGCTACAAGCAACTACGCGTTTTCCGCTCCCTGGCAAATGTTACACAAAACACTTTGCGTCTGTCAGCACATTCCTGGAAGGTCACAGTGAATGATGAATGCTGCAGTGTAGGAGCCTAATTTTTTTTTCATGAATTGCATCACATGGCCGAAGCTGCTGCTGGCTTCATTCATTTGACTCCTGTGGTTAAAAACCTTTCCCCAATTGTTGTGAGGCCGCTTCCTCCACAGCCCCTTTGTGGCCAGAGCAGGATATCTATGACTGGCTGGCTTGTGCAAACTGGAGATCTTCCAACTATTTTCCATAGTGGAACTGCACAAGTCCTACTAAAATATCCTGTGGTTATTCTGGTTACAATTTCATTCCGGATGCACGTTCCAGACCACGTGATATCCCAGCCGGCCTCCTCCAATGTAGCTACCCCAGTCAGTTTTTGTCAGCAATTACAAGTACAAAAGTTGCTGTGAAATTATTTTGGTTTCCATTCAAATGAAATAAAAAAGATCAAAGCCGAGTAACGATTCTAAACCGGTGTTTTTGTTTGTTGCTCGTGCAGCCGTGCATAATTTTCTTTCTTTGTGCAATCAAAGAAATTATTCAAAAGAGCTCAAGGGAACCGTGCATGAAAACTGTTTCACAGGCAACGGCGATTCACGTCCCCAGTGGGATTCCGAAAGATCTTTTAGAGCTTAGGCTATAAATATATTAGTGTCTAACACAGCGTCATTATAAAATATAGATTTATGCTGAACTGATGTGTTACTTACTTTCTACTCCAGGTGCTTTGGAAAAAGCAATAAACTTTTAACCCCTTTTCCTGACAATACCATTTTCCTTTGTTTTCGTTTTTTACTACCTGCCTTCCAAAAGACATTACGTTTTTTATTTTTCCATTTGGGCTTGGTTTACCATTGCAGTCTATGGGAAAATTGCTATGTTCCTATTTAGCCCTGCTTGAGGCAGGGCTCAATAGGATTTTTACTATGGCAGGCCTGGTACTGTTCACAAGTCTCTTTGCTGCCATAGCATCCCGTGATCTTGTTGTGGGAAGCCATTAATTCCCAGGAGCTGCCCATTCCTAGTATAGGACCACTCAGATGCTGTGGTCGCAAACCCACCTGGGAACGCTCACTTATGGACGGGGCTTGAGTAGGTCAGCCCAAATTTGCTGGGACTGACTCTGAAAATGAGGTACAGTCTCTGCAAATTCAGGCAACTATGTGTTGATGACTGAACAAGGAAATTGCCAGCAAATAAAACACTGATGGTGGGCACCATCTTTAAAGACCTAACATGTTCACTCTCCTTGTTGCAGGAGACGGACTTGATTCCCATCTCGATTCCATCCTCTGCAGTGAGAAGATAGAGTGCTATATGTGAGTGTTTCTCTCTCTTCGTTCTAGCGATCAGTGGGGGTCTCAGTACTCTGATCAAAACTTCTTATATGACATATCAAAACTTGGATCCAATGAAGATCATGTCCTCATAGATTATTTATTTAAATATATTTGACTAAATTTCTAAGCAACTGCCAATATTTGTTTGTGATAATTATAATTAAATGGGTTTTCTGACTTTTCTACTGATGACTTATCCTAAGGAGTGCTACGGTAGGTGATCAATACTAATAACTTATTCAGAGGAACAATTTCAGCAGGTACCACTGTTTGGCTTACAGTACTTCCCAGGCACCTGCTGCTCTCTGACCACTGACCTAAAATAAAATATACATATATATCCACATCTCTGCAACTCTATCCTTGGTGTGAAAATGACTGAACCTTGACGGACCCCATTAAGGTCTATGGGCTTTGTCAGGATTTGCTGCTTAAAAACAGTCCCCAGTATTCGAAAGAGTATAGATGTTGGCATCAAATATTTTTTTTTCTGGGTTTTAGGCAATTCCACCCTGCATTTAGCAATAAAAATTGTTTGTTGGTCCTCAGTGTTGGAGAGTAGACTGGTAGGAAGAAAAACAGAGTCTCTGCTAGAGACTATCTGCAATATCTGTCAGGATCTCAAATTAGTTGCCAAATTTTCCCCATCCCTTCATCCAAATCCCTTGATTGAACTTGATAGACCACAATATGTAACTAGCCAGAGTGGTTGCAAAGAGTTTGTCTCACTCTCATCATCAGACTGGGGTTCCTTGGATCAAGCGAAGGAAATTATTGGGACAGACTATTCAAAACATATATGTTAAGATCTTATAGGTCTATTATGCATCGACTCATAAAAAAACAGATCCTGGTAGCAAGTGATTGACTCCAAAGTTAACTCCAAATTAGGTTGTCTTCAGCTGGACCTTTAGGTTTCTGTCATATTAGTTGTCCATTATTGTGTCAGAGCAAGACTGTAATGAAGTATCTTCTGGAACCCTGGTGAGCCAGTCTGCTTGTTCTAGAGGACCTTACATGTCAGTGAATGACACGGAAAGCAAATTAGTTTCAATCGTCACCATGTAATGCTTTATGTGTGTCACGAACCAGCGGGTGTGAACCCACTGGCCACTGTGCCATGCGTCCTAACTCCTCTAAGGGCGTTGTCTAAGTGAACCCCTCGTTCTTCACAGTACCCCTGATGGTGGGGATAGACTTTCCCGAGGGGAACACCAGGTGGATTGGCACATGAGGAAGCTGGTCCAGGCGAACCAGGAGATACCTGAGCAAGGTACCAGAGGTACAGACGTAGTCAGCAGGTGGAGTCGTAACCAGGAGCAACAGTGCAGGACCGAAGGATGAGGCAGAGGCGAAGTCAAACAAGTAATAGGCGAGGGCAGGCGGCACAGGTACAGGTCATGCAATCCTGGTCGGCAACAGGAGAGTCAAGACAAGCAGGCAGGGATCAAACAGGTAACGGAGTCCAGAAACACAAGCACGGGTCAGGAACACAGGAACACAAGCAGAGATATAAGCAACCTTTGCAGGACACAAGGACTTTGACACTCAGGCATCTGGGAAGTGGGCTGAGCCACTTATATGCGTGCAGGAATGCTAGGATTCATCAGCGAGGTCACATGATCCAACCCATAAAGCACAGGAAGTGACGCGCGCCGACCCTTAAGGAAGTGCTGCAGGGAACAAGCAGCAAGCATGCTGTGGCCAGGGCTGAGGGGAAACTGTGGAGCGGATCCCAGAACAACAGTACCTAAACAGACAGAGCCCAGGACTGCAGCGGTGAATGGGAAGCACTGGCAGCAGATCACTGCTAAACACAGGGCCCGGGACCGCGGCAGTAAGCCGGGGAACAGTGACGCACAGCAGCCACTGTTACAATGTGATGATGCTTCCAGGGAAATCGAATACTTGCTGCTAGGTTCCCCTACAGCTGATTACTAGAGGTCCCAGCAGTGTTTCAATGGGGGAGTCACTTATTTTTGGGTTAACCTTTTGACAAAAATGGATTGTCCAAAGAAGATAATCTATTCAAGATTGTGACCAAAACCTGATCAGGAGGTCTGCTCTCGGCCTTCAGAACCCAGTTCTAACAGGAGGACCTGAAACTAATGACCAAAGGTTTGTACTATAGGCTGGTTGCACACTAGCATTAAGATCTTCTGCCAATCCTTTCCAACAAAGGGTCAGCCTAAGCCGGATATGCCAGATACAGGCTGTTCCGGCAAATTTTAACGCTAATGTGAAACTAGCCTTAGCAACAAATCGCGGCTCAGACTACATCCCTTCTCCACTTCTAACACTTTTTGTTCTTTTTCTACTTCTGCATTTTCAGTGTTTGTATATTTTTCATTGTGGACTCCTTCTCTGTGTGCACTGCCTCGTCCATGTCAACTTCCTTTCACCACATCTATCAATTATTTAATACTTTTCTTCTATTGTAAAGCTATAATTTATTACAACCTCCTCTCTGACTGCTCTGTGTAGAAAGGGCAAAGCTCTTTTTATCTCCTGCTCCTCCCGTGCCCCCATCCCTGTCATTCACGGTACAGTAGATCTTTGTGCCCTGTCACTTCAATGACTTTGGTCCCTAGCTGCCTGATCACACAACCAGGTTCTTACATTAATTCACAATTGTCTTACAAATTTTTTTTTTTTCCGGCTAATCAATTAGGATGTGACAAATTTATTCCGAGAGTCATTCTTATGTAAATAGATTGCTTTTCCTAAGCTATTGCACTTAGCCTTTATAAAGCATTAATCAAAGATTTAAAAATTTTTTTCACAGCTAAGGTTAATATAAATGAGACATAAATCTATAAAAAGTATTAAAAAGTTTATTTTCATTCAACGTTAAAAGGCAAAGGCCTACAATTAATAAAGGGTACTGTCACCAGGAAAGTCACTGGTAAACCCCTTGTAGGACTAGCTCAGCTGTATATAATGATGCCTTTCACTTAGTGATCCGTTGCTTCATTCATGAGAAAAAGTACTTTAATCCACAAGCAAATGAGCAGTTAAGTGCACCAAGGGTGGGCCCAAGACACTCTGCGCACCCTTGCTCTTCTTACTTTCACTGCCTGCCCCTCCACCCTTCTTAATTGACAGGGCCAGGTTCCTGCATACTCATCTGACCTGGCCCGAGCAATCAAGAAGTAGAAGGAGGGGAAGGCAGAGAAAGTAGGAGGAGCAAGGGTGCACATGGTGACTTGGGCCCACCCTCAGTGCACTCATTTGCTCATTTACATATAGATTAAAAGTACTTTTTTCCTCCAGAATGAAGCAACAGATCATTAGGCAAAAGATAACATTATATTAAGTTGAGCTAGTCCTATAAGACATTATGCCTGGTGACAGACTCCCTTTAAAAGTAGTGTATTTTGTTGCCACATTGACCATTAATACACCTTTTGACTGTGATCCCTAACGGGCCTTAAAGTGGTTGTCTCACTTCAGGAAATGGCATTTATCTTGTAGATAAAGTTAATAAAAGACGCTCACATTTTACACTGCTCGTTACAGGGGTTATAACCAGGGCTGGCGTCATAAATGCATCCCAATGCTCCTGGGGGGGCCCACTGAACTGCTATAAGCACTTCCATCAATACAGATGGAGGCTCTCACTGCTGTCATTTCACTTACGCAGTACCCCTTTAGTGGGCCCTCTGAGTCACACGAGGCCGGCTGCTGCAGAGACTCAGAACACGCCCCTTCAACACAGGACATGCTGCCTGAGGAGAGAGACCGGCAGGGTTGGAGCAGAGAAGTGTAAAGACAGTCTGTGAGTAAGTCTGCACTGTGACTGTCTCTTCTCTGTGGGACAGAAGGGAGGGAACTATTCGTGCTGCTGCTGGATGCTGCTTCATTCTATTTAGTTGTTTTACTGTTTCATTAAGCAGTTTGCCTCCATGACACCTGCCACCCCCCCGCCCCATATCCTATCTCATTCTCATGGAGCCCCTGCTGTCTCCTTTCCTCCCTCATGTATCCAGAGCTCCTGTTACACCCTCCTATCTCCTATTGCTGCCCTGCACAGACCTCCTGCCACTACTTCTTGTATGAATCCCCCTCAGAGCCAATTCCATCTACTTGCTGTGTCCATCCCTCCTGTCCATCCAGGGCCCCTGTCTCACTCCTCTGCCTCTCATTATGGTGGCATCTGAACCACATTCACCATAAGGACCTTCTAACGTCACAGGGTCATGTGACTGTGCCCCCCACCCTGTACTGTGCCCCCCACCCAGTACTGTGCCCCTTTATACCCTGAATTGTGCCCTCTTACCACACCCTGTACAGTGCCCCCAGTAATTCCCTGTACTGTCCCCCCTTTACCCTTTTATCCGGTCACTGTATGGTGGTTTTATCATTGTATGGCGGTGTTATCACTATATGGTGGTGGTATCCAATAACTGTATCCCCTTATCTGCCCACGCCACTTTTTTTAGACCTGGCATGTGCGGGAAAAGATATAGATTGCGGTGCTAAGTACCTTTGCGCCACAATCGGTGCCAGAAATATGCCTAATATGGACGTATATTTCTATATAATAAAAGACTCCCTAATTGTAGTAATATTCCGGGGTAGGGCTAATATCTTTATATTATATAGATTCTAGTGTATTATACTGTGCCCTGTATTTCCCAGTAGAAAATGATCCTTGGGAAACACAGTTCTCATCCCTGACCACCAGGACCAGGCAGCGCTCTGTCAGTACATGGCGGCCTCCCCTCTCCGTCACGCTGCTCCGCTGTGTACTGGTGCTTACTCTGACACTAGGGCTGTGTTCACATCACATTTTTGCCATCCATTTAATGTATTCCAAAAATGTATGCGTTAACAGATGCCTCAGACTGATGCTGTAAATTGGCGTCCGTTCACCATACAGTTCCATTGTAAAAAAACTGATACGTTAACGTATGCATTTTTTACTGGACTCTACTGGACAGGATACAAAAACGGGGAGTGCTGCACATTTGTATACATCAAACTGATAGGAAAAATGTGATGTGAACCCACTGGGGGGAGGGGGGGGGGGCAATACTAAAATTTGCTGTGGGGCCCAGTCAGTTCTAGCTACATCACTGCACAGCTCCTTTTTTCCTCCAGGCCCGGCCCAGCAGAGACGTCATGACGTGTGTCTCACTGCTGCAGCAGGCCTAAGGAGAGAAGGAGCGCAGGGAGCTGCGGTTAGTGAATGACAGGACCACCGGCTCTTCTGCGCTCCAGTAATCATAGGTATGTGAGGGGGCCACTGGGGGGTTATAACACTGTGAGGGCCCTTACACAGTATAATGACCCCCAGTGCCCCTCATTTAGTATAATGACCACCAGAGCCCCCATTCAATATACTTTCCCCCAGCGCCCCCTCCATACAGTATAACCCCAAGTGTGGGGATGACTGGGGGTCATTATTTTGAATGGAGGGCCACTGTGGGGTCATTATACTGGGGGGCCCTTCACATAGTATAATGACCCCCAGTGTCCCCCATTTAGTATAATGATCCCCAATGACCCTCCATTCAGTATAATGACCCTCAGATCCCCCTCCATACAGTATTCCCCCAGTGTGGGGGCTACTGGGGGTCATTATTCTGAATGGGGAGCGACTGGGGGTTATTATTCTGAATGGAGGGCCAATGGGGTCATTATACAGTGGGGGGGGGGCATTGGGGGGTTCATTATACTGTGTGAATGGCCACTAGTGGTAATTATACTGTATAGGGGCCACTGGGGGGTCATTATACCATGTGGGAGCCACAGGGGGACACGTAAATGTAAAAAAATGACTCAAGGGGGCCCACTGGGATTTATCGCCCAAGGGCCCACATGAACCTGGAGCCAGCCCTGATGCAGTGGGTCAGTATATATGTGTAGTAGTTCATGACGCCAATTGCAGCTTGCGCAGGTACTGTAGCAGGGCCCTTTAAAGGGACACTGACAGGCCCAATTAGCATATTTAGGTATATATATGTCAGTACAGGTCTTCTAAAGTCTATTAAAATCATCTAAGTAGCCCCCCTGTCCACCTTATAAATACCGAAATATAAAGTTTTATAACCTGCTTGTCCGGTCACCAATCTGCCCAAGGGGCGGCGTTTCATGTCAAAATGCGCCCAGCCAGCCGCTCCCAACTGCCGTTCTGAAGCCCCGCCCATCTCTTCAATATTCACTTCGCTGGGCGGCGGCTACAACTCTCCCGACTCACGATCCTGCGCATGGCCCATTCAATCCTCTGGGCACGTCCTCCGTCCAATCTTCAGCGCATGCGCCCGGCCGGGGTCACTTCGCGCCTGCGTACAGAGCGCTGCAGCCTCTGCTTTATGCGCATGCGCCAGGCACTTGAGTCGGGAGAGTTGTAGCCGCCGCCCAGCTAAGTGAATATTGATGAGCTGGGCGGGGTTTCAGAACGGCAGTTGGGAGCGGCTGGCTGGGCGCATTTTGACATGAAACGCCGCCCCTTGGGCAGATTGGTGACCGGACAAGCAGGTTATAAAACTTTATATTTCGGTATTTATAAGGTGGACAGGGTCACTTGCAATAAATTTGAGTGTGGTTAGCAGGAGTAATTGAGGAATAATTGAGATCCAAACAGGTAATAAAGTCCAACTTGAGTTTACTTGGTGATATGCAGCTTTGATCCGTACAGGTACAGCAATAGTCTAGGATCCCAGCAGGTATTGGCAATATGTGGCAGGAATTTATAAGTATTCTGCTTCTTGTACATACGCCTAGTAGAATCTGGCAGGTATCTATCTTCTGCTCTGTCTTTAGTCTGCTTTGTTTGGGCCTGACTAGCTGAAGAGGTATCTATCTTCTCTTTGTCTGTGGATCTGTACTTACAGGACTGCTCACAGGGGATGCTTCTTCCTGGAGGCTGGAGATGGCTGCTTTTCTTGTCAACCAGTTGAGGCTGATGGCTCAGGCTGGGAAGAGTGATCCTTGGCCTCAGCCGAGGCTCGATCCTGTCTTGGGATCCCTGTTTCTGGGAGCTCCTACTAACACAGCCTTCCCCTAGCCGGGGGGCTGGTACACTAACTAGAACTTTCTTTCCTCCCCATGAGGCAGGAAGTGGGAACATTCAACACCTCTTCAAAGAGGGGGGGGGGCTAGATTGGAATGTACTATTCCAGTCCAGCTATGCTAAACTGTCTAAGTCTATGCTAAACACATTGCTGCCACCTGCTGGTGTACATGGAAATCACGGCAATTATATGAAACAGGCATAGAAAATGCACATAATGGAGAATGCAGTGTTAGATTACACAAGATGATAATACATACACACCTAACAAATGGTAGCAGAGAGACAGAGTTTAGTGACATACTCTGGGATGTTACATACCCGCTTACTTTAAGTTAATCCGTCCTCAGCGTATGCTAAGAGGGTGGAGGAAATCAGCTCTGGGTACCCAATAAATACAAAGTGCTGCATGAAATACATATAATGACAGACAAAGACAAAATATATAACGGTTTCCTCGAGGTTCCTGCCCGCTAGAGTAAGGTGTCCAACACACAGTTTCCTTCTCTTGGTATAACCAGGTAACCTAATACTGCACAAAGCATGCATTACTGACTGACTTCGTATGTCCTGAGCTCGGTAGACATCAAAGAAAGCATGGGGGTGTCTTTACTCCGTAATCCCGCCATTGTGTAATGCAAAGCCCGCAAATAGAAGGGTGGCTTTATCCTGTATTCCCTTCCCTGCACCATAGCCTGAAGAAATTTGGCTTGTTGCACGATCACTATGATGACTAAGAGGAAGCTAAGTATGGCTCTAAGGTTTGAGGCGCCCTACCTTAGGCAAAATTTAAAGGTTGTTTGGACGGCACTCCGTGATAGAGTTCCAGTGCTCAGCAGTATATTGATTAATATATGATATATTAGACCGTGGCACTCGAATTGAGTAAATGGTTATTTTTATTTATTTTCCATCCAGAAAAAATAGGCTAAGGCCAACGTTTCGGTCTCATCCCGAGACCTTGTTCACGGCCTAAAGTAATACAATTATTGTGATACATACATCAGTATGATTATATAAATATAATTAAATACAATTGTGTCGAAACCTGGATTGATAGAAATTGGCATTATACTGTATAAATCTAAACAAATAAAAAAAAAAAAAATCTATTTTTTTTGGGTGATATAGCATAATGAACTAACAAAGGATACGTTGTAGAGACAGACAATATACGAATGCATAAATGTACGATTATGAGTGAACATCATCGGAAAACGTCAAAGAGAGACATCATAGAAAGATCATGAAACATGGGTTGCAGAGTAACGCAAAGGTTAGAGGATTCTCGATATACTAATAAAACCTGTGCGCAGTTGAAGCCTGTAAAAAGAATTTATACCTCTATATTAGTATAGGTTAGTCTTAGAGAGACACTATCTCTATATGCATAGATGTATCGATATTCACATAATAATAGGCCTATTATTGTTATATCATTGGATCATTATAGCCCAAGAATGCCAGGGGGTGTATGGATGATAATAGACATTAATAGGCATCCAAAGGAATATAGACCTGATAATATAATACAGTATAGTATCATTAGAACACAGGATGGATCAGGTAGTGAATCGCTGAGTTATTGTCTATAAGTGACATTAAAGGAGAAAGGTCCTAAGTGGAAGGAGATCCATCAATGGTAACATACCTGTACAGGGAGTGCAGAATCATTAGGCAAGTTGTATTTTTGAGGATTAATTTTATTATTGAACAACAACCATGTTATCAATGAACCCAAAAAACTCATTAATATCAAAGCTGAATATTTTTGGAAGTAGTTTTTAGTTTGTTTTTAGTTTTAGCTATTTAAGGGGGATATCTGTGTGTGCAGGTGACTATTACTGTGCATAATTATTAGGCAACTTAACAAAAAACAAATATATACCCATTGCAATTATTCATTTTTACCAGTGAAACCAATATAACATCTCAACATTCACAAATATACATTTCTGACATTGAAAAACAAAACAAAAACAAATCAGTGACCAATATAGCCACCTTTCTTTGCAAGGACACTCAAAAGCCTGCCATCCATGGATTCTGTCAGTGTTTTGATCTGTTCACCATCAACATTGCGTGCAGCAGCAACCACAGCCTCCCAGACACTGCTCAGAGAGGTGTACTGTTTTCCCTCCTTGTAAATCTCACATTTGATGATGGACCACAGGTTCTCAATGGGGTTCAGATCAGGTGAACAAGGAGGCCATGTCATTAGATTTTCTTCTTTTATACCCTTTCTTGCCAGCCACGCTGTGAAGTACTTGGACGCGTGTGATGGAGCATTGTCCTGCATGAAAATCATGTTTTTCTTGAAGGATGCAGACTTCTTCCTGTACCACTGCTTGAAGAAGGTGTCTTCCAGAAACTGGCAGTAGGACTGGGAGTTGAGCTTGACTCCATCCTCAACCCGAAAAGGCCCCACAAGCTCATCTTTGATGATACCAGCCCAAACCAGTACTCCACCTCCACCTTGCTGGCGTCTGAGTCGGACTGGAGCTCTCTGCCCTTTACCAATCCAGCCACAGGCCCATCCATCTGGCCCATCAAGACTCACTCTCATTTCATCAGTCCATAAAACCTTAGAAAAATCAGTCTTGAGATATTTCTTGGCCCAGTCTTGACGTTTCAGCTTGTGTGTCTTGTTCAGTGGTGGTCGTCTTTCAGCCTTTCTTACCTTGGCCATGTCTCTGAGTATTGCACACCTTGTGCTTTTGGGCACTCCAGTGATGTTGCAGCTCTGAAATATGGCCAAACTGGTGGCAAGTGGCATCTTGGCAGCTGCACGCTTGACTTTTCTCAGTTCATGGGCAGTTATTTTGCGCCTTGGTTTTTCCACACGCTTCTTGCGACCCTGTTGACTATTTTTAATGAAACGCTTGATTGTTCGATGATCACGCTTCAGAAGCTTTGCAATTTTAAGAGTGCTGCATCCCTCTGCAAGATATCTCACTATTTTTGACTTTTCTGAGCCTGTCAAGTCCTTCTTTTGACCCATTTTGCCAAAGGAAATAATTATGCACACCTGATATAGGGTGTTGATGTCATTAGACCACACCCCTTCTCATTACAGAGATGCACATCACCTAATATGCTTAATTGGTAGTAGGCTTTCGAGCCTATACAGCTTGGAGTAAGACAACATGCATAAAGAGGAAGATGTGGTCAAAATACTCATTTGCCTAATAATTCTGCACTCCCTGTATATTGAATGCATCTGGTGCGGTGGATGGCTAGTTCTGTCTGAGCTGCAGCATGTGGGATCATAAAGCGGCGCTCGGCGTGGAGTGCCGTCCCCCTGACGTCATCGCGGCTGTGCGTGTGACGTCATCGGACGTGGCGTGTCACCGCACATGCGCAGTAGCGCGGATGAGGCGAATAAGGGCATGGGCAGTCGGAGCTAGTTCTACCATTAAGGGGAACAGCAAGGAAATGTTCAAGAGTGCGATAATTAATGCGCAACATAGAAAATAAGAAAGGGAGATTGCTATATGTTAATAAGGCGCTGTTTAGAATAGAGAAATTGCTATGGGCAATATAATGCAATATCTGGAAAATCAAAGTGAATATGGATATATCTATGCAAAGCTATTATGATATGTAAGAACAAATAGACACTTGAGGATTATATATCTATGTGAGGACACATACCACCTGAAGATGTGCTGTGGGAATCATTTTGTCTGAAACAAGTGGAGGAGAAGAAAAAAATTTATGAATATCACTTAATTAGAATTACGTATAACGTTATTAATAATAAACACATATTGATAAAGCACTTATCAGTAGATCCACCATAGCTATAGTAAACAAATCAAGGTCTATACCTATAAAATATATAGAGAATCATTCATTGGGAAGAGAAAGAGACAATTATATCATACACAGCCTTCCCCAAGCTGGGGGCCTGGTACACTAACTAGAACTTTCTTTCCTCCCCATGAGGCAGGAAGTGGGAACATTCCACACCTCCTCAAAGGAAGGGGGGGGGGGGCTAGATTGGAATGTACAATTCCAGTCCAGCTATGCTAAACTGTCTAAGTCTATGCTAAACACATTGCTGCCACCTGCTGGTGTACATGGAAATCACAGCAATTATATGAAACAGGCATAGAAAATGCACATAATGGAGAATGCAGTGTTAGATTACACAAGATGATAATACATACACACCTAACATATGGTAGCAGGGAGACAGAGTTTAGTGGAGCAGGGAGAAGTCTTCCTGCTTCACCATTCTGTGTGCCGCCGGCATGAAGGAGGGGAGGAGTGCGGGGAGCTGAGTGGTGAGTGACAGGACCCAGCTCCCTGCGCTCCAGTAATGAGCTCTTCCATCTGTATTGATGGAAGCGCTCATTGCTTCTGGCCTCTGGCAGCTGTGCTATGGGCCTCCGCAGGAGCTGTGGGCCCCGGCACTTGCCCGGGTATGCTGGGTTCTGGCGCCGGCCTTGCACTGCATAGCTGACCCACTGTAACAGTGTCCTGCTCATTGCACATTCAGCCTGCAGGCACGGATTGCGCTGCTGGTATGTGTGGGCGGAGCATGAGGCCCGCTAATCTGCATAGTATCCGCCCACACAGTGCTACAGAGCGATCTGTGCCTGCAGAGAAGAGAGGACTGTGAGCTTCAGGACCGGGACAAGGTGAGTAGTTACTGTGTTTTTTTTTTGTTTTTAATGCAAAGCCGGCACAGGGGTCTTTATTACTATAGAGGGGGCACAGAGGACTTCATTACTGTGGAGGGGGCACAGAGGACTTTATTACTCTGGAGAGGGTACAGAGGACTTTATTACTACGGAGGGGGCACAGAGGTCTTTATTACTATGGAGGGGGCACAGAGGACTTTATTACCATGGAGGGGGGAAAGAGGTCTTTATTGCTATGGAGTTGTAAGCCTTGTACCGGGGTGGGCTCCCCAGGATAAAGCGAAGTGACGAATGAGGAAAGCAACTCTGACACCAGCTTTTGCAAAAAACAGAATTTTACTAACACGTGATAATAAACACAATCACAGAAGCTGAGAACATAAAATAGATTTACATACACCCAGCCCGAAGGCTGAGACCCCTGTGTTGCACAGCACGGCGCCCCCTGATGGATGCCAACGGCAGTTTTGCGATAATTTACCAACTGGCGGGCACAACTAAAACTACCTTGCCGTACCTATAATTACCCTGAAACTAACACAAACAATTGGTTGAGTGCTTAGTACAAGCTGGCCTGCGGTACAGCACAACAGTTCACAATCTTACTGTGCTCTATATTATTCCCCCTCCCATAACTAGTCCGGTAGCATGTGCCTGATTATTACTTTTGAGCAAAACGCTGAACTGGATGGAGATCGTGGGGGGTGTTTATCAGCTCCCAAATGTGCAATGTCCCTTTTAGTAATGGAGTCCTTGTAGTACCAATAGCAACACTTTAGACCTGACACAAAGCAGAGACCCTAACTATCTAACTACAGAACTGGTCTCAGTCTCTAGGCACCAACACTGCATTTAGGTGCGTGCACGATCTTACAGATCCGGGTCTGTTCTTTATCCGCTGACAACTCAGAACCAAACAACCAGTCTCTCCAGCAAACATGAAGTCCCGCAGGGTGCAGCTTTGTTCCTCGGCTCTTATCAGCCTTCCTGGAAACAATCTTCCTTTACCTGGACAGGATCTTGGACAGCGATCAGCTTCACTCCACTGCAGCTGTGGTCACTGAGGGGTCCTCTCACTCCTGGATCCATCGCATTCTCTGCTCACACACAGCTCCTCAGTCTCAGCTAGCTTATAAGATGGCTCCTGTTCTTCTTCATGCTCTGAGATGCACACCTCTTAGGAATATGGAAATCTATATGCAGTCAGTCAGCTGTGCCTAGGAAACAGCAGCATTTTGTGGCCAAACAGCTGAACGTCAGTCCAGAACATTTAATTTAACAGTGTTCAAACATTGGAAGCTGTTTCTCAATCTCACAGCGGGGGCACAGAGGACTTTATAGAGGTGGCACAGAGGGCATTACTACTCTGGAGGTGGCACAGAGGGCATTACTAATGTGAAGGGGATACAATAGGAATTTCTACTATGGAGGGGGCACAGAGCCAGAGGGCATTACTACAATGAAGAGGGCACAGTGGGCATTATTACTGTAAAGGGGGCACAATGGGGATTATTACTATAAAGGGGGCACAATGGGGATTATTACTGTGAAGGGGGCACAATGGGGATTATTACTGTGAAGGGGCACAATGGGGATTATTACTGTGAAAGGGGCACAGATAGGGCATTACAACTGTGAAAGGGGCACAGAGAGGGCATTACAACTGTGAAAGGGGCACAGAGAGGGCATAACTACTGTGAGAGGGCACAATGTGGGCATAACTACTGTGAGGAGGTACACTTTTGTACAAAACTACTGTGAAGGTTGTACAATGAGGGCAATACTACTGTGAGAGGGTACATATTTTTTTTAAAAGTATTTTGGATGGGGGTGCCAGAGTAAGGACCCGCCCCGGGTCCCAAACACCGTAGGCATGCCACTGAAGCAGGGAACTATTTGCTCTCTGCTCCATCATTGAGCCGCCAGCGCTCCACAGCAGCAGCAGCACGATGTCCTCACACATCATCCTGCTGATCTGTGTAGGAGGAGGAGCGGGGCAGGCTGGGAATCATCCTCTGCTCCTCCTACACAGCAGCGCCATGTGTCCCAGTATCCTGCTGCTGCTGATGGGGAGCGCAGATCATGGCAGGAGCCAGGTGATTGAGGCGAGGAGTATTTATTGTTAGTTTTTTCCACTTCCTGTGAAGGGGGCACATCTAGGCATAACCACTGTGAAGGGGGCACTGGGCACATATTTTGGCATATCCACCGTAAGAGTGCACAGATCTTGGCATATCTTCTGTGAAGGGGACACACATCTTGGCATATAAACTGTGAGGGTGCACATATTTTGGGATATCAACTGTGAAGGGGGCACATATCTTGGCATATCTACTGTGAGGGGGAACACATCTTGGCATATCTACTGTGAGGGGGCACATATCTGTGAGTAGACCTGAGGGACTGAAACACTGGGTAGAAAATAAAAGTAAGGACTGGTTCACAAACATCCGCTCTGTAGCATGCTCTGTGTAAGGTATGTAATTTATAATACATGCAGTTTCATTGCTGTAAGCGCCGTGCAAAATGCCACAACGGGGCCCACTGAGACTTTATTGCCCAAGGGCCCACATAAACCTGGAGCCGGCACTGGTCATAACCATAGAACCGAGCAGTGTATAATGCAATGGGACAATGAATCCAGCCAGCAAAGAAAGTAATATGGACAATCACAATACATTAGTAAGTGCCTTGTATTAACTTTCTCTGCACGAAATTGTAAAATCTACAGGTAGATTTTACAACTTTGTTTCCTCCTATTGATTTGATAGAAGGAAAAAACCGATAAGACATTAGGCAATCTGTCCTAAAAGGGAAAAATGTCCTCCCTGATCCAACAAAGTGTTATACTTTGTTCACAAAAAGCCATTTAGTGCACATTTAGTGCCGTACTCTGCAAACATAAAGAGCACCATATATTGTCAATGCAGAATCATACACTGCTCACACAGAACTTTATTGTGCCACACAGGCCTAAAGCGTGCCAATACTGTGACATGTGGAATACCCCAGAGTATTCACTATTTACTGTGTTTCTTTTGATTCGATATAACCATGTGGTAATGACATGTAATGTATCTGGCTTACCAGCAGGTGGAGTATGGCTGGCAATGCACTGCATAGGAATAGAACTTACCATTCCATTCCACCTACTTTGGTAGAAGTGGGCTAGGCCGCCTTCCGGCCAAGGGTGGGGGCTGAGAGTGTTATGCAGTTGAGAGGAGAATGAGGCAGTGAGGGGACATGTCTCAATTCTCTTCTGCTGGAGGAGTAGGGGAGCAGCTCGTAGAGCACCCGCTCCTCACCATATTCAGCCCTTGTGGACAACATATTTAGGTAGAGGAAAAATGGGCCAAGGTCACCCTCATCATCAAGCCATTTGTAGGCCAGTGTCAGCTAAGAACAGAAGGCAGCATAAAGTCAGCCTGCCACCATACCTTCCTCCACTGGAAGTTTGCACCTTCAGGTTCAAGTTGCCTTAGTAAAAGAACTTTATAACGTTTCCAAGTCTGGCCTAATTCATCTTTATCAACCTTTTCACTGCAGTGGACCCAAGGGAACAACGGCGTGAGGTAGGACTACACAACTACTACACTACATCATGGGGCACTACCACTACCACCCTCTACACCGGCTCTCACAGGGGCTCGCTGCACATGTAGTCCTCACACAAGGTTAAACCAAGCCCAGTGAGTGTCATGCTTTGTCTACAGAGCTAACATAGGGCTATACTGTGCCTGTATACAGTCATATAGTACAAATAATGGCAAAAGAGTGCAATATGATTAATGTTACAGTGCTCACATAGTGCTAGTGCCAATGGGTCCAGTAACCCCCGCCCCAACATAGCAGCCTCCACGTCCTCCTCATTTCTGTACTGAGATCTTCTATACCAGGGATCAGCAACCTCCGGCACTCCAGCTGTTCAGAAACTACAACTCCCAGAATGCTTCATTCACTTCTATGGAAGTTAGATGAACAGCCGAGCATGCTTGCATGCTGGGAGTTGTAGTTTCACAGCAGCTGGAATGCCGAAGGTTGCTGATCCCTGTTCTATACTATATAGAGGACTGAGCTAGGAATTAGAGAGGACAGTGGACACCCAATGGTGTCCTATGCTCAGAATAGGTCATTAATATCAGATCAGTGGGGGTCCGACTCCCTGGACCTCCGCTGATCAGCTGTTTGAAAAGGTAGCAACGCTTGTGCAACAGCTGCATTCTGTTCAAAATTAACTTTGCTTCGTCTCGCTTGTAGACATGGTGCACTGTAATTACAATACATTGAATAGGACAAGCAGTTGGAATTACTCTACACCAGGCATGCTCAACCTGCGGCCCTCCAGCTGTTGCAAAACTACAACTCCCATCATTCCCTGACAGCCTGCAGCTATCATCCTACAGAAAGGCATCATGGGAGTTGTAGTTTTACAACAGCTGGAGGGCCGCAGGTTGAGCATGCCTGCTCTACACCAATTCTGCAAGCGAGACAACATACAGAAAATTTTGAAAAGGAAGCAGCGCTCGCACAAGCTGTGCCAGAAGTCGAACCCCCACCAATCAGATATTGATGACCTATCCTGAGGAATTGCACTGTGCAATCCCTTTAAGCACTGGGTCCCATGGCAGCTGCTATGACAGCTACAACCATTGTTATATTATGTTATTGTGCCAAATCCCAAAATAGTCAAGTAATGCCAGATTTGGGGGGGGGGGGGGGGGGGGGGAAGCGAAGCCTTAGGGAGGCCATGACAGGGGTTTAGTTTAGGTAGAGTATATGGGATTGAATGTTGGGGGGTTCAATTTGGGAAGGGGGGTGCTGTTGGGTTGGGGGCGGAGTATGAGGGTTTAAAGAGGGGCAGAGGAGCAGGCACCATCTTGAGGGAACGATTGAAGCTCCCGTCCTCTCTCCCTTACTGTTTTGGTGTTCTCAGGGATGTCGGGTCTTCTGGTCACGGTCGAGAGGATGAGCTTGTCATGAAAGTTGTGGTGGTGGGAGTCCCTCGAAGTTGGTGGAATGGCAGGTTGTGGAGATGAGGGGCCCCATGGTTGGAGCTGGGCTCCCATAGTAGGTGGATTTTGTGGGACCTGGTGGACAGGCTTATTGGATCTTTACATGGATCTTTACATGGGCTATGGAACATTTGGCTTGGGATAGTGGATAAATAGAGAACTGATTAATGTGTCCATCAGTTGGTGCTTCCAAGCTGGCACTCATCGGCTGGAGGCAAGATGGAGTGCTCCATATGAAGTTAACCAGAACACTGAGGCTTTGAGGATGTCCCTCATACTTTTTCAGATGTCATACATATTTGTTGGATGTTGTTGTTGCATATGGGTTAATTTTAATGTTTTTTGTATTTATTTTGTTAATAAAATGGCTGCCGGGGTCGATTTAATCCAGCTCGTGTCTATCTTATTTTGGTGATGCAGGTAGGTTGAGCTTGGGGGGAGGGTGGTGCAAGTCAAATGACCAATACCATTGTCATGCAAAGGACAATGTGATGGGCTTCGTGACTGTGGCAAACTCAGCAAAAGCTTCCACTAATAAAACAGCTCATACTGAGGACCCAGTACCTCGGCTGATGTCTCCCATGGATCCTCTGTCTACATGAAATTATCAGATTTTTCAAGCTTTCCTTATCAATTAATTACAGTTTTCATTTATAGAGCTTTCAGCAAAATCACCAAGCAGCTCCCGGAAGATGGGGAATGAGCTGTACGTTACCCTCCATCACATTCACAGTTGCGAGGATATGTAGAGAATAGAGTCTCAGTACTACGCTCCTAATAATCTTGTGACTGTGTACATCTACAGTATTAATGCTATCATGTGTTACTTTGATAAAAGGGTTTTATGGGCTACAGAGATTGATGACGTATCCTCCATATAGGTCATCAATATCAGACCAGTGATTCAAGTGAATGCTGGAACTGGAAATTATGAAATGGATAAAAACTTCTGCTTCCTCTCTGCATACTGTCAACGTTCAGCGCTGCGGCAGCCCAAAATAGCTGTACCCCCACTCATCTACAGTAATTGTAACACCCCTGAGTAGTGTTACCAATCCTGCACCCTGCTACTGTCTTTAATGGTCTAACATAAATGTAATCTGTGTAATTCTGTTCCAGGTTCACCACAATGTAACATAGCAACATAGTATATAAAGCTGAAAAAAAACATTTGTCCATCCAGTTCGGAAAAAAAAATTGTGGTAGAAGCCAATTTCCCCCAATTTAGGGGGAAATAAAAACCTTCCCGACTCCAATCAGGCAATCAGAATAACTCCCTGGATCAACGATCCCTCTCTAGTAGCTATATCCTGTAATATTATTACACTCCAGAAATACATCCAAGCCCCTCTTGAATTCCTTTATTGTACTCACCATCACTCACCATCACCACCTCCTCTGGCAGAGAGTTCCATAGTCTCACTGCTCTTACCGTAAAGAATCCTCTTCTATGTTTGTGTACAAATCTTCTTTCCTCCAGACGCAGAGGATGTCCCCTCGTCACAGTCACAGTCCTGGGGATAAATAGATGATGGGAGAGATCTCTGTACTGACCCCTGATATATTTATACATAGTTATTAGATCTCCCCTCAGTCGTCTTTTTTCTTAAGTGAATAACCCTAATTTTGATAATCTTTCAGGGTACTGTAGTTGCCCCATTCCAGTTATTACTTCAGTTGCCCTCCTCTGTATATCTCCAGCTCTGCTATGTCTGCATTGTTCACACGAGCCCAAAACTGTAGATAGTACTCCATGTGTGGTGTGACTAGTGATGTGTAAAGTGCCAGGACTATGTTCTCATCATGGGCATCTATGCCCCTTTTGATGCAACCCATTATTTTATTGGCATTGGCAGCAGCTGCCTGACACAGGTTTCTACAGCTTAGTTTGCTGCTCACTAAAATTCCTAGGTCCTTTTCCATGTCAGTGTTACCCAGTGTTTTACCATTTAGAATGTACGGGTGATTTGCATTATTCCTTCCCATGTGCATAACTTTACATTTGTCAGTGTTAAACCTCATCTGCCACATCTCTGCCCAAGCCTCCAATCTATCCAGATCCCTCTGTAGCAGTATACTGTCCTCATCAGTGTTAATTACTTTACACAGTTTAGTGTCATCTGCATTTTTTTTTATTTTACTGTGCAAGCCTTCTACAAGATCATTAATAAATATATTGAAGAGTATAGGGCCCATTACTACTCCACTAGTGACAGTGACCCAATCTGAGTGTGTGTACCATTAATAAACACCCTCTGTTTTCTATCACTATCACTGTGCATTTATAATATTGTTATGCAACTGTTATACATGTAATATGCCTGGTTCTCTAGCAAGTGGCAGCGTTTCTGGCAGAGCTATCTTGGACAGAATGGAATTCACCCTTCCATTCTCCCCCCTTTTGGGCAGAAGTGGGATAGTCCTGCTTGCTACCAGAAGGAGGGGGGCAGTTCTAGATTATTCTGGTTCAGACTCCATGTTGATGCTGACAGGGCACTAACCTATTCCTTTGCTGAAACTAAGTCAGACTAAAGAGTGGAGTGCAGCATAAACAAGGAATCAAAGTTACTAAGCTAGCCTCTCAGTAAAGCAGAGAGAAAGAGATAAAGCAGAGTTGAGTTTGCCTGCCAGTTCATGCTAAAGCCTGCTGGAACCAAGACAAAGCCTGAAAACTATACTACTATGAGGCAGTGGCTCCCTTTCCCATAACCCTGAGATGGTGCTCTAGTCTAGTTGAATCACCCTTTCAATAGCAGTAAAATGTTTAAGTAAATAGACTGGCACTCTCACATATATTAATCACATGGATGAGTGTGTCAGAAATATGTAGAGTACCATCTTGACTGATATAATAAATGTATGGTATACTACATATTTCTGACACAGGTGTCCATGTGATTAATATATGTGAGAGTGCCAGTCTATTTTCTTGCACAAAGCCTGAAAACTGTTTGAAGAAACGTTTATTCAAGTAAAGCTGCCATTGAACTTCATCTCAAGGTCTGGACTCAAGTTATTCTTTCAAATCCCTCAATTATTCCCCCTTTTTATTGCTTCGGAGCCAAAGCTTGGGGTCCAGCAGGTAGGAGCACTGTGACACACATAAAGAGACATTTAGGCTGCACTACACCACTCGTGCAATTCGCATAATTTTGATCAACTATTCTGGCTAATGTGGAAATACAACCAGATACAGCTTTAGGCTTTACTCGTATTCCAAAGCCACATGCATACAGCCTGTACGCTGGAACAATGAAAGTGCAATGGTCGCATATGGTGCAGGAGTCAGAAACCAGGCCAGACGTGGCAGAATAAACAACTTTCTTTACTGTGGGGGTAAAATAGGAGTTATAGTACATCCAATGATAGCAAAACACAGTTCCAACTGTACACAGTGCAATTCTTCCCAGATAACAATGTATGGATTTAGGTAAGGAGGACAGTTATGGCTCTCTTCCCTCTCTGTCGCAAGTTTCTTCCAGTAGAATCAAAGGCGGGCAATTATGCTCTTTCTATGGTGGCTTCAATGTCCACTGATGGATACAAGATTGGCCACCTCATATCCAGGTGTGAAGGGTGTCTTATTAATGACTTTCACTGCAGTAAAGTTTTAACAGCTTTTGATAGCAGGTTACCTTACCGACTCCAATGCTCGGCCATGCAGACTCTAGGTTCTCTGGTTCTCTTCCTTGTCTTACTCTTTCTCTCCTTCTGTAGATCACACAGAGATCGATGAGTCTCTGTAGCTTGAGGCCTAAGAGGGGGTAGCATAAGTCACAGCTTCCTCTCCCTCCGAACTCCAGTCTTGACATAAGGTTAGGTGCAGGACCAACCTTTTTTCTGGTTTGCCTCACTGATTAGTGGTTTTCTTACGGCACAGCTGTTCAGTCCAAATCCCTTGAGTTCCCTTTGCATTGTGTGTGTGGAAATGCTCTTACTTTCACTATTAAACATAGCCCTGCCCTGAGTTCTACTGTTGTTTTTCTTTGGGGGAGCACAACAGAAGGCACCGTGCAGGGCACCATCAATCATAAGACAGTTTGTTATTACTGAGCGGTAGGTGTATCATGCACCAACCTTACAGTGCTTAAATGTGGCACCATATCTTTTCTAGGACTATGACACACAATGAAACACAGATTTGTATTGAATCAAAGATCCACAGAGGTACAAGATGGGCCCATATTCCTGGATCAGAGATCTGTGATACGACTGTGTGCATGATCCCTGATTCTTTGATTGCAGGCTTATATAACAAAAAGTTAAGAAATAAAGAATAAATCTCTTTTTGCTAAAACTGATTACAGCGCCATGCTTACATGTAGATCTAATTAGCGCACATTATGTGAATATAAGATGCACTGAAAGGATACATGAAGCGCCGCACGTAAATGATGACTTCAAGGTTCCATTTAATCGGGCATGAGGGAAATGTTAGGATACATAATGAGGAGATATAGAAGGCTGCAATTAATGTTGAGGTAGCGAGGCAATTTATTTGGATGTCTTGCTCAAACAACATTTCTATATAATTGAAAGATCTCCTCATTACAGATAAAACATATTCAGAATCGCCCCTTAACATTACAGCGGATTCGTATATTACGGATATGCGAGCATTGTCCTAATTATCTGCCTGAAGTTATTTCAGTAATGCTTATCAATGTGGACAACTGATAGACAATGAGCATTACATTCAGCTGCAGTCCAAAAACACACAAGCTGATTAATTCGTTTTTCAGGATGTTGGTCCTAACTTGTAACAGTGGTAGGGACTGAGGTAGTGAAATTAGATTTTAAGGGGTTGCAGAGGTTTTCAAAAAAGGGTCTACTCCCCCCCCAGTAACAGCGCCAATATTGTTCATGTGTAAGCCATGTACCGGGGTGGGCTCCCCAGGATACAGCGAAGTCACGAATGAGGAAAACAACTTCACCACCAGCTTTTGCCAAAATAGAGTTTTACTTAGGCTACTTTCACACTTGTGTTTGGGGTTCCGCTTGTGAGATCCGTTTGAAGGCTCTCACAAGCAGCCCCGAACGGATCCGTACATCCCCAATGCATTCTGAATGGATGCGGATCCGCTCAGAATGCATCAGCCTGGCACCGTTTGTCCTCCGCTCCGCTCAGCAGGCGGACACCCGAACGCAGCGTTTTCGTGTCCGCCTGGCCGTGCGGAGGCAAACGGATCTGTCCTGACTTACAATGCAAGTCAATGGGGACGGATCCGTTTGACGTTGACACAATATGGTGCAATTGCAAACGGATCCGTCCCCCTTTGACTTTTAATGTAAAGTCAGGAGTCCTTATTAATATACCATCGGATCGGAGTTTTCTCCAATCCGATGGTATATTTTAACTTGAATCGTCCCCATCACCATGGGAACGCCTCTATGTTAGAATATACCATCGGATTTTAGTTAGATCGTGAAAACTCAGATCCGACAGTATATTCTAACACAGAGGCGTTCCCATAGTGATGGGGACGCTTCAAGTTAGAATATACTAAAAACTGTGTACATGACTGCCCCCTGTTGCCTGGCACTACCCGATCTCTTACAGGGGGTTGTGATCCGCACAATTAAACCCTCAGGTGCCTCCTTCCCCAGTATTAAAAGCATTGGTGGCCAGTGCGCCCCCCCCTCGCCACCTCCCCAGTATTAGCATTGGTGGCTGTGGCCACAGGCTAACAACCCCCCCCCCATCATTGGTGGCAGCGGAGCGGCATTTCCGATCAGAGTCCCAGTTATTGCTGGGGCTCCGATCGGTTACCATGGCAGCCAGGACGCTACTGCAGTCCTAGCTGCCATGGTTACTTAGCTTATACTGACCTGCGCTGTCTGTGGCCGGCCGACGCTCCTCCTGCGCCGCACAGACCTGTCACTTACCAGTAGGAGGAGCGTCGGCCGGCCACAGACAGCGCAGGTAAGTATAAGCTAAGTAACCATGTTTGGGAATCCGGACCTCTGGAGACTCACATTGGGCTGGGGAGGGCTGCTGGAATTGGAGCTTTAGCTGGAGCATCTGTAGCTGGTGCTCACGCTCGGCCTGCTCGCGACATTCTGCAGCCTCTGCTCGCTTGCGATGCTTTGCAGACTCTGCTCGCTCGCAATGCTCTGCAGCCACCAGGAGGAGCTCAGAGGCTGCCTGGTCTCCGGCCTGGAGATGGTCCATGGCAGTTTGTAGGAGAGCAGCTGAGCCAGCTTGGCTGGGGGGATGGGCAGGTGGAGTAAGGCCCACCGCGGACCTCACCTCTGGCGACTGGCTCCTTGGGGAGCTTTGGCTGTGCTCCCCCTCGCCTTCCCCCTTCTCTCCGCCCCCATCTGGACTGCATCCTCCCTGCCACTATTCAAAGCATCGGCCATCTCCTTAGCTTATTTCCTTGTGATACTGGCTGTCATTGCAACGGATGGTCACTGACACCGACTGCAACCTGATGCACACACACCTTATTGTATCTGCACTCAGACTGTCTAGTGTTGAGCTGATCTTAAGACTCCACCGGCAAGAGCTACTGCTGGTCGTTTTTAGTGTCTGGGAGTATGGGTCTCACACTCACACACACTAGTATCTCGATCCCACTTTGCTGCCACCAATATGTGATGAATACCACACCTCGTGCCCGCTTGACGTCAACTATGTCGAACTCCCGAGACGTGGTATGGTCACAAGTTTACCAAAACGTGAAGTTACGCCCTCCAGAGGAGCACGTAAGGTCAGGTTGGTATAGCTTGTCCACGCTGGCACAGAGAGGCAACAAACTGAGAGAGCCTTTTCACTGCCGCAGTGAAAAAGCGCCTCCTCAGCCCTGGTATCTCCCACCAGTTCTCGTTTGATATAAGCCCAGTCTGCTAACGGGATTATATAGGGTCAGAAACCAACTCGCGGTAGCTTATAACTAGGCCAAAACACGGACGTGGGGATTCGTGATCGAGATACAAGATAGCACAAGATTAAATTATAGATTTAATAGCCGTATGGGCACATTAGATTTAACACAATATACACAGACAATATATACACTGCGTGGGTGGTTCCACAGTTATTTGACAAGGAATAGGCTATGATATATGGGCTAGACTATTGGTGAATAAATTTGTGGGGCTAGACTATTGGTGAATAAATTTGTATGGAATAAGATTGGAATGTGATGTTGTTTCAGAACTTTGTGTATATCATTGGGTGATGCTGTGCCCGATTAGGCTGGTATAACCATGACTGATGGTACCCAGCTGCTTTTTGGACACACCCTCACCCTTTAATATGAATAGTTAACCTTATGAATATTTATTATTAAGAATTTTGAAATTCCTACTTATTTAGTTAATATTCTCTGCACAGATAGGTTGTTGGGGGGGTGTAATATAGTCCGTGCTGGGAGACATTTTTGACCAGCACGGCCTTTTTACACAAGCTCACAATGTCCGTTTTGGAAAATTAACTATGCACACGATGGGTGTTGGATGATGCTACTGACCAACACGGTCTCTTTACATTAATTTATTATTTTGGGTTCAGGGTAAATGATTGTGTATAATTGGGGGTGCTGCTGGGGGTGTGGCGATGGGCCTGACTGCACTGTGCCAACTTGGTTAAGGTGGGGTCGGTGGCACTCGGGTCCATCGGTCATCCCCCGCAATACTTCACAACAATTATTAATGTAAATATTTTGTTCTTCCCCCTTTCAACAATGCGGGTGGAATTTGCTTACGATATGTGTGAATTGAATGGATTATTGGTCTCACTTTGGAAGCATTTAAGCGGTAGTATTATCTCACAGGACCTATGTAGCCTTATTTTGAATGGGCTAGATAGGACGGGACCTTTACTGGGTAGGTCCCATATCTATATAATTATTGTTGCACGAGTCACTTGTAGTTACTATTGATAATATTGGTGAGAACATGGCATTGGTATCCGTTCTTCTGAAACACATTGCTCCTTTCTGTACATATACATAATTGATATACATACATCTTGTCTTAGAGGAAACACATATGAAATATTATTCAATACAATCATGTTCATAAAGTCTGCTTATTATAAATTTTTGTAAGTATATATGGAATCATGATGTCATGGATATGTAAATTTGTTATTAAATCATGACTCCATGGATACGCAAATTTATTGTTAAAAATCATGGGACCTAATTCATTATATAAAAAATTATGCTATTCGTGATATATAAATTTGTAAAATTTGTGTGTATCTATTTTCATAAAATCATGGGATATAATTCATGTGTGTATCTATTTTCATAAAATCATGGGATATAATTCATAAGAAATCATGCTATATTTTATATATTCAACCATGGTGTAAAATTTATGAATATTTGTACAAAAAGATGAAATTATGGAATCATTTTTACAGCATTCTCTGTGTTTATCTTCCTCCATTTATATATACTTTTTGTTGATTTATTGTTATCCATTTGTTTTCTCCTCAACTTCTTTTTCACCTTTATTTTTCTTTCCTCCACCCCCCCCCCCCCCCCCTGTATGTATCCCAATTATCAGCCATCCATACTCAGCGGCCTTAAGGCATTCCCGAACTTTATAGACCTCATGCAAATCCCACTAAGGGTTAAGACTGTTCGCCATATGTTCGGATGGGCTCTGGTATTTTCTGAGCCGCTTTGGTAGGCTCGCTGTAGAGGCTGATATAGCGCTTGGCCAGGATGCGCTGCGCGCCGGGTCACGTGGTGACGCGGCTACGTTTCCTTGGGAGGCGGGCTGGAACGCACGTTTGCGTTCCACCCCTCCTCCTGATGAATGCGGCGTCTCCATGATGTCCTCGGCGCGCACCATCAGGCACAAGCGCTCGATAAGTAAGTATCAGCTGAAACATATTAATTGAAGGTGTAGCTGCATGAGGGGTATAAAGGGGGAGCCATGGCCACATTCACATTAACCTCCTGACGAAGCTGAGGCGAAACGCGCGTCGGGGTTCCTTCCAGCCCTGTGTTCGGTGCCTCTACCCTCCATCATGTCTGTGGGTATGTTCACGTCCCCAGTGGATACTTTTTTGTGGGAGTTTGATTGTACAGCCTGATATCTTTAAATGGGCAGATTGCATCTAGATGTATTTGATGGATGTGTTGTAACCTTGTGCTCCAGAATATTATTATCATTTTCTGCTGTATTCACACAATAACCTCTCCCTGGGTTGTGCAGCGAGTTGGATATCACAGACACTTGTAGTGGATGTTTACTGACATTCTCTACTGGTGAATCACCTCACTGCACATCACACTGACATGTTGTTCATCTGTTTGGTGGGTGTTTGAGGCACCGACGGGGGGGACTATTGTTTCCAGTCTGTTTTGCTGACTATTCTCCATAGCATATCTGTGTATAAAACATATTTTATGAATTTTTGTGATCCACTGATGATCTAATAAAGTATTTATATTTCTACTGGGCATTCTATGGTTGTTTTTATAGCAGCATTTATAGGTTTATACAATATATACAGTGGTCTGAGGTTACAGATTGCAGGTTATATGGTTACAACAGGGTTAAGCAGTGTAAAAGTCAGTTACTTGGTAAGATGAAAGTTCCTTTTGGTTGGGAGATGTTCTTTGCTGGAGTCCACATGAAGGGCCGTGATCTCAACTATTTCCTGGGTCCCTCTAAACACATTTGTAGGATGTGACCCCTCTTCAGAGAAAGACCCGTCCGCTTGCTGGCACCAGACTTTTAACCTGTAGCCGGCCGCTCCCCTCCTGGCCTCAGGGAGGGGTCCACTCCCCCTCTTCTGGTCTGGCAGCAAATGACCCACAAAACCATAGCTCCAGACTAGAGGGTCACAGGGAGATGGTTCTGGGACCAATGGACCTGCCTAGGTTCCGGCTACAAGTAGAATCCCAACCTGGTCCCGTTATGTGGTTTCTATGGGGAGATATGGATATCTTCCTCCCCTGACCTTGTCCCATTAAACAAAGACCATGGGCACGTACCTCGTGGCCACCGGGACACAAATATGTATCCGGTTTGCGCCTGCAATGGCCAGGCGATTCATAATTCCTTATGAAAGGTAGGTGCCAACATGTCTGGGCGGTCTCATTGATCCTGGGCAAGGGCGGATACCGCATGCTGGGGGTTTTGAAGCAGGGCCCTCATGTGGAGTTCACTACCTCCGCTATCTGTCAGCAAATGGGTGTGTGAGGACATGGCTGACAGTAAATATTAATCCATATTCCTCGCAATCATTGTTTTCAGCAATTCGGGGACATATGCACATGGGACCAACACAGATGCCTTCAGCTGCCAAGAGCACATGTAACAGGTCAGCCAGTGTTATAGGTACAAATCTGCTGACAGATGCCCTTTAAAGGATCTGTTGCTAACATCTTGGAATTAGTAGAACTACAGGTAACAGCACACTGCTAGTCAATTGCACAAAGATTTTTATTCAGTATTTGCTTATATCTTTGTGCAATTGACTAGCAATGTGCTGTTACCTGTAGTTCTACTAATTTCATTGTGTTTCAGCCAAGGTAGTGTGCACCTGCGTTCTCAAATTTACTTATTATGGAGGTGCTGGTTCGTTTGTTTTTCTTGCTAACATCTTGGTGACAGATATCACAGGACACCTTCAGTGGTCTTGTGGCACCCTTGCACTGTTTTGGTAGCACGAGGTGGTTTAAATATTATGGAAAGTATGGTTGCTACCCCCATCCTTATAAAAGTATGTGTTCCCTCCCTTAATACTACTTTACAATGAAGATTTGTAGTTACCACAAGCCTCAGTGTCAGGCTTTCTTTGGTTCTTACAGCAGAAACGGCTGATGTGCCCTGTATGACCGCAAAAGTAGCACATCCTTCAAGGGGTTGTCCCAGGGCTGTTCCTTCCCGATCGTCAGCTGCTCATTAAGTGGAGGTGAAGGACTGCATTTAAATGCAGCGATCACCTCCAGAGTATAAAGACTAGCGATTGCTGCTATCGCTCGTCCCCATACACCTCAACGTAATAGGCCAGAATTATCGGGAATCATTCCATTAGCCTCTAGTGTTTCGGGGGCCTCAATTAAGTCATTGTATTCCAAGCCACTACTCCTATTATGTGGATGGTGACGGGTAGACCCAGTGGTACCCTCCCCACAGGGGGTCTCACGTGTAGTCTCAGGGAAATACATCCACCAATGCGCAGTTAGCATTGGGGGAGGTGTTCCCAGGGGGATGAGCTAAAACCCAAGTCTGGCATTAGGGTACTTAAGAAACTGACCGAGAAATATTGGTTGAGTGGCTGGTTAGAGTTGTATCCATGAACTTGGTTGTCTTGTCCGTAGTCTGGATAAGCATCGACCATGGCTATAAAATATAGCCATATTAGCTGTGGGCCAACCTAAAATGTTGGGAGACAGTGGGTAGAGACTGGTACGGGGCAGCTGAACTATAGGTCCCAGCTTGGGATATCATGGACTGAGTCTAGGAGGGTGTGCACCCAAGTGTCCAGGGTGCAGCACATCCAGGCCATCTATCTGCATGTGGATGAAAGAATAAAGACAGTGGCATCGTTATCCTGGCTAGGTGATTAATACGACCCACAACCCCAGATCTTCACAGCACCCAACAGATCAATTTCGGTGTGGAAAATTTCCACATTGTGTAGATGACATTTTGAGAATCTCATCTACTTAGCTGGCACTGTATTATGCTGAGGATTTTCTGCATGAAAATCCATGCACAAAAATCTGCATGTAAGGCTACTTTCACATTAGCGTTTTTTACGGATCTGTCAAGGATCTGCAAAACTGCTTCCGTTACAATAATACAACCGCATGCATCCGTCATGAATGGATCCTGAACGGATCTCACAAACGGAAAGCCAAAACGCTAGGGAGAAAGTATCCTAATCCGCAATGTGTGCATGTGGCCTTGTTGTATCAGTGCTAGATCCCTTAGAAAGGAATAGTTGTCGTCAGTGGGATCTGTGGCTCAATAAACCACAATGATATGGTAAGATGAGCAAAGCCTTACCATAGCCGATCATAAAATCAAGCAAATTATGTGACCTAGGATCTCCTGCAGAACATGGCTGATTTGTGGTGAGAACCTGATGGGTGGTGGATAGGGTTGAGGAAACCCGAACCCGGACCCGAACCCAATTTTTTTTACTGAAGTTTTCGGTGTTCGGGTGGTTTCATTATTTTCTATTATAACATGGTTATAACGGAAAATAATAGCATTCTTAAGATAGAATGCTAAATAAAATAGCCATTGAGGGGTTAAAAATAATTTTTAAAAACTCACCTCATCCACTTGATCGCGCAGCCGGTATCCTCTTCTTCTTCAGGACCTGCGATGACGTCACCGCGTTCACCTTTTGCAGGTCCGAAAGAAAGAAAAGGATACCGGCTGCGCAATCAAGTGGATAAGGTGAGTTTTTTTTTATTATTTAACCCCTCAATGGCCATTTTGTTTATCTTAAGAATGCTATTATTTTCCGGTATAACCATGTTATAACGAGAAATAATAAAGTGAAGTTCGGGTCCCCATTGACCTTAATGGGGTCCGGGTTCGGGGTTCGGGTCAAGTTCGGATCCCGAACACGAAAGTCGCTCATCCCTAGTGGTGGATCTGTCCGTCTTTATTTTGATGAGCAGATTCGTCTGTCTTTTAATGTGTTGTAGTTTTACAGCTTTCTTATGGATTTGGCAGCAACAGACAATTCACATCTTCCCCAGTCATCTAATTGTGTGATTTCCAGTGTCCAGGGATATATTTGGAGAATAAACACACATCAAACATATTCGGTTACTTGTCTTCTGCCAAAAGCGCTGCGATAACTGAAAACACATGACACGTATCCTGTTTACCGTTCCTGGTCGGCCTATAGCTGCGCCAGTGTTAAGCAATAGTCAGAAGAGGAACAAAGTCTTAGGCCTCTTGCACACAACCGTATGGATTTTTCTGTATTTTGCAGTCCGTTTTTCACCGATTCATTGTTCAGGTTTTTGTTTCTGTTGTATTTCCGTTCAATAGTTCCGCAAAAAATCTCCTTTTGGTTTCCGTATGCGATCCGTTGTTTGCGTATCGCAAACAGAAACATAACATTTTTAATTATTAATGTAATGTACAGTAATGTGTTTTAACAGTATGCACATGGGCAAAGTGGGCATGGATCCGCAAAAAGCAGATGACATATGGATGTGTTCCGTATGCATTCCGTATTTTTTGCGGACCCATTGACTTGAATGGAGCGACGGATTGTTATTTGCGGAACCATTGAAATGAATGGTTCTGCATACGGACCACAAACGGAATCCACAAAAACGGAACAGAAACTGAAAAAACAACAACGTTCGTGTGCAAGAGGCCTTATTGTGCTGCTTCTTGCTCATTTATTAATTAGTAAGGCTAGTTTTTACTTTTAGTCCGGCTGCCTCTCGGCGTGCGCTGCCGTGCTGACGCCGTAACTCCGCCCCCATTATAGTCAATGGGTACGGAGCGGCAGTGCGGGGGCACATGTGAACTAGCGGCAGGACGGATCCAACAGGCTGTTCACCCGGCAAACTCCTGCTGGAGTCCTCTGCCGCTGGTGTGAAAGTACCCTAAAAATAATGAATTTAATTATTTACAAATTGCAGAAAATAACAAGGGGGATGTATTAACCCTTTGACGTTGTGGTCTATTTTCATTTTTGGATTTTGGATTTTTCCTCCCCACGTTTCAATAACCATAACTTTTTTATTTTTCCATTTACATAGTTATATGAGGGCTTATTTTTTTGCGAGATAAGATGCATTTTTTAATGCCGCCATTTAATTTACTATATCTTGTATTGAAAAAAAAAAATCTTTGTTTGGCAAAAGTGAAAAAAACAAACAATAGACTTCTGCCATTTTTGGGGGGTTTTGACATCACAGCGTTCACTATGCACTAAAAATGACCTGACGTCCTTATTCTGCAGCTCAATACGAATAAAAAACTATATAGGTTTTATTTTTAAATAAAAACCTTTGAAAAAATAATTCTTTGCATTGCCATATTCTGACAGCCATAACTTTTTTATATTTCAGTCTACAGAGCTGTATGAGAGCTTGTTTTTTGCATAACAAACTGTATTTTTATTGGTACCATTTTTGTGGTATGTGCATCATATTAATCACTGTTAACAAATTTTTTGGGGGGAACAAGATGACAAAAAAATGTTGAATCGCAAGTTTTTCATTTTTTTCCATTACACAGCTATACCTAATATGTTTATTTTTTTATTGTTTATGTATTTTTATATGTTAAATTGGGTGATTTAAACTTTTAATATATTGGTATTGTTTTTATATATTTTTTAATTTTTTCCTTTTTTCTTTCAAACTATTAGACCCTTAGGGGCCTAGTACATGGGATCTTTTGATCCCCTCTCCTATTCACTCTAATAGATTTTACTTTGGGGACTCATATCGGAAAGCAAAGGGAATCGCACCCTGTGAAAATCGTGTCGCTTCGGAGGAAAAAAGAGTTTTATTCTTTAAGCCACTTAGATTACATTCAACTTTGTCATTGAGTGCGTATCAAACATGGCGCCAATAAAACACAGTTTGCATCCGTCCATAAGACAAGAACTCGGACAATACATGTAAAATTCTCCCAATTAAAATAGTCAAAACCCTATTGGAATATAAAATCCACACAGCCTCCAGAAAAAAGCTTTTCTGTAATCTATTTGTGCCAGAGCGTAAACACCTATAACGCCTTCCTGACAGCATAAGTTCAAATATCTCATTATTTGGTGCCAAATATCCTCTACAATCCCCCTTGCCCAACTCAGACAGCATTGTTGGTAAAGGCTGTCAACTCAGGGTAGTTGGCATCCAATAACCCTTTGGACAATCTTCACCAACCGCTGTATCCTAATCCGAGTTACCATACCAGCTGTAAGAAGGTACAAGGAATCATCGTGGATGATAGTTACGTGTCAGAGGTTCCTGCTCCCCACGGTCCAGGCCGGGTTTTGACAGGCCTATAAAAAACAGCCAGCAGTGTCAGGTGGGTGGATTACTCCTCTCTGACACTGGAGCTGTGTGAAACTCGGCTGAGATCTGAGGCCTGTGTGTGAGCTGAAATCTGAAGACAGTGTGTCGGGCGAGCAAGCCGTCTAAAGCCTGCAGGTGGACTTTCTGAGGCTGAGCATTAATCCGGGTGTGGATTAAACACCCAGGATCAAAGGTGAATGTTTTTCTATATGAACTGTTTTGGGTGTGAACTAACACCAATACTGAAAATGGACTGTCAGGCCTCATGCACACGACCGTTGTGTGCATCCGTGGCCGTTGTGCCGTTTTCCGTTTTTTTTCGCGGACCCATTGACTTTCAATGGGTCCGTGGAAAAATCGGAAAATGCACCGTTTTGCAGCCGAGGCCGTGATCCGTGTATCCTGTCCGTCAAAAAAATATGACCTGTCCTATTTTTTTGACGGACAACGGTTCACGGACCCATTCAAGTCAATGGGTCCGTGAAAGAACACGGATGCACACAAGATTGGCATCCGTGTCCGTGATCCGTGGCCGTAGGTTGCTTTCATACAGACGGATCCGAAGATCCGTCTGCATAAAAGCTTTTTCTGATCTAAGTTTTCACTTCGTGAAAACTCATTTCCGACAGTATATTCTAACACAGAAGCGTTCCCATGGTGATGGGGACGCTTCTAGTTAGAATACACTGCAAACTTTGTACAAGACTGCCCCCTGCTGCCTGGCAGCACCCGATCTCTTACAGGGGGATATGATAGCACAATTAACCCCTTCAGGTGCGGCACCTAAAGGGGTTAATTGTACTATCATATTCCCCTGTAAGAGATCAGGGCTGCCAGGCAGCAGGGGGCAGACCCCCCCCCTCCCCAGTTTGAATATCGTTGGTGGCACAGTGTGCGCCCCCCATCGGGCCCCCCCTTCCTCCCTCTAATGTTAGAAATCGTTGGTGGCACAGTGTGCGCCCACCATCGCCCCCCCTCCCTCCCTCTATTGTAATAAATCGTTGGTGGCACAGTGTGCCCCCACCATCGCCCCCCCTCCCTCTATAGCAGTAACAACATTGGTGGCAGTGTGCGGCCTCCCATCCCCCCCCCCCCATCATTGGTGGCAGCGGAGTTCCGATCGGAGTCCCAGTTTAATCGCTGGGGCTCCGATCGGTAACCATGGCAACCAGGAAGCTACTGCAGCCCTGGTTGCCATGGTTACTTAGCAATAGTACAACAGTATAAGATTCATACTTACCTGCTTGCTGCTGCGATGTCTGTGAACGGCCGGGAGCTCCTCCTACTGGTAAGTTCTTTAGCAATGCGCCGCACAGACCTTTCACTTACCAGTAGGTGGAGCTCCCGGCCGTTCACAGACATCGCAGCAGCAAGCAGGTAAGTATGAATCTTCTACTGTTGTACTATTGCTAAGTAACCATGGCAACCAGGACTGCAGTAGCGTCCTGGTTGCCATGGTTACCGATCGGAGCCCCAGCGATTAAACTGGGACTCCGATCGGAACTCCGCTGCCACCAATGATGGGGGGGGGAATGGGAGGCCGCACACTGCCACCAATGTTGTTACTGCTATAGAGGGAGGGGGGGGGCGATGGTGGTTGGCACACTGTGCCACCAACGATTTAATACAATAGAGGGAGGGAGGGGAGGGGGCGATGGTGGGCGCACACTGTGCCACCAACGATTTCTAACATTAGAGGGAGGAAGGGGGGGCCCGATGGGGGGCGCACACTGTGCCACCAACGATATTCAAACTGGGGAGGGGGGGGGGTCTGCCCCCTGCTGCCTGGCAGCCCTGATCTCTTACAGGGGAATATGATAGTACAATTAACCCCTTTAGGTGCCGCACCTGAAGGGGTTAATTGTGCTATCATATCCCCCTGTAAGAGATCGGGTGCTGCCAGGCAGCAGGGGGCAGTCTTGTACAAAGTTTGTAGTGTATTCTAACCTGAAGCGTCCCCATCACCATGGGAACGCCTCTGTGTTAGAATATACTGTCGGATCTGAGGTTCACGAAGTAGCTCATATCCGACAGTATATTCTAACATAGAGGCGTTCCCATGGTGATGGGGACGCTTCAAGTTAAAATATACCATCGGATTGGAGAAAACTCCAATCCGATGGTATAAAAGAACTCCAGACTTTACATTGAAAGTCAATGGGGACGGATCCGTTTGAAATGGCACCATATTGTGTCAACATCAAACGGATCCGTCCCCATTGACTTGCATTGTAATTCAGGACGGATCCGTTTGGCTCCGCACGGCCAGGCGGACACCAAAACGACTTTTTTTTCATGTCCGTGGATCCTCCAAAAATCAAGGAAGACCCACGGACGAAAAAACGGTCACGGATCACGGACCCACGGACCCCGTTTTTGCGGACCGTGAAAAAAAACTGTCGTGTGCATAAGGCCTCATACTGTGAACCTGCAACTAGTGTGAATAAACACTGCAGATTTTGAGTTACAAACATGTCTTTGCCTCTATACTGCACCCACTTGTCCTGTCTACCAGAGCATATCCCCACACAGCCTATAACGCAATATGTCAAGATGCTTTCAAGAGTACAGCAGTAAAATCCTCCAGTATCCTCTCACACAGCTGCACTTTTTTTTTATACTTCTCACGAAGTTAAGAAGATTCTTGACCACTGCATCAGTATGGTGGACGTGACTTAAAGAGGACCTTTCACTTGTAAAAACAATGTGAACTAAGTATGCTGACATGTAGAGCGGCGCCCGGGGATCTCACTGCACTTACTATTATCCCCGGGTGCCGCTCCGTTCTCCCGTTATGCCCTCCGGTATCTTCGCTATGAAAGTTATAGTAGGCGGTGTCTGCCCTTGTCCTGTGGGCGTCTCCTTCTCCTAGGCTGCAGCGCTGGCCAATCGCAGCGCACAGCTCACAGCCTGGGAGGTTTTGAATACCTTGAGGTGTGTAGTTTCTAAAATAGGGCCATTTATGGGTGGTTTCTTTTATCTAAGCCTCACAAAGTGACTTCAGACCTGAACTGGTCCTTAAAAAGTGGGTTTTGGAAATTTTCTGAAAAATTTCAAGATGTGCTTCTAAACTTCTGCGCCTTCTAACGTCCCCAAAAAAGAAAATGTCATTAAAAAAATTATCCAAACATGAAGTAGACATATGGGAAATGGCCTGGATAAGTAAAAGCATTTTAAAGTTATCACCACATAAAGTGACACGTCAGATTTGGAAAAAATGTGTAAGCCGTGTAACGGGGGGGGCTCCCCGGGATACAGCAAAGTCATAAATAAGGAAAGCAACACTGACACCAGCTTATGCAAAACAGAATTTTCTTTACTGAACTATTTAGCAATGAACACAATCCCAAATATGGAGGCAAAGAAAATGAAGTTACATACACTCAGCAACAGCTGAGAACCCCTGTGCTGCACAGCAAGATTCCCCTGGGTGGATACAGAGGAAATTTGCTATAATTTACCTACTGTTGGGCACATTAAAACTACCCCACCATATCTGTTATTACCCTATCGACGTCACGAACGATTAAGTGAGTGCTTAGTACGGGGTTATCTGCGGTGCAGCACAGCAGCTTACAATCTTATCAACTCTAGAACACCTCCCCTCCCATAACTAGTCCAGGAACCCGTATCAGAGTATTGTTCCTGAGCAATGCATTGAACTGAATTGAAGTCGTAGGCAAGTTGTCAGCTCTCAGCTCTCTTGCGCAATGTCCCTTTTAGTTATGGAGTCCTTCGAGCAAACATGGTAAAAACTTCTGGCCTTATATAACACAGAGTCCCTATCTAACTAACTAACAGACCTAGCCTCAGTCTCTTAGGCGCCACTCTGCAAATTGGTGGGTGCATGCTTTTAATGACTCGGGTCTCGTTCTGTATCCGATGATGTCTTTAAACTGAACAGCAACAAGTCTCTTCAGCAACCATAAGGTCCTGCAGGCTATCAAGCGCTCCGTTGCAAGGCTTCTAACAGCCTTCTTAGAAACAATCCTTTGACTCCGGACAGGATCTGGGTACTGGACAGTGATCAGTCCCTCTCTGCTGCTACTCCGGCCACTCCAGGACACCCTGACATCAGGATGCGACCGGATTCTGTTCACACACAGTCCTTCTCTATTCCTCTCAAGATGGCGGCAGCTGCAGCTTCCTGGTGCTCCTTCAAACTGTCCAACCCCACCTCCTATGAATATTCAAATGCTTGCAATATGTTAGCTGTGTTAAGAAACAGTGACATCTAGTGGTTAAAGAACAAAATGACAATGCTAATGAATCAGTACTCATATACACAGTATTCAGACAATGGTGACTGTTTCTCCATCTCACATGTGGGTAAGTAACTGGCTCAGTGATAGAAAACAGTGGGTGGTTATTAACGGTACACACTCAGATTGGGTCACTGTCACTAGTGGAGTACCTCAAGGGTCAGTATTGGGCCCTATCCTCTTCAATATATTTTTTAATGATATTGTAGAAGGCTTGCACAGTAAAATATACATTTTTGCAGATGACACTAAACTGTGTAAAGTAATTAACACGGAAGAGGACAGTATACAGCTACAGATGGATCTGGATAGATTGGAGGAGTGGGCAGAGAAGTGGCAGATGAGGTTTAACACTGACAAATGTAAGGTTATGCACATGGGAAGGAATAATGCAAGTCACCCGTACATACTAAATTGTAAAACACTGGGTAACACTGACATGGAAAAAGATCTAGGAATTTTAGTGAGCAGCAAACTAAGCTGTAGAAACCAGTGTCAGGCAGCTGCTGCCAAGGCCAATACGATAATCGGATGCATCAAAAGATACATAGATGCCCGTGATGAGAACATAGTCCTACCACTTTACAAATCACTAGTCAGACCACACATGGAGTACTGTGTACAGTTCTGGGCTCCTGTGAACAAGGCAGACATAACAGAGCTGGAGAGGGTTCAGAGGAGGACAACTAAAGTATAAACTGGAATGGGTGGACTATAGTACCCTGAAAGATTATCAAAATTAGGGTTATTCACTTTAGAAAAAAGACAACTGAGGGGAGATCTAATAATTATATATCAGAGGTCAGTACAGAGATCTCATCTATTTATCCCCAGGACTGTGACGAGGGGACAACCTCTGCGTCTGGAGAAAAGAAGGTTTGTACACAAACATAGAAGAGGATTCTTTACGGTAAGAGCAGTGAGACTATGGAACTCTCTGCCTGAGGAGGTGGTGATGGTGAGAACAATAAAGGAATTCAAGAGGGGCCTGGATGTATTTCTGGAGTGTAATAATATTACAGGCTATAGCTACTAGAGAGGGGTCGGTGATCCAGGGAGTTATTCTGATTGCCCGAGTCGGGAAATAATTTTTTCCCGCTAAAGTGAGGAAAATTGGCTTTTACCTCACAGGTTTTTTTTGTCTTCCTCTGGATCAACCTGCAGGATAACAGGCCGAACTGGATGGACAGATGTCTTTTTTTAGCCTTATAAACTATGTTACCATGTTATTGACAACCAAACTTGAGATATCTGCAATGTAGATATAACAACTTATATAGTACATACTTCAAGGAAGGTACAAGGGGTCATCATTGATGGTAGGTATGTGTCATGGAGGTTCCTGGCCTTGGTGAAGTAAGAGCCAGTATTTTCATGTTTCAGCGGCAGCTAATGCTAATTGACACTTTGCTATTTAGTATGGCTGTAAATAGCTGATCCGGGACGGCTCTTACTGGGATTAGTCAAAGTGTTGGATGGGTAACTACTCCCCACATTCCAGGCCGGGTCTTGGCAGGCTTATAAAAAACAGCCAGCACTGCCAGGTGGTGTGGATTACCTTCCTCTGACAGTGGAGCTCTGGAGATCTCTGTGCTGAGGTCTGAAGACCGTGTGTCAGGCGAGCATGCCACCTTAAAGCCTGTAAGTGGACTTTCTGAGGCTGAGCATTCAGCCGGGTCTGAACTGACACCCAGGATACAAGGTGAACTTTATTATGTTTTTCTGTGTGTGAACAAGCACCAAGCCAGAAAAGTGACTTTTGTCTGAGTTGTGTTACAAGCGTGAATAAACACTGGAGAGTGATTTACAACCTGGTCCTTTGCCTCTATACTGCGTCCGCTAACCTGCCTACCAGAGCGAATAATACATACCAACAGTGAGAGAGATTAAAGAACCCCATATAGACATCACAGAGGGGATCCCATGTTCAGACGCCCCCACTATGAGCCAGAACATAGCGCTGCTCTGTATGAGATGCTGGCCTTCTCTCAGGATACGTCTTCTCCTACCTATCTATTCACAATGGCCAAGGACACACTTCCCATTCTGGATACAATTCTGAGTCCTGGAGCTGATTCTTGCAACTATTATTCATTCTTGCATGTTCTGTTGATATGCACTAAATGTCTAAGAAAAACCCCTTTAATGACTGTTTTGACAGCTATTGGTTAAATAATATGAACAACACGTTAGGCACTTTAAATTGATTTTATCATAATGCATGATGCTTTTTTTGCTTTTAAGTCTTAATGTAAGTACACTAAAGACTATGCTTTTATGTACAACTTTTATGATGCGTCTTGGCTTTCTTACATGGTTTATGTTGTAAGAAGGATGGTGTAACTTAGAGGCACAGAGCATGTACAGTACCCCAGTGTATGGGTGAATCTGCAAAAGGTTTGTACTGTTGTAATGTTTTGTAATGCTAAAGTAATGTATTGTAAACCTAGTATGAGACAGACATGGCCAGAGTTAATCATTCTGGCCCAGCTTTATTTGGAGCTTAGGGTGTGGACTGGCCCCAACCCCTAGTTCCAGAAGTTTCAGAGTTAGTCTAGCTATGGAGACAGAGGAGGTAAGGAGCAGTCTTTACGTGCTACTCTTCTCCAGACTTCAGCTTCAGGTCCTGGAGCTATCGCCATCTCTACATGCTCCAGGATATGAAAGAAAGGACGATCTGAAGGAGGATTTGGATGGCTACAGTGTGAGAGTAAGCAAGGTAACACAGTATATAGAATCCCAGACCCTGCTGCTGTAGGGGGGTAACATATTAAGACACTCTCTATTCCCCAAACTAGTGGTTGCCAGATTGTAGTTGCTAGCAAGAGATCCCCGTAATAGAGATTTTAGCAAGAGAATGAGTCACTACAGGGTCATTGCTGCAACAAACTGCCTAGCTCATGCTTACTCATGCACTGTGTACAGTTTACTGCTGTATGTACTACAACTCCTAGTGTTACATAGTTACATACTTAATATGGTTGGAAAAAGATAAATGTCCATCAAGTTCAACCAAGGGATAGGTGGGGACACGAATCCCTGAAGGAAGTGAGTCTCAGATTTCTACACGTTTTCATAAGCATTAATGTTTTTTACTTTTAAGAATTCGACTAAACCCTTTTTGAAAGTGTCCACTGTTCCTGCTGTGACCACGTCCTGAGGAAGTCTATTCCACAGATTCACAGTTCTTACAGTAAAGAAGCTTTGATGCTTCTGGAGACTGAACTTTTTCTTCTTTAGTCGGAGGCAGTGCCCCCTTGTCTTTTGAGCACATTTTACATGGAACAGCTTTTCGACATATTTTTTGTATGGCCTATTCATTTACTTGTATAGGTTAATCATGTCCCCCCTTAGACGTCTCTTCTCAAGACTAAATAAATTCAATTATTTTAATCTTTCTTCATAACTAAGACCCTCCATGCCCCTTATCATTTTAGTCGCTCTCATCTGTACTTTTTCCAGCTGCAGAGCATCCTTTCTATGGACTGGTGCCCAGAACTGGACTGCATATTCCAAATGAGGTCACACCAGCGCTTTGTAAAGTGGTAAAATTACATCCCTGCCCCGCGAGTCTTTTCCTCGTTTAATGCATGACAATATTCTGGTGGCCTTAGAAGCAGCTGATTGACATTGTATGCTGTAATTTAATCTACCATCAACAAGGACACCCAAATCCTTCTCTATAAGTGACTCTCCCAGTGTTACATCCCCTAGGACATATGAAGCACAGAGATTATTACTACCAAGATGCAGAACTTTACATTTGTCCACATTAAACCTCATTTGCCAAGTTGATGCCCAATCACTCAGAGTGTTCAAGTCAGCTTGTAGTATATGGGCATCTTCCATAGACTGTACAGTTCTATACAGCTTAGGCTACTTTCACACCTGCTAATTAATATATATAGTGGCTCACCCCTCCTGTTAATATAGGCCGGTGCTCTCACTAAGTTGTGGTTCACCCTGACCACAATATGGAGTAGCAATAGAAATATATATATAGCGGGCACTCAATATCTGGCACTACGTATTGGGTACAACAAATTTAATCAGATAAAACAATATTATCAATCAATTACATACATAAAATAAAAATTGCAAAATATTCCCAATTATATGACAGTACAATTCAATAAAATGTTTCTATAAATATTCATATAACATTCCTGGAGGTTGATAAAAATATATATACATTCACATCTATTTCATAAAAATCCCTTTAAAATCTTCCGCAAAAATTGGTGCAATTGATATGATATACTAAATATTATGCACTGAGCTTTATCAATGTTCATCCGCTTATGTATTAGGGTCAGTGAGTCTCGCTTGTGTGGAGGATTATAATTGTGGCTATTCAGGGGTTAGTTATATGCAGTATATTAAGATTGACTTACTGCTTGATGTTCGTTAGTTTCTGCGTCTGACTCTCGTGGCGTCCCACTACTGGTCAGTTCACTCACCCCTCTTCTTATACAGTGTAAGCAAACTGCACTTCCACTTGGCAGTATTGTTGCGATGTCCGTAAGGTTTCCTGTCGGTCTCTGTTCAGCGTCCCACGTGTAGAATGTTTGTCACGTGATCGGAGCTTCAGAGCGTCACGGTGTTCCACGTAACCTGGATTTGATGCGATTGTAGCGGGTACTGAGGAAGAGGTACGCAACCTCGAAACGCGTATAGCGGGAGTGGATGAGATCCTTATAGTAATGAGACGTCTTATATTACTGCAACCAGCAACAAACTACTGCGAAAAACTAACAGGATTATTGCTAGAAAGCTGTACAAGCGGAGGTTGGTACCGCCTCCGGAACTTGAATTAATCCAATCGCATCAAATCCAGGTTACGTGGAACACCGTGACGCTCTGAAGCTCCGATCACGTGACAAACATTCTACACGTGGGACGCTGAACAGAGACCGACAGGAAACCTTACGGACATCGCAACAATACTGCCAAGTGGAAGTGCAGTTTGCTTACACTGTATAAGAAGAGGGGTGAGTGAACTGACCAGTAGTGGGACGCCACGAGAGTCAGACGCAGAAACTAACGAACATCAAGCAGTAAGTCAATCTTAATTGTGCTCGGCTCGGCTATCAGAGACGTATCGAGAACATGATAACAATGCCTATCTAACTCTAATAAGCAGTAGAATTGTGCCGTAACTGCTGTAGGAAGAGAAGCCTAAAGAGGGCCAAAAAGAGAAACCCAAACTAATCGATGTACAATAGATTTATTAAGTTACATTAACAGTTTCCGAAAGGCCATAGACAGCTCATTATGCATATTTGGAATGTAACGCCCATAACATGAAGACTTCCACCTGCCTAGTCTTTTAATTACGTGAACCGGTATCCCGTTACTAGACGCGGCGGAAGCTGCGCCCATTCTAAAGGAATGACCAGTAATAGACCGGGGATTAACACCAGCATTGACTAGCGACATGCATATATATTTGAGGAACACCGATAAGCTGAGGGGTTTCCGGGCTATTGTGAATAGTGCTGAATCATCTGGTCTGTCTGAGATAAATGTTAACCATTCCTGAATGATTCTAACAGGACACCACTTGTTGTTAGTAGGGCAATACCTGATCTCTATCACTTCCCCTGGCAAAGCGGTTTTGGAGTGAGGTAACTTCAGTACATAAGTGTCGCCGTCCCGACTGAAGTGCTTCTTCCTTAAATACGTGGAGGAGGCCGCACCACACGTGAATTCCCCCGGCCTAAGGAACCCAAAGAAACCCACGTATAATGCGGATTTAATGGCAAGGCTGATGTCATACCCGAAGGGTTTTTTTATCCAGAGAATCAGACAGTAACTTAAATGTCTGGCCTGATAGAGGTTGCCGTGTGACATGAGTTTTAACTGCTTCTTTCTGAATACCTCTCAGAACTGCCCTAATAGGGTGGGCTGAAAAGAGAGACGGTTCCTCAGGGCGGAGTAAATGGAAGAAATGCCGAATACCTGCCAGATATATTTTAATGGTACTGTAAGCTAATTTTAGCTGAGAGTGGAAAAACCCGATGAATGCCATTATGTAGGAAATATGCCCCATACCCTCCGCTGGGTAAGATTCACTGAACTTCGTGAACCATGCCCATGCCGTGTTGTAGAGTCTAACCGTATTATTCGATAACGATTGGCGCATAAGCCTACGCGCTGTTTCGAGATGGTGCCCTAATCCATCCTCAGATCTGCGTATTGTGGTATAACTGACGGTACTGGATCTGCTTCTGGGGAAACCTGGAAGAAAAGAGGGAAATTAAAGCGGGACAACGCATCTGCTGCCATGTTTTCACGACCACTAATATGCGAGCAAACAAAATTAAACTGATGTTGTAGGGATAACCAGACCAGCCTCCGCACAAAGGACATGATTTCTAACGCAGCAGATCTGCCTCTGGCTAAAATCTCAACCACTACTGCACTGTCTGTCAATAACAAGACAGTCTTATTCGTCCATTCCGCACCCCAGACCTGTGCTGCTGCCACTATAGGATAGATCTCCAAAAGAGGGGAAGACCGCATGCTGACAGAGGAACTACCAATTTCTGGAGGCCAATAATCCGCCACCCAATGAGAACCCCAGATAGCCGCGAACCCTGTAGTGGCAGCCGCATCAGTATATACCACTGGCGATTGGTTGGATGCTGCTGGAAAAAACAACGAGACCCCATTCCATTGAGACAGGAATTTGTCCCACATACTTAAGTCTGCCCTAGCCTGCTGGTCTAGACGAATCAGACTGTCCTGCTCCGGTGCCGAGGAGAGTAATCTCAACAATCTAGATATAAAAGATCTACCCTGTGGGATTATTCGAATCGCAAAATTCAGAGTCCCCAGGAGAGACTGTAACTCCGTTTTGGAAATAGCTGTTGCCCGAGTAACATTCGATACTGTCTCCTTGATTCTAACTAGTTTATCAGCTGGTAAACTAGCCTCCATTTTTTGAGTATCCAACTGTATTCCTAAAAAGGTAATTCTAGTGCTGGGCCCTTCCACTTTACTGGCTGCAACGGGAACATTAAGGTCCTCAAAGACTGACTGCAAAATATGCAAATCCTGCGGAACCTGCCATGGTGGCTCAATTAGCAAGAAATCATCCAGATAGTGTATGACATGATTAACCCGGAATTTGTCTGACAACACCCAATGTAAGGCCTTCGCAAATTGGTCAAACAACCAGGGGCTAGATTTTGAGCCAAAAGTGAGTCTATTAGAAAAGTAATATGAGTCTTGCCACTTGATGCCGTGCCAAAGCTGTGGTTGCAGGGGAAGTAATTTAAAGGCATAAGTAATATCTGCTTTTGATAGCCACGTATTGTATCCTAAGGATAATATTACCTGGATAGCTTCGTCTATTGAGGAGTATTTCATGGTGAATTCTTCTGAAGGTATTAAAGAATTCAGACTGGGGATGGATGATGAATGAGGCGCTGACAAATCGTAAATAAGCCTTTTTTTATTAGGATTGAATTTACCGGTCACGACCCCCACCGGATTGACGTGCCAGCAATCAAATGGCGACTGACCCAGTGGCCCGATCAAATACCCTTTATCAAGTTCCTGCTGGATTAACGCTGACACAACCGATGGATCCCTATCTGCCGAACGTAGATTGCTGCACTCGTAAGGGACCTGTGGGAGTGCCAGGAAACCCGTATGGAACCCGTTAGCTAAACCCTCCAGGACGAACTGTACCCAACCTGCCTGTGGGTGATCTGCCAGCAATAGCCTGAGCAGATCTATATTCACCACTCCTAGTCATGTGGGGTTAGCACCTCTTTGCGGACAGGCCGCCTTTGGGTGGGCCCTAAAGCAAATAGAGCACAAATGTAGCAACCTGCATTGACTATAATTACAATTCGCAAAATTAAAATTGTTACACAGTTGTGATCTGCCTAGGAACTTGATAGGTCGACCTAATTTATCCAAACCTGACGCAATTTTACTGGTGGAAGGGAACTGGAAATTCTTCACCTGCTGAAATTCTACCAACCCATTGCTATTAGTGCACCATGCTGTCGTATGAGAATAAGAATTACATAACGAACAAGCCGGAGCTTTGAAGCCTGCAAAGTGTCGGCAGAATAGTTCGGTATCCATTTTTGACCAGTCAATCTTCTGATTAAATTGGGATAAAGCAGCTGCTGCTTTTGCAGAAAAAGACCTGTGGTACTCATAAAACGCTGTACCCCCATACTTGTACCCAAGTTCAACAACCTTATAGAGATACAAATCTAGTTCCTCCCTTCTCTGAGGACTGACTGAACAAATAACATCTCGCCACAGGCTGAAGGCTAATACGAATTAAGAAACGGAAAGCTTCCTGTTGAGCCTAACATCTTTTGATTTTAAAATCACTGACACTTCTCCGCAAGCAATTGTCTTGTTATCCGGCGTTTCATGAGTGGCAATAAGGAGTGAAGCTAAGTTTACATCCTTACCCTCTAGAATGTCTTGCCGAATATTGCTTGGGACGAAATGCGAAGGCGTGATATCAGGAATACTAGTAGGAGCTGCTTGAGGTTCCTGTTGTATTCCCTGAGTGGCCTGGCAACTGGCCCCTGCTGAAGAACCTAAGATGACCTTATTCTCAACAGATTCCAATCTAACTTGCACGTCCGACAATGAAGTTGCCATCGAATTAATCAAAGTATGCAGTTGCGTCAGGGATGTCTGAATTGTGTTCATAGAGACCACCTCCTGACTTGGCCCTGCAGACTCTGATTGTAAAAGTCTATACAGTTCAGCCTTCCTGGCTGAGGTGGAAAATGGGACCCCTCTTCTTGTTAATTCTGCCATTAATTTAGGCACGGTCCATGCCCTGTAGGTAGGTCCTCCACTCTCGGACTGTTGATCAATGCTCCCATGACAGCTAGGAGTGTCCCCTGTTTCCGAAATGTTGGACATCTTTTTTTTTTTTATCCTTGAACTTATGACTTCACTAAAAGAACCGTGACCATGCACCCACCGCCAACCTGAAAAGGTGACACCATGAAAAGACCCCTGTATAAAGCAGACCACTCCCTTGTAGACAGGGTTAAAATAGCCATAACCGCAGTTGGTGCTCCAAACCCCACTCAGTGCCTGACCCATGCACCGCAAACGTGAAATGACCGGTAATACCCTTAAAAATGGAACCACCATGTAATATGTGAGGTCCCCATGCATAGTGCCTGAAGTCGTGTCAGGACTTATATGTCTGAAGACGTGTCAGACCAACCCCATTGCCTGAAGACGTGACAGGTCTTAATAAGCTGCAGACGTGGCAGCACGTAGGTTTGCCTGAAGACGTGACAGGACTTATATGTCCGAAGACGTGTCAGACCAACCCCATTGCCTGAAGACGTGACAGGACTTACATTGAGTCTGTAGACGTGACAGACTTTTGCTTGATAATAGAACTTCCCAGATGCGCAGGTCTAAAGCTGTATAAGAACGTATGCTGAAATAAAATGTATATCTTTTAATACTCCCACTGTCCCCCTTGACTGTATTTTCCCCCCCCCCCTTTTTTTTTTTTTTACCTGCTATAAAGTTTCCAACACTGGAGTGACAACCGTATGCTCTCACCAACCGCCCAGCTTGCAACCTACAAAATGCATCATGTTATAGACTTATGCTTACAGCATAGCTACAATCCTAACTGTATTATATATATATATATATTTTTTATAATAACCCCTCCCCCCCTAATATGCCTTTATTGTAATACTCTAAATCACTTCCCCCCCCTTTTTTTTTTTCCTGTATATTTAAAATGGATAATCCCTTTACCTTACCCAACCCCCCCCCCCCCCCCCCTACTCTTTTTTTTTTTCTTGGATATATCGCAGCATGAATTTAGGAACTATACTCCTAGGACTCTTTAGAAAGGAACTGTGAGAACATGATCAATCTGCAGGGTGCCCCAGTTAATATTTACAAATTCAATCCTTTGTGTTTCCATACAGTTCTGATTAAATAATCACCATTAATTGCTGGATCTGCATCCCCAAATTTGGCTGCTATAAGACTGGGTGGAAACATGACATAATACAGCAGAGATTGATATACCACATAGATTGCCCCATATATGTTACCGTACAGACAATGTGTTCCTTAAAGCACGTTTGTATGAAATGAATGAGCAAAACCTTCTTACAGTAACCTCAGAGACACTCAACATCCTGTACATCGGGTATCATGTGGGCTAATTGCATATAAACCTCAGTAAGGAGCTGCGGATGCGACGCCGCGGCCCCTGACACGCCCCCTTGTCGCGACACTGATGCCGATATCAGCCCCCTGTAAGATCGGGCTTGCCAGCGTGCCCTCTCGTCCCCAACCACTCATGCTGTTAACCGTCCAGCACCTCCCCCTCCCTTCCCCAGCCCCGATCCTACCACCGTCTTCCACTTGCTTCCTGCGACGAACGCAGACCCAGACTGGACGTGCCACCGGAAGTGCCTGTAATCTGAGTAACGCTGCTCTGAGCATCTGCCGCCGAGAACCCTGTCAGGGGGAGGGGGGTTTATATAAGATAACAAGCCTCCCCTCCCACAAATAAGTGGGAAGTGCCTGTAATCCTCCACACAAGCGAGACTCACTGACCCTAATACATAAGCGGATGAACATTGATAAAGCTCAGTGCATAATATTTAGTATATCATATCAATTGCACCAATTTTTGCGGAAGATTTTAAAGGGATTTTTATGAAATAGATGTGAATGTATATATATTTTTATCAACCTCCAGGAATGTTATATGAATATTTATAGAAACATTTTATTGAATTGTACTGTCATATAATTGGGAATATTTTGCAATTTTTATTTTATGTATGTAATTGATTGATAATATTGTTTTATCTGATTAAATTTGTTGTACCCAATACGTAGTGCCAGATATTGAGTGCCTACTTTCACACCTGCGTTAGGTGCAGATCTGTCTTGTATCTGCACAGACGGATCCGCACCGATAATGTAAATGCTTGTATCCGTTCAGAACGGATCCGTTTGCATTACCACGAACAAAAAATAAATTAAAAAAACATAATTTTTTAATTTTTTTTCATGATAATGCAAACTGATCCGTGCTGACTTACACTGAAAGTCAATGGGAGGCGGATCCATTTTCAATTGCACCATATTGTGTCAGTGAAAACGGATCTGTCCCCATTGACTTACATTGTAAGTCAGGACGGATCCGTTTGGCTCAGCATCGTCAGGCGGACACCAAAACGCTGCTAAACTGATCCGTTTTGGGCCGCTTGTGAGATTCCTGAAATAGATCTCACAAGCGGACCCAGAAACGCCAGTGTGAAAGTAGCCTTAGTGTCATCTGCAAAAATAGATATGGTGCGATTAATATGATATGGTGCTATTAATGCTATTAATCCCATCCTCAATATCATTAATAAATAAATTAAATAATAAAGGCCCAGCACTGAACCTTGGGGTCACCACTTATAACCTGGGACCATTCTGAATAGGAATCATTGACCACAACTCTCTGGACACGGTCCTTCAGCCAGTTTTCAATCCAATTACAAACTATACTTTCCAAGCAAATAGACCTAACTTTACTTATTAAGCGTCTATTAAACGTCTTATTAAGCATCTTTACTTATTAAGCACAGTGGCTCAGTGGTTAGCGTTGGTGCCTAGCTGCGCTGGGGTCCTAGGTTTGAATCTGACCAAGGGCAACATCTGCATGGAGTTTGTATGTTCTCCCTGTGTCTACATGGGTTTCCTCCCAAACTCCAAAGCATACTGATAGGGACCTTAGATTGTGATCCCCATTGGTGACAGTTGGATGCTAATGTCTGTAAAGCGCTGCAGAATATATAAGTCCATAAATAAAAATATAAGGGACAGTATCAAAAGCCTTTGCAAAATCTAGAAACACTACATCCACAGCCGCCCCTCTGTCCAGGCTACTACTCACCTCCTCATAAAAACAGATCAGGTTAGTCTGACAACTTCTGTCCTTGGTAAACCCAGGCTGGTTATCACTTATAATATTATTTATAGTCACATACTTCTGTATACTGTATATACCTTTAAGAGTCTTTCAAACATTTTCCCCACAACAGAAGTTAAACTAAGGCCTCTTTCACACTTGCGTTGTCCGGATCCGGCGTGTACTCCACTTGCCGGAATTACACGCCGGATCCGGAAAAACGCAAGTGTACTGAAAGCATTTGAAGACGGATCCGTCTTCAAAATGCTTTCAGTGTTACTATGGCACCCAGGACGCTATTAAAGTCCTGGTTGCCATAGTAGTAGTGGGGAGCGGGGGAGCAGCATACTTACCATCCGTGCGGCTCCCGGGGCGCTCCAGAATGACGTCAGAGCGCCCCATGCGCATGGATCATGTGATCCATGCGATCACGTCATCCATGCGCCTGGGGCGCCCTGACGTCACTCTGGAGCGCCCCGGGAGCCGCACGGATGGTAAGTATGCTGCTCCCCGCTCCCCACTACACTTTACCATGGCTGCCAGGACTTTAGCGTCCTGGCAGCCATGGTAACCATTGAGAAAAAGCTAAACGTCGCATCCGGCAATGCGCCGAAACGACGTTTAGCTTAAGGCCGGATCCGGATCAATGCCTTTCAATGGGCATTTATTCCGGATCCGGCCTTGCGGCAAGTGTTCCGGATTTTTGGCCGGAGCAAAAAGCGCAGCATGCTGCGCTATTTGCTGCGGCCAAAAAACTTTCCGTTCCGGAACGGAAGACATCCTGATGCATCCTGAAGGACGGACTGTCCATTCAGAATGCATTAGGATAATCCTGATCAGTATTCTTCCGGCATAGAGCCCCGACGACGGAACTCTATGCCGGAAGACTATAACGCAGGTGTGAAAGGGCCCTAACTGGTCTATAATTACCTGTGGAGGACCTTGATCCTTTTTTGAATATGGGCACCACGTTTGCCTTGCACCAATCACTTGGCACTGTACCAGTCCCTAGAGAATAAACAGGGGCACAGCACCGACTGAACTGAGCTCTTTAAGCACTATTGGGTGTAATCCATCTGGGTAATCCATGCCCTGAAATGCTGCCCTCAACCCAGGGAAATTAGCCTTTTTGAAATTCAGTCTCTTTCCTCTGCCTGACAGTTTGCTTCTTATAGTTTAATGGGAATATAATTATATTGTGGTCACGATTAGGTTACTTTCACACTAGTGTTCGGGGTTCCGCTAGTGAGTTCCGTTTGAAGGCTCTCACAAGCGGCCCCGAACGGATCCGTACGGCCCCAATGCATTCTGAGTGGATGCGGATCCGCTCAGAATGCATCAGTCTGGCACCGTTTGTCCTCCGCTCAGCAGGCGGACACCCGAACGCAGCTTGCAGCGTTCGGGTGTCCGCCTGGCCGTGCGGAGCCAAAACGGATCCGTCCAGACTTACAATGTAAGTCAATGGGGACGGATCAGTTTGAAGTTGATACAATATGGTGCAATTTCAAACGGATCCATCCCCCATTGACTTTTAATGCAAAGTCTGGACGGATCCGTCTGACTAACTTTCAGGCTTAGAATTTTTTCTGAAAGATAATGCAGACGGATCCGTTCTGAACGGATCCCATCGTTTGCATTATAGGAGCAGATCCGTCTGTGCAGACACCAGACGCATCCGCTCCGAACGCAAGTGTGAAAGTAGCCTTACCTAGTATTTCTCGAACAGTAACATTACCAACAAGCTCTGCATCCAGGGGCGTACCTAGAGCATTTGGCACCCGGGGCGAACCCTTTGTTTGGCACCCCCCCCCCCCCCCCCAAGAAAGGTAAGAAAACATGCACAAACTTTTTTCAATGTTTTCAATAATATTTATTACAAAACATTCAGACATCCGCATGTGTTTTGCGGATCCGATCCATGTATCAGTGGATCCCTAAAAATCATACGGACGTCTGAATGGAGCCTTACAGGGGGGTGATCAATGACGGAGGTGATCAGGGAGTCTATATGGGTGATCACCCCTCTGTCATTGATCACCCCCCTGTAAGGCTCCATTCAGACATCCGCATGTGTTTTGCGGATCCGATCCATGTATCAGTGGATCCGTAAAAATCATATGGACCTCTGAATGGAGCCTTACAGGGGGGTGATCAATGACGGAGGTGATCAGGGAGTCTATATGGGTGATCACCCCTCTGTCATTGATCACCCCCCTGTAAGGCTCCATTCAGACATACCCCCGCTTAGTGCCCGCAGTTGAGCTAATGTCCCCATAATGTATGCCAGTATAAAATACCCCTATATAGTGCCCCAGTAAATGCCCTCATACTGCTCCTCTCCCCCTTCCCCATAGTGTCCCCCATAATATGCCAGTAAAAAAATGCCCCTTAGTGCCCCCAGCAGATGCCCCTATAGTGCTCCTCCCCCACAATGTGTCAGTAAAAAAATGCCCCTTCTTAGTGCCACCATATGCCCCAATAGTGCTCCACTCCCCCATAGTGCCGCTCTCCCCTATAGTGCCTCCCATAATGTGCCAGTAAAAAAATGCCCCCTTAGTGCCACCAAATGCCAGTGCCCCCCATAATGTTCCAATACAAAAGACCACTTTAGAGCCCCCACTTCCCCATAGTGCCCCCAAATAATGCCCCTATAGTAACACCAGATGCCCCATAGTGCTGATCTCCCCTATAGTGCCCCCCAGAATGTGCCAATAATAAAAAAAAAGGCCACAGATACCCCCATGGTGCCCCCCCATAATGTGCCAGTAAGAAATGTCCCCATAGTGCCAGCTCCCCCCCCCTATAGTGCCAGCTCCCCCCCATAGTGCCAGCTCCCCCCCTATAGTGCCAGCCCCCCCTATAGTGCCAGCTCCCTCTATAGTGTCAGCTCCCCCTATAGTGCCAGCTGTCCCTATAGTGTCCCCCCCATAGTGCTAGTTCCCCCATAGTGCCAGTTCCCCCATAGTGCCAGATCTCCCCCCATAGTGCCAGATCTCCCCCATAGTGCCAGATCTCCCCCCTATAGTGCCAGATCTCCCCCCTATAGTGCCAGATCTCCCCCCTATAGTGCCAGATCTCCCCCTATAGTGCCAGATCTCCCCCATATAGTGCCAGATCTCCCCCTATAGTGCCAGATCTCCCCCTATAGTGCCAGATCTCCCCCCTATAGTGCCAGATCTCCCCCCTATAGTGCCAGATCTCCCCCCTATAGTGCCAGATCTCCCCCCTATAGTGCCAGATCTCCCCCCTATAGTGCCAGATCTCCCCCTATAGTGCCAGATCTCCCCCTATAGTGCAGATCCCCCCTATAGTGACCCCCTCCATAGTGCTAGTTCCCCCATAGTGCCAGCTCCCCCCCCACATAGTGCCAGATCTCCCCCCCCCCATAGTGCCAGGCCCCCCCCCCCCCCCGCAAAGAGGAAAAAAAAACCCAAAAAAAACGAATACTTACCTCCATCAGCTCAGCAGCGATGCAAGCCTTTTCCGGCCTGTGTCCCTGCTGTGTGCTGCCGGTCTCAGGCGTCGCGATGATAATGACATCATCGCGCTGCCTGAGCCGGCCTCTGATAGGCTGCAGGCATTAGTGCCTGCGGCCTATCAGAAGAACAGGGGAGGTACACGCCTCTCCCTCCCCTGCCCCACAGCACACAGCGGCCGCAATTACATCCAGGGCCGCGCCGCCTGTGGCGATCGGCGGTGCGGCCCTGAAGAATAAAAAATATAATTTTTTTTTTTAAAGACAGGCGGCCTGGCTGGCACCCCCCTTGTGAGTGGCACCCGGGGCGGCCCGCCGCCCCCCGCCCCCCCCCCCCCCTTGGTACGCCACTGTCTGCATCATTAGTGGGAGCTTCTACAAACTGGCCCATAAAGTGGTCCTGCAGCAAGTTGATGAATTTCCTCCCCTTTGCAGTTGAGGCAGAACCAGTCAATGTCTGGGAAGTTAAAATCTCCCATTATGACCACTGTGCCAGCCTGTGCCGCCCGCTCTATTTGTTTATACAGTTGCGCTTCTATCTCTTCTGTGATTTTAGGGGGTCTATAGATTATTATTTTGTCAGTGTTTATATCCCTTTGAACTTCCACCCATAAGGTTTCCACATCCTCACCATCCGCACCCACAGTTGCCTCTTTCACACTTGTCTTCAGATCACTCTTCACATACAGGCACACACCACCGCCTTTTCTATTGACCCGGTCTTTCCTAAATAGTGTAAACCCCTCAATATTTACAGCCCAGTCATGCGAAGAGTCCAACCATGTCTCAGCCACACCAACTACATCTATGTCTCCTTCTAGTACCATAGCCTCCAGCTCCCCCATTTTGCTAGGTAGACTTCTGGCATTTGTGAAAATACATTTTAAATTACTATTACCTGTAAAGTGATTATCGGGGATTTTTTGGTTACCTTGGTTAAGTTTTGTATGTAACAGGTTCTTGTTTCCAGCAGTTCTATTTTTTATAAATGTATAGTTATGTCCAGTCTTCTCCCTATTTTCCTTGCTAACCGCAGCTCCCCTAAATCCCCACTGTACCCTTCTATGACCCACTCTCTATCTACACTATCTACCCCCTTATTAGTATGACCCCCCCCAGATCCTATTTTAAAAGCTCCTCCAGCCGTCTAACCATTTTTTCCCCCAGGGCAGTTGCACCCTCCCCATTGAGGTGCAGCCCGTCCTCACTGTAGAGCCTGCAACCGACCGCAAAGTCGGCGCAGTTCTCCATGAACCCAAACCCTTCCTTCCTGCACCATCTTCTGAGCCACTTATTTAACTCCCTAAGCTCCCGTTGTCTCTCTAGTGATGCTCGTGGTACTGGTAGTATTTCTGAAAACACTACCTTGGAGGCCCTGGACTTGAGCTTCTCACCTAGTACCCTAACCCTAAGTTCACACCTGAGCGTTTTACAGCGCGTTCAAACGCGCTGTAAAACGCTCAACACATGAAAAGCAATGCTTCCCTATGGGAATGGTTCTCACCTGGGCGTTTTACAGCGCGTACGATCGCGCTGTAAAACGCCCCAAAGCTCAAACAAGTACTTGAGCTTCTTTGGGGCGTTTTGACGCGCGTTTGTGGCCATAGGACACTGCAGTCAATGACACAAACGCGCTTCAAACGCGCGTTTACTATTACAACAAACGCGCGTCAGAAACGCGCGTCAAAAACGCGCGTTTGGGAAACGCTCAGGTGTGAAAGCAGGGTAAAATCATTTTTAAGGCCCTTCCATCTCCCACTGACTTTGTCATTGGTGCCAATGTGTACCATGACCGCCGGGCCTTCCCCAGCCCCACCCAGCAATCTGTCAATCCGATCCGCACATGGTAAAAAGAGACTTTTGTTAAGTGCAATCTGGCCTAGTCTCTTAAAGGGGTTGTCTCACTTCAGAAAATGGCATTTATTATGTAGACAAAGTTAATACAAGGCACTTACTAATGTATTGTGATTGTCCATATTGCCTCCTTTGCTGGCTTGATTAATTTTTTAATCACATTATCCATTGCTCATATCCAGGGGTTATGACCACACTATAGGAAAAAGCGCTGGCTTATGTTCACTACCGCAATCCATGCCACCAGTTTGGCACCTTTTCCTACAGTGTGCAAGCACAACCTCCGCTGCTGGATTGCAGGGTGGTCATAACCCCTGGATATGAGCATTGTATAATGTGATAGAAAAATGAGTCAAGCCCGCAAAGGAGGCAATATGGACAATGACAATACATTAGTACCGTATTTTTCACCATATATATGCCTATGTTTTATAGGAATAAAATAAGAAAAAAATATTTTTCATCAGACCTCAGCTCAGACCCCCAATGTTACTCAGATGTCAGAGCAGACCCCCAATGTTAATTACTCCTCCAATTCGACCTCAGATCAGACCTCAATAAGTCCCCCAATCAGACCTCAGATCAGACCGCCATGTGAATGACCCCCATGCTCAGATCAGATAAAAAAATAACAACTTACCTTTGCTGCTTCTGATGCTGCTGCCACCGCTCCTCACATCCAGCGATCTTCCTGCTGCACGCGCACAGTGTGAGGACAAAGCTCGCCGACGTCCTCACTCTGTGTGCACTCAAAGCATAAACCATGGGCACCCCCAAACTACCATCAGGCAGGGAGTCCATAGTTACAGGGAGTGTCCCGAGGGAACACAGGGTGCTCCTCCTTCACTACACCAACCCCAGAATGCAATGGCTTGGGGGAGTACACCATGAGACATCATCATCAGGGCCAGGGGAGGACTGGCAGCCTTAGTCCTGGGGGGCAAATCTAGTCAAGTGGCCCATTTTTAGCCCCGCCCATCATTAAAAGCCCCTCCTACATATAATAGGCCACTCCCAACACACACTGTACAGCTGACATTTTATAGTTGCGGCCTGTCTCTACACATCATACGGAGAGGGGAGGTCTGTCCTGGCTGCACTGCCTGCTTATATAACAAGCTACAGCCAGGAAGCTCCTCCGCTCTCCTCCCTACCCTGATCCTGCTCAAGGCCTGTGGTTCCCCCCACCATCTGCCACCCGCCCGTGGCCTGCTGCCCCCCTTTGACCGTCCTCACCCAGTTCTGAATCCTCCTTCTGCAAATGGCAGGAGGAGGAGCCGGAGCATCTCCTCTCCTACATAGCACCACATACCTCTTACATCCAGTGATGTCACCTTTGTTGTAGACGTTCTCTTTCCTCATCTTCTCCATTCAGACCAGACCGCCATGATGATTTTTCTGCCATCTCCCTTCACTGCAGAGATTGAGAAACAGACATTAGTTTCCTGCCACCCCCAATACTATACTGCAGAAACAGTCCCCCTGGAAATACAAACTACCACACAGATAGTGCCCCCAATACTGTACCCGCTATGCCCCCAATACTATACTGCAGAAACAGTCCGCCTGGAAATATTACTACCCCACAGATAGTGCCCCCTTAAACAATTATTGGCACACAGCGCTCTAAAAAATAACTGTGCCCAGACACTAATAGTATAAAGATAATGTCCCCCAAAAATAATTGTGCTAAGCTGATACTATGCCAGGGTGCCCCCAAAGTAACAATGCTCCCCAAAATCCCACCAATAGAAATAATTCTCTGCCAGAGCACACTTAGTAGTAATAATGCTTCTATAGTGCCCTAGTAATCATGTTCTTCATAGCCCCTAGTAGTAGTAAAGCTCCCCATAATACCCCCTAGTAGTACTAATTTTCCCTATAATATGACAGTACATGAAATACCCCCGCTTAGTGCCCGCAGTTGAGCTAATGTCCCCATAATGTATGCCAGTATAAAATACCCCTATATAGTGCCCCAGTAAATGCCCTCATACTGCTCCTCTCCCCCTTCCCCATAGTGTCCCCATAATATGCCAGTAAAAAAATGCCCCTTAGTGCCACCAGCAGATGCCCCTATAGTGCTCCTCTCCCCCACAATGTACCAGTAAAAAAATGCCCCTTCTTAGTGCCACCATATGCCCCAATAGTGCTCCACTCCCCCATAGTGCCGCTCTCCCCTATAGTGCCTTCCATAATGTGCCAGTAAAAAATGCCCCCTTAGTGCCACCAAATGCCATAGTGCCCCCCATAATGTTCCAATACAAAAGGCCCCTTTAGAGCCCCCACTTCCCCATAGTGCCCCCAAATAATGCCCCTATAGTAGCACCAGATGCCCCATAGTGCTGCTCTCCCCTATAGTGCCCCCCAGAATGTGCCAATAATAAAAAAAATCCCCTTTAGAGCCCCCAGTTACCCCCATAGTGCTCCTCTCCCCCATGGTGCCCCCGCATAATGTGCCAGTAAGAAATGCCCCCATAGTGCCAGCTCCCCCAATAGTGCCAGCTCCCCCTATAGTGCCCCCATAGTGCCAGCTCCCCCTATAGTGCCCCCCATAGTGCCAGCTCCCCCTATAGTGCCCCCCATAGTGCCAGCTCCCCCTATAGTGCCCCCCCATAGTGCCAGCTCCCCCTATAGTGCCCCCCCATAGTGCCAGCTCCCCCTATAGTCCCCCCATAGTGCCAGCTCCCCCTATAGTCCCCCCCATAGTGCCAGCTCCCCCTATAGTCCCCCCCATAGTGCCAGCTCCCCCTATAGTGCCCCCCCATAGTGCCAGCTCCCCCTATAGTGCCCCCCCATAGTGCCAGCTCCCCCTATAGTCCCCCCATAGTGCCAGCTCCCCCTATAGTCCCCCCCCATAGTGCCAGCTCCCCCTATAGTCCCCCCCATAGTGCCAGCTCCCCCTATAGTCCCCCCCCATAGTGCCAGCTCCCCCTATAGTCCCCCCCCATAGTGCCAGCTCCCCCTATAGTCCCCCCCCATAGTGCCAGCTCCCCCTATAGTCCCCCCCATAGTGCCAGCTCCCCCTATAGTCCCCCCCATAGTGCCAGCTCCCCCTATAGTGCCCCCCATAGTGCCAGCTCCCCCTATAGTCCCCCCCATAGTGCCAGCTCCCCCTATAGTCCCCCCCATAGTGCCAGCTCCCCCTATAGGCCCCCCATAGTGCCAGCTCCCCCTATAGTGCCCCCCATAGTGCCAGCTCCCCCTATAGTGCGCCCCATAGTGCCGATCTCCCCCCCATAGTGCCAGATCTCCCCCCCTATAGTGCCAGATCTCCGCCCCCCCCCATAGTGCCAGATCTCCGCCCCCCCCCCCATAGTGCCAGATCTCCGCCCCCCCCCATAGTGCCAGATCTCCGCAAAGAAGAAAAAAGAAGAAAAAATACTTACCTCCATCAGCAGCGTGTGCTGCCGGCTCAGGCGTCGCGATGATAATGACGTCATCGCGCTTCCTGAGCCGGCCTCTGATAGGCTGCAGGCATTAGTGCCTGCGGCCTATCAGAAGAACAGGGGAGGGACACGCCTCTCCCTCCCCTGCCCCACAGCCCGGCCGCAGCGCAATTACATCCAGGGCCGCGCCGCCTGTGGTGATCGGCGGTGCGGCCCTGAAGAATAAAATTTTTTTTTTTTTTTTTTAGACGGGCGGCCCAGCGGCCGTTTATTTAGGGCGGCCTGGGGGGCAATTGCCTCCCTGCCCCCCGTCCCAGTCCGCCCCTGATCAGGGCCACCAACACTCCCATCCTCAGCTCTGGCTCCTCAGGGCCTCGCTGAAAACATGGATGTCTCGTAGAATGAGAAGAGGAACAAATTGGAACAGATTCTAGTCACCCATGCCTTAAATGTGGTACAGTACTAATAATAGTAATAATGATTATGGTAATAATTAGGGATGAGCGAACTCGAACTGTATAGTTCGGGTTCGTACCGAATTTTGGGGTGTCCGTGACACGGACCCGAACCCGGACATTTTCGTAAAAGTCCGGGTTCGGGTTCGGTGTTCGTCGCTTTCTTGGCGCTTTTGTGACGCTTTCTTGGCGCTTTTTGAAAGGCTGCAAAGCAGCCAATCAACAAGCGTCATACTACTTGCCCCAAGAGGCCGTCACAGCCATGCCTACTATTGGCATGGCTGTGATTGGCCAGAGCACCATGTGACCCAGCCTCTATTTAAGCTGGAGTCACATAGCGCCGCCCGTCACTCTGCTCTGATTAGCGTAGGGAGAGGTTGCGGCTGCGACAGTAGGGCGAGATTAGGCAGATTAACTCCTCCAAAGGACTTGATTAATCGATCGATCTGCAGCTGTGCATCATTGAGCTGCTGAAATTCAATTGCTCACTGTTTTTAGGCTGCCCAGACCGTTTGTCAGTCACTTTTTTCTGGGGTGATCGGCGGCCATTTTGTGTCTTGTGGGTGCTGCGACCAGGCATCAAGCTGCGACCAAGTGCATTTAACCCTCAATGGTGTGGTTGTTTTTTGGCTAAAGCCTACATCAGGGTGAAGCTGTCACACCAAGTGCATTTAACCAGCAATAGTCTGTTTATTTTTTGGCCATATACTACATCAGGGGCAAGCTGCGCCTGTCACCAAGTGCATTTAACCCTCAATGGTGTGGTTGTTTTTTGGCTAAAGCCTACATCAGGGTGAAGCTGTCACACCAAGTGCATTTAACCAGCAATAGTCTGTTCATTTTTTGGCCATATACTACATCAGGGGCAAGCTGCGCCCGTCACCAAGTGCATTTAACCCTCAGTAGTGTGGTTGGTCAAGCTGTCACACCAAGTGCATTTAACCAGCAATAGTCTGTTCATTTTTTGGCCATATACTACATCAGGGGCAAGCTGCGCCAGTCACCAAGTGCATTTAACCCTCAGTAGTGTGGTTGGTCAAGCTGTCACACCAAGTGCATTTAACCAGCAATAGTGTGGTTATTTTTTGGCCATATTCCAGTCTAATTCTGTCAGTAAATCCATACCGGTCACCCAGCGCCTAAATACTAGGCCTCAAATTTATATCCCGCTAAATCTGTCTTTACCGCTGTCCTGTTGTGGCTGGGCAAGTTATTTATTGTCCGTCAAAGCACATTTTTTGTTCAGGGTTGAAATACAATTCCCAATTTAGCAATTTCCTAATTTAGTGGTTTCTGCTATATCAGAGCTATTTGAAATCTATCCCTAAAAGGGTATATAATATTCAAGGTGCACATAGGGTCATTCAGAATAACTTCACACACACGCTACTGTGCATTTCCAAGTCTAATTCTGTCACTAAATCCATACCGGTCACCCAGCGCCTAAATACTAGGCCTCAAATTTATATCCCGCTAAATCTGTCGTTACCGCTGTCCTGTTGTGGATGGGCAAGTTATTTAGTGTCCGTCAAAGCACATTTTTTGTTCTGGGTTGAAATACAATTCCCAATTTAGCAATTTCCTAATTTAGTGGTTTCTGCTGTATCAGAGCTATTTGAAATCTATCCCTAAAAGGGTATATAATATTCAAGGTGCACATAGGGTCATTCAGAATAACTTCACACACACGCTACTGTGCATTTCCAAGTCTAATTCTGTCAGTAAATCTATACCGGTCACCCAGCGCCTAAATACTAGGCCTCAAATTTATATTCAGCTGAATTTGAATACAATAGATTGGGCCAAATAATATTTTTGTTGTTGTGGTGAACGATAACAATGAGGAAAACATCTAGTAAGGGACGCGGACGTGGACATGGTCGTGGTGGTGTTAGTGGACCCTCTGGTGCTGGGAGAGGACGTGGCCGTTCTGCCACATCCACACGTCCTAGTGTACCAACTACCTCAGGTCCCAGTAGCCGCCAGAATTTACAGCGATATATGGTGGGGCCCAATGCCGTTCTAAGGATGGTAAGGCCTGAGCAGGTACAGGCATTAGTCAATTGGGTGGCCGACAGTGGATCCAGCACGTTCACATTATCTCCCACCCAGTCTTCTGCAGAAAGCGCACAGATGGCGCCTGAAAACCAACCCCATCAGTCTGTCACATCACCCCCATGCATACCAGGGAAACTGTCTCAGCCTCAAGTTATGCAGCAGTCTCTTATGCTGTTTGAAGACTCCGCTGGCAGGGTTTCCCAAGGGCATCCACCTAGCCCTTCCCCAGCGGTGGAAGACATAGACTGCACTGACGCACAACCACTTATGTTTCCTGATGATGAGGACATGGGAATACCACCTCAGCATGTCTCTGATGATGACGAAACACAGGTGCCAACTGCTGCGTCTTTCTGCAGTGTGCAGACTGAACAGGAGGTCAGGGATCAAGACTGGGTGGAAGACGATGCAGGGGACGATGAGGTCCTAGACCCCACATGGAATGAAGGTCGTGCCACTGACTTTCACAGTTCGGAGGAAGAGGCAGTGGTGAGACCGAGCCAACAGCGTAGCAAAAGAGGGAGCAGTGGGCAAAAGCAGAACACCCGCCGCCAAGAGACTCCGCCTGCTACTGACCGCCGCCATCTGGGACCGAGCACCCCAAAGGCAGCTTCAAGGAGTTCCCTGGCATGGCACTTCTTCAAACAATGTGCTGACGACAAGACCCGAGTGGTTTGCATGCTGTGCCATCAGAGCCTGAAGCGAGGCATTAACGTTCTGAACCTGAGCACAACCTGCATGACCAGGCACCTGCATGCAAAGCATGAACTGCAGTGGAGTAAACACCTTAAAACCAAGGAAGTCACTCAGGCTCCCCCTGCTACCTCTTCTGCTGCTGCCGCCTCGGCCTCTTCTGCTGCTGCCGCCTCGGCCTCTTCCTCCGCCTCTGGAGGAACGTTGGCACCTGCCGCCCAGCAAACAGGGGATGTACCACCAACACCACCACCACCTCCGTCACCAAGCGTCTCAACCATGTCACACGGCAGCGTTCAGCTCTCCATCTCACAAACATTTGAGAGAAAGCGTAAATTCCCACCTAGCCACCCTCGATCCCTGGCCCTGAATGCCAGCATTTCTAAACTACTGGCCTATGAAATGCTGTCATTTAGGCTGGTGGACACAGACAGCTTCAAACAGCTCATGTCGCTTGCTGTCCCACAGTATGTTGTTCCCAGCCGCCACTACTTCTCCAAGAGAGCCGTGCCTTCCCTGCACAACCAAGTATCCGATAAAATCAAGTGTGCACTGCGCAACTGCCATCTGTAGCAAGGTCCACCTAACCACAGATACGTGGACCAGTAAGCACGGCCAGGGACGCTATAACTCCCTAACTGCACACTGGGTAAATGTAGTGGCAGCTGGGCCCCAGGCGGAGAGCTGTTTGGCGCACGTCCTTCCGCCGCCAAGGATCGCAGGGCAACATTCTTTGCCTCCTGTTGCAACCTCCTCCTTCTCAGCTTCCTCCTCCTCTTCTTCTACCTGCTCATCCAGTCAGCCACACACCTTCACCACCAACTTCAGCACAGCCCGGGGTAAACGTCAGCAGGCCATTCTGAAACTCATATGTTTGGGGGACAGGCCCCACACCGCACAGGAGTTGTGGCGGGGTATAGAACAACAGACCGACGAGTGGTTGCTGCCGGTGAGCCTCAAGCCCGGCCTGGTGGTGTGTGATAATGGGCGAAATCTCGTTGCAGCTCTGGGACTAGCCAATTTGACGCACATCCCTTGCTTGGCGCATGTGCTGAATTTGGTGGTGCAGAAGTTCATTCACAACTACCCCGACATGTCAGAGCTGCTGCATAAAGTGCGGGCCGTCTGTTCGCGCTTCCGGCGTTCACATCCTGCTGCTGCTCGCCTGTCTGCGCTACAGCGTAACTTCGGCCTTCCCGCTCACCGCCTCATATGCGACGTGCCCACCAGGTGGAACTCCACCTTGCACATGCTGGACAGACTGTGCGAGCAGCAGCAGGCCATAGTGGAGTTTCAGCTGCAGCACGCACTGGTCAGTCGCACTACAGAACAGCACCACTTCACCACCAATGACTGGGCCTCCATGCGAGACCTGTGTGCCCTGTTGCGCTGTTTCGAGTACTCCACCAACATGGCCAGTGGCGATGACGCCGTTATCAGCGTTACAATACCACTTCTATGTCTCCTTGAGAAAACACTTAGGGCGATGATGGAAGAGGAGGTGGCCCAGGAGGAGGAGGAGGAGGAGGAGGAGGAAGAGGGGTCATTTTTAGCACTTTCAGGCCAGTCTCTTCGAAGTGACTCAGAGGGAGGTTTTTGGCAACAGCAGAGGCCAGGTACAAATGTGGCCAGCCAGGGCCCACTACTGGAGGACGAGGAGGACGAGGATGAGGAGGAGGTGGAGGAGGATGAGGATGAAGCATGGTCACAGCGGGGTGGCACCCAACGCAGCTCGGGTCCATCACTGGTGCGTGGCTGGGGGGAAAGGCAGGACGATGACGATACGCCTCCCACAGAGGACAGCTTGTCCTTACCCCTGGGACAGCCTGGCACACATGAGCGACTACATGCTGCAGTGCCTGCGCAACGACAGCAGAGTTGCCCACATTTTAACCTGTGCGGACTACTGGGTTGCCACCCTGCTGGATCCACGCTACAAAGACAATGTGCCCACCTTACTTCCTGCACTGGAGCGTGATAGGAAGATGCGCGAGTACAAGCGCACGTTGGTAGACGCGCTACTGAGAGCATTCCCAAATGTCACAGGGGAACAAGTGGAAGCCCAAGGCCAAGGCAGAGGAGGAGCAAGAGGTCGCCAAGGCAGCTGTGTCACGGCCAGCTCCTCTGAGGGCAGGGTTAGCATGGCAGAGATGTGGAAAACTTTTGTCAACACGCCACAGCTAACTGCACCACCACCTGATACGCAACGTGTTAGCAGGAGGCAACATTTCACTAACATGGTGGAACAGTACATGTGCACACCCCTCCACGTACTGACTGATGGTTCGGCCCCATTCAACTTCTGGGTCTCTAAATTGTCCACGTGGCCAGAGCTAGCCTTTTATGCCTTGGAGGTGCTGGCCTGCCCGGCGGCCAGCGTTTTGTCTGAACGTGTATTCAGCACGGCAGGGGGCGTCATTACAGACAAACGCAGCCGCCTGTCTACAGCCAATGTGGACAAGCTGACGTTCATAAAAATGAACCAGGCATGGATCCCACAGGACCTGTCCGTCCCTTGTCCAGATTAGACATTAACTACCTCCCCTTAACCATATATTATTGGACTCCAGGGCACTTCCTCATTCAATCCTATTTTTATTTTCATTTTACCATTATATTGCGAGGCTACCCAAAGTTGAATGAACCTCTCCTCTGTCTGGGTGCCAGGGCCTAAATATATGCCAATGGACTGTTCCAATGTTGGGTGACGTGAAGCCTGATTCTCTGCTATGACATGCAGACTAATTCTCTGCTGACATGAAGCCAGATCCTCTGTTACGGGACCTCTCTCCTCTGCCTGGGTGCTGGGCCTAAATATCTGACAATGGACTGTTGCAGTGGTGGCTGACGTGAAGCCTGATTTTCTGCTATGACATGCAGACTGATTCTCTGCTGACATGAAGCCAGATCCTCTGTTACGGGACCTCTCTCCTCTGCCTGGGTGCTGGGCCTAAATTTATGAAAATGGACTCTTACAGTGGTGGGTGACGTGAAGCCTGATTCTCTGCTATGATATGAAGACTGATTCTCTGCTGACATGAAGCCAGATTGTCTGTTACGGGACCTCTCTCCTCTGCCTGGGTGCTGGGCCTAAATTTATGAAAATGGACTCTTACAGTGGTGGGTGACGTGAAGCCTGATTCTCTGCTATGACATGAAGACTGATTCTCTGCTATGACATGAAGACTGATTCTCTGCTGACATGAAGCCAGATTGTCTGTTACGGGACCTCTCTCCTCTGCCTGGATGCTGGGCCTAAATTTATGAAAATGGACTCTTACAGTGGTGGGTGACGTGAAGCCTGATTCTCTGCTATGACATGAAGACTGATTCTCTGCTGACATGAAGCCAGATTGTCTGTTACGGGACCTCTCTCCTCTGCCTGGGTGCTGGGCCTAAATTTATGAAAATGGACTCTTACAGTGGTGGGTGACGTGAAGCCTGATTCTCTGCTATGACATGAAGACTGATTCTCTGCTGACATGAAGCCAGATTGTCTGTTACGGGACCTCTCTCCTCTGCCTGGGTGCTGGGCCTAAATTTATGACAATGGACTGTTGCAGTGGTGGGTGACGTGAAGCCTGATTCTCTGCTATGATATGAAGACTGATTCTCTTCTGACATGAAGCCAGATCCTCTGTTACGGGACCTCTCTCCTCTGCCTGGGTGCTGGGCCTAAATTTATGAAAATGGACTGTTGCAGTGGTGGGTGACGTGAAGCCTGATTCTCTGCTATGATATGAAGACTGATTCTCTGCTGACATGAAGCCAGATCCTCTGTTACGGGACCTCTCTCCTCTGCCTGGGTGCTGGGCCTAAATATCTGACAATGGACTGTTGCATTGGTGGTTAACGTGAAGCCTGATTCTCTGCTATGACATGCAGACTAATTCTCTGCTGACATGAAGCCAGATTGTCTGTTACGGGACCTCTCTCCTCTGCCTGGGTGCTGGGCCTAAATTTATGAAAATTGACTGTTGCAGTGGTGGGTGACGTGAAGCCTGATTCTCTGCTATGATATGAAGACTGATTCTCTGCTGACATGAAGCCAGATTGTCTGTTACGGGACCTCTCTCCTCTGCCTGGGTGCTGGGCCTAAATTTATGAAAATGGACTCTTACAGTGGTGGGTGACGTGAAGCCTGATTCTCTGCTATGACATGAAGACTGATTCTCTGCTGACATGAAGCCAGATTGTCTGTTACGGGACCTCTCTCCTCTGCCTGGGTGCTGGGCCTAAATTTATGAAAATGGACTCTTACAGTGGTGGGTGACGTGAAGCCTGATTCTCTGCTATGACATGAAGACTGATTCTCTGCTGACATGAAGCCAGATTGTCTGTTACGGGACCTCTCTCCTCTGCCTGGGTGCTGGGCCTAAATTTATGAAAATGGACTGTTGCAGTGGTGGGTGACGTGAAGCCTGATTCTCTGCTATGATATGAAGACTGATTCTCTGCTGACATGAAGCCAGATCCTCTGTTACGGGACCTCTCTCCTCTGCCTAGGTGCTGGGCCTAAATATCTGACAATGGACTGTTGCATTGGTGGCTGACGTGAAGCCTGATTCTCTGCTATGACATGCAGACTAATTCTCTGCTGACATGAAGCCAGATTGTCTGTTACGGGACCTCTCTCCTCTGCCTGGGTGCTGGGCCTAAATTTATGAAAATGGACTGTTGCAGTGGTGGGTGACGTGAAGCCTGATTCTCTGCTATGACATGAAGACTGATTCTCTGCTGACATGAAGCCAGATTGTCTGTTACGGGACCTCTCTCCTCTGCCTGGGTGCTGGGCCTAAATTTATGAAAATGGACTCTTACAGTGGTGGGTGACGTGAAGCCTGATTCTCTGCTATGACATGAAGACTGATTCTCTGCTATGACATGAAGACTGATTCTCTGCTGACATGAAGCCAGATTGTCTGTTACGGGACCTCTCTCCTCTGCCTGGGTGCTGGGCCTAAATTTATGACAATGGACTGTTGCAGTGGTGGCTGACGTGAAGCCTGATTCTCTGCTATGACATGCAGACTGATTCTCTGCTGACATGAAGCCAGATCCTCTGTTACGGGACCTCTCTCCTCTGCCTGGGTGCTGGGCCTAAATTTATGAAAATGGACTGTTGCAGTGGTGGGTGACGTGAAGCCTGATTCTCTGCTATGATATGAAGACTGATTCTCTGCTGACATGAAGCCAGATCCTCTGTTACGGGACCTCTCTCCTCTGCCTGGGTGCTGGGCCTAAATATCTGACAATGGACTGTTGCATTGGTGGCTGACGTGAAGCCTGATTCTCTGCTATGACATGCAGACTAATTCTCTGCTGACATGAAGCCAGATTGTCTGTTACGGGACCTCTCTCCTCTGCCTGGGTGCTGGGCCTAAATTTATGAAAATGGACTGTTGCAGTGGTGGGTGACGTGAAGCCTGATTCTCTGCTATGACATTAAGACTGATTCTCTGCTGACATGAAGCCAGATTGTCTGTTACGGGACCTCTCTCCTCTGCCTGGGTGCCGGGGCCTAAATATCTGAGAATGGGCTGTTCCAGTGGTGAGTGACGGGAAGCCAGATTCTCTGCTATGGGACCTCTCTCCAATTGATTTTGGTTAATTTTTATTTATTTAATTTTTATTTTAATTCATTTCCCTATCCACATTTGTTTGCAGGGGATTTACCTACATGTTGCTACCTTTTGCAGCCCTCTAGCCCTTTCCTGGGCTGTTTTACAGCCGTTTTAGTGCCGAAAAGTTCGGGTCCCCATTGACTTCAATGGGGTTCGGGTTCGGGACGAAGTTCGGATCGGGTTCGGATCCCGAACCCGAACATTTTCGGGAAGTTCGGCCGAACTTCTCGAACCCGAACATCCAGGTGTTCGCTCAACTCTAGTAATAATAACTAGAGATTAGCAAATTTAAAAAAAAAATAGATTTGGTCAGTTACCGAATTTTCCGAAAAGATTTGATTAGATCCAAATTAATTTGGGGCGAATAGCATTAAAAAAACTGTGATTTCCTGGCGGCAGAGAGCCAGTATAGTGGTGTAGAACACTCTGCCTTGCAGTAACATGCATAGGGAGTCTGCTGTAGTAGTGAAACAATACTGTGAGTCAGTATGACATGCAGATGACAGGCGTCGCTCTTAGAATCGCTGCACAGCTTCACTTATTTGGGCAGTTACAGGGCCAAAACTAACTAAATAACTCAAGTGTGAACTCAGCCTTACAGGTCAATGTTAGCGTGAAAGAGCGCACTTCTTTTACACCGTCGTCAGCTGATTCCCAATAGATGTCTACAGAACCTGTTTTATTAAACGCTTATACAAGTAGAGCCCCCCGAGAGAGTGGAGAGGGTGTCAGCAGTAAGTTTGTGTTGATGTCACTGATTATTTTGCCCTTCCTCTGATCCGTCAGAACAATAACCCCCAAAAATACAGATCTTGTTTGTTGAGCATCCGCCTTAACTCGGTCAGCATTTGGTCAGTAATCCATCAGTATTGCTAATGCCAAAATAAACAGGAGTGGATGCAAAACAGAGATGACACGTGAATGGAATATTTCCATGTCTTCTGTGTTTTGCACCCACTCCTGCTTTTGGCTATCAAATCATAAGCCAATTCTGATGGGACCATACAGGCCTTACAGCTGCTACACAGACAGGATCTGTTGTGCGTCTCATTTTTCCTTCCCTCTGACAGATCAGAAGAAGGGTCAAATAAATGATGATGTCAACCAGGCCAAAAAGGCAAAATAGTTGCCCAGTCATAAAGTGGGGAGGATGGGAACAGCATGAGTCTGATGCAGGTAGCCAGAAGAAACCGGTCTCTTTTGTCAAGGTTTGGGTGAGGCAGCATAGATGATTTAATATGATGCATCAGGCATTGATGGATGGAAATCCTGTCTGATCCACACCTGATTCATCTTGACAAAAGGTCAGTCTCTGCACATTTTGGGTGGACAGGCACAGCACTAAACTCCCACTCTGATGCCACACTACTGACAGGATAGTTCAGTTTGTCCTCCCTCTCAGCGGGTGTAAAAAAGGCGAGGGTCTTACATGGTGAAGAGCCAGTAGTCATCCCTCTGCTGAATGGTGACAATTCGGCTGTCACTACGCAAGCAAGTGAGCATGCATCGGGCCATTTGCGCAAGTGACTCGCAGGGACTCCCTGCCTCCATCTCCATTGCATACTGCCACGGTGTGTCTGGGTCATCTGCCTTGTCTTCCTCATCTCACTCTTGCTCCTCTGGCTGCTCCTGCTCCTCCTCTCCTGTCACCTGTGTAGAAAAACCACCCATTTCTCTACACATTGCTTGTGCTCCAATGTCCTCCTCCTCCTCCTCCAGTTCAGCCCCCCACAGGGCTCATGTGGCCGTGAGATGTAGGCGCCACGTCTCCAGTCCTCTGACCAGCCAGATTTACCAGCATCTTTTCTAGGATATGAATCAGTGGGATGACGTTGTTCATCCCGTAGTCCTGGCGACTGACAAATAAAATGGCCTCCTCAAAGGGCACGAGCAAACGGCAGGTGTCACGCATGAGCTGCCACTGGCTAACATCGAAGTTACACAGGGGAGTACCTCTGTCCACCCGTATCATCAAGAAATCGGTTATGGCCTTTCTATGTTCGTACAGTCGGTCCAACATATGGAGGGTGGAATTCCAAAAAGTGGAAACGGCACATATCAGCCTATGTTGGGGACGCCATTCTGCCACTGAAGCTCAAAGAGGGAGTGGCTGAAGTGCATGCAAAGTTTCCTGGCCATTTTAAGGATGTCTTGCAGATGGGTGGAAGACTTCAGGAACCGCTGGACAACCAGATTGAACACATGCACCATGGAGGGCGCATGGCTCAGCCGTCCTTGAGCCTTCTGTTCTACATATTTGTGCAGGACTGGTACTGCCTTTTGGTCAAAGAAATGACGGCTTGGGACTCTCCATCTCGCCTCGGCACAAGCCATCATTTCTCTGAAAGGTGCAGAGTCCACCACTTGGAAAGGGAGGGACTGCAGAACCAGCAACTTGGTCAGGAGCACATTCAGCTTCTGCGCTGTTGGATGAGTGCACGCATACCGTTGTCTCTTGGCAATCGATTCAGTGATCGATTGCTGCAACATTGGCACACTGGCCATGCTTCATCTTCTGCCCACAAATTCGACAAATGGCCATGTTCACCTCCCCCAGCGGTTTAACAAAACACTGCCACACTGCAGAGTAGGTGATTTTACCCCCAACACTCAGCACTGACTGCTACTGCCACTGCCTCCGTGAACCCCTGCACCACTACTTTCCAGGCTGGTAGGCTCCTGCGAAGCAGGTGGTCTACCATGGGCACATTTGGCTCCCGACCTCCCACTGCTGCCACCTTGCTTACTAAGTACACTGGAAAATGTCTGAATCCAAGATGACTGAGGATATTTATAGGGCTGTGACTTCACAGGGCTGGCTGCTGATTAGCTGCATGCATGGCATTGTCGGTGATTCCTCGTTCCCAAAGTTCCTTGCTCCATGTCCTAATTTTTGGAAAAAACGCGATTCGTTACCAAGAAGCATGAGGAAATTCGAATTCGGTGCGAATCAAATAATTCCTGAAATTCGGATAGAACTCCACTTCATCAGCTTCGATCCGCTTATCTCTAATAATAACTATTAAAATTAAATCAATTATATATAATTATTATATAGATATATTACTATATAATCACAGTGATAATATTTAAAATAAAAATAAAATAGAAGTAAAATTAATATTAATAGTTGTAATAATAGTAATAATAATAATCATCATCATTATTATTATAATAGTTCTAAATAATATTATTATTATTATTACTACTATATGGGAGATAGTACATTTCTGGTGTTAGTAAGTTTGCCCTTATTTAAGGCAGGTTACCTCAGTATGTTCTACTGAAATATTCACTAACACTGGATATATATTTATCCAGGACACTGCTTGTCACCTGCACAGCTTGTTTTTTTCCATCATCAGATTCATCACTAAAAAGCATTACATCCCGTAGACCTTATCAAGGCACCATTTATAGTCCTGTGTGGTTCTCAGAGAGGGCCTGAGCTAGTGGAGCTGAATGTATAACTGCACTTAGCCGCTCAGCGCCTTTATGTAATGTGGCTTTATCAGCCGTTCTTGCAGGTACATTATGCATTTTGTAGACAATAAATGGCATCAAAGGTAAAAAGATTGAGAAGAAAAGCTTCATTATGCTGTTTCTCTGCTCATAATACTTAATCATAGACCATTCTCCTCCATGGAAGGACTGGAGCTCTGCATGACACTGCTGAGTATGGGGAAATAACAAAGTTTCCCAAGTTGACTGCAAAGCTTATCTGCTGAATTGAAAGGGGCCCTCATTATGGTACCACCTGGAACACTTGTATGTGTTTCCCCCTGCACCTATTCCTGACCTTTGGGTTAGTCTGTTCCTCATCCCTTTGTTTTCTAATAGCGCGCCTCGAACCTTGATGCTGGTGAACTGAACGTCAAAGTTGTCGGGCGTTCGCTGCAATAGCAAACACAGTCCATTGACAAGAGTGGCGCTGTTGCTCATAACAGAGGGATACTTGTGTTTCTGTAATCCAATTTCAAGTGTAAGGCTACATTCACATGACTGCGCCGTGTTTAGCGGTCCGCAGGCTGTGTGTGTTCTGCATTTTGCAGAAAGTACAGGGCCAGAGCTATATAGAAAATGCCTATTCTTGTCCGCGGATAAGAATAGGACATGCTCTATATTTTCAGAGGGGCCGTGGAACGGAACTACGGATGCGGACAGCACACTGTGTGTTGCCCACATCTTTTGCGGCCCCATTGAAACTAATGGTTCCGCACCCGTTCTGCTGGATTGCAGAATGGATTCATACCCATTCATACAGTCATGTGAATGAGGCCTAACTGTTGTTCCAGGTTTTTTTTCAGAATAAGCCACCATTTGGGTGTAAATGAGGAATAACACTATTTATGGCCATTAGTTTTGAGCAAAAAGAGCTTCAGATCAGAGATCCGAAGTCAATTCCTGGAAACACTTCGGTTTTAATGCTGTCTCCATATAGGCAAAATTTGCTTCACCCGAAGTCACGCAAGACTTCGGTAAATTAATTTGGTAATCACATCTGCGTCTTCAAAAACATTTAAAAATAGTAATCGGAATTCGAGTTTGGTAGCAAACCTGACATTCGCTCAACACTACTGGCCATTATTTGACTTGTAGATTAAATTTTTATCAGTTTCCCCCCCTACAATCTGTACTTTTTTATGAGCTGGTGGTTGGGGATTAGCTGGAATAACAATAGACTACACGTGGAGAAACAGGGGATCCTGCTCCCTAAGGGCTCATGCACATGACTGCATGTATTTTGCTGTCCGCAAAAAAACTGATCTGCAAAAAATACGGCTGACATCCGTGTGCATTGGCCCTTCATAGAACAGTACTATCCTTGTCCGTAATGCGGACAATAATAGGGCATGTTCTATTTTTTTGCGGAACAGAATTACGGACATACGGAATGCACACAGAATAACTTCCGCAAAGTGAATGGTTCCACATATGGTCCCGCAAAAAAAATGGAATGGACACGGAAAGAAAATACGTTCGTGTGCATTAGCCCTAACTCTCTGAAGCTCGCCCTCAGAAGCAACAGCAGTAATGGAGGACATTATACAGTAGTGCTGAGAAGTGTAGATGTGAATCCAGCAGTAAAGTAAGACAGTAACTTACAAACCAACAGACTCTGTGTCAGTCTCTCCTCCTTTGCCTGTCTCCAGTAGCCCCTCCCTCCTTATTCCTCTCCATAGACTTCTTGTCACAGCCTATGGTGTTAAGTAGATGTTTCTTTGGTCTTTATTTATTGCAGCATATGGTTTCCTGGTTTCCCGTGTGATGTGTGTTGTGTGCTGTGTCTCTTGTGTTGTTGTGGACAGCAGCACTTGTACATGGGTTCCAGGCTCTGTGTCGGTGGCAGGTAGGTGTGGTACTAGTCTCACTTACCTGCCATTGCCATATGGCTGTTTCTGTTTCCCCTGTCTTTATAGCTTGGCCAGTGAGACTCCTGTTCGTCCGTATCTAGGAGGAACAGGTAGTCTTACCCAGCTCCTAGTCCAGGGCCACCCTGCGGGCTAGCAGGAATATCAGGTTCCGGAGTATGAGCCCTCCTACCATCAGGGTTGGCTCATACAGGCTAGGAGACAGGGTCAGAATTAGGGATTGTTAGGAGGTGACCTGCTCCCTGATTCCTGTCCTGGCCATGCTCTGACCATCCATCTGCTGATACCGCACGGCTGAGGGTTTTCCCCATCCTCAGCCGTGACACTTCTATTTAATCAGTTTCTTCATTGAGTAGGCAGCCTGTCTTCAATGAAGATGGATCTGAGCAGTGAATTTAAGGTTAATAAAGTCTTTTTTCTGATAAGATATATTACAAAGTTTTTTGTATCATTCATTTATGAACAGACTAAAACAACAAATACTCTTTAAAGTGTATATACTCCCTCCTAGGGCTCTGAATCATTTGGTAATATATTTTGACAGCAGTCGTTGCACTTCTGTTCTGGTAAAGAGCTCCAAATCCTCTACTTGAACAAAGATTTTAAAATAATGTTATGGCCACCTACAGTCAGTCACCACTAGAGGGGGCTTAGGTGCTTACTACATACTTTTCATAAGCAGTAAACTACTAAGCTCCACCTAGTGGTGGCTACTGGCAGCCAAAATGTAATGCTTGGGACCAGGATATATTAGGAAATGAATCAGTCCAGAATTTTGGACCTAAAAATGACATCCTATCAAAGAAACAGTATCAGGAATACATAATGCAATATAATCCCTCAACCACTGTAAAAGAAATAACGATTTTGGTCGCTAAGAACAGAGACGGTTTATTAACTGTGAATAAACTAACCATACAGTAGGTCACGCCATCGTTTTTCACAAGCCAAGCCGAGTTGAAAAGCAGGTCTATGGTTCTCGATCATCATCCTGGCCAAGAACAACAACCTGGGATTAGTCTTTCTTGTCGGAACTAAATAACACTGACAGATACATTTCTGTGAAAATGTGATTAGAGCTTTCTTTATGTAAAAATGTGAGTCACTGTGACAGGACTAATTTAAGATGAAAAATGGGTCTATTAAACTGATTAGCCATTACATTTGAAATGAGTAGAAACTGGAGATTAATATCATTTTCTCACCACACGTGTTGAAATCGGGAATATAACATATAGTAAACACATAAATAAATGAAATAATAATAAAATATAACTATACATCAGATTGGGCTCCAGTAATTAGCTCCAAATACTTATTGAGGTAAGAAAAAAATAATCCTAAAAATAAGCCCTAATGATAACCTGATTTCTCCATTGTAATTATCCATCATGGTGACTGTCTAGCCTCAAAAATTGGTGGCATACTGGAAGGGTATGCTGGCAATGCTAATGTCTACGTTCTACCAGGGGCATAGCTAAAGGCTCATGTGCCCTGGTGCAAGAGTTCATCTTGGGCCCCCTTCCCTCAGTGCTTTGTGGCCAGGGGCAGGGACGCACTTGAAATGGCCCCCCCATGACAAATTCTTGACCTAACCCCTTCCCTCCAGCCAGAGGTGTAACTTGACCAGTATGCACTTTCTATAATACCGGTGTCTTCTTATGCGTCTTCTTATGCGGCCCCCTATAGCTACACCCCTGCGTTCTACCTATTTGTGGGGGTTACCAGTTGGGTCACCAGTTGGCAATTAGTGGCACACCCTTGCAGTATGCACTTTAAAAGGGCTGTCTGGGATTTTTTTAAATGCAAATGAGCAAGGAATATGATAGAGCAGGGATCAGCAACCTCCGGCACTCCAGCTGTTCTGAAACTACAACTCCCAGAATCCTCCTTTAACCCCTATGGGAATTACAAGAATAGCAGAGTGAGTGTGCATGCTGAGAGTTGTAGTTTCACAGCAACTGGAGTGCCGAAGGTTGCTGATCCCTGTGATAGAATACAAAAACCCTACTTACCTGTTCAGTCCCCATTGATCTGATTTAGCCCTATTCGTCTGTGTATACTGACCTGCAGTGATGACTTTACATGGACACAAGACTACTGCAGCCAATTACTGGCCTCAGTGGCCGTGTGTCATACATGCTAGCTTCACCACTGGGACCAGTAATTGGATGTGACTAATGAAGCAGTGGCAATAGAGCGGTGAGGGACTGAACAGGTCCTTTTTTTTAATCAATGACAACCCCTTTATGAAGTCCTTCAAAATCCCTAACTCTTGCAAATCAGCACTGACATAGGTTTGGCCCACTTAGCACAAATGAAGCTGATGACCGTGGCAAAGTCCTGTACCGTTGTGAGGCAACTGCTGCCACCCACCAGTGTACTGTAGAGTTTTACGGGTTTTCTCATTTTGACAGCCCCTTCAATATGCCCGATTAACCCCTAGGAAAGTCATATAGAGGAGGCAGTTCCCTCAACCCTCCTAAAACCCTTTAAAGAGGCATGATGAACATTTTCTCAACTAGAATAACTCAGATGATGGAGTAAAAATAATTTTTGTAATATTTCTTTTAGTTTACATACCTTAGACATTGGTACAGGATGGGCTTGGAGGAGACATTTTGTTTTCGTTCCAGTATAAATCATCTAAAAATAATAAAAAGTGTTTATCTCTAGTTTCTATATTTGGCTGAGTTTACTCTGGAACACATCTATGCAATCTGGACACTGCAGTTTTTTTTTCTTACTGATAGAGATCTACCACGTTGGATAAGGTCCATTGGCAAGCAGCAATTTCCCAGTCACACAAAGGTTCTCAATGAGATCCAGGTGTGTTTTTACTCGGCTATTCCAGGATATATCTGAGGCTCTATTCATGTACAATATATGCAAAAAGTACGTCTCTCTCCCCCAATATATGTAACTGTATGCCCTTTCACTTTTTTCACATTTTGTTATGTTGCTGCCTTGTGCTAAAATAAAAAATGAAGCTTTCCCACATCAATGTGCGCTCAACCCTCTTAATAAAAAACAAAAATAAATGAAAACATAATTTTAGAAATGTTTGCAAATTTATTGAAAATTAAAAACAAAAATTTTAAATGGCCATAAGTATTTAGACCCTTTGTTATGACTTAAAATTTACCTTGATTGGGGTCCACTTGCGGTAAATTCAGTTGAACATGATTTGGAAAGACAAACTCCTGTCTATATAAGGTCTCACAATATATCAGAGCAAAAACCAAGCCATGAGAAGGAAAGAACTGCCTGTGAAGTTCAGAGACAGGATTTTGTGGAGGCACAGATCTAGAAAAGGGTACGAAACTATTTCTTCTGCATTGAAAGTTCCCAAGAACACAGTGGCTTCTATAATTGTTAAAGGGGTTGTCTCACTTCAGCAAGTGGCATTCATCATGTAGAGAAAGAAAGTTAATACAAAACACTGATTAATGTATCGTGATTGTCCATATTGCCTCCTTTGCTGGCCTGATACATTTTTCCATCACATTATACACTACTCGTTTCCATGGTTACGACCACCCTGCAATACATCAGTGGTGGTCGTGCTTTTACACCATAGGAAAAAACACCAGCCTCTCTGGTGCCCTGTGTCGTTTGGAAAGTCAGCTATGTACAATCACGCACCTGTGTAGAGCAACCTCTATGCACGCGGGAGTGACTTGTTGAATTTGACTTTCTCCACTTACAGCTTACGCATCAGACACCCAGGGGTTAATCAAGTAGCCTTTTAATCCGGAGATTGCATTACAAGATGTTGCATTGTAATCCAGATGGTAAAAGAATTATGCCAACAATAACTCCTAAGGCCTCTTTCACACTTGCGTTGTCCGGATCCGGCGTGTACTCCACTTGCCGGAATTACACGCCGGATCTGGAAAAACGCAAGTGTACTGAAAGCATTTGAAGACGTCTTCAAAATGCTTACAGTGTTACTATGGCACCCAGGACGCTATTAAAGTCCTGGTTGCCATAGTAGGAGCGGGGGAGCGGTATACTTACAGGGGCGCTCCAGAGTGACGTCAGAGCGCCCCAGGCGCATGGATGACGTGCCATGTGATCAGTATGCTGCTCCCCCGCTCCCCACTACACTTTACCATGGCTGCCAGGACTTTAGCGTCCTGGCAGCCATGGTAACCATTCAGAAAAAGATAAACGTCGGATCCGGAAATGCGCCGAAACTACGTTTAGCTTAAGGCCGGATCAATGCCTTTCAATGGGCATTAATTCTGGATCCGGCCTTGCGGCAAGTCTTCAGGATTTTTGGCCGGAGCAAAAAGCGCAGCATGCTGCGGTATTTTCTCCGGCCAAAAAACGTTCCGTTCCGGAACTGAAGACATCCTGATGCATCCTGAACGGATTTCACTCCATTCAGAATGCATTAGGATAAAACTGATCAGGATTCTTCCGGCATAGAGCCCCGACGACGGAACTCTATGCCGGAAGAAAAGAATGCAGGTGTGAAAGAGCCCTAACTCAGAAGATCTGAGCACACAATGAGCAAGGCATCACTGGGAAAACAGGGAGTGGCTAGGCTAAAATAACTAGAAGGGGGGGGAGAGGAGCATACCAATAGACAATGCAAGATACTGGAACAGAACATGCTCGGCACAACTGCAATGAGCAGGGCCGTGGTACGATTACACGGACGCTAAATTATGCAGTGGGTCAGGATATGGGTATAATAGTCTATTGCAGCATGCACAGGGTACAGTCACAGGGCCCTTTAAGGTGTTGTAATGTTTTTTAGAGGACATCCCTAATTTAGCGTGAGGGAGGAGATTGATTTCCAAAGTATATGGAAATCTGTTACAGCAGAAGACAAATAAAAAAGCTATAACTACCCTGAATTATAGATGGTGTGAGGATCTAAATATGCAAAGGGAAGAATTTTGGGAAAAGGCTATACAGTCTAAAAATAAGCTTTCAAACAACTTCTCATACAGAATTATGCAATTTAATATACTTTACCGTTTATATTACTCCTCAAAGTTTTTAATGAAATGTTATAAATCTAAACAATTTAACTGTAGATGACATCCATATACTTTGGACATGTTTAAAGATCCAGTGCTTCTGGAGGGACGTGAAGGAAAAAATAGAGAAATATCATCTGTTTAAACTCCCTCTTAGTTTCGAGGTATGTATCCTGGGCGTGATGGATAAAATGGTTACCTCCAAAGATCAAAAAGTAGCATCTAAATTGTTATTTTATGCTAGAAAATGTGTTGTGACACACTGGGGAGACGGGATGGTACCTACAGTTAAGGAATGGGAGAGGTTGACCAGATTCTCACTTGTTGGAGAAGAATTTCACTTGGTGTCAATTAGAAAGAAAGATATGTTTGAAAAAAAGTGGCAGAGATGTCTGGTCTAGTAACATGGGGCTAGTGGTAGATTCGGAGTGGGGATGGGGGACTAGGGTGGCAGTGTGGGGACAGTCTGGAGAGTTGGGAGCAGTGTTTTTTTTTTCTCCCCTCCTAGCCCCCCCCCACACCCCACAGGAATGAACTAAGCAACAGAAGGGACGACGAAAAGGTATTATGGTTTATGCTGTTAAGGAAAAGAGTAAAGTAAAATGGAATCGTTTAATTTTTGTAAATCATAAACAGCTAATAAAGATTATAAAATAAAATTAAAAAAAGTGTTGTAACTCACGTACCAGGTTAGGAATGCCAGAGTGGTGTAATATCTCTGTATGGTAGTGGTAATGGTGTCAGTGGTGTCTCCTACCTGGGTACGGCTGGACTCCTGGCTCACTTGCAATAAAATTAGTGTAGTGCTAGTAGGAGTAATAGAGGAATTTGCAGCAGAAATTGAGATCCAGACCTTGGGTAAAGTTCAAACGTCTTTACTCAGAGTAACTTTCATCCAAGCAAGATACAGCTTTAGTCTTAGGTCCCAGCACGTATTGGCAGGAATTTATCTTCTGCTCACTCATGTACCTGGAGCTTTGCAGGAAAGGACGTCTGCTTGTTAGCTCTATAATGTGGCAGGAATTTGGCTTCTGCACTTTCTATTTTCTGCTAGCTGAGGAGGAATATGGCTTCTCCTGGGTCTCTGGTCTGTACTCACAGTTAGCTTCACAGGGTATGGTTCTTACTCAGGGGAGGACTGGCAGCCTTAGTCCTGGGGGGCAAATCTAGTCAAGTGGCCCATTTTTAGCCCCGCCCATCATTAAAAGCCCCTCCTACATATAATAGGCCACTCCCAACACACACTGTACAGCTGACATTTTATAGTTGCGGCCTGTCTCTACACATCATACAGAGAGGGGAGGTCTGTCCTGGCTGCACTGCCTGCTTATATAACAAGCTACAGCCAGGAAGCTCCTCCGCTCTCCTCCCTACCCTGATCCTGCTCAAGGCCTGTGGTTCCCCCCACCATCTGCCACCCGCCCGTGGCCTGCTGCCCCCCTTTGACCGTCCTCACCCAGTTCTGAATCCTCCTTCTGCAAATGGCAGGAGGAGGAGCCGGAGCATCTCCTCTCCTACATAGCACCACATACCTCTTACATCCAGTGATGTCACCTTTGTTGTAGACGTTCTCTTTCCTCATCTTCTCCATTCAGACCAGACCGCCATGATGATTTTTCTGCCATCTCCCTTCACTGCAGAGATTGAGAAACAGACATTAGTTTCCTGCCACCCCCAATACTATACTGCAGAAACAGTCCCCCTGGAAATACAAACTACCACACAGATAGTGCCCCCAATACTGTACCCGCTATGCCCCCAATACTATACTGCAGAAACAGTCCGCCTGGAAATATTACTACCCCACAGATAGTGCCCCCTTAAACAATTATTGGCACACAGCGCTCTAAAAAATAACTGTGCCCAGACACTAATAGTATAAAGATAATGTCCCCCAAAAATAATTGTGCTAAGCTGATACTATGCCAGGGTGCCCCCAAAGTAACAATGCTCCCCAAAATCCCACCAATAGAAATAATTCTCTGCCAGAGCACACTTAGGCTACTTTCACACTAGCGTTCGATCGGATCCGTTCTGAACGGATCCGATCGTAATAATGCAGACGGAGGCTCCGTTCAGAACGGATCCGTCTGCATTATATTAGCTAAAAAAAAAGCTAAGTGTGAAAATAGCCTGGGACGGATCCGTCCAGACTTTCAATGTAAAGTCAATGGGGGACGGATCCGCTTGAAGATTGAGCCATATTGTGGCATCTTCAAACGGATCCGTCCCCATTGACTTACATTGTAAGTCTGGACGGATCCGCACGGATCCGCACGGCCAGGCGGACACCCGAACGCTGCAAGCAGCGTTCAGCTGTCCGCCTGCCCGTGCGGAGGCGAGCGGAGGCTGAACGCCGCCAGACTGATGCAGTCTGAGCGGATCCGCTCCATTCAGACTGCATCAGGGCTGGACGGCTGCGTTCGGGTCCGCTCGTGAGCCCCCTTCAAACGGAGCTCACGAGCGGACCGACGAACGCTAGTGTGAAAGTAGCCTTAGTAGTAATAATGCCCCTATAGTGCCCTAGTAATCATGTTCTTCATAGCCCCTAGTAGTAGTAAAGCTCCCCATAATACCCCCTAGTAGTACTAATTTTCCCTATAATATGACAGTACATGAAATACCCCCGCTTAGTGCCCGCAGTTGAGCTAATGTCCCCATAATGTATGCCAGTATAAAATACCCCTATATAGTGCCCCAGTAAATGCCCTCATACTGCTCCTCTCCCCCTTCCCCATAGTGTCCCCATAATATGCCAGTAAAAAAATGCCCCTTAGTGCCCCCAGCAGATGCCCCTATAGTGCTCCTCTCCCCCACAATGTACCAGTAAAAAAATGCCCCTTCTTAGTGCCACCATATGCCCCAATAGTGCTCCACTCCCCCATAGTGCCGCTCTCCCCTATAGTGCCTTCCATAATGTGCCAGTAAAAAATGCCCCCTTAGTGCCACCAAATGCCATAGTGCCCCCCATAATGTTCCAATACAAAAGGCCCCTTTAGAGCCCCCACTTCCCCATAGTGCCCCCAAATAATGCCCCTATAGTAGCACCAGATGCCCCATAGTGCTGCTCTCCCCTATAGTGCCCCCCAGAATGTGCCAATAATTAAAAAAAAAGCCCCTTTAGAGCCCCCAGTTACCCCCATAGTGCTCCTCTCCCCATGGTGCCCCCGCATAATGTGCCAGTAAGAAATGCCCCCATAGTGCCAGCTCCCCCAATAGTGCCAGCTCCCCCTATAGTGCCCCCCCATAGTGCCAGCTCCCCCTATAGTGCCCCCCCATAGTGCCAGCTCCCCCTATAGTGCCCCCCCATAGTGCCAGCTCCCCCTATAGTGCCCCCCCATAGTGCCAGCTCCCCCTATAGTCCCCCCCATAGTGCCAGCTCCCCCTATAGTCCCCCCTATAGTGCAAGCTCCCCCTATAGTCCCCCCCATAGTGCCAGTTCCCCCTATAGTCCCCCCCATAGTGCCAGATCCCCCTATAGTCCCCCCCATAGTGCCAGCTCCCCCTATAGTCCCCCCCCATAGTGCCAGCTCCCCCTATAGTCCCCCCCATAGTGCCAGCTCCCCCTATAGTCCCCCCCATAGTGCCAGCTCCCCCTATAGTCCCCCCCATAGTGCCAGCTCCCCCTATAGTCCCCCCCCATAGTGCCAGCTCCCCCTATAGTCCCCCCCATAGTGCCAGCTCCCCCTATAGGCCCCCCATAGTGCCAGCTCCCCACAGTGCCCCCATAGTGCCAGCTCCCCCTATGGTGCACCCCATAGTGCCAGCTCCCCTTATAGTGCCCCCCATAGTGCCAGCTCCCCCTATAGTACCCCCCCATAGTGACAGCTCCCCCTATAGGCCCCCCCATAGTGCCAGCTCCCCACAGTGCCCCCATAGTGCCAGCTCCCCCTATGGTGCGCCCCATAGTGCCAGCTCCCCTTATAGTGCCCCCCATAGTGCCAGCTCCCCCTATAGTGCCAGCTCCCCCTATAGTGCCCCCCATAGTGCCAGCTCCCCCTATAATGCCCCCCATAGTGCCAGCTGCCCTTATAGTGCCCCCCATAGTGCCAGCTCCCCCTATAGTGCCCCCCATAGTGCCAGCTCCCCCTATAGTGCACCTCATAGTGCCAGATCTCCCCCCCATAGTGCCAGATCTCCCCCCCCATAGTGCCAGATCTCCCCCCCATAGTGCCAGATCTCCCCCCCTATAGTGCCAGATCTCCGCCCCCTCCCCATAGTGCCAGATCTCCGCCCCCCCCCCCATAGTGCCAGATCTCCGCCCCCCCCCATAGTGCCAGATCTCCGCCCCCCCCCATAGTGCCAGATCTCCGCAAAGAAGAAAAAAGAAGAAAAAATACTTACCTCCATCAGCAGCGTGTGCTGCCGGCTCAGGCGTCGCGATGATAATGACGTCATCGTGCTTCCTGAGCCGGCCTCTAATAGGCTGCAGGCATTAGTGCCTGCGGCCTATCAGAAGAACAGGGGAGGGACACGCCTCTCCCTCCCCTGCCCCACAGCCCGGCCGCAGCGCAATTACATCCAGGGCCGCGCCGCCTGTGGTGATCGGCGGTGCGGCCCTGAAGAATAAAAAAATATATATTTTTTTTTTTTAGACGGGCGGCCCAGCGGCCGTTTATTTAGGGCGGCCTGGGGGGCAATTGCCTCCCTGCCCCCCGGCCCAGTCCGCCCCTGTTCTTACTGGAACTGGAGTTGTCTGCTTGCTTCTACCAGCTGAGGCTGGAACACCAACTGGGGATGATGATTAGAGTTGAGCGGACACCTGGATGTTTGGGTTCGACGGGTTCGGACGAACTTGAGAAAAAAGTTTGTGTTCGGGACCCGAACTTGACCCCGAACCCGAACCCCATTGAAGTCAATGGGGACCTGAACTTTTGAGCACTAGAATGGCTGTAAAAATGTAATAGAAAGGGCTAGAGGGCTGCAAATGGCATCAAAATGTGGTTAAGAGCATGGCAAGTGCTCTGCAAACAAATAGATAGGATAGGGAATAGGATAGGGAAATGACTTTAAATAACATAAAATAGATAAAAATAAATAATAATAATCTTGATCTAGGAGACTAGGTCCATATGGAGTAGGAGGTTGAGGAGGCGGTGGATGTGGAGGTGTAGGTGGAAGCGGCGGTGGAGGAGGAGGAGGTAGCCTACACAGCTTTTTGGTTTTAAATTTAATTTAATTTTAATTTAATTTTGGGAAATATAACCTGTGATAACCCCCTCCAGTCATGCTAAACACATGTTCAGACAATACACTGGCTGCAGGGCAGGCCAGCACCTCCAAGGGGTAAAGGGTAAGCTCAAGCCATGTGCCCAATTTGGAGACCCAAAAGTTGCAGGGGCTGACCCCTGTCAGTCAGTTCGTGTAGGCGTGTGCACACTTACTGCCCCACCATGTCGCACGTCCCCGTGATGTTCACGATCCAATTTGATATCTGCTCTATCAACTTTCGATGTTCTTTTATGCACCTACCATGGTGATCGCGGGTGGGGAATTAGGCGGGGAATTAGGGTTTCAGGCCAGAGAGGGAGCGTGAGAAAGAGAGACCACATCCAAGGGAGGATTCATTTTTTCAAATTTAAAATTATAGAGTTGAAATATGGGAGAAATTATTAAAGCATAAAAGTGTGACAACTTTTCAAAGTTTAAGCATTGAATGAAATGATGTGGCGCACATTAATTACTGAATAATTTATTAAATTTTATTCCTTGTCACCTATGAATAGCAGGTGTTTATTCACGTCTAAAATTGTATAATTTCAACCCAAGAATGTAACAGAAACATTATTGAAATTTATTAAGCTGTCAACTAGGTAGAGGAGGGGTATAGGGTATATTACACCAATTTCACCCAAAAATGTAACTGGCGTTTTTTAAAACCTGTCTACTAGGTATAGCAGTGGTACATCACACCCAAAAATTGGTGAATTTCACCAGAGAATGCAACTGACACATTTTTTTTTTCTCGGTCTACTAGGTATAGGAGTGGTACATCACACCCAAAAAATGTTTATATATAACTGACAAATTTTTTTTTGCTTAACCTGTCTACTAGGTATTGTAGTGGTACTATACACCCCAAAATTTGTTAATTTAACCAGAAAATGTAACTGACCTTTTTTTTTTTTTTTTTTTTTTTTACCGGTCTACTAGGTATAGCAGTGGTACTATACACCCAAAAATTGGTTAATTTCACCCAAAAATGTTAATGACAATTTTTTTTTTTTAGCCTGTCTACTAGGTTTATGTCACATCGGTGACAGGTTTGAGAAGGTCTGAAAGATTATCTGCTCATTAGTGATCTGACAGCATCTTTTGGTTTCACTTTGTCTGTGTGTTGCTTGTATGTCCACACCTCCTGTTCAGGTGTGGATCATGTGACCTTTACCTCCCTCTATTTAGTTTGACTTCACCCATCACTCCTTGCTCTGGATAGCTTCATTTGATGTTTGAAGAGCTGGAGTGTGGTTCTAGTTGAAGTCCTAATCATCTATCATCCATCATCCTTAGAAGTGTTCCGCTTGTTGTGTTTTGTATTCCCCCCCCCTCTGTTGTTTACTAGGCCTCAGTGAGATGCTGGTTTCTTCACCAGGGAAGGAGTGGGTTGTCTCTGCCCTCTCATTAAGTCTAGGGCATCTGAGGGCCACCAGGGTTTTCTAGGTTCCTGTGTATGGGCATCTCTACCATTGAGAGGTGCCCATACGGATAGGAGTTAGGGCCAGGAGCAGGGTTTCATAGGTGGTGACCCTTTTCCTTCCCTAGCGGTGAGGCCTAGTGTCTTGTTGTCTATTGGTGTTCTCCCCTACTACATCTGTGACAGTATAGCAGTGGTACTATACACCAAAAAATTTGTTAATTTCACCAGAAAATGTAACTGACAATTTATTTATATTTTTTACTGGTCTACTAGGTATAGCAGTGGTACTATACACACCAAAATTGGTGAATTTTACTTGAAAATGTAAATGACAATTTGTTTTTGTTTAACCTGTCTACTAGGTATAGCAGTGGTACTATACACCCAAAAATTTGTTAATTTCACCAGAAAATGTAACTGACAAAGTAGTGAAATTATATAAAATAAAATACGTACAAATGAATTTTTTTTATTTTATTTATGAGGTGGAGATCCATATGGAGTAGGAATTTGAGGAGGCGGTGAACGTAGCAGTGTAGATGGAAGCGGTGGTGAAAAAGGACGAGGTAGCCAACACAGGTTTTTGGTTTAATTTTTTTTATTTTTTTATTAGGGTACATCTAAAAGAGTGTGAAATATCCAAAATACAAGAATGAGCAATTGCACTGCAGTATAACAATGGCTGGTTAGTACCGGTATACATGTCTATTCTGCACAAGGTACGGACAAGTCCTGAGGGATCCATGTCTGGTTCATTTTAATGAACGTGAGCTTGTCCACATTGGCTGTGGACAGGCGGCTGCGCTTGTCTGTGATGACGCCCCCTGCCGTGCTAAACACACGTTCAGATAATACACTGGCTGCAGGGCAGGCCAGCACCTCCAAGGCGTAAAGGGCAAGCTCAGGCCATGTGCCCGATTTGGAGACCCAGAAGTTGAAGGGGGCAGACCTGTCATTCAGTACGTGTAGGCGTGTGCACACATACTGCTCCACCATGTTGGTGAAATGCTGCCTCCTGCTAAGACGTTCCATATCAGCTGGTGGTGCTAGTTGTTGTGGCGTGCTGACAAAGCTTTTCCACATTCCGGCCATGCTAACCCTGCCTTCGGAGGTGCTGGCGGTGCCCCAGCTGCGTTGGCGACCTCTTTCTCGTCCTCTGCCTTCGCCTTGTGCTTCCACTGTGCCCCCACTGTCAGGTGGAATGCCACCAGCAGCGCATCTACCAGCGTGCTCTTGTACTCGCGAATCTTACGATGACGCTCCAGTGAGGGAATTAAGGATGGTACATTGTCCTTGTGACGGGGATCCAGCAGCGTGGATACCCAGTAATCAGCACAAGTTAGAATGTGGGCAACTCGGCGGTCGTTGCGGAGACACTGCAGCATGTTATCGCTCATGTGTGCCAGGCTGCCCAAAGGCAATGAAGAGCTGTCCTCTGTGGGAGGTGTATCATCTGTGTCCTCTGTATTTCCCCATCCACTCACCAGTGATGGGCCATGAGCTGGTCTGGGTGCCACCCTGCTGTGAACATGGTTCCTCCTCCTCCATCTCCTCCTCCTCATCCTCCACCTCGTCATCCTCCAGAACTGTGCCCTGGCTGGACAATTGTGTTCCTTGGGTTTGTGGGTGCAGGAACCCACCCTCGGAGCCACTTGAGAATGACTGGCCAGAAACCCTACGAAATGATCCCTCTTCCTCCTCCTCCTCCTGTGCCACATCCTCTTCCATCATCGCCAGGAGCGTTTTTTCAAGGAGGCATAGAAGTGTTATCGGCACTGGCCATGTTGGTGAAGTACTCGAAACAGCGCAACAAGGAACACAGGTCTCGCATGGAGGCCAAGTCATTGGTGGTGAAGTGGTGCTGTTCCGCCGAGCGACTCACCGGTGCGTGCTGCATCTGAAAGTCCACTATCGCCTGCTGCTGCACGCACAGTCTGGCCAGCATGTGCAAGGTGGAGTTCCACCATGTGGGTACGTCGCATATTAGGTGGTGAGCGGAAAGGCTGAAGTTACGCTGCAACAGGAGGCAAACTGAAGTGCCCTGCAATCCTCGGTGGTGGAAGGACATGCGCCAAACTGCTATCCGCCTCAGGCCCAGCCGCCACTGCATTTACCCAGTGTGCTGTTATGGAGATATAACGTCCCTGACCGTGCTTACTGGTCCACGTATCCGTAGTCAGGTGCACCTTGCCACAGATGGCGTTGCGCAGTGCACATCTGATTCTGTCCCCTACTTGGTTGTGCAGGGAAGGGATAGCTCGTCTTGAAAAGTAGTGGCGGCTGGGCATGACATACTGTGGGACAGCCACCGCCATAAGGCCTTTAAAACTATCCGTCTTCACCAGACAGAATGACAGCATTTCAAAGGCCAGTAATTTAGAAATGCTGGCATTCAGAATTAGGGATCGCAGGTGTGTAGGGGGGTACTTCCTCTTCCTATCCAGCGTTTGGGAGATGGAGAGCTGACCGCTTCCGTGGGTCATTGTGAAGCTGCTTGGTGACCCAAGCATGGTGTGAAGATGCGGGGTGGCAGGTGGCACTGTCACTCCAGAGGTGGATGAAGAGGCCAAGACTGCAGCAGAAGAGGAAGTTGGAGGAGCCAGAGACCTTTCTTGTTTTTTTACGTGTCTACTCCACTGCAGCTCGTGCTTTGCACTTAAATGCCTGGTCATGCATGTTGTGCTCAGGTTGAGAACATTTATGCCTCGCTTCAGGCTCTGATTGCACAGTGTGCAAACCACTTGTGTCTTGTCGTCAGCATATTGTCTGAAGAACTGCCACACCAGGGAACTCCTTGGAGTTGGCTTTGGTGTGCTCGGTCCCTTGCTGCGGTGGGCAGTAGCAGGCGTATTGTCTAGAGGAAGGCCTCTCCGCTTTTGCACCCTGCTCCCTCTTCTGCTGTGCTGGTGGCTCTGTGCGACCACCGCCTCTTCCTCCAAACTACATAGGTAACTCGCATGACCTTAATTTCATGTGGGGTCGAGGACCTCATCGTCCTCCACATCATCTTCCACCCAGTCTTCACCCCTGCCTTCCTTGTTGGTCTGCACACTTTCGAAAGCCCCAGCAGTTGGCACCTGTGTTTCGTCATCATCCGAGACATGCTGCGATGGTCCTCCCATGTACTCATCTTGAAAAATAAGTGGTTGGGCATCGGTGCACTCAATCTCTTCCACTTCTGGGGCAGGGCTAGGTGGATGGCCCTCGGAAACCCTGCTAGCAAAGTCATCAAAAAGAAGAAGAGACTGCTGCATGACTTGGGGCTCAGACTGCTTGGCTGATTTGCAAGGGGGTGAGGTGAAAGACTGATGAACATCGGCTGCAGGTGCCAACTGTGGTCTTTCAGCAGGAGACTGGGTGGGAGACAATGTGAAGGAACTGGATCCACTGTCAGCAACCCATCTACTATCGCCTGTACTTGTTCAGGCCTCACCATTCGTAGAGCCGCCCGACCAAATACCGTTGCAGGTTCTGTCGCCTACTCGCACCTGAGGAAGGGGTTTCACTTGTGCATGTAGCTGGCACAGATCAACCACGTCTGTTCCCTGCAACAGGAGCTCCACCAGCAGCACCACAACCTGGGCCACGTCCCTTATTTGAATCTCTCCTCATATTTTTCAAATTTAGGATCATGCCCTAAATGGGTGTTTAATTAATAGTAGAATAGAACGACAGTATATAAAGGGTGTATCTCACCCGGCCTAAACCAGACTAGGCCTGAATTAAAAAATGTTTTGCCCAAAATGGCTGTATTTCAAATGCCTGGTTCAAACCCCTGTATGTAAAGGGTGTATCTCACATGGTCTGAACCAGTGTAGGCCTGAATTAAAGATTTCTTTGCCAAAAATGGCTGTATTTCAAATACCTGAATCAAACCCCTGTATGTAAAGGGTGTATTTCACACGGCCTAAACCAGTGTAGGCCTGAATTAAATATTTATTTGCCCAAAATGGCTGTATTTCAAATGCATGAATCAAACCCCTGTATGTAAAGAGTGTATCTCACACAACCTGAACCAATGTAGGCCTGAATTAAAGATTTGTTTGCCCAAAATGGCTGTATTTCAAATGCCTAAATCAAACCCCTGTATGTAAAGGGTGTATCTCACACGGCCTTAACCAGTGTAGGCCTGAATTAAAAAATTCTTTGCCCAAAATGGCTGTATTTCAAATGCCTGAATCAAACCCCTGTATGTAAAGGGTGTATCTCAAATGGCCTGAACCACTGTAGGCCTGAATTAAATATTGCTGCACCAAATGGCGGTATTTCTAATCTCTGAATCTAACCCAAATGTATTAAAGGGGTTGTCCGGGTTCAGAGCTGAATCCGGCCATCCCTCCATTTTCACCTAGACAGCCCTCCTGACATGAGCATCGGAGCAGTTCATGCTCCGATGCTCTCCTTTGCCCTGCGCTAAATTGCACAGGGCAAAGGCATTTTTAGGAGTTCTGGTGAAGTACCGGGGCTCTCCATGGGGCTGACAGGAACCCCGGTAAAACGGCTAGGGCAGAGCTAAAGCCCGCCCCTCAGAGCCAGTGACGACACCGAACACACTGCCGGGCGGAAGTTACCGCTCGGCAGTGTGTTATTGAAAATAAAAGAGCCCGTGCCCTGCGCGATTTAGCGCAGGGCACGGGAGCGCATCGGAGCATGAGATGCTCCGATGCTAGGCTCAGGGATGCTGCCGGGGTCAAAATAAGGGTATGTACGGGTTCAGCTCTGAACCCGGACAACCCCTTTAAGGGTGTATCTCACAATGACATATGCAGCAAAGACTGCCAAATAAACTTTTTTTGCCCAAACGGGTGTTTGTTTAACAACTCAATATGGCAGTGGTATATAACCCAGGAATTTCAAACGTGCTTATGCTGCAAGACCTGAAATATTGTGTATTTTGCCCCAAAAAGGGTGTTTTATTAATGAAAGAATATAAGCCCTGTATATACAGGGTGTATCTCACACGGCCTGACCCACTGTAGGCCTGAATTAAAGATTTATTTGCCCAAAATGGCTGTATTTCAAATGTCTGAGTCAAACCCCTGTATGTAAAGGGTGTATCTCACACGGCCTGAACCACTGTAGGCCTGAATTAAATATTGGTGCACCAAATGGCGGTATTTCAAATCTCTGAATCTAACCCAAATGTATTAAGGGTGTATCTCACAATGACATCTGCAACAAAGGCTGCCAACTAAAAAATGTTGGCCCAAACGAGTGTTTGTTTAACAACTGAATTTGACAGCAGTATATAAGCCTGTAATTTCACACGTGCTGATGCTGCAAGGCCTGAAAATTGTGGTTTTAGGCAAAAAAGTGTTTTTTTAAAACCCCAGAAAATGATGTCTGTATTTCTGGCTTAAATTGCACACTGACTAATCCAGATGTTGTATATTGCCCAAAAAGTGTTTTTTTTGGTAACAGAATATGAAAGCTGTACAGGTCCTTCTCAAAAAATTAGCATACTGTGATAAAGTTCATTATTTTCTGTAATGTACTGATGAACATTAGACTTTCATATATTTTAGATTCATTACACACCAACTGAAGTAGTTCAAGCCTTTTATTGTTTTAATATTGATGATTTTGGCATACAGCTCATGAAAACCCAAAATTCCTATCTCAAAAAATTAGCATATCATGAAAAGGTTCTCTAAACAAGCTATTAACCTAATCTTCTGAATCAACTAATTAACTCTAAACACCTGCAAAAGATTCCTGAGGCTTTTAAAAACTCCCAGCCTGGTTCATTACTCCAAACCGCAATCATGGGTAAGACTGCCGACCTGACTGCTGTCCAGAAGGCCATCATTGACACCCTCAAGCAAGAGGGTAAGACACAGAAAGAAATTTCTGAACGAATAGGCTGTTCCCAGAGTGCTGTATCAAGGCACCTCAGTGGGAAGTCTGTGGGAAGGAAAAAGTGTGGCAGAAAACGCTGCACAACAAGAAGAGGTGACCGGACCCTGAGGAAGATTGTAGAGAAGGACCGATTCCAGACCTTGGGGGACCTGCGGAAGCAGTGGACTGAGTCTGGAGTAGAAACATCCAGAGCCACCGTGTACAGGCGTGGGCAGGAAATGGGCTACAGGTGCCGCATTCCCCAGAAACAGCGGCAGAAGCGCCTGACCTGGGCTACAGAGAAGCAGCACCGGACTGTTGCTCAGTGGTCCAAAGTACTTTTTTCGGATGAAAGCAAATTTTGCATGTCATTCGGAAATCAAGGTGCCAGAGTCTGGAGGAAGACTGGGGAGAGGGAAATGCCAAAATGCCTGAAGTCCAGTGTCAAGTACCCACAGTCAGTGATGGTCTGGGGTGCCATGTCAGCTGCTGGTGTTGGTCCACTGTGTTTTATCAAGGGCAGGGTCAATGCAGCTAGCTATCGGGAGATTTTGGAGCACTTCATGCTTCCATCTGCTGAAAAGCTTTATGGAGATGAAGATTTCATATTTCAGCACGACCTGGCACCTGCTCACAGTGCCAAAACCACTGGTAAATGGTTTACTGACCATGGTATTACTGTGCTCAATTGGCCTGCCAACTCTCCTGAACTGAACCCCATAGAGAATATGTGGGATATTGGGAAGAGAAAGTTGAGAGACGCAAGACCCAACACTCTGGATGAGCTTAAGGCCGCTATCGAAGCATCCTGGGCCTCCATAACACCTCAGCAGTGCCACAGGCTGATTGCCTCCATGCCACGCCGCATTGAAGCAGTCATTTCTGCAAAAGGATTCCCGACCAAGTATTGAGTGCATAACTGAACATAATTATTTGAAGGTTGACTTTTTTTGTATTAAAAACACTTTTCTTTTATTGGTCGGATGAAATATGCTAATTTTTTGAGATAGGAAATTTGGGTTTTCATGAGCTGTATGCCAAAATTATCAATATTAAAACAATAAAAGGCTTGAACTACTTCAGTTGGTGTGTAATGAATCTAAAATATATGAAAGTCAAATGTTTATCAGTACATTACAGAAAATAATGAACTTTATTACAATATGCTAATTTTTTGAGAAGGACCTGTATATATTAAACTTGAATTTAACACTTGCAGATCAGGAAAATACAGTTTTTGGCAAAAAAGTTTTTTTTTTTAAACCCCAGAAAATGATGTCTGTATTTCTAGCTTAAATTGCACACTGACTAATCCAGATTTTGTATATTGCCAAAGAAATTGTGATTTTCAATGTCCCAAAACCTCAGATGCAGTGCTGATGCACTGAGCTTGCATAAAATGGCCGTCGCCGCCGCCCAAAAGATTGTGCCCTGCACCCACACAACTATTTCTATGCAGATCGCTGAGTTAGATTCTCTCCTAGTCTCTCCCTGAAATCACCAGTCCAGCAGCATCCTCTCCCTACACTTGTAACAGCAGAGTTACGTGCAGCGCTACGTGACTCAAGCTTATATAGAGCCTGGGTCACATGCTGCTCTGGCCAATCACAGCCATGCCATTAGTAGGCATGGCTGTGATGGCTTCTAAGGTCAGACAGTTAAACACTTGCTGATTGGCTGCTCTGCAGCCTTTCAAAAAGCGCAGAGAAATCACCGAACCCGAACTTTTACTGAAATGTTCGGGTTCGGGTCCGGGGTCGAAAAATCCTAAAGTTTGGTGCGAACCCAAACTTTACAGTTCGGGTTCGCTCAACCCTAATGATGATCAATGTCTCAGCCGAGACAAGATCTTGGCTTGATTCCCTATATCTGGGAGCTCCTACATGCACTGCCTTCCCCTAGCAGGGGTGGCTGGCACACTAACTTCCTTCTCCACCCATGAGGGGGGAGCTAAAGTGGAATGTACTATTCCAGCCTAGAAACACTAAACTGAAACTTAACTCCTTGCTAACACATTGCTGCCACCTGCTGGTGAACATGAAGAATGACAACAATTTACATTTAACAAGGCTTATAATGCACAGTTGTGAGGATATTATGTAAAATTACATGGGATGATAAGGTTAATGCTTTTAAGAGATTGTAGCGGGGTAAAAGAGTTTCGTAACACAACTCTGGGGTGTTACACAACCACCGCTGCTGAATTGCAGGGAGGTCATAACCATGGAAATGAGCAGTGATGGAAAATTAATCCAGCCAGCAAAGGAGGCAATATGGATGATAGTAATACATTAGTAAGTGCCTTGTATTAACTTTGTCTACATGATAAATGCCATTTGCTGAAGTGAGACAACCACTTCAAATGGAAGAAGTTCTGAACAACCAGGACTCTTCCTATAGTTAGCCACTGCACCAAAGTAAGTAATCAGGGATAAGGGCCTTGGTAAGATTGGTGACCAAAAACCCAGTCATCACTTGAGCTCCAATGGTCCTATGTGCAGATGGGAGAAACTTCCAGAAGGTCAGCCATCACAGCAGCACTCCACCAAGCTAGGCCTTAAAGCAAATTGACCAGAAAGAAGCATCATCTCAGTAAAAGACAAAAAAATCTCCAAAGGACTCTCAGACTGTGAAGAAGCAATATTCCCTGGTTAGTTGAAGCCTAGACTGAACTTTTTGGCCTCAATTCTAAGTGTCAAGTTTGGAGGAAACCAGGCACTGCCCAATACCATCCCTACAGTGAAGCATGGTGGTGGCATGCTGTTAGGATGTTTTTAAGTGGCTGGGACAGAGAGACTGGTTAGGATTGAGAGAAAGCTGAGTGGAGCAAAGTACAGAGATATTCTTAAAAGGGTTCTCCAGGAATTAAGAAAATGAAAATACTTAAATATGATTTATAATGGTTCATTTGTCTAAGGAGAAATCATTAGGAAACATAAAATGACTGCACACAAAACCTGTCCTAATCACACAGCAGGACAAGTTACTTCACAACACTGAGCTAAAGAGAAGCCCTATCCTCCTCTCTGCTCTACTTGTCAGGGATTATGATCCTGAATACAGATGATAATATCTTCAGCTGAATCTTTGTAGGAATGGAAAGGAGACATGAAGTACAGAGAGGAGGTGGGGATGTGGCTGATGAGCAGCAGCACTTGTATGCAGTCTCCATTACTACAGTCTGTCCTGTCCGTCCTCTCTGTACTTCATGTCTCCTCATGAACTCCATTCCTACAGAAAGTCAACTGATGATCTTATCAGATGCATTCAGGATCATAATTCCCTGACAAGCAGAGCAGAGAGGAGGATGAGGCAGCTCTGTAGCTCAGTATTGTAAAGTAACTTGTCCTGCTATGAGACTAGGACAGGTTTTGTTTATACTAATAGGACGACGGCCATTTTATTTTTTCTAAAGATTACTCACTAGACAAAATGAGCCATTATAACCAATGAAAAGTATTTGGGAATATATTTATAATGAATATTTAAGTATTTAAAATTTTTTTTTTTTATTCCCGTAGAACCCCTTTAATGAAAACCTGATCCAGAGTGCTCCGGACCTCAGACTGGGCTGAATGTTCACCTTCCAAATTCCAAAAAGAGTGCCTTGAGTTGAACCCAATCAAACATCTCTGGAGAGATGTGAAAAGGGCTATCCACTGATGGTCCCCATCCAACCTGAGATAGCTTGAGAGGATCAGCAAAGAAGAATGTCAGAAAATCCCCAAATCCAGGTGTGCAAACCTTATGGCATCATACCCAAGAAGACTGGAAGCTATACCAGGGAGTGCCCCGAAAGAAGAAAAAGATACACCCTTCTGATCACTGGCCAGCCTAGTGAGCTTCAGAACTGTGAGTACTACTAGTCCTATCCTCCTCACTGCCCCTGTGGCTAGCTGCACCTTGACAAATAAAAGCTTAATTTTGACTGGCCAAACTGTGTGACTTTTCTACTTTTGGCCTCTACTAATTTTCATGAATTAGGGGACCTTGAAGACAGTGGATGGCCCAGGGTCCAGCTTAACAATAGGTCTAATTACTTATGGAATCAATAATTACATTTAAAATAACATTGCAATTAAGTAAATGTAAGGGTTTATATTGCCTTAGATTGATGATATGGAAAGCTGGTATAGTCTGCTCATTTATGATGGCCATGATTTAATAAATAATACAACCCATTTCTTCATGCTGTCCCCAAGGAGTATATTTTATAGATCTCAGTCAGTTTTGCGGAGATGTGTACTAAGTCCACAGTTCAGGAACATCTGTGATTGTTAGAGGCAAGTGTCGATTTTGCATTTTAAGAAGTTTCCTAATTATCCTGGCCACCTGTCTGTTTACCTGGAGTGTGCAGTAAGCAGTAGTAACCATTTTATATCAAACGTCATTGATTATATGTTTAGCACACTTTTATTTCACTAAAGTTGTTTCAAGTTTTGGTAAAGATCTAGAATAGAGATGAGAGAAATTTCTGCCAGGAGGGAGAATTTCTGTCTAGTTAGGAGACACTTCCTTCTGCCCTTGGATTGGCCAGCGCTGCTCACATGAACAGTGCTGGCCAATCCGAGAGCGGGGCTGGAGAAGTAGGAAGTGTTTTGGACTACTGGTGTGTAATAGACATCCGGCAGTCTGAGAAGGGGTGCTGCCATCTTGGATGGCAGAAGAGGAGCTTGAGAATTTGTAGATTTGAAACAAAAAATACAAAAAGTCATCATGTAATTGTTCTGTTCATTCCCCAGTTAGGCCTCATGTGTGATTTTGGTCCTTATCCAATCTGCATTTTTTGCAGAATGGATGCAGATCCATTCATTTCAATGGAGACACAAAAGATGCAGACAGCACACTGGGGGAGATTTCTCAAACTGGTGTAAAGTAGAACTGGCTTAGTTGCCCATAGCAACCAATCAGATTCCAACTTTCATTTTCCAAAAAAGCACCAGTTTGATAAATCTCCCCCACTGTGTGCTGTCTGCCTCCGCACTTCCGGGGCCCCACAAAAAAAGTTGAAAGTCCTATTCTTGTCCATTTTATGGACAAGAATAGGCAGTTCTTACAGAGGGCAGGACTTACCATTCTGCAAAATGCGGCACGCAGAGGGTCGGTATCCTTGTTTTCCAGATCTGCAATTTGCGGATAGTAAAAAGGGCTACGGCTTTATGCATGAGGTCGTAATGTGATTTTGCTTGAGTTGGCCCAAACTAAAACATCCTGAGATCTCACCCTTCATCTCTACAGAACATGCACTACGAGGAAGATTTATTAAAACTGGTGTAACGGAAAACTGGCTTAGTTGCCCATAGCAACCAATCAGATTCCACCTTTCATTTTTTTACAGAAAATTTGAAAAATCAAAGGTGGAATCTGATTGGTTGCTATTGTCAGCTAAGGCTTCGTTCACATCACCGTTCAGCCTTTCTGTTCTCCTGCTCCGTTTAGAAGCAGGAGAACGGAAAGGAAGGATTCTGCACATAACTGAGCCGAAAGGATCCTAAGGACCCCATAGACTATAATGTGGTCCATTAGGTTTCCACACAGAGGAAGATTTTTAAAGCGGAGACAGAAGTCCTGCATGCTCTACTATTGTCTCCGCTCCAAAATCATCTTCTGAGCGGAAACCTAACGGACCCCATTATAGTCTATGGGCTCCTTAGGATCCGTTCGGCTCAGTTATGTGCTGAATACGTCCTTTCAGTTCTCCTGCTCCTAAACTGAGCTGTCACGGAAAGGTGTACAGGAAACAAGACAATGCAAAATGAATGTATGACTCACTGGATCCAAAGCTAAGGAACAAAAGGGAGACCCCTGCATAAGACCTGGCACTCTCCCTGACTGCTCAGCCTATGCGAACACCCCAATGGTGGATGATCGCATATCCTCGTACCTCGACTATATGACACCTGAACACCCTACAATAGTGAGGGGACACGACCACCGGCTCCCTACACTAGACACGGAGGGAGTCAGGGTCACCTGGGATCCAGAAAACAGAAAATCACAAATGAATGTACAGCACTTATCTTGTAGAAGACTGGGAAATAGGATCAGCATGCACACACACTCCAGGAAGCTGTATAAACCGCACACTAATGCATTATGGGGAGGAATTTAAAGGGATGCAATCAGTCCAACTGCAAGACAGCTGAGAGAGGCTAACGAGATGAGGAACTGAAAACCAAAACAAAGAAAGCTCAAGGAGGAGGTTCTGAAAGACATCTGTCAGAGCTTCTCAGATGTCCGGTTGTGACAGGAGCAGGAGAACGGAAAGGCTGAACGGTGATGTGTATGAAGCCTAAGCCAGTTTTCCTTTACACCAGCTTTGATAAATCTCCTCTGTTGTTTTCACAGTGTCTTTGTAATCTTTGTACTTATCAATGTGGACATATCGCCAATGAAATCTAATAGGTCATTTGTAGTGTTCAGTGAACCCGAACTGTAATGTTCGGGTCCATACTGAACTTTACGATTTTTGGTACCCAGACCTGAACCCGAACTTTGCCGGAAAAGTTCGAGTTCGGTGTTCGGGCATTTAATAAAGCTTGTTTAAAAGGCTGCAGGGCAGCCAATCAACAAGATTTTAAGCTGTGTGCCCTGTGATACAGTGAAGAAAATTCAGGGGTTGGCAGCACTACTCATCCCACTCATTTGGGTACTGACCAGGAAATGGCTTACAAGCCAGATGGTGCGCGCAGATAGGGATCCTGGCTGGGGGTCCCAACTCATCCAGTCAATTCAATAATCCGCAGCACTCGCCGGTAAATGATGAAAATAGTGGTGATTTATTCACTCAAGCAGCCAGTATACAGCGATGTTTCGACCTCAGTTGGTCTTTATCTAACTGCTTGATAAAGACCAACTGAGGTCGAAACATCGCTGTATACTGGCTGCTTGAGTGAATAAATCACCACTATTTTAATCATTTACCGGCGAGTGCTGCGGATTATTGAATTGTCTGTGACACAGTGAGAGGTTTCATCTGGAAAATCAGGTATTTTCCTCCCACCATGTGCTGCTGGGCTGATTTACAGCCAGGGGTGGTCAAATACCAGACCGGATTTTAAAAATTTACAAATCTGACATGCGTCACTTTATGTGGTAATAGCTTTGGAACACTTTTACTTATCCACGCCATTCTGAGATTGTTTTCTCGTGACACATTGTACTTCTTGATAGTCATATATTTGAGTCAATATATTTCACCTCTATTTATGAAAAAATCCCAAATTGAACAAAACTTTTTAAAAATTCACAATTTTCCAAATTTCGATTTCTCTGCTTCTAAAACAGAAAGTCATACCTAATAAAATATTTATTACTTAACATTCCGCATATGTCTACTTTATGTTGGCATCATTTTGGAAATGTCATTTTATTTTTTTAGGACGTTAGAAGGCTTAGAAGTTTAGAAGCAATTCTTAAAATTTTTAAGAAAATTTCCAAAACCCACTTTTTAAGGACCAGTTCAGGTCTGAAGTCACTTTGGGGGGCTTACATAGTGGAAACCCCCATAAATGACCCCATTGTAGAAACTAACCCCTCAAGTTACTCAAAATTGATTTTAAAAACGTTGTTAACCTTTTAGGCGTTCCACAAGAATTAAAGGAAAATGGAGATTAAATTTCTAAATTTCCAATTTTTGGCAGATTTTCCATTTTATCCATTTTTTTTCTTTAACACATTGAGGGTTAACAGCCAAACAAAACTCTATATTTATTACCCCGATTCCGCGGTTTACATAAACACCCCAAATGTGGTCGTAAACTGCTGTACGGGCACACGGCGGGGCGCAGAAGGAAAGGAATGCCATACGGTTTTTGGAAGGCAGATTGTGCTGGATTGGTTTTCTGAACGCCATATGTTTTTTATTTTTCTGCCGATCATCTTGTGCAGGGGCTCGTTTTTTGCAGAAAGTGTTGAGGTTTTTATTGGTACCATTTTTGGGTACATAGGATTTTTTGATCATTCATTATTGCACTTTATGGGACAAGGTGACCCAAAAATTGTCTGTTTTGGAACAGTTTTCATTTATTTATTTTTACAGCGTTCATCTAAGAAGTTAGGTCATGTGATAGTTTTATAGAGAAGATCGTTATGGACGTGGCAATACCTAATATGTATACTTTTTCTTATTTATTTAAGTTTTACACAATAATAGCATTTCTGAAACCAAAGAAATGATGTTTTAGTGTCTCTATAGTCTGAGAGCCATAGCGTTTTTTATTTTTTTGATGATTGTCCTAAATAGGGTATCATTTTTTGCGGGACGAGGTGACGGTTTGATTGGTACTATTTTGGGGGTCATACGCCTTTTTGATCGCTTGCTGTTGCACTTTTTGTTATGTAAGGTGACAAAAATTGCTTTTTTTTTTACACAGTTTTTATTTTATTTTTTTAATGGTGTTTATCGGACGGGGTCTATCATGTGATATATTTATAGAGACGGTCGTTATGGACGCGGTGATACCTAATATGTGTAGTTTTTTTATTTTTTATTTTTTATAGGAAAAGGCAATTTTTTTATTTTATTTAACATTTTTATTTATTTATTTTTACTTTTTTTTTTTCAAATTTTTTTTTATCAAGTTTCTCTTGGATCATGAAGATCCAGTGGGGCTGATGGCTGTACTATACTTTGCAATGATCTTGCATTGCAAAGTGTAATACATTCAGATGCCCTGTAGGTGGCAACAGCGGACGCTTTTGCAAAGCGTCCGGTTGCCAGGGCAACCATCGGGGCTGCCATCGCAGCGCAGCACCCCTGATGGTGGAGAGAGGGAGCCCCCTCCCTCTATTAACCCCATGGATGCCGCTGCCGCGGCATCTATGGGGTTACAGCAGAGTGTCAGCATAGAGCTGACACTCTGATGATGGCGGCGGCTCAGGAATGGAGCCGCCGCCATCAAACACAGCAGGGGGGCAGCGCTGGAAGGGGGGGGGGTGGAAATTGTCACGGCCATCAGGAGGGGGCACTGGAGGACACAAGATGGGGCACAGATGGAGGTGGCACTGTGGACACAAGATGCCGCACAGATGAGGGGGCTGCACAGATCGGAGGGTGGCCTGCACAGATCGGGGGGGGGGGGGGGGGAGCTGCACAGATCGGGGGGGGGGGGGGCTGCATGGATCGGGGGGGGGGAACGAGGACACTGTGATTTCAGGCTTTGATCTGCAGAGCGTACATCAGAGCCTGAAACCGGCATTTTTTCACTGCCGCGATCGATTGCCGGCAAGGGGCCACTCTGATTGGTTCCTTTGCCGGCATTACTGCACTGTATGCTGTCCGTGACAGCATACAGGGCAGGGGCAGAAGCTTTAATCCAAGCGCTCTGCAGCACTTGGATTAAAGAGCTGCCAGAACGTATATATACGTGGTAGCTGCACGGGGTATGTGCAGCTATCACGTATATATACAGATTGCGGTCGGGAAGAGGTTAAATAGGCAGCTGGGTATCACAGAGAAAAATGACTACCCCTTCTTAGTATATATGTTAGGCTACGTCAAATAATTAGACAAGGCCTTACTTGGACGTATCAGGATAATGTAGTCCGATGTATAGAAAAATTTGCGGCAACTTACAGTTAGATGACTGTGGACCTGGCCAAACGGTAGAAAGAGAGGTGGTGGATAAGGGGAAGGGAACAATGTCCCTAATACAACCCTCAATGTACCCCTGCCTACAGGCGGAGCACCCGCCCCGAAAGGGGCGACCCCACCTCTCGGTGGCTAAACCCTCACTGTCGCCGTAAATAGGCAGCTGGCCTCAGAAGCCAAGTCTCTGTGTTGGGATCTGGGAGCTTTGTGTCGGGATGAACCCTGGCTACCTGTTTGGCGTAAAAAAAACTGGTGCTGCTATCAGCAAGGACTCTTTGAGGCAGAATTGCCGCATGGTGTGAATTACCACCAACACCGCAAGGTGACTGTTTGAATATGACTGCTTGTTTTGTCACTTGCCTAAAGTGTGAATAAAACACTGAACTGTTTGATCCAAAGAACTTGTTGTTGCCTCTATACTGCGTCCGCTAATCCTGTCTACCAGAGCAAGTCCCCACAGCCCTTAGAAGCCATCACAGCCATGCCTACTAATGTCATGGCTGTGATTGGCCGATGCATCATGTGACCCAGGCTCTATATAAGCTGGCTCACGTGTAGCACCGCCCATCAGCTCTCAGTAGTGAAGGGACAGAAAGCAGGCAGCTGAAGTGAGGGACAGTGTTAGTGCGATTTTATGTGGTTGCAATACACCATCTTTGCACCCCTGACAGAAATCTAATTATAGATCTGGCTGTTAATTCTGTGGGTGACCTACAGCGATTTTATTTTTGTGGGTGCAATGCAACATTGTACTTTGTACCCCTGACACACAAATATAATAGTTAATCCATCTGTTAGTTAGGTGCACGTCATGTACCCATTTATTGCGTGGAGTACAGCTGCACAGCATACGTTTCTCTGTCACGTATGCCCATAGACTATAATGGGGTCCGTTAGGTTTCTACACAGAGGAAGAGAAGCAGAGACAAAAGTCCTGCATGCACTACTTTTGTCTCTGCTCCAAAATCATCTTCTGAACGGAAACCTAACAGACCCCATTATAGTCTATGGGGTCCTTAAGATCCGTTCGGCTCAGTTATGTGCCGAATACGTCCTTTCCATTCTCCTGCTCCTAAATGGAGCAGGAGAATAGAAAGGCTGAACGGTGATGTGTATGAAGCCTGAGCCGGGCAGCCAATCAACAAGCTTTTAACCAGTGGGCACTTAGAAGCCATCACAGCCATGCCTACTAATGGCATGGCTGTGATTGGCCAGTGCATCATGTGACCCAGCCTCTATATAAGCAGGATTACGTGTAGCACCGCCCATCAGCTCTCCATAGTGAAGGGACAGAAAGCAGGCAGCTGAAGTGAGGGACAGTTTTAGTGCAATTTTATGTGGTTGCAATACACCATCTTGCACCCCTGACACAGAAAGATAATCATAAATCTGTCTGTTAATTAACCACTTCAGCCCCGCTAGCTGAAACCCCCTTAATGACCAGAGCACTTTTTACACTTCTGCACTACACTACTTTCACCGTTTATTGCTCGGTCATGCAACTTACCACCCAAATGAATTTTACCTCCTTTTCTTCTCACTAATAGAGCTTTCATTTGGTGGTATTTCATTGCTGCTGACATTTTTACTTTTTTTGTTATTAATCGAAATGTAACGATTTTTTTGCCAAAAAATGACATTTTTCACTTTCAGCTGTAAAATTTTGCGAAAAAAACCACATCCATATATAAATTTTTCGCTAAATTTATAGTTCTACATGTCTTTGATAAAAAAAAATGTTTGGGAAAAAAAAATAATGGTTTGGGTAAAAGTTATAGCGTTTACAAACTATGGTACAAAAATGTGAATTTCCGCTTTTTGAAGCAGCTCTGACTTTCTGAGCACCTGTCCTGATTCCTGAGGTTCTACAATGCCCAAACAGTAGAAAACCCCCACAAATGACCCCATTTCGGAAAGTAGACACCCGAAGGTATTCGCTGATGGGCATAGTGAGTTCATAGAACTTTTTATTTTTTGTCACAAGTTAGCGGAAAATGATGATGATTTTTTATTTTTATTTTTTTCTTACAAAGTCTCATATTCCACTAACTTGCGACAAAAAGTAAAGAATTCTAGGAACTCGCCATGCCCCTCACGGAATACCTTGGGGTGTCTTCTTTCCAAAATGGGGTCACTTGTGGCGTAGTTATACTGCCCTGGCAATTTAGGGGCCCAAATGTGTGAGAAGTACTTTGCAATCAAAATGTGTAAAAAATGGCCTGCGAAATCCTAAGGGTGCTCTTTGGAATGTGTGCCCCTTTGCCCACCTTGGCTGCAAAAAAGTGTCACACATCTGGTATCGCCGTACTCAGGAGAAGTTGGGGAATGTGTTTTGGGGTGTCATTTTACATATACCCATGCTGGGTGAGAGAAATATCTCTGCAAAAGACAACTTTTCCCATTTTTTTATACAAAGTTGGCATTTGACCAAGATATTTATCTCACCCAGCATGGGTATATGTAAAATGACACCCCAAAACACATTCCCCAACTTCTCCTGAGTACGGCGATACCAGATGTGTGACACTTTTTTGCAGCCTAGATGCGCAAAGTGGCCAAAATTCCTTTTAGGAGGGCATTTTTAGACATTTGGATCCCAGACTTCTTCTCACACTTTCGGGCCCCTAACATGCCAGGGCAGTATAAATACCCCACATGTGACCCCACTTTGGAAAGAAGACACCCCAAGGTATTCCGTGAGGGGCATGGCGAGTTCCTAGAATTTTTTTTTTTTTTGGCACAAAGTAGCGGAAATTGTTTTTTTTTGTATTTTCTCACAAAGTCTCCCTTTCCGCTAACTTGGGACAAAAATTTCAATCTTTCATGGACTCAATATGCCCCTCACGGAATACCTTGGGGTGTCTTCTTTCCGAAATGGGGTCACATGTGGGGTATTTACACTGGCATTTTAGGGCCCTAAAGCGTGAGAAGAAGTCTGGAATATAAATGTCTAAAAAATGTTTACGCATTTGGATTCCGTGAGGGGTATGGTGAGTCCATGTGAGATTTTATTTTTTGACACAAGTTAGTGGAATATGAGACTTAGTAAGAAAAAACAAAAACAAACAAAAAATTTCCGCTAACTTGGGCCAAAAAAATTTCTGAATGGAGCCTTACAGGGGGTGATCAATGACAGGGGGTGATCAATGACAGGGGGGTGATCAGGGAGTCTATATGGGGTGATAACCCCCCTGTCATTGATCACCCCCCTGTCATTGATTACCCCCCTGTAATGCTCCATTCAGACGTCCGTATGATTTTTTACGGATCCACTGATACATGGATCGGATCCGCAAAACACATGCGGACCTCTGAATGGAGCCTTACAGGGGGGGGGTGATCAATGACAGAGGGGTGATCACCCATATAGACTCCCTGATCACCCCCCTGTAAGGCTCCATTCAGACGTCCGTATGATTTTTACGGATCCACTGATACATGGATCGGATCCGCAAAACACATGCGGACCTCTAAATGGAGCCTTACAGGGGGGGGGGGGGTGATCAATGACAGAGGGGTGATCACCCATATAGACTCCCTGATCACCCCCCTGTAAGGCTCCATTCAGACGTCCGTATGATTTTTACGGATCCACTGATACATGGATCGGATCCGCAAAACACATGCGGACCTCTGAATGGAGCCTTACAGGGGGGTGATCAATGACAAGGGGGTGATCAATGACAGGGAAGTGATCAGGAAGTCTATATGCGTGATCACCCCCTTGTCATTGATCACCCCCCTGTAAGGCTCTATTCAGACGTCCGCATGTGTTTTGCGGATCCGATCCATGCATCAGTGGATCCGTAAAAATCATACGGACGTCTGAATGGAGCCTTACAGGGGGGTGATCAATGACAGGGGGGTGATCAATGACAGGGAAGTGATCAGGAAGTCTATATGCGTGATCACCCCCTTGTCATTGATCACCCCCCTGTAAGGCTCCATTCAGACGTCCGCATGTGTTTTGCGGATCCGATCCATGTATAAGTGGATCCATAAAAATCATACGGACATCTGAATGGAGCCTTACAGGGGGGTGATCAATGACAGGGGGGTGATCAAGGACAGGGAAGTGATCAGGAAGTTTATGTGCGTGATCACCCCCTTGTCATTGATCACCCCCCTGTAAGGCTCCATTCAGACGTCCGCATGTGTTTTGCGGATCCGATCCATGTATCAGTGGATCCGTAAAAATAATACGGACGTCTGAACGGAGCCTGACAGGGGGGTGATCAATGACAGGGGGGTGATCAATGACAGGGGGGTGATCAGGGAGTCTATATGGGGTGATCAGTGGTGCATAAGGGGTTAAAAAGTGACAGGGGGGGGTGTAGTGTAGTGTAGTGTTTTCTGGTACTTTGCACAGCTACCTGTGTCCTCTGGTGGTCGATCCAAACAAAAGGGACCACCAGAGGACCAGGTAGCAGGTATATTAGACGCTGTTATCAAAACAGCGTCTAATATACCTGTTAGGGGTTAAAAAAATCACATCTCCAGCCTGCCAGCGAACGATCGCCGCTGGCAGGCTGGAGATCCACTCGCTTACCTTCCGTTCCTGTGATCCTGTGAACGCCAGGCGCGCGCGTTCACAGGAAATCTCGCGTCTCGCGAGATGACGCGTATATGCGTCCAGGAGGAGTAAAGCAACCACCTCCCGGACGCATATCTGCGTACAGCGGTCGGGAGGTGGTTAAGTGCACGTCATATACCCATTTATTGCATGAAGTACACCTGCACTGCATACGTGATAGGGAAAATAATATAGTTAATCTGTCTGTTAGTTCAGTGGGTGACTTCAAAGAATGAGGAGAGCATCAAATAAGGGACGTGGCCCTGGTCGTGGTGCTGATGGGGTTGGTGGAGCTCCTGTTGCAGGAAGAGGACGTGGTCGATCTGTGCCAGGCACTACACGCCCAAATGAAACACCTTCCTCAGGTGCACATAGGCGACAGAACGTTCAGCGTTATTTTGTAGGCCATATTACCGGTGTACGAATGGTGAGGCCAGAACAAATAGAGGCGGCAGGGGCGTAGCTAGAAATGCATGGGCCCCATAGCAAAAAAAAATTATGGGCCCCCCCCCCCCATAACAGTGTCCCTGATAGTGACTGACCCCGGCAACTATTGTAAGACGGACGCCGCGTTCCTTATGTAAGTGAGCTTAAAGGGAATCTGTCACCAAAAAAATCGCTTATTAAGCTGTAAATAGTACCTTATAGTGCTGCATAGTAGTTTCCTAATGCACTTTTTCTTCGTTTAGCCACATCTAGCCTCCTTGAGAAATCAATGTTTTATTCAGTCGCTGCCCCGTGCTTCAAGTCAGGTTTGAAGTCAAGTGGGCAGCCGCCTAGGCGTCTCCAATCCTGCTCTCCCCGCCTCCCGCCGCCTTTATTGACACACTGGATCTCAGTCCCGGGACCGCGCTCCCAGCCCGCATGCGCAGTAAAGGACTGCTGTAGCCTGTACCGCGATCCCGGCTCCGGCTCGTACACTCAGCCGGCTTCAGTTTCGCTACTACGCATGCGCCCGCCAGCCTTACATACTAGCGCAGTTACAGAAGATGCCGGGCACATGCGCAGTAGCGAAACTGAAGCCGGCTGAGTGTACGAGCTGGAGCCGGGATCGCGCTACAGGCTACAGCAGCCCTTTACTGCGCATGCGGGCTGGGAGAACGGTCCCAGCACTGAGATCCGGCTTGTCAATAAAGGCGGCGGGAGGCGGGGAGAGCAGCATTGGAGACACCTAGGCCGCTGCCCCCTTGACCTCAAACCTGACTTGAAGCACGGGGCAGCGACTGAATAAAACATTGATTTCTCAAGGAGGCTAAATGCGGCTAAACAAAGAAAAAGTGCATTAGGAAACTACTATGCAGCACTATAAGGTACTACATACAAGTACATACTTTGCACAAGTTTATTATTTACAACTTAAAGGGAACCTGTCACCAAAAAAAATCGCTTATTAAGCTGTTAATAGTATTAACAGCTTAATAAGCGATTTCTTTGGTGACAGGTTCCCTTTAAGTTGTAAATAATAAACTTGTGCAAAGTATGTACTAGTATGTATACTACTATCTAATAATCCTTATCTATCACTTGACACTTCACTAACTTACTGGGGAGTCGGGGACAGTCAGGACTCCTCTCCACTCCAGACTTTTTCTTTTTACTGTGGCAGACTGCTGGCAGTGCAGAAAAGAAGATCATCAGAATCCATTCACTTCTGGCCTACTGGGCATGGGCAGTTAGGCACACTGGGCACGGGCGGGCAGGCAGGCTCCCACTCTCCACATTCAAAATAGGCAGCCGGCGGCAGCGTGACGTCACTCACTCCGTCACGCCGCACGCGCATGCTCCTCCCCAATACACACAGGGTGAGTGTGAGCGATGCCAGCGCCTGCCGGAAAAGCAGTGCCGTGATAGGCATGAACCGCCAATGGAGAAAGAGGATACTGACTGGCCTGCCTCCGTGCCCAGAAGGGATCTCAGCCATCTGATGAATCCATAATAATAAACGGAGTAGTTTATACATGGGCGCATAGGCTGTTTGAGGTGTGGTATGTTGCCTGTAGGTAGTACAGTCAGTCTACTCTGCCATGTGTCACTTATGAAAGGGTGGCACACTCTGGGCCCATTCTTGCTCAGGGGATCCACCTGCTCCCCTGTGGGTCAGTCCATGGCTGGCGCCATATGCTCCACAAATGCTGCATTATAGAGCCGAGCCGAGGCTAGTGAAGAAAAAACTCACCTCGCGAGTCGCGCCGCACAGTCACTCGTCACTGCCACTGCCGCCTGCCTGCTGCTTCTCCTGAAACCTGACAGTATCTGACTGGGAGCCGGAGATGCGCGGAAACCACGCCTCCAGCTCCCAGTCACTCAGACCTCACACTGCTTCCGCGTCTGGCGCCGCCCCCTCTAGTGCCTGCCTACTAGAGCCTGCGCTGCGCCGTGCGCACTGCCCCGGGCCCCGGCCGGCAGTACTATAAGATAACATTATGATTTTGAATAGGAGGCGGTGGGGGGGCCGTGGGCCCCCCTGGCTCAGGGGCCCGGTCGCAATTGCGACCGCTGCGACCCCTGTAGCTACGCCACTGAGAGGCGGTAGTAGATTGGGTGGCTGACAGTGCTTCCAGTTCCTTTACATTGTCTACCACCCGGTCCCCTGCAGCCTATGCAAATCAACCAAGCAGTCAGAGCCCCAAGTCATGCAGCAGTCTCTTGTGCTTTTTGATGAGTCTGCTGACGGGGTTTCCGAGGGTCATCCACCTAGCCCTGCCCCAGAAGTGGAAGAGATTGAGTGCACTGATGCCCAACCACTTATGTTTCAGGATGTGAACATAGGAGGACCACCGCAGCACATCTCTGATGATGACGAAACACAGGTGCCAACTGCTTTCTGCAGTGTGTAGACTGGCAAGGAGGGCAGGGGTGAAGAGTGGGTGGAAGATGATGTGGAGGATGATGAGGTCCTAGACCCCACATGGAATCAAGGTCATGCGAGTGACGTGTGCAGTTCGGAGGAAGAGGTGGTGGTCACACAGCACCAGCCGCACAGCAAAAGAGGGAGCAGTGCGCAAACATCAGAGTGGCCGTCCCTTAGCCAGTACACCTGCTACTGCCCACCGCACCCAAGGACTGAGCACACAAAAGCCAGCTCCAAGGAGTTCCCTGACGTGGCAGTTCTTCAGACAATATGCTGACGACAAAACGCAAGTGGTTTGCACGCTGTGCAATCGGAGCCTGAAGCGAGGCATACAGGTCCTTCTAAAAAAATTAGCATATTGTGATAAAGTTCATTATTTTCTGTAATGTACTGATAAACATTAGACTTTCATATATTTTAGATTCATTACACACAACTGAAGTAGTTCAAGCCTTTTATTGTTTTAATATTGATGATTTTGGCATACAGCTCATGAAAACCCAAAATTCCTATCTAAAAAAATTAGCAAATCATGAAAAGGTTCTCTAAACGAGCTATTAGGCCCCATGCACACGGCCGTGTTTCACAGCCGTGTGCGGGCCGTGGAACCGCGGCCTGGATCCCTCCTGAGAGCAGGAGCGCACGGCGTCACTGGTTGCTATGACGCCGTGCGCTCCCTGCTGCCGGCACAGTACAGTAATACACTGGTATAGATCATACCAGTGTATCACTGTATTGCGGCGGCAGCAGGGAGCGCACGGCGTCATAGCAACCAGTGACGCCGTGCGCTCCTGCTCTCAGGAGGGATCCAGGCCGCGGTTCCACGGCCCGCACACGGCTGTGAAACACGGCCGTGTGCATGGGGCCTTAACCTAATCATCTGAATCAACTAATTAACTCTAAACACCTGCAAAAGATTCCTGAGGCTTTTAAAAACTCCCAGCCTGGTTCATTACTCAAAACCGCAATCATGGGTAAGACTGCTGACCTGACTGCTGTCCAGAAGGCCATCATTGACACCCTCAAGCAAGAGGGTAAGACACAGAAAGAAATTTCTGAACGAATAGGCTGTTCCCAGAGTGCTGTATCAAGGCCCCTCAGTGGGAAGTCTGTGGGAAGGAAAAAGTGTGGCAGAAAACGCTGCACAACAAGAAGAGGTGACCGGACCCTGAGGAAGATTGTGGAGAGGGACCGATTCCAGACCTTGGGGGACCTGCGGAAGCAGTGGACTGAGTCTGGAGTAGAAACATCCAGAGCCACCGTGTACAGGCGTGTGCAGGAAATGGGCTACAGGTGCCGCATTCCCCAGGTCAAGCCACTTTTGAACCAGAAACAGCGGCAGAAGCGCCTGACCTGGGCTACAGAGAAGCAGCACTGGACTGTTGCTCAGTGGTCCAAAGTACTTTTTTCGGATGAAAGCAAATTTTGCATGTCATTCGGAAATCAAGGTGCCAGAGTCTGGAGGAAGACTGGGGAGAGGGAAATGCCAAAATGCCTGAAGTCCAGTGTCAAGTACCCACAGTCAGTGATGGTCTGGGGTGCCATGTCAGCTGCTGGTGTTGGTCCACTGTGTTTTATCAAGGGCAGGGTCAATGCAGCTAGCTATCAGGAGATTTTGGAGCACTTCATGCCTCCATCTGCTGAAAAGCTTTATGGAGATGAAGATTTCATTTTTCAGCACGACCTGGCACCTGCTCACAGTGCCAAAACCACTGGTAAATGGTTTACTGACCATGGTATTACTGTGCTCAATTGGCCTGCCAACTCTCCTGACCTGAACCCCATAGAGAATCTGTGGGATATTGGGAAGAGAAAGTTGAGAGACGCAAGACCCAACACTCTGGATGAGCTTAAGGCCGCTATCGAAGCATCCTGGGCCTCCATAACACCTCAGCAGTGCCACAGGCTGATTTGCCTCCATGCCACGCCGCATTGAAGCAGTCATTTCTGCAAAAGGATTCCCGACCAAGTATTGAGTGCATAACTGAACATTAATATTTGAAGGTTGACTTTTTTGGTATTAAAAACACTTTTCTTTTATTGGTCGGATAAAATATGCAAATTTTTTTAGATAGGAATTTTGGGTTTTCATGAGCTGTATGCCAAAATCATCAATATTAAAACAACAAAAGGCTTGAACTACTTCAGTTGTGTGTAATGAATCTAAAAAATATATAAGTCTAATGTTTATCAGTACATTACAGAAAATAATGAACTTTATCACAATATGCTAATTTTTTTAGAAGGACCTGTAAATGTTCTAAACCTGAGCACAACCTGCATGACCAAGCATCTAAGTGCAAAGCACGAGCTGCAGTGGAGTAGACACCTCAAAAACCATAAAATATATCAGTCTCCTCCTGGTCCCTCTTCTACTCTAGTCTCGGCCTCTTCCTCCCCCTCTGGAGTGACAGTGGCACCTGCCACCCCGCAAACAGAGGATGTGGCAGCAACGCCACCACATCTGTCACCGTCCCCAAGCATCTCCACAATGTCCCATGGAAGCGTTCAGCTGTACATCTCCCAAACACTGGAGAGAAAGAGGAAGTACCCTCCCTACCCACCCGGGATCCCTGGCCCTGAATGCCAACATTTCAAAATTATTGGCCTTTGAAATGCTGTCATTCCGTCTGGTGGAGACAGAGACATATGGAGGTGGCTGTCCCACAGTACGTGGGTTTGGCTGAGCTGGTGTGAGATCCTCTCTGATGTTCCTGTTCTTCCATCTCTACTGTATCTGGGCCTGAAACAGAGACCTCCATTCATCCATCTGGGGAGGAGTTGGTTGTCTCTGGTATCCTGCTTATGAATATTCCTATCTTCATGGTCTATTCATATTGATAGGTAGTCAGGGCCCGGATTAGGGTTGTCTAGGAGGTGACCTGTTTCTTCCCTAGTTTCCAGACCCAGTTACTGTCCCCCCCCCCCCCCCCCGTGTTCAGTGTGGAGTTTCCTCCCCACACTGATCGCGACATTATCAACCGCCAATGGAAGTCTCTGAACCAGGCATGGATCCACACAGGACTTGTCCGAACCTTGTGCAGAATAGACAAGTATTGGCCGCACCCAGCCATTGTTATACTCCAGCGCACTTTCTCTTTATTTTATTTTTTATATTTCCAAATGTTTTGGGGACTTACCAAATTTATAAAAAATATAAAAATAATAGAAAAAAATACAAAAATAGTGTCGGCTACCTGCTCCTCCTCCACCACCGCTTCCACCTACACTGCCACGTCCTTCGCCTCCTAGTTCAAGATCATTATTTTTTACTTTTTTTAAAAAATTCTATGTTATTTTAATTTATTTCCCTATCCACATTTGTTTGCAGGGCAATTATGCAGTCCTGCTCTTACCTCTATTTTGCTTCCTTTTGCAGCCCTCTAGCCCTTTCTATGACTATTTTTAGAGCCATTTTAGTGCCCCAAAGTTCGAGTTCTCCATTGAACTTTGCGGCGAAGTTCGGGTGAACCCGAACTTCCAGGTGTTCGCTCAACCCTAGTCATTTGTCATCAGCCATAGCTGCCAACTGTCCTGAGTTTGCCGGGACTATCCATGATTTTCAGAGAGAGTCCCAGCAAATATGCGCTGTCCCTGGCCAAAAAATGGAATGGGCTAACGCAAACCCTGGCCACAAATGGGTGTTTCTGGGTGGGTTCGGGGCATTCCCGGGGGCAGGGCCTATATGCCCCAATTTTACCAATTCAATGTTGGTAAGAATGCAACTATCCCGAATTTGCCAGGATTGTCCCTGATTTTTAGAGACAGTCCCAGCAAACTTGCGCTGTCCTGGGCTGAAAATGGGTGGAGCTAATACAAGCCCCACCCATAAATAGTTGTTTGTTGGCATTCCCGGGGGCTGGGGTTATATGCCCCGATTTTACCAACTCAAATGTTGGTAAGTATGCATCATTCCATCGATCAAGTGATCGATTCCAAAGCAGTTGTCATTTTGGGCCCAAAACTGGTCCACCGGTGGACCTTCTAACATTCTGACAGGTCCTGATCAGGAGTGAAAGTTTCTCTTTTTACAATTATTTATATTTTTTTTATTATTCAGTCATCCAGACGCCTACAGAAAGATATTCCTTAGCAATTTCACTTTTTAATGAGGAGTAAAGTTAGACAATAGCATTTTCTCTGGGCTTTGATGCTTCTCTGGGAATTCTGCTTGTGTAAGCTGCTGTTACATTGGGTCACGCAGGTCTGGCCAATTTAATGTGTAATTATATTGGTAATACTTGTGTGATTTGCAGCTGTAACCCGTCTAACACCAAGAACATTAAGTTATTATCACTGGAGTTGCCTTGTTCTATAACAATCGTGTCAAGCCATTGATCTCCTTCCATCTGCTGTTTTTCTATCTGCGGTTCCTATGGATACCTGCTGGCTGCCGCTGGATCGAGTGCATACGAGGGAGCAAGTACCAATTTCACTCTATGGAGGGAGTTCACATATTATACGGCGTCTAGCATTTATTTATTTATTTTTTACTAAAAATGAAATCTTTGATCAGTAGAAATGTCTATAGCAAGTGAATAAAACATGTAAAATGTATTTTACAGAGGTGCCCCAGTGATAGTGACTGAGGGGGCCCAAATAGACACCAATGTTATAAATGACACATGGTAGGTAGGGGGCCCTGTTACAGATTTTTCATTGAGGCCCAGGAGCTTCAAGTTACCCCTCTGCCTTTTTATTAAACTTTTTTTTAAAGAACTTGTCTGTAGTAACTTTAAATACATGGGGGGAGATTTATCAAGACTGAGATTTTCCTTAGCATAATTTAAAGGGGTTGTCTCACTTCATAACATGGCATTTATCATGTAGAGAAAGTTAATACAAGCCACTTACTAATGTATTGTGATTCTCCATATTGCCTCCTTTGCTGGCTGGATACATTTTTCCATCATATTATACACTGCTCGTTTCCATGGTTACAACCACCCTGCAATCCATCAGTAGTGGTCGAGCTTGCACACAATAGGAAAACGTGCCCGCCTTTCTGGCGGCTGTGACTGTGGGAGCTCACATAGGCTGGTGCTTTTTTTTTTTTTAGTGTGCAAGCACGTCCACCACTGATGGATTGCAGGGTGGTCATAACCATGGAAACAAGCAGTTTATAATGTGTTGGAAAAAAATGAATGAATCGCAACTGACAATACTAGCTAATTCCTCAGGCCGGAACATATCGGAGCCCCTCATGCACCACGTCACGGTGTCTCAGCACGCATGGGGTCCTACCACTAACCTGCCCGTGGTGTGTGAACAGGGTCTGAACCAACTCACAGCCAGACTCTCACATGCCTCCATAGTGGTATCACCAATACATTGTGAGGTAAAATAAAGCTGTGAGCCGCACCCACAACAGACCACGTGACACAGAAGCCACCAGGTGCAAAAGAATGTTACCAACAAAATTAAGTGGCACATTCCATACACATAAGGACAAAAACCTCACTGAAAAAAGTGGCCTAAACGGGTGATAATGCTCCAAACCCAGACACTGTAGCGTGTCTATAACTGGGGGAGCAATATAACTGGGTCCGCAGACAACGGCAATCCCCAGCAAAAAATGCGTACAATGGAGGATGCCGGTGCGGACCGCATGCACCACAAGAACATCTTACACAAAATGATACATTGTGCAGATGAAAAAATATATATACACACAAATCAATTCTTCTATTAACTACCATAGCTTCCTGCAACCCCTCTCTTGGTAGGAAGCAGGACTAGACCCCTTCTGCCCAGAAGGGGGGAGAATGGAATGATAAGTTCCATTCTATCTAAAGAGCTCTCTCTGCCAGATACACTGTCACCTTATGAACAACCAGGCAAAATGCAAGAAATACAATAAATAACAGTTATATAGCAATATTAGGAATGCACATTATAAGAGGACCTAGAATAAATACGCAGATGACATTATCGGTTAGCCATTAGAGACAGTAGCTGGGTGTAAGAATGGCAGCGCCCGCTCTGGGGTACTACACTTGCAGTACTGCAACAGAAGATAGGTCATCAGTAGAAAACTGTCAGAAAACCCCTTTTTAAAACTTATAAAATAAAACCGAAAATTGCAGGGGGTTTTTTCACATTCCACCCACAGTTTATAAAACCCAAAACGGTTCTACTGAAAAATATGATTCATTTCACAAAAAACAAAAGCTATGAAAAAATTCAAACTGCTGCATCTTTAAAGGGACACTGACAGGCCCAATTAGCATATTTAGGTATATATATATGTCAGTACAGGTCTTCTAAAGTCTATTAAAATCATCTAAGTATCCCCCCTGTCCACCTTATAAATACTGAAATATAAAGTTTTATAACCTGCTTGTCTCGTCTCCAATCTGCCCAAGGGGCGGCGTTTCATGTCAAAATGAGCCCAGCCAGCCGCTCCCAACTGCCGTTCTGAAGCCCCGCCCAGCTCATCAATATTCACTTCGCTGGGCGGCGGTTACAACTCTCCCGACTCAAGATCCTGCGCATGGCCCATTCAATCCTCTGGGCACGTCCTCCGTCCAATCTTCAGCGCATGCGCCCGGCCGGGGTCACATCGCGCCCGCGTACAGAGCGCTGCAGCCTCTGCTTTATGCGCATGCGCCGGGCACTTGAGTCGGGAGAGTTGTAGCCGCCGCCCAGCAAAGTGAATATTGATGAGCTGGGCGGGGCTTCAAAACGGCAGTTGGGAGCGGCTGGCTGGGCGCATTTTGACATGAAACGCCGCCCCTTGGGCAGATTGGTGACCGGACAAGCAGGTTATAAAACGTTATATTTTGGTATTTATAAGGTGGACAGGGGGGATACTTAGATGATTTTAATAGACTTTAGAAGACCTGTACTGACATATATATATATATACCTAAATATGCTAATTGGGCCTGTCAGTGTTCCTTTAAGCTAAAAAAATCAATGATCGCTACAGCGCAGATGTAGAGTTTTATAAATGTTTCAATGTTTTTGTTATTAAACTGATGCAACAATTAGATTTTCTTCAATTGTGAAATCTGCAGATTCGCCTCCAGTGATTCTTTCACGCTGATATATTATGCAGTTGCAGATGAGATGGGTCGCGCCATAGTTCAGCTTCTTGATTTAGGTCACGGTGATGACTTCTCCAGGAATGTAAGTATATTACTGGTTTATATTTTCTTTTGTTTAGATGCTGGAAAATGCCATTGGAGTTTTAGGTCAAGAAAATCAGGCTGAGCTTTCAGAGACAATGGAGTCGCTCCCCCCCCCCCCTTACTTGACCCGCCTCCCCCGCGTCCAACACCACCGCGACGCTGCAGCTCTCAGAAAGTTATTAAAGCAAAAGCTGGCTATACTAAATTGTAGCCTGAAGGGATTCAAGAGTTCATTTTTTGATTTGTAATGTTATATATATCTACACAGCCATTATAAACTGAGGAACTTAGCAGTTATTTCGTGAGAACCGTGACCAATTAAAAAATAAACAAAAGAACAATGCAAGATGTACGTGTACATGGTGTTTTTTGTGGAACCACAATCCTGCTAGTCTTTCAAGGGGATAAGTCATAGGAAAATTACCTACTGTTTACAAACATGTTTTTATGTTGATTTTTTGCATGTCCTTTCTTTAAGAATTTTTATGATTTTTGTTTTTAAATTTTCTATGTCGCTATCTATTAAAAAAACAAAAAAACAATCATAAATTGTGCATGTTTAACACTGGCCACTAGGCCTAAAATTTGTTGAGACTTCCTGCCTTTTGAGAAACAAACTACCTGGGTCATAGACACAATGGATAGAAGGGGACCTCAGAAACTTCTATGGGAGAGTTTTCTAGGCGAGACCTGTGACCGGTGCAGAGGTCAGGAGGTAGTTCAAAAGCTGTGATATTGTGATTGGTGGATCATGTCTTATGTATATAAAGGTGTTAGTCTACTTAAAGGGTTTCTACCACTTAGTTTTCACATAATTAGGTGTCAGACACTAGCGATCCGCTAGTGTCTGCTCTGCCAAACAATCCTAATATAATAGCTTTTGGGGCAGCCGTTTCGCTAAAAAAAAGAACTTATATTGATATGCTAATGACCCTCTAGGTGCTATGGGGGCGTCATTAGCACCTAGAGGATCGGTCTACCTTCACAAAATGCCGCCGCCCAGCGCGTCCCTCCAGCACGCCCATCTCCTCCGGAATGCGATCAAGCGGACTAATTCTCGCGCATGCGCCGTGCGGGTCTGTATTCGGCGCATGCGCAGTGAATGTCCGACCGCTTCCCTACTCAGACATCTCCACTGCGCCTGTTCCTCGGAGCCCTATGACGTCATCGGCGCAGGCCCAGTGGAGATGTCTGAGCAGGGAAGCGGTCGGACATTCAATGCGCATGCGCCGAATACAGACGCGCACGGCGCATGCGCGAGAATTCGTCCGCTTGATTGCATTCCGGAGGAGATGGGCGGGCTGGAGGGACGCGCTGGGCGGCGAAGGTAGACCGATCCTCTAGGTGCTAATGACGCCCCCATAGCACCTAGAGGGTCATTAGCATATCAATATAAGTTCTTTTTTTAACAAAACGGCTGCCCCAAAAGCTATTATATTAGGATTGTTTGGCAGAGCAGACACTAGCGGATCGCTAGTGTCTGAAAGCTAATTATGTGAAAACGAAGTGGTAAAAACCCTTTAACACTCGTGTTTTGGCTTTCAGTTTGTGAGACCTGTTCAGGGCTCTCACAAGCGGTCCAAAACGGATCAGTTTGCATTCTAATACATTCTGAATGGAAAAGGATCCGCTCAGAATGCATCTTTTCCATATGTGCTGGGAAATCTCCTGGCGCATACACATTCATCGGTCCCCACCTCCTGGATGCATACCCCTTTGGTATACTTTGATATACCATTTCATTTCTGCTGAATTGAAGAGCTATTCTACACAGAGGAGTGCAGTAATGTAGACCAACATATAGTTTTTTTTTAAAACATGGTAGCCCGCACGCGGATGTCCCTGTATGTCTATGCAGTAGCATTTGTTGGAAACTGTATCCATCGTAAGTAGAGATGAGCAAAGATTTGTAAAATTCGATTCGGCTGCTTTGCCAGATTTTACAAAAAAATCCACCTTGTGACAGATTACTTCATCACAAAGCGCATTTCTTTCCAAGTAGTGGGTGAAATGGCAGGGAGCGGCGATTGCGCCGTCCTCCATCATTGCACCCCTCAGATGTCGCGCCAACTGGTGTAGTACAGGAATAATACAGTGTAAAAAATTTTAAGAAACCAAAAATATCATACTGATCCGATCCATTTGTTTCCGACGGGCCGGCCGCCGCCACCTTGCTTAAAGGTCTGGCGCAAAATATAACGCAGCCCAAGATGACATAATCACGCCGGCTGGCATGGTGATGTCATACGTCACAGCGCACGGAATTTCGGCAGAGATCTTCAAGCAAGATGGCGGTGACCAGCCTGTTGCAAGCAAATCGGCTAAGTATTTTTGTTTTTTTACACTATTTCAGGTTAAATCAATCCGCAACGGTGAAGCACGAGGAAATTTGGCTTTGTGGTGAAATGAGTTTATCCTGAAATCCATGGAAAGTCCATGAAGTTCGCTCATCACTAGGTACACATAGGGAAATCCTCCTGATGCACATTTCTATATATAACTAGAATGGACAAGCTATAAGTAACATGGACAGATAGTTGGCAGCCTCCCGTTATGTGGCATGCCTCTAAAACAACCACATCTGGAAATGTCCAGGTCACCCTAGAAGACTTGGACGTGGGATGGATTTTACCCCAATCCCTTTGACGGTAGATTTACTGAGAGGTTTCATATTGTTCATGTAGCTTTCCCAAGCCAACTTATTACCATAACCATTTCCACATTCGGAATCATTCCAATCCCATGTCCAAGAAAGCAAGCAGTGACAGATCCTGGCATAATACACGATGAGCCTGTGGTCTCGTTTGCTTAATTCCCTTCTATTAAAATGTGCTCTACATCCTGGACTTGTGCTGTGGGCCACCCAGGGGGTTTGCTGCTGTGCCTCAATCTTCCAGACCTCACACGTCTTAAGCAGCGCGGTTTAATAGAGCTATATTTCCCCCTTATATTAATTTATTGGAAAGCATAAAACCAGAATTACATCCATCCACAGGGGACAAAACCTTAACTCCTTCCTGTTCTACTCATTGTCCAAATCTGGAATTCCCATCATTGCCATGCAGACTTTTATACACTTATTTGTTTTATTCTCTTATTATTGAATATTTCATGCAATATAAAAAGGCAATTTTATAAAAGAAATCAGCCGCAGTGGCAAATCACAAAATATTTATCAGTGCTGATCGAGCACCAAAGTGCTCGGGTGCTCCAGTAGAACGCCTCGGGATGCTTGGGTGCTCTACAGAGCACCCGAGCACAATGGAAGTCAATGGGAGGACCAGAGCATTAAACCAGGCACCCCCTGCACTGAAGAGTGGAGGGTGTCTGGTTCACATGAAAAGGTCAGAAATTGATGGAAACACCACTGAAAGGGTTCGGGAACAGCATGGGGAGGATGTCTGGATGCATCTTGGACTCCCAGGTCGCTGCTGGGAACCATGTTGTCCAAGTAGTGCGGCAATTTTACAAACTGACAATAATACGCACAAAACCAAAGATAAAATCGATTTTAGAGGAAAAATTGTTATATTGTATATTTACTTGTATATAAAGTGCAAGTGCTGCCAAAAATTACAAGGAAGAGGCACTCCGATACAACCTGTATATCACATAATGAAGGGCCTCATTCACATTGTGGTACAATTGTTCAGGTAGTGGGACTCCTACACTCATAAAGCCTAGGCACTAAGTGAAAGGGAACTGGCACTCCAATACACCCTTTATTACACATAAATGAGGGCATCATACACACCCTTGAAAAATTATAATTGATGGCCTGCTGGTGACCCTCTAAAACATTAGGGGCAAGCGCCTGTTGCTGATCCTACCATCTAAAACATTAGGGGTGAGGGTCTGCTGCTGATCTGACCATCTAAAACATTATGGGCGAGGGCCTGCTGCTGAGCTGACCATCTAAAACATCATGGGTGAGGGTCTGCTGCCGAGCTGACCATCTAAAACATTATGGGCAAGGGCCTGCTGCCGAGCTGACCATCTAAAACATTAGGGATGAGGGCCTGCTGCCGAGCTGACCATCTAAAACATTATGGGTGGGGGCCTGCTGCTGAGCTGACCATTGAAAAAATTACTGTTGAGGGTCTGCTGGTGAACTGACTCTCTAAAACATAAAGGGCGAGGGCCTGCTGCTGATCTGACCATAGAAGAAATTATGGGCGAGGGCCTGCTGCTGAGTTGACCCTCTAAAACATTAGGAGCGAGGGCAGCCTAATAAGCATGTTGATATGACAACATGGGCCGCGCATAAGGGTGAGGGTGCTGGTGGGGTGTCATGAAACTGTCCCAGGCCTTGGAGAGTGTTGCCTCGCCTCTGTTAGAACTGCTGTGTGTTCCCCTCGTCTCCCCTCCTCGGTTGCCCAATAAACTACGTTCTCTGCTGCCAGCGTTGTCAGCTGGAAATTTTTAAAGCAATTTTTCCACAAGGGCCTTCTGGTATTGCACAATTTTGCTAGTCCTCTACACAACAGGAATGAGAGATGAGAAGTTCTCCTTGTAGCGGAGGTCGAGAAGGGTGAACAACCAATAATCGTTGTTGGCCAAAATGCGTATAACGCGAAGATCACGGGAAAGGCAGCATAACATAAAGTCAGCCATGTGTGCCAAAGTCCCAACAGACAAGACTTTGCTGTCCTCATCAGGAGGATTACTCTCAATCTCCTCATCCTCTTCCTCCTCTTCGGCCTATCCACTCTGAACAGATGGAATAAACCTGCTGTGGGAACTACCCTCTGTAGCGGAGACAACAGTCTCCTCCTCCTCATCATCAAATTCGTACTGAGAAGATGAACGGAGGGTGGTCTGGCTATCAGCCTGTGTACTGTATTCCCCCATTTGCACCTCTTCCACATGCAAAGCATTCACCTTCATTGTGAGCAGAAGTGGGATGGTTACGCTGATAATAGAGGCATCTCCGCTCACCATCTGTGTTGATTCCTCAAAGTTGCGTAAAATCTCACAGAGGTCAGACATCCATGTCCACTCGTCGCTTGTGAAGAGCAGAAGCTGACTGGAAAGGCGATGAAAATGTTGCAGCTGGTATTCCGCTACTGCCCTCTGCTGCTCACAAAGCCTGGCCAACATGTGGAATGTGGAGTTCCAGCGCATGCTCACGTTGCACAACAGTCGGTTAGCTGGCAATTGCAAGCGCTGCTGTAGCGTTGCCAGACCGGCAGCAGCTGTAGATGACTTTCGGAAATGGGCACACACGCGGCGGACATTCTCCAGTAGCTCAGGCAAATTGGGGTAGGTTTTGAGAAACCGCTGAACCACTAAGTTGAACACGTTGGCCAGGCATGGTATGTGTGGGAGTTTGCCGAGCTCCAAAGCCGCCACCAACTTACGGCCATTATCAGACACAACCATGCCTGGTTCTAGGTTGAGTGGTGAGAGCCACAGCTCAGTGTGGTCCCTTATTCCCTGCCACAGCTCTGCGGCGGTGTGCTGTTTGTCACCTAAACATATTACTTTCAGCGAGGCCTGTCGCCGCTTCCCCACTGCAGTGCAACACTGCTTCCAGCTACTGACTGATGGCTGACTGGTGCTGCAAGATGAGAATTCAGAGGTGGAAGTAGAGGAGGAGATGGAGGAGGAGAAGGGGGGGTTTCAGACACTAATGTAGGTGGTGGCAGAAATCCTGATGGAAGTAGGGCCCGCAATCCTTGGCGTCTGTAGCACCTGAGCCATCCCAAGGTACGACTCACTCCCGGAATCCACAACGTTCACCCAGTGTGCCATCAGGGAAATGTAATGGATGTCACAGATATTTTCAGGATGAGCAAACGTTATTTAGGAGATGTAGCGCAGGTAATGTAACTGTCCGCAGCGGACACCGTCTACGAAAAAAGTACACTGGATGCCACAGATATTTTTAGTATGCACACACGTTAAACAGGAGATGTAGCACAGATAATGTTGCTGTCCGCAGCATCTATGGAATTAGTACACTGGATATCACAGTTATTTTTAGGAAGCGCAAACGTTATACAGGAGATGTAGCACAGGTAATGTAACTGTCCACGGCAGACACCGCCAGATATTTTTAAGCTGCGCACGCGTTACACAGGAGATGTAGCGCAGATAATGTCGCTGTCTGCAGCGGCCTGAACAATTGCAAGCTATTTAGCGCAGGTTGCACTAAAAATATGTCTCTCTAACAATTGCCTGCAATTTAGCGCAGGTTGCGCTAAAAATATAAATTGCTGCCAGACACAACAATAGTCCTTAAAAGGACTTTTGGGTCTCGACCCTGCCTAACAAAAAAATAAAATTCTATTGAATAAATTCCCTACACTCTCTGTCCCTTCTACAGCACAGCTCTCCCTGACTAACACTGAGCCAAACTACGTGTTATCCACCCGATGACGCATTCCAGTCAGCCAATCACTGTAATGCCAGTAACTAACATGGCTATGGCATTACAGTGAGTGGAAGTACCTACCTGCACGTTTATTGGCTGCGTAGCAGGCAAAAAATGTGCGTAGAGGAGACTCGAGCATCACGCTCGAGCACACGCGGTATTAGGCATGCTCGATCAACACTAATATTTATTAACATTCGCGTATATTTAACATTGTTAAAATTACCAGCCTATAGTTTCCAGGCTCTGTTTTTTACCCCTTTTTGAATATTGGCACCACATTTCCTAAGCGCCAATCCTGTAGAATCCTCCCTGTCAGTATATAGTCCTTAAATATCAGAAATAAGGGTTTGTTCACCTTTTTAGAAAGATATGCGCCCTCAAACGGCTGTTCCAGGACTGTATACAATTGAAAGGGTGTACACTAGACTTAATGTAGTGTCCTTCCTAAAGTCCCTGAATCTAAAGTCACTTAATACACTTAACACACACTTGAAATCAAACACGTGAACGCTCACAAACTCGCGTTTTGTGTCTGCTTTTTGTTTAGGTGCTGCTCCCAAACCTGCTTCGGTTTGTCACTGGAATATTGATTTTCCATCGACTCCATGCTAGGCCTCTGAGGCCGATTCACATCCTTAACGACTTTTAAAGGGCTAATATGCACACACCCTAACCTATCCCCAGCCTATGGCTGACCTTCTCTCGGTATTTAAAGCATCTTCCCCTGCGGGAGGGTGTTTGAGCAACATGGTTCCCTAGCTTTCTACTGTCCTGCAAAAGTGTTTGTTTCGTCTGATTTACCACACTTGTCTTCTGAACATATCACTGTGTTGTTTCTGCCCACCTGTCCTTGACCAGTGATGGTCAGTTCTCAGTGTTTGCCAGCGAACACATGCGGGCTGCCATCTTTAGTAAGGTAGACTCACCTGTCCGGCGATGCACAGGTAAGCCCTTACCTGTGCCTATGCCGGTCTGAAATCAAATGCGGTCACCGGGAGCAGGCAGTTCCGAGAACAGCCGCCGGGGGCCTTCATCGGGCTGTTCTCGGAAATGCCTGCTCCCTGGTGACTGCATTTGATTTCAGACCGGCTCCCGGCACAGGTAAGGGCTTACCTGTGCATCGACAGACGGGTGATTCTACCTACTAAAGATGAGATGTGTCTGCTGGTGAAGACTGCGAAACTGACCATCACTGTCCTTGACCTTCAGCCTGTTTATCGTTCTGACCCTGTACTGCCTTCCCCAATGTTTGGACTGTTAACGGATTGAATGCCTGCCCTGTCATTGGCTTGTCCATTGACCACCCTCTTGCCTGTTAACTTTGTGCCATGCACTGGTGTCTCTTGAGCCTATTGTGTCAACTGTCACTGAACAAAGACTAATCCAAGAAGTAGTGGCCTGGTGCTTCCCCTGCAAAAGGAATCCAGATTCCTGTACAGGGGTTAAATTGTGAAAGCCAGAAGGTACACTTAAATAAAGTTCTAAGGAGTAGCCCTAAGCCAAATCCCTTCAGTGACACAGTGATACTGCTTTATAGTCAGGAGCCATTCTAGGTGTAAAATTTGTCTTTTAGGGCCAAACTTAATCTGTGGTACATGTACGCCAAGAAGTCCATGCCATATCTCTAGAGGTACTTGCGCTATGCTATGTCTTAGAGAGAAACACATAGTATGATCCTATTCTAATGGGTACTTTAATTTGATTTATAGGACCATTTCTAGAGGTATTTGACTTAGGCCTCATGCACACGACAGTATTTTTTCACTGTCCGCAAAACGGGGTTCCGTTGGTCCGTGATCCGTGACCGTTTTTTCATCCGTGGGTCTTCCTTGATTTTTGGAGGATCCACGGACATGAAAAAAAAGTCGTTTTGGTGTCCGCCTGGCCGTGCGGAGCCAAACGGATCCGTCCTGAATTACAATGCAAGTCAATGGGGACGGATCCGTTTGATGTTGACACAATATGGTGCCATTTCAAACGGATCCGTCCCCATTGACTTTCAATGTAAAGTCTGGAGTCCCTTTATAGCATTTGATCAAAGTTTTCTCCAATCCGATGGTATATTTTAACTTGAAGCGTCCCCATCACCAGGGAGGGGGGGGGGGGGGGCGCACACTGTGCCACCAATGCTATTATTACAATAGAGGGAGGGAGGGGGTCACACTGGCCACCAATGAAATTTAAACTGGAGAGGGAGGGGGGTCTGCCCCCTGCTGCCTGGCAGCCCCGGATCTCTTACAGGGGGCTATGATACGCACAAGTAACCCCTTCAGGTGCAGCACCTGAGGGGTTAATTGTACGGATCACGGCCCCCTGTAAGAGATCGGGTGCTGCCAGGCAGCAGGGGGCAGTCATGTACATAGTTCGTTGTATATTCTAACTAGAAGCGTCCCCATCACCATGGGAACGCCTCTGTATTAGAATATACTGTCGGATCTGAGTTTTCACGAAGTGAAAACTCAGCTCTGAAAAAGCTTTTATGCAGACGGATCTTCGGATCCGTCTGTATGAAAGTAACCTACGGCCACGGATCACGGACACGGATGCCAATCTTGTGTGCATCCGTGTTCTTTCACGGACCTATTGACTTGAATGGGTCCGTGAACCGTTGTCCGTCAAACAAATAGGTCATATTTTTTTGACGGACAGGATACGCAGATCACGGTCTCGGCTGCAAAACGGCGCATTTTCGATTTTTCAACGGACCCATTGAAAGTCAATGGGTCCGCAAAAAAAAACGAAAAACGGCACAACGGCCACGGATGGACACAACGGTCGTGTGCATGAGGCCTTATAAACACAGAGAAACACTGCTTTAGAGGATGGTCCTTGCAATAGGCTATCAATGTGTGATTGTTGGGTATCCCAAACATTTGGACTCCAATAGATAAGAAGAAAGAAGAGGTATGGTGCCTTCACTGCAGTACCCAACACATTGACTTATGTTTGGTATTGCAGCCCAGTCCATTCAGATAGAACAGTATGGGTGCACACGTTGCTGTGTTGGTGCTGCAGTGAAATGGCTGCTGGGGTCTAATTAGTGCCATTACCCTTTATTCTAGTTAGTTGAGGGGGTTCCAGAGGTGGGAACCCCACTGATCACACTTTGATGGCCATGTGTTTCATTATGGTAAAAAGAAGTTTTCTTCCAAGCCGCTACAGGAATCCTTTCCAGCCACAAGTCACAATTGTAAGCATCATACCAGTGATTTCACTGCCATATGAGTCTACTTAGTATTTGCGCGACTCCACTTCAAGATCTCTCCATTACAAAACAAATATTATATTGACGCATGCAATTTTTCATTTTTCTGAAACATTTCATATTGTTTCTCATAGAGCACTGCGCCACTGACCGTTCACGTGATTTTGTGTAAATGACATTTCTACAACTCCTGGACAGTGTAGTCACGCTGAGGCCTATGTGCTTGAAGATATTATTTTTCAGCCGCAGGGTCAAGAGTGCACGTTCCCGTGTGTTCACACTGTATGCACAGCTGTCCTCGTCTACTTTCTGAGGTTTACAGAGTAAAAGGCAGAAGCCTGTAAGCCTTTTCCTTTCTACATTGAAAGGTTACTTAAACATTCCCTTTCTTTTTGACTGGACTGAATCCTCCCTTGTTTCATTCATGTCTTATTTATCTTGGTAGCCAGTCTGCAATGAGTCAAGTCTATTAAGTTTGGCTCTCGAGGAATTCCCAACCATAGCAATAGACATTGCAAGTGCACCATGGATATCTGTTTCTTTATCATGAGACATAGAATGGAGAATGCCGGCAGCGGACCACATGTACCACAGAAACATCCTACACAGGGGAGCCAAATGTGTGGATGTAATTGGCTATGTAAAGCTGTGTGTCGGACCTTATGCCCGTGTAATAGCCCACACGGCCCCTGTAATTGCCCATACGGCACAGGTAGTTTCTGTGGTACATGTGGTCCATTACTGGCATCCTCATTTGTATGCATTATTGCTGGGGATTGCTGTTAGCAACTGATCACATGTGCAGGATTTGCTCCCCCAAATATATATCTGCACAACAGCATATGGGGTTTTGAGCATCTTTCTGCCTTTTATGACCATGTTATTTTGTCTGTACATGCACGCCTGGAGGTGTGGCAACTCCTGGTTTGAATGTGCCTTGATTTTGATCTAATGGTAACATTCAGGTGCACCTGTGCGGCCTGCGTCACATGAGCCAGTGATAGGTGGGACTCACAGCCTCCTCCCTCCTGCCATTGTATGTGTGATTTCACGCTGGCGGTAACTGGGAGTTGTTCGCTGTGTGTCGGACCTTATGCCCCTGTAATAGCCCATACGGCCCTTGTAATTTCCCATACGGCACAGGTAGGTTAGCGTTAGGTCCTGTGCCACTTTGAGATACCTTGACAGGGTGCGCGGGCTCTGGTATGTTTTTGGTATAAGAATACATTGGCGAAAGTCTCATTTTAATATCAGTGTGAGGGTTTAGCCATATATTGTCAATTGCATTTTCCATTGTAGTGCATCATTTTTTCTTTGTAAATCTTTTCAGTTAGCCATTAAAAGGTATCAACCATTGAGGAATCTCAATTTTTTTTGGATTTTATTGGTAAAATCTGAGGCTAAAAAAATCTACAGTATCTGGATTTATTCTTAAAATATGGAGAAATTATTGAACTATTAAAAAAACTATTAAAATGTTTTAGAAAAAAAGGCAATTTTCATATTTCCTTCTTCTGCATATGTTTGTGTACACAATTTGATGGAAGCTGCTGAGGCAGAAACAAATTCAGAAACGAAGAGCCAAAAACCATAAATTAATTTGTGATGATGAATTCTTCATGCAGTGCCAAATGGCATAAAAAAATATGATCTGTGAAGGATTGAAATTATATCTTGTCTATGCAACAAACTTACCCTTTAACATTAGGAAAAAATCATCATAATATGCGAGTGAAGTATTAAAATAGTGTTTCAATTGAACTTTTCTTCCAGAATGACTTAGCATTAAAGATGGCCTTGTGGTTCGCCCCGGCGGTCGTTTCGCAGCGAACTTTACTCGTTCACGATTCGCCGAACATGCAAACATATGGCGATGTCCACCGGCGCCATATTCTTTTGCATTGCGCCGAACTTAGACACATGACACATCCATCAGGTGGGACAGGACAGCCCATTGAGATGTTTCAGCACATGGACACACCCCCACCCTATAAAAGAACCCGATCTGGCAGCCATTTTGCATTCTGTGTCTTGCCAGTGTAGGGAGAGGTTCTGATTCCACCAAATATTGATTGAGGGGTGCGATATACCTGCTTCCAGAAAATACTGATTAAGGGGTTCGATATAACTATTTGCACCAATTATTGAATGAGGCCTGCGATATGCCTCATTCCACAAAATACTGATTATGGGGTTTGATATACCTGCTTCCACAAAATACTGATTAAGAGGATCAATAAACCTGCTTCCAAAAAATACTGATTGAGGGCTGCGATATACCTGCTTCCACCAAATATTGATTGAGTGCCGCAATATACCTGCTTATGCAAAATACTGATTGAGGGGTTCGATATACCTGTTTTCACCAAATATTGATTGAGGGCTGCAATATACCTGCTTCCACTGAATACCGATTAAGGGGCTTAATATATATGCTTCCACAAAATACTGATTAAGGGGTTTGATATACCTGTTTCTACCAAATATTGATTGAGGTCTGCGATATACCTGCTTCCACAAAATACTGATTAGGCGGTTTGATATACCTGCTTCCACAAAATACTGAGTGAGGGCTGCGATATACCTGACTCCACAAAATACTGATTAAGGGATTCGATATACCTGTTTCTACCAAATATTGATTGAGGTCTGCGATATACCTGCTTCCACAAAATACTGATTAGGCGGTTTGATATACCTGCTTCCACAAAATACTGATTAAGGGGTTTGATATACCTGCTTTTCAAAAAATACTGATTGAGGCCTGCTATATACCTGCATCCACAAAATACTGAATAAGCGTTTTGATATACCTGTTTCCACCAAATATTGATTGAGGCCTGTGATTTTCCTGCTTCCACAAAATACTGATTAAGGGGTTTGATATACCTGCTTCCACAAAATATTGATTGAGGCCTGGGATATACCTGCTTCCACAAAATACTGATTAAAAGGTTTGATATACCTGCTTTCAACAAATATTGATTGAGGCCTGCGATATTCCTGCTTACACAAATACTGCTGTTCTCTAGGGACTTAGACACAGGGTCATTTTGAAAATGACAGGCAGAGAAGGAGGCACGCTGTTCCGCAGGGGTGGTAGAGGTCGGGCAGGTGCACCAGGCCGGAGCCTAAGTGGGAAGTTGGAGAAGGCGCGTGCGATTACTTCAAAGGGCGCACCAGAGTTGGTTGAGTGGCTCACTCAACCATCCGCTCCTGCACCCTCCTCATCCTCTGTATCTGCACCCTCCTCACCCTCTGCTGTATGCGCGCACAAATACACCACCACCATTATAGCCCTTCCACTAGAGTCAGAGGAATTATTTTCCCATCCATTCCCAGACCTTACCGATACACAGCCATTCTTGACATCGGATGAGGAAGAGGAGTTAGCAACGGCCACCACCCAGTACCCAGATCAGCCCAAAGAGGGATGTCCCCGCTGTTGCTGCCTACTCCGAGATCTCAAATGTCAGTGGTGGTGAAGTTGACGATGATGCCCACAAGAGAGGAAGAGGAGGGTAGTTCAGAGGAAGAGACGGGGCGGCAGAGAGAGAGGAGAAGGAGGAGAAACAGGCAGAGCTCCCAGGGCACAGGAGGCAAAAAGCAGACTTCAAATGTATCTGGTGCAAGCCATCCACAATGCACGGTCACTTCTGGCGCTCCGAGGACACCGGCACATGGCTCCGCAGTGTGGGCTTTTTTTAACGTGTCAGCTGCTGACAATAGTGTTGCCATCTGCAGCCTGTGCTATTAACGCATGAGTCGCAGTAAGCCCAACACTTACCTAGGGACGACCGCATTAAGAAGGCACCTGGCCTACCATCACCGAACCCAGTGGGAAGCAACGCTATCAGAACCCACAAAGCCACACTCCCGATGCTCCACTGTCCTGCCTCTTCTCCTTCTCCTCTCTCTTCCCATTTGTCCTCCACTCCTCCTTCCACCGTGTGTCACGGATGGTGTTGCAGAAAACTAGAAGACAACAAATGAAGATCCGACTGACTTGATCCCAAACTAAGGAACATAAGGGTGAGCCCTGTAAAACCCCTAGCTCTCTCCCTGACTTCTCAGCCCATGCAAAGATCTCTATGATAGATAATTGCAGGGGACACGACCACCGCTCCCTACACTTAATACGGAGGGAGTCAGGGTCACCTAGGATCAAGCCAACAGGAAAACACAAATAAAGGAACAGACTTATATGTAGAAGCATCAGTTGCAGCATCCAGCATGCACACAATCCAGAAAGTTGTATAAACCGCAAAGTGATGCAGTATGGGAGGGGATTTAAAGGGAAGCAATCAGTGCAACTAGATGACAGCTGAGAGAGGGAAACGAGATGACAAAATGAAAGCAAAACAAAAGAACCTCAAGCAAGAGGTTCTGAAGAACGTCTGTCAGAGCTTCTCAGATATCTGGCGGTGACAGTACCCCTCCTTCTACGAGTGGACTCCGGACACTCAGAGCCCACCTTCTCAGGATGGGACCTATGGAAAGCCCTGATGAGACGAGTGGCCTTAATGTCCGTCACTGGAACCCACATCCTCTCCTCAGGACAATAACCCTCCCAATGGACGAGATACTGGAGAGAACCGCGGACAATACGAGAATCTACAATCCTAGAGACCTGAAATTCAAGATTACCATCAACCACAATCGGAGGAGGAGGCAAAGAGGAGGGTACAGTGGGTTGGACATAAGGTTTTAGTAGGGACTTATGAAAAACATTATGGATCTTCCAAGTCTGAGGAAGATCAAGACGGTAGGCAACAGGATTGATGACGGACAAGATTTTGTAAGGCCCAATAAACTTAGGACCCAACTTCCAGGAGGGAACCTTCAATTTGATATTCTTAGTAGACAACCATACCAGATCACCAACATTCAGGTCCGGACCAGGCACACATCTCGTATCCGCCACACGCTTATATCTCTCACTCATGCTCTTTAGATTATCCTGAATCTTTTACCAAATAGATGACAAAGACGAGGAGAATCTCTCCTCATCAGGTAAACCAGAAGACCCCTCTCCAGAGAATGTCCCAAACTGCGGATGAAACCCACATGCACCAAAAAATGTTGACTTATCAGAGGACTCCTGACGACGGTTATTTAAAGCAAACTCGGCAAGGGAGAGAAAAAAACACCAATCCTCCTGATTCTCCGCCACAAAACAGCGCAGATATGTCTCCAGATTCTGATTGACGCGCTCTGTCTGGCCATTCGACTGCTGGTGGAAAGCAGAAGAGAATGACAACTGAACCCCCAAGCGAGAACAGAAGGCCTTCCAGAATCTGGAAACAAACTGCGTGCCCCTATCAGAGACTATGTCTGAAGGAATACCATGCAGTTTGACAATGTGATCAATAAATGCCTGCGCCAGCATTTTAGCATTGGGCAACCCAGGAAAAGGAACAAAATGCGCCATTTTGCTAAAATGGTCCACCACCACCAGAATCACAGTCTTCCCCGAGGAATGAGGCAGATCCGTAATGAAATCCATGGACAGATGTGTCCAAGGACGGGAAGGAATGGGTAACGGAAGGAGAGGACCCAATGGCCGTGAATGAGGGACTTTGGCACGAGCGCAGGTCTCGCATGCTGCCACAAAACCCTCAACCGACTTACGAAGAGCCGGCCACCAGAATCTCCGAACAATGAGATCCACTGAGGCTCTACCCCCCGGGTGCCCAGCAAGGACAGTATCGTGGTGCACCTTAAAAACCTTGTGTCGTAAAGCGAGAGGCACAAACAACCTCCCAGGATGACAAAGATCAGGAGCCTCTGCCTGGGCTGCCTGAACCTCTGCCTCCAATTCAGGATATAGAGCAGACACAACCACCCCTTCAGCCAAAATGGGATCCGGGTCTTCAAAGTTCCCCCCTCCCGGAAAACAACATGACAGGGCATCCGCCTTCACATTCTTGACCCCAGGGAGGAACGTGACAACAAAATTAAACCTTGAAAAGAACAAAGACCATCTGGCCTGTCTCGGGTTCAGACGCTTGGCTGACTCCAAGTAGGCCAGATTCTTATGGTCGGTAAACACAGTAATAGGGTGTCTGGCTCCCTCTAGCCAATGGCGCCATTCCTCAAAAGCTAACTTGATGGCCAACAAATCCCTATCTCCCCTCTCGTAATTTCTCTCTGCGGAGGAGAGTTTCTTTGAGAAAAAGGCCCACGTCGCCATTTGGCAGGAGAGGGACCCTGAGACAAGACCGCACCCACACCCACCTCAGAAGCGTCCACCTCAACTATGAAGGGCAGAGAGATATCAGGTTGTACCAAGATGGGAGCGGAAGCAAAACTCTCCTTGATACTAGAAAAGGCCTTACGCGCCTCTACCGACCAGGAGGAAAAATCTACCCCCTTTCTAGTCATATCAGTGAGTGGCTTAACAACAGAGAAATAATTCAAAATGAACTTCCTGTAATAATTGGCAAAACCCAAAAAGCGCATCGGCGCCTTCTGATTCTCAGGAAGCTCCCACTCAAGCACAGCGCGGATGTTCTCGGGGTCCATGCGAAAACCAGAAGCGGAGAGAAGAAACCCCAGAAGTTGAATTTCTGGAACCGCAAACACACATTTTTCCAGTTTAGCGTACAATTTATTCTCCCGCAGGATGAGCAAGACTCATAAGGTGGTCCTTATGAGTTTTGAAATCAGGAGAAAAAATCAAAATGTCATCTAGATACACTAGTACAAATTTCCCCATTAAATGATAAAAAATGCTGTTCACAAAATGCTGAAAGACGGATGGAGCATTCATCAAACCAAAAGGCATAACCAAATTCTCAAAATGGCCCTCAGGGGTATTGAAGGCCGTCTTCCATTCGTCTCCTTCTCTGACCCTGACCAGGTTGTAAGCCCCTCTTAAATCCAACTTGGAAAAAACTTTAGCCCCAACAATCTGGTTAAACAGGTCCGGGATCAGAGGAAGCGGATAAGGGTCACGAATTGTGATACTGTTCAGCTCCCTGAAATCCAGACATGGTCTTAAAGAACCATCTTTTTTCTTAGCAAAAAAAAAAAACAGCAGCAACAGGTGACATTGCGGGTCGTATGTGTCCCTTTCTCAGGCTCTCAGAGATTTTTGAGAAAGTGGAGCGGAATCAATAGCAAAAACAGGTATGTCCTTTCCCAAAGTACATACCTGGAAACCATGTATTATAGCAAATGGATTATCAATGAGATTGACAGCTGCTCCACTAGCTACAAAAATCTCACAAAGAATGTTCTTGCTCTCTAGCGCCACCCTGGCAGGTAGGACAAAACGGGAACTACAAGCAAACATAAAACCTTCCATTTCTGCATCAAACTTGCCAATAGTAACAGATGGAACTTTTTAGAGGACTTTTTTCTTTTTGTTTCTTTATTACTCTAAAAAAACTGTGTGAATCTCCTAAAGGGACAAACATTTGCCAAATGATTTATACCTCCACAACAAAAACAAACCCTCCTCTGAGAGCTGAATCCTCTATTATTAGAGGCAAGCAAACCCAGCTGCATGGGCTACTGCTCAGAGAGTATTGAGAGAGACTGAGGCTCCTGCGCACTGAATGAGACCACCCCACTGTCCTTGGAATGAGTATGACAGGAAGGAGCGATCTCTCCTCTCTCTCTAAGACGCCTGTCAATACGAACAGCCCGAGACATGGCAGACTCCAAGGAGGTAGGTCTCTCATGAAAGGCAAATGCATCTTTCAATCCCTCTGAAAGACCATGGCAAAATTGACTTCGGAGTGCAGCATCATTCCAACCAGTATCAGCTGCCCATCTCCGAAATTCTGAACAGTATATCTCTGCAGATTGTTTACCCTGGCATAAAAGACGCAGTCTAGATTCAGCCAGAGCAATACGATCCGGATCATCATATATCTTACCCAGGGCTACAAAAAAATTAATCCACTGAATGGAGGGGCCGTGTCCCCACCGGCAGTGGAAAGGCCCAGGACTGAGCGTTATCCCTGAGTAGCGAGATGATGATCCCCACCCTCCGCTCCTTATCACCAGAGGAATGAGGAAGTAGGCGAAAATGGAGTTTGCAAGCCTCTCTAAAACAAACAAAATTCTCACTACCCCCGGATAACGTATCTGGAAGCAAGATTTTAGGCTCAGAACAAATTCCATGAACGCAAGCAGAAACGGTCAGAGATCTGCTACCTCCAGTGAAAGACCCTGCATGCGGTCAATCAAGGCTGAAACCAGATTCATGCTTAAGACGGTTTTGGCGGTTTATAATGTCACGAATGGTGTTGCAGAAAACTAGAAGACAACAAATGAAGATCCGACTGACTTGATCCCAATCTAAGGAACATAAGGGTGAGCCCTGTAAAAGCCCTAGCTCTCTCCCTGACTTCTCAGCCCATACAAAGATCTCTATGATAGATAATTGCATGCCCTCGTGCCTTGACTGTATGACACCTGAACACCCTATAATAGTGAGGGGACACGACCACCGGCTCCCTACACTTAATACGGAGGGAGTCAGGGTCACAAGCATCAGTTGCAGCATCCAGCATGCGCACAATCCAGGAAGTTGTATAACTCGCAAAGTGATGCAGTATGGGAGGGGATTTAAAGGGAAGTAATCAGTGCAACTAGATGACAGCTGAGAGAGGGAAACGAGATGACAAAATGAAAGCAAAACAAAAGAACCTCAAGCAAGAGGTTCTAAAGAACGTCTGTCAGAGCTTCTCAGATATCTGGCGGTGACACCGTGCCATTGTCGCGTTCATCTGGCAGAAGGCAGGCTTCCATGGCCCAAATGTTTGAGCGTAAAAAGTTGATGATGCCGGATAACCCTATTGCCCAATGGCTGACCGCTGGATTTCGGAACTGCTAGCCCACCAACTACTGCCATATAAACTGGTGGACTCGAAGGCCTTTAGAAAATTTGTGGTCATTTGCACACTGCAATGGAAGGTCTCCAGAAAACAATATTTCTCCCAGAAGTGCATTCTAGAGCTATATGGCCACGTTAAGCGGCAAGGGAATGTATCTCTAGCACACAGTGTCGGTGCAAAGATACATCTTACCACAGTGGTCTAGTAAACACTGGCAGGGAAGGTACATAACTTTTACTGCCCACTGGATGAACCTTCTGACGGCCGTCAAGCATGTAACCCGTGGCTCCCATGTGGATTTGGAGTTACCACCAAGGATTGCATGGAGGCCTGCCTCTTCCCCTCCTCCTACTCCATCTCCTCCTCGGCTGACTCCTCCTTTTCCACTGCTACCGCCTCGTCCGCTGTGCTCCCCAAGCTCCCCAGAACCTATTTGACTTCCCAAGTGAGATATTGCCATGCTGTGCTGCTGCTGTTGTGCCTGGAAGCCAAGAGCCACACCGGTCCTGCACTGTTTTCAGCTCTGCGGTCAAAGGCCGATCAGTGGCTAACCCCACTCAACCCATTTTAGAAAATCTTACACGGCCATGGCTCACCTTACTGACGTTCAGCGGCAACAACACTTGCCCGTCAGACGTCTGTTTTGTGACAGCCCAACGCGCTAGAACTCCACCTTGTATATGCTTGATAGGCTGCTCCAGCAGCAACGTGCCGTTAACGACTACCTGTACGAATTCTGCAGCAGGACAGGATCTGGGGAGCTTTAAACTTTTTGGGGATCCCTGGTGTTGTTCGTAGCTGGGGGGAGGAGACCGAGGACGACATTCTCCTGGGCGATGAGCAGGAGCCAGGGCTCTCCACTGCTTCCAATTTTGTGCAAATCAGGGCCTTCATGCTCCAGTGTTTGAAGAGGGACAGCCATATAAAAAGCATAAAGGGCAAGGACCAGTACTGGGTGGCAACGTACTTAGACCCCCGGTACAAACACAGAATGGCATACATGTTGCCAGCATCACAGAGGGCTGTCAGAATGCAGAATTTCCAGGCCTTGCTGCAAGACATGTTGCATTCTGCTGTTGCGGGCGCTGGCAGAGGAATTTCCACCCACAGCGAAACATGTGCAGGTACCAATCCTACCGCGCCTGCAAGAAGAGGGCAGTTTGAAGATGTGCTGGTCACTTCAGATATGAGATCATTCTTGCAGCCAACCCATTGACAGTCGCCCTCCGAATCCAGCTTCAGGGAACGCCTAGACCGACAGGTGTCTGACTACATCGGGTTACCGGACACTCTGAGAAGCGAGGAACCCCTGGACTACTGGGTGTGCAGGCTTGACCTGTGGCCAGAGCTGTTCAGCGCAGCAGGGGGGATTGTGACCGCACTCACCTAGCTCACGACAGTGTGGACTACCTTACATTTCTATCATGGATCTCGGAGGAATTCAACATCCGTGACGACCACGTGTAATTGAATTTACTCATGCCAGCCCACACATATCCGCCACCAGCCAGAATGAAGATTGGTCGTTGTTTTATATACAGTTGCAAAAAAAAGTATGTGAACCCTTTGGAATGATATGGATTTCTACACAAATTGGTCATAAAATGTGATCTGATCTTCATCTAAGTCACAACAATAGACAATCACAGTCTGCTTAAAATAATAACACACAAATAATTACATTTTACCATGTTTTTATTGAACACACTATGTAAACATTCACAGTGCAGATGGAAAAAGTATGTGAACCCCTAGACTAATGACATATCCAAGAGCTAATTTCAGTGAGGTGTCAGCCAACTGGAGTCCAATCAATGAGATGAGATTGGAGATGTTGGTTACAGCTGCCCTGCCCTATAAAAAACACACACCAGTTCTGGGTTTGCTTTTCACAAGAAGCATTGCCTGATGTGAATGATGCCTCGCACAAAAGAGCTCTCAGAAGACCTACGATTTAGAATTGTTGACTTGCATAAAGCTGGAAAGGGTTATAAAAGTATCTCCAAAAGCCTTGCTGTTCATCAGTCCACGGTAAGACAAATTTTCTATAAATGGAGAAAGTTCAGCACTTCTGCTACTTTACCTAGGAGTGGCCGTCCTGTAAAGATGACTGCAATAGCACAGAGCAGACTGCTCAATGAGGTGAAGAAGAATCCTAGAGTGTCATCTAAAGACTTACAAAAGTCTCTTGCATATGCCAACATCCCTGTTATCTACGATACGTAAAACCCTAAACAAGAATGGATTTCATGGGAGGATACCACAGAGGAAGCCACTGCTGTCCAAAAAAAAAACCATTGCTGCACGTTTACAGTTTGCACAAGAGCACCTGGATGTTCCACAGCAGTTCTGGCATAATATTCTGTGGACAGATGAAACCAAGGTTGAGTTGTTTGGAAGAAACACACAACACTATGTGTGGAGAAAAAGAGGCACAGCACACAACATCAAAACCTTATCCCAACTGTGATGTATGGTGGTGGGGGCATCATGGTTTGGGGCTGCTTTGATGCGTCAGGGCCTGGGCGGATTGCTATCATCAAAGGAAAACTGAATTCTCAAGTTTATCAAGACAGGCCAGCTGTCCACCAGCTGAAGCTCAACAGAAGATGGGTGTTGCAACAGGACAACGACCCAAAGCATAGAAGTAAATCAACAACAGAATGGCTTAAACAGAAGAAAATACGCCTTCTGGAGTGCCCAGTCAGAGTCCTGACCTCAACCCAATTGAGATGCTGTGGCATGACCTCAAGAAAGCGATTCACACCAGACATTCCAAGAATATTGCTGAACGGAAACAGTTCTGTAAAGAGGAATGGTCAAGAATTACTCCTGACCATTGTGCACGTCTGATCTGCAACTACAGGAAATGTTTGGTTGAAGTTATTGCTGCCAAAGGAGGTTCAACCAGTTATTAAATCCAAGGGTTCACATACTTTTTCCACCTGCACTGTGAATGTTTACATGGTGTGTTCAATAAAAACATGGCAACATTTAATTATTTGTGTGTTATTAGTTTAAGCAGACTGTGATTGTCTATTGTTGTGACTTAGATGAAGATCAGATCACATTTATTGACCAATTTGTTCAGAAATCCAAATAATTCCAAAGGGTTCACATACTTTTTCTTGCAACTGTATATACAGCGGCATAAAAGGCCTTTTCTGCCAGATGAATGCCTAATTTTTGGGGCCTGTACTCCAGTGGCCTACAGTAAATTTTTATCCAGTGACCGCCTAATGTACCTCCAACCACATAACCACAAGTTCTTTTCTGTCAGGTGAATGCCTAATTTTTGGGGCCTGTCCTCCAATGGCCTACAGTAAAAATGTTATCCAGTGACCGCCTAATGTACCTCCAGCCACATCATCACAAGTTATTTTCTGTCAGGTGATTGCCTAATTTTTCGCGCCTGTACTCCCGTGGCCTAAAATAAAAATTTTCTAGGCTCCAGCAGGGCACAGTTTTTGAGAGTTTCCCTTTAAGATGCATAAAAATGGCCCCTGATTAAAATACAGATTTTTTTCTGGGAATTTTTGCCAATGATCTCCCTCTGGTATGTCACTGTCCATGTTGTAGGACTATTTGTACACTCCTAGTAAGTATTGGTGGCTGCAAATATGACCTACAGGTTTTTCAGGTTCGCCTGCCATTAAAGTCAATGGAGTCCGTCCACGAACATCGTCCTGGCCGATGTTTATTTATCAATACTTAGCATAATGTTTACATAGATGACACAATATCAGGTGGGGGGAGCGCGAGCTGGAGATATTTGTACAGTGCAGTTCTTGGAAAATATTCTCCTTTTTATAACTGAAGGGTCTACATTTCCTCAGCACATCAGTGATAACATCATTTGGTCAGGTTGAAAATGAGAAACCATGGATGGATGGAAATAATACCACTTTGGGGGCTATGGGAAGGGTAAAGATAGTTCTCTTATTTACTGGCATCTTTCATTAGGATATTATTTTTTTTATTTTTTTGCCTTGGCAGTCTATGTATTTTTTTTGTCTGGTGCTGCAGACATCTCCTGTGGATTAAATAATTTCCTGGATTTTACATCAGTTCCATAGTGTCTTATGTCATGATTCACTCTAGAGGAGAAAACATCACGTGTACAGGGGGAGCTAACATTGCATCTGTCATCGTTGTACTGAAGCACGGATTGTTTCAGCCAATCCCCTCCCCCCCAAAAAAATATATACAAGTTCTCACGATCAGCTCATCGTGTTACAATTCAATTTTTTTTAATGATGGGTATGCTCTATGCAGCTGCGATACCAGACAGCTCATGGACAATAATTTTTCTCACAACTCCTTTAAATGCTGGTACACCCTGGCGGATTTTATTAATACACCATATTTAGGGTACATAGGAAGGACTGGAGAATAAAGATGAACTAATTTCTTGAAATTAGTTTTAGTCCAATTCTATCGAATTGGGTCCAAATCGATTCTACTCGAATTCAAAAGTCCTCCAAATGATGTGAAAATTGGTGTAAAATACTTTGATGTCTCCTAGGATTCATATTTTTTCTCTCTTGCCTTTATCTTTTTTTTTTTACATACATAGTTATGGTTAAACGCATGGTTGACAGCGTTAAAAAAACAGCCTGCTTAAAACACACCTCACTGTCACATTTGTTATGCTTTTTAAAATAAAATAAAAAAAATCACAAAAATTGTCTCTTATTGGGAGCAGATGGTTGCCCGTGTTTAGAGACATGGTGGAACTGGAAGAAAACAGTGTCTTTTTCTGAACTAAAATCAGAATATTGCAATGCTCACTACAGTAAATGGTAGAAAAATTGCAACAGGTTTTTGGAAAACAGCAAAAGGTGCAATTACTTTAGACGTCCCCTGGCTGCAACCAAACTATACTCTGGAACTGACACACTAAAATACGCTTATTTGCACATGTAAAAATGGATGGTTTTGGAAAGAAAAAGGCACAACCTTTGCAACAGGTTTTTATATATTTATATATGTATTCATGTGGCTCCTGCACATGAAAAATGAATAGGATTTCTGTTCAGCAGTGTAGCACCCTATATACACGTGATTGGTGAACAGTCGGCTGCCCTGACTGTAAGACACACAGGGGAAAATGTATTATTTGTGGGGGTTTTGGTGGCAGTTTTTAGTCTCCCTTTGCTTTGTGAGGTTCTATTACATTTATGAAATGTCACAAAGTAATAATATATTTGGTTAAAGTGCAATGTAGAGCCAGGCGGGGTTGATAGAAGCAAATTAATCTTATTTTTCCTCTCCTATGCCCACCGCTCCAATTCTATATATTATAGGGTCATGTATGCATTACGTCGAACTAGACGCTATAGTGGATATGGTCATGGTATCCGGAGCTGAGCACACGTACGTTTTGTGGAGCGACTATACTATCCTGATATATCTTAACTAATGGTACTTCAAGATATTTAATTGTTTGGGTCGTTAGGCGGTTGGGCTACAGAATATTTCAAGCTACTACAGGCTATTTTAAATATGCTATGTTATAAGTCTCAGTTGAGGCCTTGTATCTCTTTATGTCATATGATATGTATACTTTGTCAGATTGTATGTTCTTGCAAACTTTGTACAAACCAAGGACTTGATATGTAATACTTTGCCTATCTGACTTCTTGTACACTTTAGTAAAAAGAGATTTGTTAAAAAAAAAAAGAAGTGCAATGTAGTGTACACCTACATTTGTAAAAGTACACCAGGGGTTGCCTGGCCTGGAGATGGAACTTTTTGTGACTTTTACAAAGTCGCATATCATAAATGACATTTAGGCCCCCTGCACACGATCAGGATTGCGTGCGGATTTTGCGCGCGGATTTGCGTGCGGAAAATCTGCACCGTAGGTCATGTACATTGTATTCTATGAGAATTTGAAATTCTCAATGCACACGATGCAGATTTTTTCCGCGCGGATTTTGACCTGCGGTGCGGATTTTAAAATCCGCGACATGTCAATCCTGACTGGATTTTCTTCATACACTTAGTGAAATCCGCATGCAGAAAATCCGCACCGAATCCACACCAAATCCGCACGCAAATCCGCATGCAAATCCGCACCAATTAATGGGGATTGACCGCACAGATTTGCCTGCGAACACCTGCGGACTTCAGTGCAGATTCTCCGCACATGAATCCTGAACGTGTGCATGTAAAGGTGTTCTTATCTGAAATCCTGGCCTGCTTTTAACTCCACTTCTAAAAGTGGCAAGGGTCAACAAATGTCGCAAAACTTGACAAATATTACAAAAATATGCAACTAATGTTGCATGTGGGCATCACTTGTGACTTTTTTATGCCACAAAACTGGCATAGCAGATTTGATAGACCGCTGTATCCTACCTGCCCCTAGTGATAAAACCTGACTTTCTCTCTAGTAATGCAATCTGACTACAGTAACTCAATATATCCTTTCTCTGGATCAACTTACAGGATGGACAGATGTCCTTTTACAGCCTTACAAACGATGTTAGTATGTTACTATGTTTCCTCACAATCCCTACACTGTCCCTGCAGGATCCCAAAATGGCTGTCTTCCAGTGTGTCTATTGCAGTGGCTGAGCTCACAATGACATCTGTACTTTAGCGTTAGTATACAGCCTGATAGGCTAGCCAATATCCTCCCTCCTGATTAACTGTCAGGCTGACTGCAAAGGATTATGGGCAACCTTACCAGCTGGGGCCCCGCTTCGGGTCATGTGATCATCCATCTTCATCTTCCCTGCCCCGCTTCCCTCGCAAGTGTACTGAATTTTAAAAGTAAAAAAAGCAAGGTGCCCATTTTGTGGATTCTTCCCAATCGAATTGCCAAAACGTCATCTTCATTTAGAATAAGAATTTTTGTGAAATTAGTGTCGAACCGATTCGCTCATCTCTGCTGGAGGACTGTGCCACTACTTTGGCTGTGTGTTATTTGCCAAGCAGTTCTCAATCTCATCTTGAACCATTGACATATATCATGAGGGGATTGCAATCAGACACCCAGCTGCTTCCTCGGTTCAGTCTATTACTTTCTGTTCTAGTCCTTTGTGTTATAAGCCAAAACGGAAAAAGGAAAATGTAAAAAATGTAATAGATTTTAAATGTGTTACGATCATAAATCCACAATAAACACAGCTTCGTGGGTGGTACAGGAATATGTATATGACTCATGGACTGTTATAATCGTTACATTATAAGGTCTAATGTCTTTCTACAGATTAATGATAAACCGCAATCTATCTGTGGAATTAATTTACAAAGTGGTTTAAATATTCAGGAGCTAATGATTAGAGCAGACTCTCCCTAATACATGAGTGTACAAGAGTGTATTAAACAGTCCTTTGTAGTTAAAATAGACATTCTATGTACCCATCAGTACCCCAGGTATGCTGGAGGTGTCCCAAGCAATTAGGCATGATGACCTGGCACTACATCATAAAGCCACAATGTAGATGTGACCACAGCCTTTGAATGTCAATACTTCTTCAAATCCCAGTGATTAGGATAGTCATCCCTAAGCTTTGAAGTTCCAAAATCTATTGCAATGGGCCATCTCCCTTAAATGAGCTTTCTGGGACTAAAACTCCTCCTTAATTACACATAACTGGTCTGTAGAAGAAAATTTTTAACATGTAATTAGACCCCGGTAACATGATGCCGCTCTTCTGAAAAGCCTGCTTCTGTCATGTCCTTTACCAGGTTCCCTGCCTGGGTTAAAGACAGGATGTTACTTCCACTGTGGACAAGGGCAGAACCATTCCAGTCCCTGGAGCATGTACTCCTGAATCCACCTCATCTGCACATGAAATAAGGAGTTCTGGCGCTGTCCACAGTGGAAGTGATGTCCTGTCTATAGCTCAGTCCAGAAATCTGGTAAAGGACGTGACTTTGGTGGAACCTGGGTTTTCATAAGAGGAGGAACATGTGACCGGTTACAAACTTACTTCTACAGATGTGTTATGTGTAATGAAGGTGGGTACGTGGGACCAGGCATGGGATTCATCCAGTTCGCCCCGGTTCTACAGATCCGGTTGTTAAAATTACAGCCGGATCGGAGAACTGTCTGAATCCAGAGCAGGAACGCCGTTCCCTTTCAGGGCAAAAGGACCAGGAAGCGGTGAAGGCTTTGTACTCACTGCTTCCTGGTTCTCTGTAGGTAACGCGCTTGAAGTTAAAATATACCATCGAATAGGAGAAAACTCCGATCCGATGGTATATTTTAAATCCGAGGCGTTCCCATGGTGATGGGGACGCCCGGATGCTGCATCATTGGTGGGTAGACTTGCGCCCTCCCCCCACCCTTTCCAGTATTAAAAATCATTGGTGGGCAGTGCGCCCCACCCTGGTAATCATTGGTGGGCAGTGTGCCCTCCCCTTGCCCTTCCCAGTATTAAAAATCATTGGTGGGCAGTGTGCCCCCAGGCCCCCCCATCATTGGTGGCAGCGGCAGTTCCGATCAGAGTCCCAGCAGTGTAATGCTGGGGCTCCGATCGGTTACCATAGCAGCCAGGAAGCTGCTGAAGTCCTGGCTGCCATGGTCAGTTAGTCAGCAGCATACTTACATGCGCTGTGGCCACCCTAGCGCTCCTTCTTCTTGTAACTCGTCACAGGTCTGTGCGGCGCATTGCTATAAGCATAAGCAATGGGCCGCACAGACTGTGAGTTACAAGAAGAAGGAGTGCTGGCAGCCACAGCGCATGTAAGTATGCTGCTGCAGAGTAACTGACCATGGCAAACAGTACTTCAGTAGCGTCCTGGCTGCCATGGTAACCGATCGGAGCCCCAGCATTACACTGCTGGGACTCTGATCGGAACTGCCGCTGCCACCAATGATGGGGGGGCCTGGGGGCACACTGCCCACCAATGATTTTTAATACTGGGAAGGGCAAGGGGAGGGCACACTGCCCACCAATGATTACCAGGGTGGGGCGCACTGCCCACCAATGATTTTTAATACTGGAAAGGGTGGGGGGAGGGCGCAAGTCTACCCACCAATGATGCAGCATCCGGGCGTCCCCATCACCATGGGAACGCCTCGGATTTAAAATATACCATCGGATCGGAGTTTTCTCCTATTCGATGGTAACCGATGGCTGCTGGGACTCCGATCGGAACTGCCGCTGCCACCAATGATGGGGGGGGGGGCCTGGGGGCGCACTGCCGACCAATGATTTTTAATACTGGGAAGGGCGGGGGGAGGCCACACTGCCCACCAATGATTACCGGGGAGGGGGGAAGGGCACACTGCCCACCAATGATTTTCTTTATACTTGGAAGGGCAGAGGGAGGAGGGCACACTGCCCACCAACGATTACCAGGGAGGGGGGAGAGGGCGCACTGCCAACCAATGATTTTAATACCAAGGGGGTAGGGTGCACTGCCCACCAATGATTTTAATACCAATGGGGGGGGTTAGGGCGCACTGCCCACCAATGATTTTAATACCAGGGAGGGCACACGGCCCACCAATGATTTTAATACCTGGGAGGGCGCACTGGGGGCCGATGGAGAGGCACTGGGGGCCGATGGAGAGGCACTGGGGGCCGATGGAGAGGCACTGGGGGCTGATGGAGAGGCACTGGGGGCTGGTGAGAGGCACTAGGGGCTGGTGAGAGGCACTGGGGGCTGGTGAGAGGCTACTGGGGGCTGGTGAGAGGCTACTGGGGGCTGGTGAGAGGCTACTGGGGGCTGCTATGAGGCTACTGGGGGCTGCTATACGGCTACTGGGGGCTACTATGAGGCTACTGGGGGCTGCTATGAGGCACGGGGCTCTTATCTGAGGTCTGATTGGGGGTCATTCATATTGGGGTCTGAGCTGAGGTGTTATCTAAGGTCTTATTGGGGTCTTATTAACATTGGGGATCTTATTGGGGCTGTTAGCTGAGGTCTGATTAACATTGGGGGTCTGATTGGGGGTCTGACCTGAGGTATAATGAAATTTTTTTTTTTTTTCGGAGCAGCTTGGAGAAAAAAGGCTTCACAATCTCCCACACTCCCGGCCAAGCCAGCCAGCACCCCTGAGGCGAAGCCTGTCAGCACCCCTGAGGCCAAGCCAGCCAGCACCCCTGAGGCCAAGCCACCCAGCACCCCTGAGTCTTCAGAACTGTAAGTAAATTATATATAAGGGGAGCTTATAATATGAAAGAGACAAATTATGTCTGAACAGATATATAGTGCAAATTCCAGTTTTTGTTTATGTTTTATGTTGCACTGAATTTCTGAATTTTCTGCGAAATATATATATATTAAAAAAAATTTTTTTTCTTTTTTGGGCCGGGGGGGAGGTCTGGGTGGCAGTGGATCTTGAGTGAGTTCCCACGCTTTTTTTCCCAGGTCTTGACCTCTGCTCATCTCCCTACATTCATCTGTATCACTGTCCTCAGTGATGCAGATTAACACTGCAGCAGGGCAAGGGAGAGGCGTCTCCCTTCCCTGTTCCTCTGATAGGCTGCTGGAATAAGGCCAGCAGCCTATCAGAGGCCGATGCAGGCGGCGCAATAACGTAATTGCGCCGCCTGAGCCATACAGTGCGGGACTCAGGCCAGAAGAGGCCTGCATTGCATCGCTGACAGGGTGGAGGTAAGTGTTTTTTTGTTTTTTTTTTGCTTTTCTGTGGCAAAACTGGGGTTATTGTTTGCACATATGCAACATTATGGGAGTATCTACTGGCTGCATACCTAACACATGGGGGACACTATGGGGGTATCTACTGGGGGCATTGCTGGCATATGGGGGACACTATGGAAGCATCTAGTGGGGCATGGCTGACACAAAGGGGACACTATGGGGGCATCTACTGGGGGCATTGCTGGCACATGGGGGACACCATGGGGGGCATCTACTGGGGGCATTGCTGGCACATGGGAACACTATTAGGGCATCTACTGGGGACATTGCTTGCACATGGGGACACTATGGGGGCATCTACTGGCATATCATTGGGGACACTATGGGGGTATCTACTGGGGGCATTGCTGGCATATGGGGGACACTATGGATGCATCTACTGGGGGCATGGCTGGCACAAAGGGGACACAATGGGGGTATCTACTGGGGGCATTGCTGGCACATTGGGAACACTATGGGGGCGTCTACTGGGGGCATTGCTAGCACATAGGGAACACTATGGGGGCATCTTATACTGGCACATTATGGTGACACTATGGTGTTGGAGGGGAGGAAGAACACTATGGGGGCATATTATATAGGCACACTATGGGGGCACTAAGAAGGCACATTTATACTAGCACATTCTGGGGGACACTATGGGGGAATCTTATACTGGCACATTATGGGGGCACTATGGGGAAGAGGAGAGGAGCACTATGTGAGCATTTACCAGGCGCATTATATAGGGGTGTTTTATACTTGCACACATTATGAGGGCACTATGGGGACATTAGCTTAACTGGGGGCACTGAGGGAATTATTTTGTACTGGCAAACAGAACGGGAGCATTTTTGAACTAGTGCACATTATTATTATTATTATTGAAGGTGACAGGTGAGTTGTTAAGAAGGTATGAGGATGATGGAAAAGTAGGAACCTAAGATGTCTTTTTTTCAAACTGCAGAGACAAGAGATGGGTGAAAAGTCATCATGGCGGTCTGCTCTCAAAGGAGAAGATGAAGACAGAAAAGGTCTGCATCAGAGGAGAAGTCACTTGATATAAAAGTTATGTGGTGCTGTACTCTGGATAGCACAGAATATAATATGTATGCAAATATGTCTTTAGTGCTAGGTACAAATATGTATAAAATGTATATGGTTTAGGTAAATCTACTGTAAGTGTAGCCTAGGTGTCATTTATATACAGTATGGTGTATATTGTATATGTGATTATGTGAGTGTAGTGTCTATATAGTCTGTTTATGTATGCATACCTCCCAACCATCCCAGATCTGGTATAACTATGTACTGTGTGTGGGGCACAATGGAGACTAAGCAGGGTTGGGACATGTACAGATAGACATTGGGAGGAGTTAGAGGTGTGGGCCAGCGCTGTAAAAAAAAACTTCAACATTGATAGTTTAGCGCCTTAGGCTTTTTAAAAGTTTTGTGGTATTGTGTGTGTAGTGTATACATGTATGTATATGTAAACATGTGTCGTGACGCCGCGTATTTGCCGTTGAGTAGGGAACCTGTTCTTAAAAATTTGAATCCCACCCCTGCGTAGGACCCACTGGGTCACGAAAAAACCTTTAACCAAATTGTGAGGGTGGAGGATGTCTTGGCTGTAGAAGGAAACACTATGTTAAATTGTACACCATCTGAGTGTCCTGGACATAGTTTTGAAAATCCAGGCATGATTACTATCTGACACATTCGTCCAGCTCCTTGACTAGTCCATTATTTCTCTCTGGGATTCTTCTTCTCTTCCCTTTCATCAATGTTCCTTGTTCTCTTTTTGTGTTGGTCTTTTTCTGTCTTCTCTAATAAAGTTAGATTTTTCCACCGCTACTTATCAGCCCTGACACCTCCAATAAATACATTATGCATACATCCTGCCAGGAGAACAGTGAAAATCTCATCACGCGACGGTCTACCCAGCCTTGCCTCAGAAATATTTGCTGAGGATTCTACAGGATTAACCATGAAAACATGCTGCCAAAATCACATTCATGAACTTGCCATTGGATTCACTATGTTGGAAATGTACAACAGAAGTTGAAAATAGTCTCTTTTGTCAGACATCCACCACGTAACTATTTTCTCAGAAGACATTTTTTGATATTTGGACCCTAAGATCGAGTTTTCAAGTTTTACAAAATTGTTGCTTTAGGCAAAAGGGTTTTAATTCATGTTTAAAAGTTTAACACAAAGCCCCTGGTGCAGAAAATGTATGGCAGTGGTAGCAAAAGAAGATGAAAAACAGCGACCTAGTGACTTCCTGCATAGCACATAATATAATAATATAAGAGACAGATGGCTGACAGCGATGATAGGTTGTCAAGTCTTACAGAAGATCATATTATGTGGAAAAGGTGAAAGTTAAATTGTCTGAAATAAGTTATTTTGAAATGGCTCAGGGCTATCAGTGCTGACACGGAGTGTAGCACTCCAAATCCAAGGCTGGCTAGTGTCTGTAGAATATGTACTGATATAGAAATGGGATGCCACAGTCGGGAAGGATGTTGCACAGAGATATTATTTAGTCTTCGTTAAACTAGTGTCCTTTAAGGCCAAAGATAAAGCATGAATTCCTGAGGGACCTCAGCGCAAAAGCCATATCTGAGCCCTCCACCTAGAATTTAGTATAAAGCAGTACAAGCAGGACAGGATTTAGACTTTGGTATAAGTAAAGGGGGATTTATTAGGGATGGTGAAGTGAGTTGGAGTTAATCGTACCAAATTTATTAAGAGGTGCAGACCCAGAAAATCAAATCTACAACAGCTGTGGGTTGGCATAAATGTGCTCTATAATTTGCGCATTGGAATAGATTATACTAAATCTGTCAGTAGGCTGAGCCGCCTTCCTCTAGGCGCACCCACTTTTTTAAGAGACCAGGAGAAAAACTGAAAGGCCTCTGACAGGGCCTAATAGGCAGATACCAATGACAGAATTTTCTCCAATCCGTGCAGTTACAGCAGGAGCATGACTATATATTACAGCTGTGCTCCTGTTGAAATCTCATGGATACACTAGACAGTGCTCAAGAAATCCGTAACAGAGCACCTACAGAACCTGCAATATATACACCATATCCGTCATTGTTTGGTTGCTCCTTTGCTATAACTTCAGTTTTTAAAATTGTTCCAAAGCATTCAAAATAAAGAAATGAGGCAACTTTGCAAATATTGTGTAGTCACTAAAAGTCTCCTTCTGTTTTGTACCTTTGCCTGTACAAGTCCTTATAGTCACAGACAACAAGTAGACCCCTTGTGGTCTTGCCATGATTTTCTGTTCACTGTAGACAACCAAGAAGCAGTGGCCAGAGTGTAGTACCCCAGTGCGGGCACTACCATTTATTCACCCTGCTACTGTCTCTAATGTCATCTGTGTATTTAATTCCAGGTCCTTTGATATTGTGCCTTAATAATATTGCTATGCAGCTGTTATTGTATGTAATGTGCCCAGTTGTCCAGCAGGCAGGTGGTAGTGGATCTGGATTAGAGAGATCTTTAGATAGAATGAAACTTACCATTTCATTCTCCCCCCTTTTTGGCAGGAGTGCGCTAGTCCTGCTTCCTACCAATGGAGTGGTTGTAGGAAGTTATAGGGAGTCGATAGAAGAATTGCAAAGAGACAAGACATGGCAACAGTGAGGGGAGCGTTCCCATCTCCTACAGCAGCAGTCTTCCAGGGGAAGGAGCTTATAGAGCACCCTGACTCCTTACAGTTTATAGACGGAGTATCATGAGGGGGTTAACAACCAAAGGCACCCCACTCAAAGATACCAGAACTGCCATAAAGTCCAGTAACCGGATTGAAGCTAGAGATTAGCACAGCAGAGAGCTAAAGCCAAGTATTCAAGGTCATCTGCCAGTCTACCCCAAAACCTGCTGGAACCAAGAGACTGATCAAATACTTTCTGGATGCAAGTTTATTCAAGTAAAACTGTTGAACTTTATCAAGTCTGTACTTGACTTATTCTCCACCAACTACAACTCTCTTCTTTGAATGCTACAGAGCCTAACCCTGGGGAGTGTTATCCAGGTAGGAGCACTGTGACACACAGAACTAGCAAGGCCACAACATTCTGAATTTCCTACACACTGGGACCCCGATTGTGCCCTGGGGGTCCCAGTGTTGCAAAGAGAGAAGGGAGTAGAACTGCAGAACCAGACAACACAAGATTTGTTTGTAGTCTGTGACTATGGAGACACATTGGAGCTGTACACATAAAAGGATAGCCAAACGTAATCATGACTATTTGAAAAGCTGCTTGATTTTTTATTTTATTTTTATGCATAGGAACCATAAAACAATTAGTTGTCAAGGTGCACAAGCTTGGAAATATATATTCTTTCATGAGGGCCCTAAATGTTTTATTTCTTTGACTTTTTACCTTTCACCTTGTCTCATTTTGATTCTTCAAATGCGCAATGTAGAAAATACAGTGACTTTTAGTAAGATTATATAAGTAACTGCTCAGGTGCGGACGGGAAAATCAATTTATGATGTGAAAAGCACATTAAGTTACATGAGAACAAATTGTGGATATTTTTCAACTGTGGCCTAATTGGATAGAATTCTATTAGCATTTTCAAAGCTTTTTTCTTTCTATTTGCTACTTATTAATCGCGATATAAGCTCCTAATACCAACATTTTCATTGTGGAATAAATAAAGATGGGATTTTGATTTGCCAGTAACGTCGCTGAACAGCAGGGCTTCTGAGCTTTCACAAGGAGATCGGCTGTACTGTACAGTCTGTGCTGTATAAATTAATTACTCTTTATGAAACCAATTCTCTTTATGCTGTGACTAAATGCTGTGCTCAATTCCCCTATGACTCATTTGGGCTGTAATATTTTGGAGCTAAAATCCAGAGAAGAAAAGGTCAGAGAGCTGAAATGTTGTTAGATTGGCAAGTAGGCTTCCCATTCTTTAGCCCTTAGCAAAAACTTGTATAAAAGAAATTTAAAGTTCTAGTTATATACAATTGATTTATCATCATACGTTGGCACTTTTTTTGTGGCCCATTACAAGAGGCTTAAAGAAGTTTTCCAGGCTTTAGTGAAAAATCCTCCTGTGAGGGAAGATATTCTGCTCATTACTTACCTCTTCATCCCACCGCCGATTCTGCTGTCTCCACTGCTCACACATGATCTCTGGGACTGGATGCGGGCCTTTCCGCTCAGGTCCTGGCCAGATATGTTCCTGAGTCTTCCTATTCAGCTGCATTTACAGTATGAAACAGGATCTTTAGAGATGCACATGCGCCTAACATTACATTGTAATCTCATTATACACACCATACAGCACATATCTAATATGAATCATCTCATTAGTGGTAAGTGATTGGCTTCAAAGTCACCTCCAAGTAGGACTGTCTTCAGAGCAATTGAAGCAATGAATGTGGGGATCTCTGGATCAATGTGAGGTACAGGGCATGGTACTATATGATGTCTGATTTTCATTTTTTGCATCTGTAGTACTCTGGAGTAGGACACTATCATTTTAACACCTAGCTGCTGTCTCTAATGTCTAGCAGAGAATGTCATTGTTGTATTCTTTTCCAGGTCCTCTTATGCTGCCCCTTAATAATGTATTCATGCAACTTTATGTGACATGAAATGTGCCTAGTTATCCAGCAGGTGGCATATGTTCTGGCAGATTATTTTAGATGAAACTTACCATTCCATTATTTTCCCCTCTTTGAGCAGGAGTGGGCCTGTCCTGCTTCCCTCTAAGGGAGGGTTTGCTGAAGAAGTTAGTTGGAGTTAGACTGTGAAAGAGTCCAGACAACATGTCGCAGTGAGGGAGTGTTTTCCCCTCCTGCTGCAGGAGCCTCGGAAAGCAACTCGGAGAGCACCACCAATACTTGAATTTAATAGATTGAGTATTACTAGGGGTCAGTAGCCAAAGGCACCACACTCAATGGTACCAGAACTTCTAGAAAGTCCAGTAACCTGCCTGGAGCCTGAAATTAGCACAGTAGAGAGAGCAGAGTACTAAGGCCTGCCACCATATTGCATCCTGCTGGAACCAAGTAAAGAAGAATTGCACTAAACCCTTTGAAACCGATTGTATTGTCAAGTTCAAGTTATTCAAGTAAACACGATTGAAACGTTCCCAAGTCTGGACTTCACTTTATTCTCCAACTCAATCTCTGCAATGGAGACTGACCCCCAGGAAGCAACAGCCTGAATGTAGTAGCACACCGTGACACAAACATTAGGCCACAGTATACGACTCGCATCCTACACCCCGGGACTACTCCACATGAGGGGGAAGCTTGCTGCACATCATCTTGGCATAACCCCTTTAAAGGGAACCTGTCACCAGGATTTTGGCCATAGAGCTGAGGACATGGGTTGCTAGATCGCCGCTAGCACATCCGAAATACCCAGTCCCCATAGCTCTGTGTGCTTTTATTGTGTCAAAAAAACGATTTGATACATATGCAAAATAACACAAAAGAGTCATATCTTGCTTGTGTGACCAGAGAAGAGTCATATTTTCAAGCTCTGACTCATCTCAGCTTCATTTGCATATGTATCAAATCGGTTTTTTTTTACACAATAAAAGCACACAGAGCTATGGGGACTGGGTATTGCAGATGTGCTAGTGGCCATCTACAAACCCATGTCCTCAGCTCAATACCCAAAATCCAGGTCACAGGTTCCCTTTAAGGAAAAAAAATTTGAGTTTGCATTCATAGAGAAGTGCTCATTGGTTTGTAAAATAATAGTAGATGAGTCAATGTTTTCACAGATGAAATTATCATTCACATGTTGTTCAGTCACTATGGCAATCGCTGCTGCAAAAATGACTCAATACTTGTGTGTAATGTGCATGTTAAAGTTACTATGATGATTTTATTTGCTTCATGTACATTTATTCCCCTAACTTAGCCATCATACAAGTGGCTGCATTATAGGTTGGTCTTATACAGAAGCGCAATAAGTCACCGACTGAAACCTTTACTAGACTTTTGTGTGTCTCCAATTTCAGTAACATTTCTCCTTCTCTGTGTTCCATCTGTCATATTTTTTCTTACATTTAGCTGTCTAAGACCTTGACTTTTGAGTCGTGTTTGTAGACCACATTTTGGGGTACATACAATTTATTACATAACTTAGTACCGGAGGACCAGAAAGCGGTGAAGGCTCTGTACTTACTTCTTCCTGGTCCTTGACTGTCGGCTGTGAAGGCTGCACACAGTGTGAGGGAGCTCTGTGACCTCACACTGTGCTTGCCAGTTCACAGCACAGCCGACAGCAGGAGGAAGAGGATCGCGATGTAGGTTAGAAGCGGTGGCATCCAGAAGCAGGAGATGTAAGTGTTTTTTTATTTTATAAAACATGAGGCTGCTGGGAGCATAATGGGGGCTTAGAGGCATAATGGGGGCTAAGGCGTAATAGCTGATAGTGGGGGCTGAGAGGCATAAAGGGGGCTGAGACATAATAGGGGCTGAGAGGCATAATGGGGGATCAGAGGCATAATGGCTGATAATGGGGGCTGAGAGGCATAATGGAGGCTGAAAGGCATAATGGAGGCTGACAGACATAATGGCTGATATGGGGGCTGATGAGAGGCACGGAGCTCTTATCAGATGTCTGATTGGGGGTCATTTACATTGGGGTCTGAGCTGAGGACTGATTAGGGGTCTGATTTGAGCGTCGTATTGGGGTCTTATTAACATTGGGGGTCTGATTGGTGGTTTGACCTGAGATGTAATGAAAAATATTTTATTCTTATTGTCCTCCTCTAAAACCTAGGTGCGTCTTATGGGCCGGTGCGTCTTATAGGGCGAAAAATACGGTATTTGATGCCATGATCCAGACTCTGGTAAATGTCCCCCACATATGTGCCATTTAGAAAGCTAGTATGCTTTCTGAATGATGAAGGAGAGGGGGATAGATAACATGCACAGAAGTCCACGTTATCCTCTCCCTGGTAGTCATGTACAGTTACACAGGGACAAAAGGATCTACATCTTTCCTTTTTCAGACCATCAGCATGTCCCTGACTCATCCTCCTCTTCTCTTGCAGGCAGGCTCGGATCATAGTCAGCTGAAGGTAGAGGGCCGATTTAATCTTTTATAACTTGGGCTGGGTAGCAGCTACAGATCTGAGCCTGTTTAAAAACTGATAATGTAATTGTTACAATCTTGCTAAAATCTTAGATTATCAGCTTTAAAACAGTACCAAAATTGGGCTGTAGCACAATCATGGCCTGAGAAATATTCCACAAAAGTTGCTCCCCTTGTACAACCACATATCCCATAGTGTAGTTTGTTCAAAACAGTAAAGTCCTTTCCTGCTTAAATAAGCACTGTTTGGGGTAATTAGTGGGAGTCTAAAGTACATGGATGGCTTATTTTCAGGAGAAACCGTCCTCTGCTGGTGATTTGCCAGCTCTGGGAGTCTGATGTTCCAGGAGAGTTAGCAGGTATGCTATACTATATGTGATCCCTTTCCCCTCTAAATGTACCATGTCTGAATTGCTCACTATCTCAATAAAATCAGACCTCGTATAGTACATGACAATCCCTTTCTAACAAAGCTAGAACCAGCCCTGTACCTCACATAGATCCAGAGATCTTCACATTCATTGCTCTGCAGGGAGTGTCTTTTCTGCTGCAGCTCAGGAGGCGTGTCCGTTCTGCTGCAGCTCAGGAGGCGTGTCCATTCTGCTGCAGCTCTCTCCCTATAACAGCTCAAGAGTCAGTTGAAGGATGAAACTGAGCATGTGTGGCTACCTCAGTGAGGCAAAGAAAAAGCGCAAACAGCAGGTGGCGCTATACAGATGCAATTACAAAAGTATTCAGATCCAGGTGCTGGTTTGAAAACCGTAGAATATTTTTTGTGGGAAAACCCCTTTAAGCTACATAGTTTGACTTTGTGCCCCCTTGTACTAAGTTTTGACTCAACTACTTCTTTATACCATACACAACTAGTCTTTGAATGTGTGTTTCCTGTATTCTTTAGCTCTGCTTCCATTCATTCATTTAAAGATTATTCCCATAATAATAACTGATATATTGCTAGGATACTCACTTCAGGAGCATTAGGAGTTCAACCTCTGGGATCGTCATTGACTTTTTCTCTGCAGAGCTGTGCTCTGGTCCATCCACTGCATAGGGAATTGCAACATGCTTTTTTTCAAGTAGAATCTGTAAAGGAAACTGTGTTAGAAATGCATTCCCTTCTTTCTAAGGATTAATGGGGCTACTGTAAGTCATAACCCTACAAGTCAGGGAGTGATGGTCTATATTTACCGTACCTTTTTGATCTTGACTTAGCTAGATGGCAACAAAACCTCCACAGCTGCTGGAAACTACTTGCTCCATTTTTGTTTCCAACTTTATTTCCACCAATGTTTCCCATAGAATTAAGTGCTGGATAGTGATGAGCGGCAGGGGCAATATTCGAATTCACAATATTTTGCGAATATTTGGGCGAATATTCGCCATATATTCGAGAATTCATGATCTCCAGGCATTATTTTCTTGATTGCAAAAATTCGCATGACCTGGTATTTTCGCAAAAATCGAATATTCGCAATTACGAATATATTTTGCGATATTCGAAATATTAGCGAATTCTCGAAGTGCCGATATTCGCGATAAAAATTCGCAATTCGAATATTCGGGATCAACACTAGTGCTGGATACAGTGACCTACAAAGATCATAGGGTTCCTTGAAACCAAGAATGTAAAAGGTCCTCTATTTTGGTTGCATGGTTTTCTGTCTAAAGTTTTTTCCATGACAGATGGGCCTGCTAACAATGCAGTTCCTCTGGGGATAGGAGTATCACAAGTCTATGTTTCTAAGTCTAAAGAAATATTTGATGCATAGAAATATTCCCTATAGCGTTCAGTCTACGATTCCCAGATAAATGACAAAAACGTTGTTGTATTATGAAGTCTTCTTTTCCGAAATAAAGTCTTAGGTGCCTAAAAAAATCTTACTCTATTACATTTTTACAATCTTTCAGATCAAATAAGATGTAATATTAGCTTCCAGCCTCAGTGGAGAATTTGTGTCCACATTTGCTATGCGCCAATCCTGTGGAACACTTCCTGTCAGTAAAGAGTCCTTAAATATCAGAAATTAAGGTCTGGCTATAACATTCGTTTAATTCTCTTAGGATATGGGGGTGTATGCCATCTGGTCCCTGCGATTTGTCTATTTTAATCTTTTTAAGATACCTTCCTGGGTCAGACAGGGCACTTTTAATGGGGAATGTACTTTTACATTCTTCAATTCATCTGACAGTTTATATTTCTCAGTAAATACAGTGGAGAAAAAAATGTTTAATAGCTTTGCTTTCTCCTCATTGCGCTCTGCATCTCCCCCTCATTACTCTGTAAAGGGCCGACCCTTTCAGATTTATACTTTTTACCATTTATATAATTGAAGAACATATACGTTTTAGTTTTACTCTCTTTGGCAATTAATCTCTCTGTCTCTAGTTTGGCTGCTTTTATTTGTCTGTTACAAATTCAATTTTTTTCCTGATAGTTTTCAATGCTTTCTTGCTACCCTCCTGTTTTAGTGATTTAAATGCTTTCTTTTTTTGCTTTCTTGTTCCTTAACCTTTTATTTCCATAAGATATGTACCTCTCACATTTAGATTTTAGGATGCTTTTAAAAATATCCCATTTTGTGGCTGTATTTTTATTTTTGAGGACTTTGTCTTAGTTAGTTAGGCCTATGGCCTCTCTTAGTTGGCTAAATTTAGCTTTTTGGAAGTTTGGTATTTCTGTTCCTCCCTGAAAAAACACTCTTTTGAATGACAATTGGAAGTTTATTACTTTATGGTCACAATTTCCCCCATGTCGCCCCCAACCTGCACATCTGTTGTTCTTTCAGGTCTATTGGTTAATACTAAGTCCAATGTAGCTGTCCCTCTAGTTGAATCCTGAACCAGTTGGGAAAGGTAATTGTCTTTGTTCATTGCCAAGAACCTGTTTCATTTATGAGATATACAGGTTTCGGTTTCTCAGTCTATATCTGGGTAGTTGAAGTCCCCCATAATAATGGCCTCATTATGATTTGCTGCCTTGTCTATTTTGTTTAGTAGTAGATTTTCTGTGGACTCTGGTATATTAGGTGGTTTATAATAAACTCCTATTAGTATTTTATTATTGTTTTAGCCTCCATGTATTTCCACCCACAGTGACTCCACATGTTCCTTCACTTATATCTTCCCAGAATGTGGGTTTTAGACAGGACTTTACATTAAGACAGACCCCTCCGCCTTTCCGGTATTGGCGATCCTTTCTAAACAGACTGTAACCCTGTAAGTTAACTGCCCAGTCATAGTTATCATCCAGCCATGTCTCAGTTATTTCCACTATGTCATAGTCCTCATCACACATCACTAATTCCAGTTCACCAGTTTTATTAGGCTTCTGGCATTAGTATACATACAGTTAAGAGGTTTATGTATATTTTTTACACTATAACTTTCTTTCTGAACTGTTCTAGTCCCTCCTTCCATTCCTCCCCCAGTCCCATTACCTTGCCCCCAGTCTCTATCTGCACTATCTTCCCCTCCTATATTGTAATTTCCCTCCCCCCAGTCCCTAGTTTAAACACTCCTCCAACCTTCTAGCCATCTTCTCCCTCAAAAACAGCGCCCCATTCCCATTGAGGTGCAGCCCATTCCTACGATAGAGCCTGTAGCTGACAGAGAAGTCGGCCCAGTTCTCCAGGAACACAAACACCTCCTTCCTGCACAAGATCTTAAGCCACTTGTTTACCTCCTGTGAGGCAGTGGCAGGCCTCATATATGAAGGACGGTATATGTACTGTATCTCCGAGAATGGTGCATGACACCTATTAAGGAGATGCATATTGTGGTTTTCTGTGGTGCACCTGAGACGTGCCACCAAGGTACCTTGGTGGAGTGGAAGCCAGGAACTAGAGTGTCCACTAAAATAGATAGGGGATGCTGCTACCTAGTATAGTTAATATCAGCTAGTCTGGGCCTGGCTTTTACTGGGAATAAGTAAAGAGCTGGGTGGGTGCTTATTCCCCACGATGCACTCGAGGTTTTATACGTGGCCCATGTCCATGATTGTGTTTAAAATTCAGCAGCATGAAGCAGGGTGTGTCTGTTAGAGTGAGAGGCTACAAATCACAGAGTGCAAGGCATGTGTGGAGCAACACTGGCGGTGGATGGATCTAGAGGATACCTGAGTCTGCATTACTTTATTTGGAATGTCATGGACTGATTACCTGACTCGGCTGCTATCCGGCTTTACTAAACTGTACATTTGCTGGAACCCGCAATAAACCATACAGAAGTGACTTTGTTGTGTCTCTGCCTTTCTTCAGCACTGGTCATAGGAGCCCATGTCATTACACTCCTGCCTTTCTTGTGTGGCTCGTGGTATTTTGGAAAACATAACCTTTGAGGTCCTTGGCCTAAGCTTCTGACCTAAATCCCTAAAATAGTTTTTAAGGACGCTCCACCTACCTCTAACTTTGTCATTGGTTCCGATATGGACCATGACTGCTGGATCTTCTCCAGCCCCTCCCAGTAATCTGTCAACCCGATCCGCGATGTGTCAAACTCGAGTTCCAAGAAGACAACACGCCGTTCAACGATCCCAGTCTTAGTGACAGATCGCCCTATCCGTACCTCTAATAATTGAGTCTCCCACTACCAGCACCTGTCTGGCCTGCCCTGCTCTCCTGGTCCCCTGCTTACTGGAGCTGACCTTGCCCTGATGGTGATCAGTTGGCAGGGTGCAAGTTAGGAAGTTAGATGCAGGGAAGGTGAAAGGTTAATGGAGTCAATGACCAGGCCCATTTTGTTGGAATAAAGTTCTCTTTACTGAATAGATAGTAGTTCATATATCATCAGCAATAAGCACAGTTCTGAAGTATTTTACAGTGCAGGATTCTCCCAATAGTTGTGTATAGGCAGTAGCATTGATGGAAGTAGTAGTAGTAATCTATATTAAGTCTCAGTGCAGAGTAGTAGAAATAAAAAAGTTGGACAAATCCTTTAAGACTTTGTTCACATGGGTGTTAGGGCCAATTTGTATTTTACGCTTTAATTTCTAATTACTCTTATTTTGCCTAAATTTCTCCACTGAGGGACAATAAAGGGATTTTCTCCTTCTTCTTCTTAATTTGATCAAGATTACATTGCTTTTTGGTGACTAGAATAATGTTTCACTGTGGTTTCCTGGTAAAAATAAACACAGAAGCCTTATGGAAACCTAATGGACCCATTTCAAGCCAGTGGGATCTGGATCCCTTCTACTACACATCCATCATAACTGCCATTGCTTCAGCAGTAAGAGTCTAGTAAAAAGCTTAAAGTTACAGGTAATTTTTGGTTCTGCTTAGAAAAGTTATTTAAAATGTATCCTATTTCCTATTCCTAAGCCAGTAGTTGTCATCTGGAATGGCCAGTAGACCTCCTGAAATGCTGTGTCATAGTTACTGTTACTTACCTCTCTTTGCACACACAATGTGTAGTCCCTCTCTGGCACTGGAGTTGATTTGGGGATCCGCTCTAGGGTCATTATCTTGGGGGTCTAACCTTGGGTCTGAATTTATTTTGGTTTGATCTGAATTTTTACTTTATCCTGAGGTCTGAGTCTCAATACTCCTTGAGGTCAGGTAATGGCTTTTGCATTTATTTTGGAATGTAATGAAGAAGTAATATTCATTACTTGTGAGTCAAACATTAGTGATGAGCGGCAGGGGCAATATTCGAATTTGCGATGTTTCGCAAATATTTTGTAGAATATTTATCGAATATTCGCAAATATATAGCACTATAGAATATAGTGCTATATATTAGTTTTTTAGAATATTTGTCTTTTTTTCCATCTGAAGTCATGATTCCTCCCTGCTTAAGTTGCTTGTGGGCCAATGACTCATTGCCCACAAGCAAGAAGCAGGGAGGAATCATGTGTTCAGATGGAAAAAAGGACAAATATTCGAAAAACGAATATATAGCACTATATTCTAAATATTCGCAAATTCAAGAAGTTGCGATATTCGAGATAAAATTTCGCTTTTCGAATATTCGCGCTCAACACTATCAAACATATTACATTAGGGCATTTTGGGGAGGACATAGAGTATGTTAAAGAGGAGCTGTCACCTCTCCTGAAATGTCTGTTTTAGTAACTATGTCTATTCTTATGACTCTATGATGTGCATTACTTTATTATTGCTGATAGACGTATCAATGTATTGCCAGCAGTTTGCAATCAAGGTCCCAATCGGTGTTACCAGTTACCAGAGTGTGTCTCTGTGCAGTAAAACGAAGGGGAGGCGAGGAGGATGGGGGTAGTAGTAGTGGCTATGGTGGTTCACAGTGGCAGTCCTCCCTCTGGAGCTCCGTGTGGCAAGGGCAATAAATCTAGGGCACACCCTTTCTTTCCTCGGGGCACACCCTGACCTTTTGGAGCTCCTGCGTAGTAGTAGTTGGGGTGCCGTTGATTTTAGGTATTTGTCTGCAGGTTATAATGAAGAAATTCTTTCTTTACTGAGGTGAACATGGGGTAGTAGTATATACAGCAGCAAAATGGCACAGTTCCAGGGTATATCAGAGTGCAATCCTCTCCCAATAGCGGCATATGGACAAAAACAAATGATGGTAGTTGTAGTACTCCCTGTCTGTCTCTCTCTCTAAACACACTTTTCAGTCATCAACAGAACCAAGGTATGCAATGTGTTTTTTTTAACTCTTTCTGCAGTTCCTGGGCTGAGGGATGCAGAACAAAGACATGGGTTGCCAATCCATCTCAGAATGTGGTACGATGCTTATACAATATTCTCTTCCACAGCAGCAAAGTCTTTTTTCTATAGACATGCACAATAGTTTGCTGCCTGAATCCAATGCACGCCTAGTAGGTTCTGGAGTCGGGACTTTCTTATCTCCTTCTCTCAGTTGCTTCCCTTGGAAGCTTAAGTCTCTGAGACAAAGGTTCTGGATAGCAGAAGCTTTAACCCAAATATCTTCTCTCTTGCTCTGCTAGACGAGTCTCACTAACTAACCAGAGGGCAGACACAGTCCATCTCCTGGCAACCTAAACAGTCCGCCAATTTTTTTTATGTTTGGTTGTCCATATAGTGGCATTGACCCCTTAAGGACCTTGCCATTTTTCACCTTAAGGACCAGGCCGTTTTTTGGAAACTTGACATGTGTCACTTTATGTGGTAATAACTTTGGAATGCTTTTACTTATTCAAGTCATTGTGAGAATGTTTTCTTGCGACACATTGTACTTCATGATAGTGAAAAATTTTAGTCAATATAATTCACCTTTATTTATTAAAAATCCCAAATTTACCAAAAATTTGGAAAAAATAGCAATTTTCCAAATTTGAATTTATCTTCTTTTAAGGCAAATAGTGATACATCATAAAAGAGTTATTAATTTACATTTCCCATATTTCCACTTTCATGTTTGCATCATTTTGTAAATGTACATTTATTTTTTAGGATCTTATAAGGCTTAGAATTTTAGAAGCAAATGTTTTAATTTTTAAGAAAATTTCACCACTTCAATTCTAAAGACACTTTGTGGTGCTTAAATAGTGGAAAGCATCCATAAATCACCCCATTGTAGAAAACTGATTTTACAAACTTTTGAACCCTTTAGGTGTTCCACGATAATTAAAGGAAAAAGGAGATTACATTTTTAAATTTCACTTTTTTGGCAGATTTTCCATTTCAATAATTTTTTTCCTGTAACACATCAAGGGTTAACAGCCAAATAAAACTCAATATTTATTACTCCAATTCTGCAGTTTGCAGAAATACCCCACATGTGGTCATAAACTGCTGTACGAGCACACGGCAGGGCGTAGAAGGAAAGGAGCGCCATATGGATTTTGGAGGGAAGATTTCACTGGGATCATTTTGACATTTAAAGATGCACCCCTTGAGAGGAAGCTCCTAAAAAGTGACCATATTTTGGAAATTATAGGATAAGGTGACACTTTTATTGGTATTATTTTGTGGTTTATATGACTTTTGATTGCTATATATTTTGCTTTTTGTGAGGCAAGGTAACCAAAAAATGGCAGTTTTTATTTTTATTTTTTTACGGTGTTCACCTGACCAGTTAGATCATGTGCTATTTTTATAATGCAGGTTGTTATGGACACGACAATACCAAATATGTCTACTTTTATTTTTATTTTGTTTAAGTTTTACATGAATCATGTTTTTGTGTCTCTTTTTTCTGAAAGCCATATTATTGTTATTTTTTGGGCGATTATCTAATGTAGGGGCTCAGTTTTTTTGGCGTGAGGTGATGGTTTGATTGGTACTATTTTGAAGAACATACTACTTTTTGATCATTTGGTATTACACTTTTTGTAAAAAATTGATTTTTGTCACTTTTTTTTTTTTTTTTTTTTTTTAAGGTTTTCACCTGACATGGTAAATAAATCATGTGATATTTTTATAGAGCAGGTTGTTACAGATGAGGCGATGCCTAATTTGTCTAATTTTTTTCATATTTATTTTGGTTTTAAACACTAAAAGCATTTTTGAAAGAAAAAAAATATTTTATGGGTGATTGTCTTAGTTAGGATCTCATTTTTTGCGGGATGAGATGATGGTTTGATGGGTATTATTATTGGGTACATATGAATTTTTGATCACATGGTATTACACTTTTTGTGATGAAAGGTGACAAATAATGTCTTTTTTTTAACACAGTTTTTCCAAATTTTTTATGGTATTGACCAGACAGGGTGGATCATGTAATATTTTTATAGAGCAGGTTATTACGCACGCGGTGATACCTAATATGTCAGTTTTTTTCTATTTTTTACAATTTTATGTCTCTTTTTATGAGAAAGGGGCTTTTTTAATTGAAACTTACATTTTCTTTATTGTTAAAAACACTTTTTTTCACTTTTATTATTTTTTTTATTTTTGTCCCATTATGGGACTTCAACATTACAGGGTCTGATCCCTGTTTCAATACAGCACAATACAGTGTAATAAACGGATAGTTTGCCTATGAGTCCCAGCCTGGGGGCTGGGCCTCATAGGCCTCCGTACATGCCGGGCCCCAAGGCCTTTGAATGTCAGCCATCGGGTCCCCGCCACCACAGCGTGGGGACCCGATGGATGAGGAGAGGGAGCGCAAACCTCCCATATGCTGCGGTCAGCGCTGACCGCGGCATATGAGGGGTTAATCCACCGGCATCGGCGTTATCACTGATGCTGGTGGATGCAGCAGGGATCCGTCTGTCAGTAACAGCCGGATCCCTGCCGCTTATCGCGGCACCGCACATTGGGGAGAGGAAGGACCACAGGACGAGAATGCTCATCTTGGGGCACAAAGTATCGGCTATTTAGGACGAGCATTCTCGTCCTGGATCCTTAAGGAGTTAAGTGCATATACATAATCACAACATTTAACTTGAAAACATTGGCTTAACTCTTAACAACAGAGTCATAAGTAGAGATGAAAGAAGTTTTGAAAAATTCGATTTGGTCGATTCGTCGAAGTTCACCAAGAAATTAGTTTCTAATTAATTTGTAACGAATCACTATAAATCAGGTATACTTAGGCCACTTTGCCTAATCATATTCTTCCAGACTGGTGGCCTAATCTCAGTGTGAAGGCTTGGAAGTTAACCTTTTCCCAACCGCCGACAGTAAATTTATATAGGCAGCAGGGCATTTAAAAATTGCTGGAGCGTGCAGTGGGCGCCATGACCGCACGGTGTCTGCTGTTTTATAGAGCAGACACCAGGCACTAATGTCCGCGACCAGTGGTAATGCTGGTCAAGGACATTTAACCCTTCAGATGCCGTGGTCATCTGGCCGTGCTCCGGCTCCTCCCGGCAGGGATTGGGGGTGTATGCAACAGCCTCTGTCCTCCTGTGTGATGCTACCAGAGATGGTACACAGCATTGAGATGGGAAAACCTTCCTCAAAGCAATAAAATTGAGGGATTCACAACAGGGATGTCCATAATCCCATGTGGATGTCTCCATAAGATCTAAGATCCCTCCCTACTATAAACCTAGTGGTATTTTGCTTTTAAAATTATTAGGGTTAAAACCAGATGGTCGAACATGGTGGATGGGTCATACTGCTTTCCTGGACCTCTAACTTTCACTTTGTAACACGTGTAGCTGCCATTTTAGGAAAAACTGATTAGTTACCATGAAGAGCGAGGAAATTCGGATTTGGATTTTTCCTAAACTTCAGATAGATGCTTCGATTTGCTCAACACTAGTCATAAGAATAGATGCTCCCGGATTGTTATTAGAAGAAGTAAGCGAACAGTAACTAAAACAAGCCTGTCATGAAAGGATGCAGGTCCTCTTTAAAACGTTGTCCGCTGCTTATCACACCACTTCTCAGAATCATCACGCCACCTCAAAAGTAAGCAAGCATGAGTTTAGTACATAATGAAAAGGCAATATTGGTCAATTTGAATCAAAGGTAAAATAAATGGTGTAAAAGCACTGAATTACATAAATTAATGTACGTTTTTAGCTCTTATAATGAAATGTAAATTAGATTTTCTCACCGGTACATTGCATTCTGGGGTAACAGAATACTGACCCTTTATGTTCTGCTGCCAGACGTGGGATTTGGATGCGGTCACAACGCCATGTCGCTTCATATCATGTAATGCTTTCCGATTCTTAGCTCACTGTGTTTCTTGTTAAATCAGGTTGGTACAGCATGACGTAGGGGTGGTGGACATGTTTTGTCACATTTGCCTTTTGGTCTAGAAGCCTTGAGATTATGCAAGATGTCTGTTCAAGTCGGCGGTTATTAATGAAGTGAGGTATTCCCATGTCCTGCCAATGCTTAGCAGCAGTCATATTTCTTTCAGATGCGAGGCCTGAAACCTTTTCGTGTTGCCCATTTTGAATAAGATGTTATTAAGATCCATAAGCCTCTGTTTTCCATTTAGGAAATAAGCTAAGTAGGACACCTGGCAAAAATTTGGATTGGCCAATGAAAGGATACATGGAGCCATAATTCTTTCACTGTTTACCTAAGGCAGCTTACTCTTTGAAATAACTACCGTATTAAATGCATGTGGTCTTTTTCCTTTACAAATGGTATATTGTTTTACTCTTAGACAAACAAGTATTGGTAGCTTAGATTTGTAATTAGAAAATAGCAATTTCCTGATAATAATCCTTAAAGGGGTTGTCCAGATTCAGCACAAAGGGTTTGCTTCTTTTCCAGAACCAGTGCCACATCTATTCTGGGGCTATGTCTGGTATTGCATTCAAGTCCTATTCACCTGAGTAGCGTATGTGGTTCCACAGGATGTATAACCTGTGACTATCAAAGGAGACACCAGTGACCCCAATGTCCTCAGCACTTAGAGCCTCCACCTCAGAATCCATGCTTCGTGCCCGAAGCTATGTAGAGATGGCAGCATATACTGCAGCTACAGTTCCTAGCTTATTGATTGGAAAGTGTTATTCAGGAAACTGCCTAGCTGTGTAATTTGGGTTCCTTACAGCAATGATATTTAGACAGTATGAGATTGTAGTATTTGGTCACTATATGGTCGCCACAACCATACATTGGCTAATAGCCAGCAGAGGGTGACCAAGCAGAATCATCATGGTCACACTGCCACTAATGGCCTGCAGAGCAGAAACAGGCCAAGTCCTTAAAGTGAATCTGTTACCAGATATGTACCAAAAACTGTCTGACCTGTTACATGTGCACTTGGCAGCTGAAGACATCTGTGTTGGTCCCATGTTCATATGTGCCCGCATTGCTGAGAAAAATCATGTTTTAATATATGCAAATTGGTCTCTCAGAGCAATGGGGGAGTTGCCGATACACCTAGAGGCTTGTAACAGCAGTTGCTGACTGACGATGTTTCCCTACTCAGCACCACAGTCCCCATCTCGGTGCTTGAGCGAGCACTGTCCTCCCTTGCCACCCCTGTTATTGTCCGCATCTGGCTGCATTGCGGGGCAAGCAGTGGCGGTGATTAGCCGCCGGTGTCTGACCAGTCACCGCGGTCCTGGGCTCTGTCCTTACAGATACCATCCTTCCTGGAATCCGTTCCACTGTTTCCTTCTAGCCCTGGACACAGTATACCATCCAGCCTGTTCCCTGTAGCACCTCATTAAGGGGCGGCATGTGTAACTTCTGACCTGTGCAACCAATCCCAGCTATCCTGCCCCTATATAAGTGGACCAACCCCCCCTTCCCTAAGCCTCAAAGGTACTTGTGTCCTGCAAATGTATTTGTAATTTTTCTGTGCTTAAGTTCCTGTATTCATGACCCATGCTTGTCTCCTGGATTTCGCTACCTAGCCTATCCTTGCCTACTACGTCTTGACTCTCTTGTTGCTGATCTGGATTGCCTGGCCTGTATCTGTGCTGCCTGCCCTGACCCATTGCTTGTACAATACCCCTCTGTCTCATGCTTGGTCCTGCACTGTTGCTCCTGGTTATGACTTGGCCTGTTGACTACGTTTGTACCTCTGGTACCTTGCTCTGGTACTCTCTGGTCCGCCCGGACCAGCTGCTTCATGACCAATCCACCTGAAGAGGTAGCACCTTGTGTTCCCTTGGTAAAGTCTATCCCCAACATCAGGGGTACTGTGAAGAATGAGCGGTTCACTTAGACAATGCAATTAGAGGAGGTTGGTCACGTGGCACAGTGGGTTTATAACCGCTGGTTCGTGACAAGGCTCCACTTTCTCTGCAACTGCCGTGCCCTCCCCAATTTAGTTGACAGGGCCAGGCATGATAATGTTTAAACTGCCTGGCCCTGTCAATCAAAGTGCAGAAGATGCAAAAAGAGCAGAGTCCAAGTGTAACAGTAACGCCCTCATTGCTCCTGGAGGCACATTAACATACATTAAAACATATTTTTTCTCAGCAATACGGGCACATATGAACATAGGACCAACACAGATGCTTTCAGCTGACAAGCGCACATGTAACAGGTCAGCCAGTGTCATAGGTACAAATCTGCTGACAGATGCCTTTTAAAGGGAACATGTCAGTAGAAATCATGTGTTTATGTTAAACAATTTTTGAGAAATGTTTGTGTATTTTGTTTTAATTTTCCATCATTAGGCCTACTATTATGTTGCGACTTTCTGATCTGTACAGGTAACTTTTCAGCAGTCATCTCATTATATTCACAGGCAGAACTATACTGACAGATATCACCTTTGATTAGATAACACAGGATCCTTCATTCACACTAGGTTATATCAAAGCTTATCTACTCCCTCCTGACCTCTGCACAGGTTACAGAGCATGCCTAGAAAACTCTCCCATAAAAGTCAATGAGGTCATTACTGTCCATTGTGTCTAATGCCAATGTGGCTGCACTTAATGAACAGGATGTCTTGATTTGATATACAGTACAGAGACTCTTGAGAAGCTGGAGAGGAGGATGGGAGTGGTAGTGGCTCTGGCTGTCACAGTCAATGACGACAGCTGTCCTTACACCATTTTCCCCTAGGGTCATGTGAAAGAAGTGGGCACACAATTCCCTTAGGGCACAATCTGGTTCTGGGACTCCTGCCTGATGATAGCTAGGGGTCCCCTTGATGTTAGGCATTTGGATGGGTGTAAGGAGGTGGCCAGCATATGGTGTAGGAGTCAGGAAACCAGGACAGATGTAGAAGAATAACTGTCACTCTTTACTTAAAGAGGACCTTTCACCGATTATGACACTGTGAACTAAGAATACAGACATGTAAAGCGGCGCACGGGGATCTCACTGCACTTACTATTATCCCCGGGCACCGCTCCGTTCTCCTGCTATGCCCTCCGGTATCTCCGCTCACTAAGTTATAGTAGGCAGAGATTTCAGTCACTAAGTTATGGTAGGCGGAGTCTGCCCTTGTTCTGCTCTAGCGTTATTTTCTCCCAGGCTGTGAGCTCTGCAATGCGATTGGCCAGCGCTAGAGCAGAACAAGTGCAGACTCCGCCTACTATAACTTAGTGAGCGGAGATACCGGAGGGCATAGCAGGAGAACGGAGCGGCGTCCGGGGATAATAGTAAGTGCAGTGAGATCACCGGGCGCCGCTCTCCATGTCTGTATTCTTAGTTCACAGTGTCATAATCGGTGAAAGGTCCTCTTTAAGTGCAAATTGGGTGTTGTAGTCACAGTTCCAATGATACAGATAGCCGTGTAAGGATTTAGGCAAGGTCGGAGTTATGAAACTCTCTCCTTTCTATCTTGTTAAAGCCTGTCTCAGTAGAACCTATGGCAGGCAATATTAGTCATGCAATGATGTCTGTAACATCCACTGTGGGATATAGGGTCTTGATAGCACATCTAGCCAGGACGTGTCCAAGTGTGAGGGGTGTCTTAACAGTATCCCTCCACTCCAGTAAGGTCTAAATGGTTGCAGTCACAGATTACCTTACTGACTCCTATGCTTGGCAATAGAGATTCCAAATTCTCCTTTTCTCTCTATTTCTTTCTCTTTCTGTAGCTCATCCAGAGTCTCTGCAAATTGAGTCCCAAGAAGAAGGAGCACATGGACTTAAAGGGACACTGTCAGGCCTTCTGAGCATAATTAGATCTTTATATGCCCTCCTAGGTCTTGTAATAAGTTTCCAAGTCATAAGTATTATCCCTGTGCGCATTGTAAACCGTGAAAAATAATCTTTATAATCACCTGTCAATCAACTGTCCTTTATGCCCAAGGGGCGTTCTTTGCGCCGCATTTGTGCCCAGCCGCGTCCCAACTGCCGGATCCTTAGACACGCCCATCTCATTAGAATTCACTTCGCTGGGCGGTATTTTCCTGGCCCCGACATTCCGAGATCCTGCACATGCGCCTGGCACCCTCACTCGCTGGGATCACATTGCGCCTGCGTCCCCTATTGAGGCCGATGACCGTAACTTCGTATTGGGCATGCGCGGGATCTCCGAATGTCGGGGACAGGAAAATACCGCCCAGTGAAGTGAATTCTAATGAGATGGGCGTGTCTAAGGATCCGGCAGTTGGGGCGCAGCTGGGCACAAATGCGGCGCAAAGAACGCCCCTTGGGCATAAAAGACAGTTGATTGACAGATGATAAAGATTATTTTTCACGGTTTACAATGCGCACAGGGATAATACTTATGACTTGCAAACTTATTACAAGACCTAGGAGGGCATATAAAGATCTAATTATGCTTAGAAGGCCTGACAGTGTCCCTTTAAAGGTTAGGGGTGGGGCACACCCACATTTAAACTCCTCCAAGGGCTAAGCCAGGGTGATTATCCATACACACTATACTGGTGCAGTACATAATATAATATACAAGGCATCACATAACATTACAGAACAAACTTACATGCAGATATCACCTGCACTGCGGTACTGCAAACCCCCTGTAAGAAGGTACAAGGAATCATAGTGGATAATGGGTACGTGTCACTGAGGTTCCTGGCCTCAGTGGAGTAAGAGCCGGTTTTTATGTGTCAACAGCAGTTGCTGTTTGACACCTTTACACTTAGTATGGCTGTATAGCTGATCCGGGATGGCTCTTACTGGGAGTAGTCAAAGTGCTAGGTTGGTGACTACTCCCCATGTTACAGGCCGGGTTTGGCTAGGCCTAAAAACCATCCAGCACTGCCAGGTGAGGAGGATTACCTCAATCTGACAGTGGAGCTCAGGAGGTGTGTGTGCTGGGATCTGAGGCTTGTGCTGTGCTGGAGGGCTGAGACCCGTCTGTAAAGGAAATGGGCCCCCTAAAAGCCTGCTATGGACTGCTGGAGGCCGAACTGCCAACAAGATGATTTTTTTGCTATGTGGACTTTCCATTGTGTGTGAACTAACACTAAGACTGCAAAGTGAAGTTTTGTTTTTGCTTTATGTGTGAATAAACAAGGAAGTTTGATTACTGTTAATTTGCCTCTGTACTGCGTCCGTCAAGAGCAAATCCCCACACCCCCTATTGAAAGGCAAGCAGTCGTCAGATTGGTGTTTGGATCCATATGTGGAAGTAAGGTGCATAGCCCGAGAGACGCAGGTCCTAGCTTGCTCACTTCCTTCCCTATATTAAGGCTGTGAAGAGAAAGAGGGTTAAGGGGATATGCACACAACATTAACAGATTAACAATGTCTAGGCCTTGACTAACTACCACAATGGCATAGAAAGATTTAAGTCTGTAGTGACAATGCATATGGCAGGGTTGCAATATAACTAGCTAGCTAAAGTACAAATAAGAAAATGAGTCCTGGTATTGCAGCTCTGGTAGCACTACAGTCCATGGAAACACAAATCCAGGGCACATACCGAACGTGTCCAAGTGTGAAGGGTGTCTTAATGATGTCCCTCACAACATCAAAGTCTGAATGGCTGTAGTAGCAGAGCATATAATTAATATTGAAGAACCACGGCACTCTATAGCTATATTTTGTTTGCTTCTTTTATTTCATTTCATTTCATTGTATATTTTTTTAAATATTGTAAATATTTTCATATATCCATCCAAAATTAGTACGTCACTGGCCAACGTTTCGGTCTATTTTTCAGACCTTGTTCACGGCCTAATATATAAACAAGTAAATATTGTAAATCATATATACATCAATAGAAAATAATTATTTGTCATATAATAAAGTTTTGACAATATGATGGTGGTATTACTGGTATAGGAAAAAATTGTCATATAAGGGAAAATATACAGAGCGCACAGAGATCATATAGACACATGTATATATACAGGTATAATCAAGTAGTCCACCAAATAAATTGGATGGTAGGTCACAAGCTGATAATAATACTGTACAGCGGGATGCTGTGATAAGAAAATGTATATCCAGATGGCGGTAATAGGATATGGGGTATCTGTGGAATCCAAATATAAAGATTAGATAGAGACCAGAATCGTAGTATACTTTAAGACCACTGGAGTATAATGCCAATTAGATGTAATAACAAATATAGCAAGTATAGCAAGTAGCTGACAGCATGCCTAATTGAGATAAAAGCCATAGATTTTAACAGGATCGCAAGTCATAGGAGCGCACATACCTTAGTCTGTGTAGTCAGGAGTCTGGGATGGTGTAGGGAGACTAATATTCTGTGCGATATATATAGGTAGCGGGGAGCGTGGGGGGGCATGTCTAGCGCCAGATTACTGGCGTCACAGATATGCGCGGTATCGCCTCCCGACGATAGTGTGGAGAGACGTGTGTATAATGCGCGGGTGACTAATGCGCCGGCGCATGCGCAGTTGCGCATATTGGTCTCGTGAGGGAACTGGCAGAACGTAGGTAAAGTAGCGCATGCGCACTAGTAATATTGATCCTGATTGAAAGAATTTAAAGAATTTAAACAGCACAGGGGACAAGCGGTCAGCGTTTAGCATACAGGAATATTTATATTAGTCTATCATCGTTAGGAGTAGGAATGTCAGTTAGAACTAAGGTAATAATTAATCTAGAGTAATAAGTATAACACAATCTATTCTTCTATATATATATATATATCTCTAAAATATTATAGTATACTATGGCAGTGGCATGATACTACCTGTATAGTAGTGGTCATTTCGCCTGTGAAAAATAGAGAGGGGGGAGGGGGGGGGGAAAAGAATTAATATCTAGAGACATATTACATAATAATCTTACGTATATAATGTACAGTATACAGCAAGCATGTCAAACTCAAAGGCTAACATGGGCCAAAAAAACTAAATTTTAGTTTATGTGGGCCGCATAAAAAAAAAACGCCTGGCCGTGCGGATCCGTCCAGACTTACAATGGAAGTCAATGGGGACGGATCCGTTTGAAGATGACACAATATGGCTCAATCTTCAAACGGATCCGTCCCCCATTGACTTTCAATGTAAAAGTCTGGACGGATCCGTTCAGGCTACTTTCACAGTTAGAATTTTTTTTACAATATAATGCAGACGGATCCGTTCTGAACGGATCCACCGTCTGCATTATATGAGCGGATCCGTCTCAGACGGATCCGCTCTGAACGCAAGTGTGAAAGTAGCCTTAGGGGCGAGAACCTGGGATCTTTCATCCCTTGTCCTATTCAGCTCTATCAGGGTGAATAGAACTTCACACTGTCCCTACTGCTCTGTGCCTTGTGCACACAGCATCAGGGATGTTACCATGGCAACCAGGGCTTCTGTAGCGTCCTGGCTGCCATGGTAACTGATCGGAGCCCCAGGCTTACACAGCTGGGGCTCCGATCAGAAGCTGCCACTGCACCACCAATGAGGGGGAGGGGAGAGGTCCCTGTGGCCACTGCCACCAATGATTTCAATACTGGGGGGGGTTGAGAGGGGCTGGCGCACTGTGCCACCAATGATTTTAATGGGATGGGGGGGTTGAGGGGGGGGACACACTGCACCACCAATGATAAATTACCCCTTTATACAGGAGGCGGGTACTGGCAGATCAGCAGTTAACCCCTCAGGTGCGGCACCTAAGGGGTTAACTGCCTCTGATCGCAGCTCCCTGTCAGGGGCAGGGTGCCGGCAATGCGATTCTGCTGCCGGCACCCGCCTCCTGTATTGTGTTAAACTACTTTCACTATCAGGCCACACAGAGCGGCGCCCAGCGATGTCTCAGCACTCACCATTAGTCCTGGGCGCCGCTCGTTCGACTGCAGTGCTCCATTACTGTCTCCTCTCCTGCTCCACATGCTGCTGATTACTATCGGAGCGATGGGAGGAGACATCAGCTTCACTAGTGGGCGTTCCTTCTTCCTGGCTGTAGCGCTGTCCAATCGCAGCGCAGGGAGAAGGAACGCCCACTAGTGAAGCTGATGTCTCCTCCCATCGCTCCGATAGTAAGCAGCATGTGGAGCAGGAGAGGAGACAGTAATGGGGCACTGCGGGCAAACGGAGCGGTACCCAGGACTAATGGTGAGTGCTGGGCGCCGCTCTGTGTGGAAATAGTCCAATCATTGGTGGCGCAGTGCGGCCCCCCCCCTCTATTCTCATTGGTGGCGCAGTGCGCCCGCCCCTCCTCCCCCCCTCTATTCTCATTGGTGGCAGCGGCAGCAGCACAGGGGGAGGGAGGACAGCTTCCTTCTCCCCGTGCTGCTGAGAGAACATGAGCGCGCCGATAGCAGCGCGCTCATGTTCAGAAATACTTGCCGGGCCGCAAAAATATTCATTGCGGGCCGCATGCGGCCCGCGGGCCGCATGTTTGACACCCATGGTATACAGTATCTTCGATAATGAGTTAAAATTGAATGTTGGCATTCATATATATCCGTGTGTTAAAGAGAATATAAGCACATCTCAAAAGTGAAGAACATATTGCTCTCAATACCCTACAGTGAGACAAAACCATCACTATTAAACCAGCTGACAAAGGAGGTGCGATAGTTATAATGGATACCTCATTCTATATCCGAGAAATACAAAAACAACTATCGGATACCACCACCTACGAGCAAGTTCAATACAACCCCACTTTTCAACTGACTAAGGATATCACGACATTTCTAGACCACCACCTGCAACTCAATACTATTGATAAACCCACACATACCTTCCTTCTGAATAACAATCCTATTCTTCCAGTTTTTTACATTCTACCGAAAATTCATAAAAATCTCACACATCCACCAGGTAGACCAATAGTAGCCTCCACTGACTCCCTACTTTCACCACTATCCAAGTTCCTAGAAAAAATACTTACCCCACTTATTAAACAAACGCGATCATTTTTATTGGATACATCACAGTTCCTATCTATCATTACTAACCTTCACGACCTACCCCCAGACAGTCTACTTGTGACATTAGATGTAAATAGCTTATACACCTCAATCTCACATGACAAAGGAATTGAAGCGGTCACAATACTATTGAGAACATCTGAACTCTCTCCATTAGCACAGAGCTTCTGTATTGATTTATTAAAATTCGTCCTCCAACATAACTTTTTCATGTTCGGTGACAATTTTTACATTCAGAGGAAGGGGACTGCAATGGGTGCACATGTGGCGCCACCCTACGCTAATGCCTTTATGGCACACTTTGAGGATAATTGGGTTTATCCCAATGACCTATTCCAGTCACATGTAACATCATGGCACCGATATATCGACGATATATTCTGTATATGGAGAGGCGACCATACTACATTCTCTATTTTCCTATCATACATTAACAGTATTGACCCTGACCTACAATTTACAGCGCATACCGATCTACAATCTATCAGTTTTCTAGACACGATCGTTATTAAAACATCCCATGGCACACTGACTACAGACTTATACCGTAAACCGACGGACAGGAACACTCTCCTTCACTATTCAAGCTGTCATCACCGTACCACTAAACATTCCCTACCTCGATCACAGTTCCAAAGAGTATCCAGAATAGTTAAGGACCCTACACTTTGTAAACAAAGATTAGAAGAAATGTCACAAAAATTTCAGGACAGAGGGTATCCACGGTCATTACTTACACGGGAACAGACTCTTCCTACACGCCCAAATTCCTCTTCAAATACCACCCCATCACCTCCCCGTCTCCCGCTAGTAGTGACATATCATCCCATCATGCCTAAAATTCAAACAATTATAAAAAAACATTGGCCAATTCTCACCCAATCATATCCAGACATTCCAGAATTCCAATCTCCAGTCCGCATGTGTTATAAAAGACCCCAAAACCTGAGAGATAAACTAGTAAAAGCAGATATTGGTCCTTTAAAACCCTCCTTAAGACAAACCACGTTGGCTCCTTCCAAAACAGGAACCTATCCATGCCTCAATTGTACTCAATGCAATAATGTTATTCGAGGTAACAGGATTATTCATCCCCATTCAGGCAAAATATACCACCCAAAAGGTTTTTACACATGCGCAACCTCATATGTTGTTTATCTAATTCGGTGTCCTTGCGGACTGGCATATGTGGGTGAAACCACCCAATGCGTACGGGACCGTATCTCGAAACACAAATCGGACATTCGTTGTCATAAAACTGAATTACCAGTACCACACCATTTCATCTCTGCCAATCATCAGATTAATCAACTAAAATATCAAATTCTTGAACAAGTAGGATCGGCGAGACGCGGAGGAAACAGGATAGCACGATTAAAACAACGCGAAGCTTATTGGATCTTCGAACTTAACACCCTGGCACCCCGTGGGTTGAATAGAGACTTTGATTTCTGTATTTCCTAATCTTTCTATGTGCTCCAAAAATCTTTTCAATGTGCTTATATTCTCTTTAACACACGGATATATATGAATGCCAACATTCAATTTTAACTCATTATCGAAGATACTGTATACTGTACATTATATACGTAAGATTATTATGTAATATGTCTCTAGATATTAATTCTTTTCCCCCCCCCTCCCCCCTCTCTATTTTTCACAGGCGAAATGACCACTACTATACAGGTAGTATCATGCCACTGCCATAGTATACTATAATATTTTAGAGATATATATATATATATATATATATATATATAGAAGAATAGATTGTGTTATACTTATTACTCTAGATTAATTATTACCTTAGTTCTAACTGACATTCCTACTCCTAACGATGATAGACTAATATAAATATTCCTGTATGCTAAATGCTGACCGCTTGTCCCCTGTGCTGTTTAAATTCTTTAAATTCTTTCAATCAGGATCAATATTACTAGTGCGCATGCGCTACTTTACCTACGTTCTGCCAGTTCCCTCACGAGACCAATATGCGCAACTGCGCATGCGCCGGCGCATTAGTCACCCGCGCATTATACACACGTCTCTCCACACTATCGTCGGGAGGCGATACCGCGCATATCTGTGACGCCAGTAATCTGGCGCTAGACACGCCCCCCCACGCTCCCCGCTACCTATATATATCGCACAGAATATTAGTCTCCCTACACCATCCCAGACTCCTGACTACACAGACTAAGGTATGTGCGCTCCTATGACTTGCGATCCTGTTAAAATCTATGGCTATTATCTCAATTAGGCATGCTGTCAGCTACTTGCTATACTTGCTATATTTGTTATTACATCTAATTGGCATTATACTCCAGTGGTCTTAAAGTATACTACGATTCTGGTCTCTATCTAATCTTTATATTTGGATTCCACAGATACCCCATATCCTATTACCGCCATCTGGATATACATTTTCTTATCACAGCATCCCGCTGTACAGTATTATTATCAGCTTGTGACCTACCATCCAATTTATTTGGTGGACTACTTGATTATACCTGTATATATACATGTGTCTATATGATCTCTGTGCGCTCTGTATATTTTCCCTTATATGACAATTTTTTCCTATACCAGTAATACCACCATCATATTGTCAAAACTTTATTATATGACAAATAATTATTTTCTATTGATGTATATATGATTTACAATATTTACTTGTTTATATATTAGGCCGTGAACAAGGTCTGAAAAATAGACCGAAACGTTGGCCAGTGACGTACTAATTTTGGATGGATATATGAAAATATTTACAATATTTAAAAAAATATACAATGAAATGAAATGAAATAAAAGAAGCAAACAAAATATAGCTATAGAGTGCCGTGGTTCTTCAATATTAATTATATGCACCTTACCACTGAGCACCGCCTTCCATTACCAGGAGTGCCGCTCAACCACCCTCTTCCGTAGTAGCAGAGCAGACCTATACAAAAAAACAACTGAGTCTCAAATGGCTCAAAAAGTAACAATAATCTTTTTTGGTCACATATATACAGTGTGCTAAAAATCGAGATGAAATACTCCAAAGTAAAAGTGCGGTATTCGCCTGCGGGGATAATATAATACTATAGTCAACACAAAGGGGAGTCAAGAAATATGCATTGCTTCACTGCCCGGTAAATAGTAATTGGACATTAATCAGTTAGTATAAGGGTATAAAGACTTGTGTCTATTAAATCTTATGTTCTCGACTCCTCACTTAGACAATAAACAAATAGCAGATAAACCTAATCCTTACATACCCATATGTAGAGTAGTCACAGTAGGTTGAAAAACCTAAGAGACTATTTGGTCAA